>NW_028259155.1:2500-605312 GCF_977971745.1 Zootermopsis nevadensis
TTGAGATGTCACTTGTCCCAAGTCTTGAGAAGTCCTTGTCCCAAGTCTTGAGAAGTCTTGATAAGTTCTTGTCCCAAGTCTTGAGAAGTCACTCGTCCCAAGTCTTGAGACGTTCTTGTCCCAAGTCTTGAGAAGTTCATGTCCCAAGTCTTGAGAATTCACTCGTCCCAAGTCTTGAGAAGTCACTCGTCCCAAGTCTTCAGAAGTTATTGTCCCAAGTATTGAGAAGTCACTCGTCCCAAGTGGCGTGAAACGCGAAGAAAACTAAGAAAAATCGAAATTTTCGAAAACAATTTGAATTCAGCTAAGATGGGTGAGGCACAGCCCTAAAAAAGCAGACAACACTTGGGACAAGAACTTCTCAAGACTTGATACAAGAACTTCTCAAGACTTGGGACAAGAACTTTTCAAGTTTTTCTTAGAATTTTCCGAACTTGTACCAAAAACTAAGTTTTTGGCAAAGTTCGAAGAAATTCTCAGTTCTACCTAGAGTGTATGGAAGGAATTCAGGATTCCTAAATGATAACATTATTCAAAATAAAAAAGTCTTTATTATGCAAAAAAATTCTGTTTGTACATCAGTTTACAAAATATAATTCATTCACTTATTTCATCTTCTTAATCTCGACTGGAAAAAAGTATCATCACCTGAACAAAATCAAAAAACAAACATTAATTTCAATCAAAGCAAATAAAATTAACTGAAAACAAAATAAATATATTCTGCGTAGGACTTCTCAAGACTTGGGACAAGTGACTTCTCAAGACTTGGGACAAGTGACTTCTCAAGACTTGGGACAAGGACTTCTCAAGACTTGGGACAAGGGACTTCTCAAGACTTGGGACAAGGGACTTCTCAAGACTTGGGACAAGAACTTCTCAAGACTTGGGACGAGTGACTTCTCAAAACTTGGAACGAGTGACTTCTCAAGACCTGGGACAAGTGACTTCTCAAGACTTGGGACAAGAACTTCTCAAGACTTGGGACAAGGACTTCTCAAGACTTGGGACAAGTGACTTCTCAAGACTTGGGAGTCTAGTCCTGATAAGGATGGGACAGGTCAAATTTAGAAGGAAAAATTTTCAAATTTTTCGAAAAATCAAAAAACGCTGCAAACCTTCTGAAATGCGCACAAAACCAAAAATTTTCGGAATATTCGGAAAAAAATTAAAAGTTGAAATTTTTCAAAAATTCTTAGTTTTGTGCGCTTTTTGGACGATTTGCTACGTTTTTCGATTTTTTGAAATTTTTCGAAAAAATTGAAATTTCTCAAAGGGGTACCCCTTTGAGAATTTTCAAAAATTTTCGAAATTTTAAAAAAATTAAAAACGACTGCAAATGGCGCGAAACGCGAAGAAAACTAAGAATTTTCGAAAAAAATTGAATTCAATTAAGACAGGTGAGGCACAGCCCTAAACAAGCAGACAAGACTTGGGACAATAACTTCTCAAGACTTGGGACGAGTGACTTGTCAAGACTTGGGACAAGAACTTCTCAAGACTTGGGACAAGAACTTCTCAAGACTTGGGACAACAACTTCTCAAGACTTGGGACAAGAACTTCTCAAGACTTGGGACAAGAACTTCTCAAGACTTGGGACAAGTGACTTCTCAAGACTTGGGACAAGAACTTCTCAAGACTTGGGACAAGAACTTCTCAAGACTTGGGACAAGTGACTTCTCAAGACTTGGGACAAGAACTTCTCAAGACTTGGGACAAGAACTCCTCAAGACTTGGGACAAGTGACTTCTCAAGACTTGGGACAAGTGACTTCTCAAGACTTGGGACAAGAACTTCTCAAGACTTGGGACAAGAACTTCTCAAGACTTGGGACAAGTGACTTCTCAAGACTTGGGACAAGAACTTCTCAAGACTTGGGACAAGAACTTCTCAAAACTTGGAACGAGTGACTTCTCAAGACCTGGGACAAGTGACTTCTCAAGACTTGGGACAAGAACTTCTCAAGACTTGGGACAAGGACTTCTCAAGACTTGGGACAAGTGACTTATCAAGACTTGGGAGTCTAGTCCTGATAAGGATGGGACAGGTCAAATTTAGAAGGAAAAATTTTCAAATTTTTCGAAAAATCAAAAAACGCTGCAAACCTTCTGAAATGCGCACAAAACCAAAAATTTTCGGAATATTCGGAAAAAAATTAAAAGTTGAAATTTTTCAAAAATTCTTAGTTTTGTGCGCTTTTTGGACGATTTGCTACGTTTTTCGATTTTTTGAAATTTTTCGAAAAAATTGAAATTTCTCAAAGGGGTACCCCTTTGAGAATTTTCAAAAATTTTCGAAATTTTGAAAAAATTAAAAACGACTGCAAATGGCGCGAAACGCGAAGAAAACTAAGAATTTTCTAAAAAATTTGAATTCAGCTAAGACAGGTGAGGCACAGCCCTAAACAAGCAGACAAGACTTGGGACAATAACTTCTCAAGACTTGGGACGAGTGACTTGTCAAGACTTGGGACAAGAACTTCTCAAGACTTGGGACAAGAACTTCTCAAGACTTGGGACAACAACTTCTCAAGACTTGGGACAAGAACTTCTCAAGACTTGGGACAAGAACTTCTCAAGACTTGGGACAAGTGACTTCTCAAGACTTGGGACAAGAACTTCTCAAGACTTGGGACAAGAACTTCTCAAGACTTGGGACAAGTGACTTCTCAAGACTTGGGACAAGAACTTCTCAAGACTTGGGACAAGAACTTCTCAAGACTTGGGACAAGTGACTTCTCAAGACTTGGGACAAGTGACTTCTCAAGACTTGGGACAAGAACTTCTCAAGACTTGGGACAAGAACTTCTCAAGACTTGGGACAAGTGACTTCTCAAGACTTGGGACAAGAACTTCTCAAGACTTGGGACAAGAACTTCTCAAAACTTGGAACGAGTGACTTCTCAAGACCTGGGACAAGTGACTTCTCAAGACTTGGGACAAGAACTTCTCAAGACTTGGGACAAGGACTTCTCAAGACTTGGGACAAGTGACTTATCAAGACTTGGGAGTCTAGTCCTGATAAGGATGGGACAGGTCAAATTTAGAAGGAAAAATTTTCAAATTTTTCGAAAAATCAAAAAACGCTGCAAACCTTCTGAAATGCGCACAAAACCAAAAATTTTCGGAATATTCGGAAAAAAATTAAAAGTTGAAATTTTTCAAAAATTCTTAGTTTTGTGCGCTTTTTGGACGATTTGCTACGTTTTTCGATTTTTTGAAATTTTTCGAAAAAATTGAAATTTCTCAAAGGGGTACCCCTTTGAGAATTTTCAAAAATTTTCGAAATTTTGAAAAAATTAAAAACGACTGCAAATGGCGCGAAACGCGAAGAAAACTAAGAATTTTCTAAAAAATTTGAATTCAGCTAAGACAGGTGAGGCACAGCCCTAAACAAGCAGACAAGACTTGGGACAATAACTTCTCAAGACTTGGGACGAGTGACTTGTCAAGACTTGGGACAAGAACTTCTCAAGACTTGGGACAAGAACGTCTCAAGACTTGGGACGAGTGACTTCTCAAGACTTGGGAAAAGAACTTCTCAAGACTTGGGACAAGTGACTTCTCAAGACTTGGGACAAGAACTTCTCAAGACTTGGGACAAGAACTTCTCAAGACTTGGGACAAGAACTTCTCAAGACTTGGGACAAGGACTTCTCAAGACTTGGGACAAGTGACTTCTCAAGACTTGGGAGTCTAGTCCTGATAAGGATGGGACAGGTCAAATTTAGAAGGAAAAATTTTCAAATTTTTCGAAAAATCAAAAAACGCTGCAAACCTTCTGAAATGCGCACAAAACCAAAAATTTTCGGAATATTCGGAAAAAAATTAAAAGTTGAAATTTTTCAAAAATTCTTAGTTTTGTGCGCTTTTTGGACGATTTGCTACGTTTTTCGATTTTTTGAAATTTTTCGAAAAAATTGAAATTTCTCAAAGGGGTAACCCTTTGAGAATTTTCAAAAATTTTCGAAATTTTAAAAAAATTAAAAACGACTGCAAATGGCGCGAAACGCGAAGAAAACTAAGAATTTTCGAAAAAAATTGAATTCAATTAAGACAGGTGAGGCACAGTCCTAAACAAGCAGACAAGACTTGGGACAATAACTTCTCAAGACTTGGGACAAGAACGTCTCAAGACTTGGGACGAGTGACTTCTCAAGACTTGGGAAAAGAACTTCTCAAGACTTGGGACAAGTGACTTCTCAAGACTTGGGACAAGAACTTCTCAAGACCTGGGACAAGTGACTTCTCAAGACTTGGGACAAGAACTTCTCAAGACTTGGGACAAGGACTTCTCAAGACTTGGGACAAGTGACTTCTCAAGACTTGGGACAAGAACTTCTCAAGACTTGGGACAAGAACTTCTCAAGACTTGGGACAAGTGACTTCTCAAGACTTGGGACAAGAACTTCTCAAGACTTGGGACAAGAACTTCTCAAGACTTGGGACAAGTGACTTCTCAAGACTTGGGACAAGTGACTTCTCAAGACTTGGGACAAGAACTTCTCAAGACTTGGGACAAGAACTTCTCAAGACTTGGGACAAGTGACTTCTCAAGACTTGGGACAAGAACTTCTCAAGACTTGGGACAAGAACTTCTCAAAACTTGGAACGAGTGACTTCTCAAGACCTGGGACAAGTGACTTCTCAAGACTTGGGACAAGAACTTCTCAAGACTTGGGACAAGGACTTCTCAAGACTTGGGACAAGTGACTTATCAAGACTTGGGAGTCTAGTCCTGATAAGGATGGGACAGGTCAAATTTAGAAGGAAAAATTTTCAAATTTTTCGAAAAATCAAAAAACGCTGCAAACCTTCTGAAATGCGCACAAAACCAAAAATTTTCGGAATATTCGGAAAAAAATTAAAAGTTGAAATTTTTCAAAAATTCTTAGTTTTGTGCGCTTTTTGGACGATTTGCTACGTTTTTCGATTTTTTGAAATTTTTCGAAAAAATTGAAATTTCTCAAAGGGGTACCCCTTTGAGAATTTTCAAAAATTTTCGAAATTTTGAAAAAATTAAAAACGACTGCAAATGGCGCGAAACGCGAAGAAAACTAAGAATTTTCTAAAAAATTTGAATTCAGCTAAGACAGGTGAGGCACAGCCCTAAACAAGCAGATAAGACTTGGGACAATAATTTCTCAAGACTTGGGACGAGTGACTTGTCAAGACTTGGGACAAGAACTTCTCAAGACTTGGGACAAGAACGTCTCAAGACTTGGGACGAGTGACTTCTCAAGACTTGGGAAAAGAACTTCTCAAGACTTGGGACAAGTGACTTCTCAAGACTTGGGACAAGAACTTCTCAAGACTTGGGACAAGAACTTCTCAAGACTTGGGACAAGAACTTCTCAAGACTTGGGACGAGTGACTTCTCAAGACTTGGGACAAGTGACTTCTCAAGACTTGGGACAAGAACTTCTCAAGACTTGGGACAAGGACTTCTCAAGACTTGGGACAAGTGACTTCTCAAGACTTGGGACAAGAACTTCTCAAGACTTGGGACAAGTGACTTCTCAAGACTTGGGACAAGTGACTTCTCAAGACTTGGGACAAGAACTTCTCAAGACTTGGGACAAGGACTTCTCAAGACTTGGGACAAGTGACTTCTCAAGACTTGGGAGTCTAGTCCTGATAAAGATGGGACAGGTCAAATTTAGAACGAGAAATTTTCAAATTTTTGGAAAAATAAAAAAACGCTACAAACCTTCTCAAATGCGCACAAAACCAAAAATTTTCGGAAAATTCGGAAAAAAATTAAAAGTTGAAAATTTTCAAAAATTCTTAGTTTTGTGCGCTTTTTGGACGATTTGCCACGTTTTTCGATTTTTCGAAATTTTTCGAAAAAATTGAAATTTCTCAAAGGGGTACCCCTTTGAGAATTTTCAAATTTTTTCGAAATTTTAAAAAAATTAAAAACGACTGCAAATGGCGCGAAACGCGAAGAAAACTAAGGTTTTTCGAAAAAATTTGAATTCAGCTAAGACAGGTGAGGCACAGCCCTAAACAAGCAGACAAGACTTGGGACAATAACTTCTCAAGACTTGGGACGAGTGACTTGTCAAGACTTGGGACAAGAACTTCTCAAGACTTGGGACAAGAACGTCTCAAGACTTGGGACGAGTGACTTCTCAAGACTTGGGAAAAGAACTTCTCAAGACTTGGGACAAGTGACTTCTCAAGACTTGGGACAAGAACTTCTCAAGACCTGGGACAAGTGACTTCTCAAGACTTGGGACAAGAACTTCTCAAGACTTGGGACAAGGACTTCTCAAGACTTGGGACAAGTGACTTCTCAAGACTTGGGACAAGAACTTCTCAAGACTTGGGACAAGAACTTCTCAAGACTTGGGACAAGTGACTTCTCAAGACTTGGGACAAGAACTTCTCAAGACTTGGGACAAGAACTTCTCAAGACTTGGGACAAGTGACTTCTCAAGACTTGGGACAAGTGACTTCTCAAGACTTGGGACAAGAACTTCTCAAGACTTGGGACAAGAACTTCTCAAGACTTGGGACAAGTGACTTCTCAAGACTTGGGACAAGAACTTCTCAAGACTTGGGACAAGAACTTCTCAAAACTTGGAACGAGTGACTTCTCAAGACCTGGGACAAGTGACTTCTCAAGACTTGGGACAAGAACTTCTCAAGACTTGGGACAAGGACTTCTCAAGACTTGGGACAAGTGACTTCTCAAGACTTGGGAGTCTAGTCCTGATAAGGATGGGACAGGTCAAATTTAGAAGGAAAAATTTTCAAATTTTTCGAAAAATCAAAAAACGCTGCAAACCTTCTGAAATGCGCACAAAACCAAAAATTTTCGGAATATTCGGAAAAAAATTAAAAGTTGAAATTTTTCAAAAATTCTTAGTTTTGTGCGCTTTTTGGACGATTTGCTACGTTTTTCGATTTTTTGAAATTTTTCGAAAAAATTGAAATTTCTCAAAGGGGTACCCCTTTGAGAATTTTCAAAAATTTTCGAAATTTTGAAAAAATTAAAAACGACTGCAAATGGCGCGAAACGCGAAGAAAACTAAGAATTTTCTAAAAAATTTGAATTCAGCTAAGACAGGTGAGGCACAGCCCTAAACAAGCAGATAAGACTTGGGACAATAATTTCTCAAGACTTGGGACGAGTGACTTGTCAAGACTTGGGACAAGAACTTCTCAAGACTTGGGACAAGAACGTCTCAAGACTTGGGACGAGTGACTTCTCAAGACTTGGGAAAAGAACTTCTCAAGACTTGGGACAAGTGACTTCTCAAGACTTGGGACAAGAACTTCTCAAGACTTGGGACAAGAACTTCTCAAGACTTGGGACAAGAACTTCTCAAGACTTGGGACGAGTGACTTCTCAAGACTTGGGACAAGTGACTTCTCAAGACTTGGGACAAGAACTTCTCAAGACTTGGGACAAGGACTTCTCAAGACTTGGGACAAGTGACTTCTCAAGACTTGGGACAAGAACTTCTCAAGACTTGGGACAAGAACTTCTCAAGACTTGGGACAAGTGACTTCTCAAGACTTGGGACAAGTGACTTCTCAAGACTTGGGACAAGAACTTCTCAAGACTTGGGACAAGGACTTCTCAAGACTTGGGACAAGTGACTTCTCAAGACTTGGGAGTCTAGTCCTGATAAAGATGGGACAGGTCAAATTTAGAACGAGAAATTTTCAAATTTTTGGAAAAATAAAAAAACGCTACAAACCTTCTCAAATGCGCACAAAACCAAAAATTTTCGGAAAATTCGGAAAAAAATTAAAAGTTGAAAATTTTCAAAAATTCTTAGTTTTGTGCGCTTTTTGGACGATTTGCCACGTTTTTCGATTTTTCGAAATTTTTCGAAAAAATTGAAATTTCTCAAAGGGGTACCCCTTTGAGAATTTTCAAATTTTTTCGAAATTTTAAAAAAATTAAAAACGACTGCAAATGGCGCGAAACGCGAAGAAAACTAAGAGTTTTCGAAAAAAATTGAATTCAATTAAGACAGGTGAGGCACAGTCCTAAACAAGCAGACAAGACTTGGGACAATAACTTCTCAAGACTTGGGACGAGTGACTTGTCAAGACTTGGGACAAGAACTTCTCAAGACTTGGGACAAGAACTTCTCAAGACTTGGGACAACAACTTCTCAAGACTTGGGACAAGAACTTCTCAAGACTTGGGACAAGAACTTCTCAAGACTTGGGACAAGTGACTTCTCAAGACTTGGGACAAGAACTTCTCAAGACTTGGGACAAGAACTTCTCAAGACTTGGGACAAGTGACTTCTCAAGACTTGGGACAAGAACTTCTCAAGACTTGGGACAAGAACTTCTCAAGACTTGGGACAAGTGACTTCTCAAGACTTGGGACAAGAACTTCTCAAGACTTGGGACAAGAACTTCTCAAGACTTGGGACAAGTGACTTCTCAAGACTTGGGACAAGTGACTTCTCAAGACTTGGGACAAGAACTTCTCAAGACTTGGGACAAGAACTTCTCAAGACTTGGGACAAGTGACTTCTCAAGACTTGGGACAAGAACTTCTCAAGACTTGGGACAAGAACTTCTCAAAACTTGGAACGAGTGACTTCTCAAGACTTGGGACAAGAACTTCTCAAGACTTGGGACAAGGACTTCTCAAGACTTGGGACAAGTGACTTATCAAGACTTGGGAGTCTAGTCCTGATAAGGATGGGACAGGTCAAATTTAGAAGGAAAAATTTTCAAATTTTTCGAAAAATCAAAAAACGCTGCAAACCTTCTGAAATGCGCACAAAACCAAAAATTTTCGGAATATTCGGAAAAAAATTAAAAGTTGAAATTTTTCAAAAATTCTTAGTTTTGTGCGCTTTTTGGACGATTTGCTACGTTTTTCGATTTTTTGAAATTTTTCGAAAAAATTGAAATTTCTCAAAGGGGTACCCCTTTGAGAATTTTCAAAAATTTTCGAAATTTTGAAAAAATTAAAAACGACTGCAAATGGCGCGAAACGCGAAGAAAACTAAGAATTTTCTAAAAAATTTGAATTCAGCTAAGACAGGTGAGGCACAGCCCTAAACAAGCAGACAAGACTTGGGACAATAACTTCTCAAGACTTGGGACGAGTGACTTGTCAAGACTTGGGACAAGAACTTCTCAAGACTTGGGACAAGAACGTCTCAAGACTTGGGACGAGTGACTTCTCAAGACTTGGGAAAAGAACTTCTCAAGACTTGGGACAAGTGACTTCTCAAGACTTGGGACAAGAACTTCTCAAGACTTGGGACAAGAACTTCTCAAGACTTGGGACAAGAACTTCTCAAGACTTGGGACAAGGACTTCTCAAGACTTGGGACAAGTGACTTCTCAAGACTTGGGAGTCTAGTCCTGATAAGGATGGGACAGGTCAAATTTAGAAGGAAAAATTTTCAAATTTTTCGAAAAATCAAAAAACGCTGCAAACCTTCTGAAATGCGCACAAAACCAAAAATTTTCGGAATATTCGGAAAAAAATTAAAAGTTGAAATTTTTCAAAAATTCTTAGTTTTGTGCGCTTTTTGGACGATTTGCTACGTTTTTCGATTTTTTGAAATTTTTCGAAAAAATTGAAATTTCTCAAAGGGGTAACCCTTTGAGAATTTTCAAAAATTTTCGAAATTTTAAAAAAATTAAAAACGACTGCAAATGGCGCGAAACGCGAAGAAAACTAAGAATTTTCGAAAAAAATTGAATTCAATTAAGACAGGTGAGGCACAGTCCTAAACAAGCAGACAAGACTTGGGACAATAACTTCTCAACACTTGGGACGAGTGACTTGTCAAGACTTGGGACAAGAACTTCTCAAGACTTGGGACAAGAACTTCTCAAGACTTGGGACAACAACTTCTCAAGACTTGGGACAACAACTTCTCAAGACTTGGGACAAGAACTTCTCAAGACTTGGGACAAGAACTTCTCAAGACTTGGGACAAGTGACTTCTCAAGACTTGGGACAAGAACTTCTCAAGACTTGGGACAAGAACTTCTCAAGACTTGGGACAAGTGACTTCTCAAGACTTGGGACAAGAACTTCTCAAGACTTGGGACAAGAACTTCTCAAGACTTGGGACAAGTGACTTCTCAAGACTTGGGACAAGTGACTTCTCAAGACTTGGGACAAGAACTTCTCAAGACTTGGGACAAGAACTTCTCAAGACTTGGGACAAGTGACTTCTCAAGACTTGGGACAAGAACTTCTCAAGACTTGGGACAAGAACTTCTCAAAACTTGGAACGAGTGACTTCTCAAGACCTGGGACAAGTGACTTCTCAAGACTTGGGACAAGAACTTCTCAAGACTTGGGACAAGGACTTCTCAAGACTTGGGACAAGTGACTTCTCAAGACTTGGGAGTCTAGTCCTGATAAGGATGGGACAGGTCAAATTTAGAAGGAAAAATTTTCAAATTTTTCGAAAAATCAAAAAACGCTGCAAACCTTCTGAAATGCGCACAAAACCAAAAATTTTCGGAATATTCGGAAAAAAATTAAAAGTTGAAATTTTTCAAAAATTCTTAGTTTTGTGCGCTTTTTGGACGATTTGCTACGTTTTTCGATTTTTTGAAATTTTTCGAAAAAATTGAAATTTCTCAAAGGGGTACCCCTTTGAGAATTTTCAAAAATTTTCGAAATTTTGAAAAAATTAAAAACGACTGCAAATGGCGCGAAACGCGAAGAAAACTAAGAATTTTCTAAAAAATTTGAATTCAGCTAAGACAGGTGAGGCACAGCCCTAAACAAGCAGATAAGACTTGGGACAATAATTTCTCAAGACTTGGGACGAGTGACTTGTCAAGACTTGGGACAAGAACTTCTCAAGACTTGGGACAAGAACGTCTCAAGACTTGGGACGAGTGACTTCTCAAGACTTGGGAAAAGAACTTCTCAAGACTTGGGACAAGTGACTTCTCAAGACTTGGGACAAGAACTTCTCAAGACTTGGGACAAGAACTTCTCAAGACTTGGGACAAGAACTTCTCAAGACTTGGGACGAGTGACTTCTCAAGACTTGGGACAAGTGACTTCTCAAGACTTGGGACAAGAACTTCTCAAGACTTGGGACAAGGACTTCTCAAGACTTGGGACAAGTGACTTCTCAAGACTTGGGACAAGAACTTCTCAAGACTTGGGACAAGAACTTCTCAAGACTTGGGACAAGTGACTTCTCAAGACTTGGGACAAGTGACTTCTCAAGACTTGGGACAAGAACTTCTCAAGACTTGGGACAAGGACTTCTCAAGACTTGGGACAAGTGACTTCTCAAGACTTGGGAGTCTAGTCCTGATAAGGATGGGACAGGTCAAATTTAGAAGGAAAAATTTTCAAATTTTTCGAAAAATCAAAAAATGCTGCAAACCTTCTGAAATGCGCACAAAACCAAAAATTTTCGGAATATTCGGAAAAAAATTAAAAGTTGAAATTTTTCAAAAATTCTTAGTTTTGTGCGCTTTTTGGACGATTTGCTACGTTTTTTGATTTTTTGAAATTTTTCGAAAAAATTGAAATTTCTCAAAGGGGTACCCCTTTGAGAATTTTCAAAAATTTTCGAAATTTTAAAAAAATTAAAAACGACTGCAAATGGCGCGAAACGCGAAGAAAACTAAGAATTTTTGAAAAATTTCAACTTTTAATTTTTTTCCGAATATTCCGAAAATTTTTGGTTTTGTGCGCATTTCAGAAGGTTTGCAGCATTTTTTGATTTTCTCAAGACTTGGGACGAGTGACTTCTCAAGACTTGGGAGTCTAGTCCTGATAGGGATGGGACAGGTCAAATTTAGAAGGAAAATTTTTTGAAAATTTTCGAAAAATCAAAAAACGCTGCAAACCTTCTGAAATGCGCACAAAACCAAAAATTTTCGGAAAATTCGGAAAAAAATTAAAAGTTGAAAATTTTCAAAAATTCTTAGTTTTGTGCGCTTTTTGGACGATTTGCCACGTTTTTCGATTCTTCGAAATTTTTCGAAAAAATTGAAATTTCTCAAAGGGGTACCCCTTTGAGAATTTTCAAAAATTTTCGAAATTTTAAAAAAATTAAAAAAAACTGCAAATGGCGCGAAACGCGAAGAAAACTAAGAATTTTCTAAAAAATTTGAATTCAGCTAAGACAGGTGAGGCACAGCCCTAAACAAGCAGACAAGACTTGGGACAATAACTTCTCAAGACTTGGGACGAGTGACTTGTCAAGACTTGGGACAAGAACTTCTCAAGACTTGGGACAAGAACGTCTCAAGACTTGGGACGAGTGACTTCTCAAGACTTGGGAAAAGAACTTCTCAAGACTTGGGACAAGTGACTTCTCAAGACTTGGGACAAGAACTTCTCAAGACTTGGGACAAGAACTTCTCAAGACTTGGGACAAGAACTTCTCAAGACTTGGGACGAGTGACTTCTCAAGACTTGGAACGAGTGACTTCTCAAGACTTGGGACAAGTGACTTCTCAAGACTTGGGACAAGAACTTCTCAAGACTTGGGACGAGTGACTTCTCAAGACTTGGGAGTCTAGTTCTGATAGGGATGGGACAGGTCAAATTTAGAAGGAAAATTTTTTGAAATTTTTCGAAAAATCAAAAAACGCTGCAATCCTTCTGAAATGCGCACAAAACCAAAAATTTTCGGAAAATTCGGAAAAAAATTAAAAGTTGAAAATTTCAAAAATTCTTAGTTTTGTGCGCTTTTTGGACGATTTGCCACGTTTTTCGATTTTTCGAAATTTTTCGAAGAAATTGAAATTTTTCAAAGGGGTACCCCTTTGAGAATTTTCAAAATTTTTCGAAATTAAAAACGACTGCAAATGGCGTGAAACGCGAAGAAAACTAAGAATTTTCGAAAAAAATTGAATTCAGCTAAGACAGGTGAGGAACAGCCCTAAACAAGCAGACAAGTCTTAGGACAATCACTTCTCAAGACTTGGGACGAGTGACTTCTCAAGACTTGGGACAAGTGACTTCTCAAGACTTGGGACAAGAACTTCTCAACACTTGGGACAAGGACTTCTGAAGACTTGGGACAAGTGACTTCTCAAGACTTGGGAGTCTAGTCCTGATAGGGATGGGACAGGTCAAATTTAGAAGGAAAAATTTTCAAATTTTTCGAAAAATCAAAAAACGCTGCAAACCTTCTGAAATGCGCACAAAACCAAAAATTTTCGGAAAATTCGGAAAAAAATTAAAAGTTGAAAATTTTCAAAAACTCTTAGTTTTGTGCGCTTTTTGGACGATTTGCCACGTTTTTCGATTTTTCGAAATTTTTCGAAAAAATTAAAATTTCTCAAAGGGGTACCCCTTTGAGAATTTTCAAAAATTTTCGAAATTTTAAAAAAATTGAAAACGACTGCAAATGGCGTGAAACGCGAAGAAAACTAAGAATTTTCAAAAAAAATTTCAATTCAGCTAAGACAGGTGAGGCACAGCCCTAAACAAGCAGACAAGACTTGGGACAATAACTTCTCAAGACTTGGGACGAGTGACTTCTCAAGACTTGGGACAAGTGACTTCTCAAGACTTGGGACAAGGACTTCTCAAGACTTGGGACAAGTGACTTCTCAAGACTTGGGACGAGTGACTTCTCAAGACTTGGAACGAGTGACTTCTCAAAACTTGGGACAAGTGACTTCTCAAGACTTGGGACAAGAACTTCTCAAGACTTGGGACGAGTGACTTCTCAAGACTTGGGAGTCTAGTCCTGATAGGGATGGGACAGGTCAAATTTAGAAGGAAAATTTTTTGAAATTTTTCGAAAAATCAAAAAACGCTGCAAACCTTCTGAAATGCGCACAAAACCAAAAATTTTCGGAAAATTCGGAAAAAAATTAAAAGTTGAAAATTTTCAAAAATTCTTAGTTTTGTGCGCTTTTTGGACGATTTGCCACGTTTTTCGATTTTTCGAAAAAATTGAAATTTCTCAAAGGGGTACCCCTTTGAGAATTTTCTAAATTTTTCGAAATTTTAAAAAAATTAAAAACGACTGCAAATGGCGCGAAACGCGAAGAAAACTAAGAATTTTCGAAAAAATTTGAATTCAGCTGACAGGTGAGGCACAGCCCTAAACAAGCAGACAAGACTTGGGACAATAACTTCTCAAGACTTGGGACGAGTGACTTGTCAAGACTTGGGACAAGAACTTCTCAAGACTTGGGACAAGAACTTCTCAAGACTTGTGACGAGTGACTTCTCAAGACTTGGGACAAGAACTTCTCAAGACTTGGGAGTCTAGTCGTGATAGGGATGGGACAGGTCAAATTTAGAAGGAAATTTAGAAGGTAGTCTCGTGTGTGAATCACGTACGTCATTGCTAAAATAAACCCCTGCCTTGTCTTGGAAGTGGAAGTGTCAATGACTGATTTCAAATCAGATTAAAATTTCAAAACTCCTTTGCGTTCCTCGGACTCCGTGAGAGACAATAATAACTCTACATGATCGGAAAAATCAACTACCTTTGCACTACAATAATTTTATTCACCGTCTTTACACAAGCTTATAGATTGTTAAAATCACATAAAATTATAACATTTCAACATATGATATTGTTACATTTTAAAATGACGACATGTTTCGATGTTCATTCCATCATCGTCAGGTCTATCAATTAAAATTAAAAACTGTTGCACTTGCTGCCCTGCGTATACTGATTTGTTCTACCCGTTAGATTTTATTTGTTTAACCTCCAGGCTTCTTCCATTTAATTTTTGAAGACTGCGCCTGGATGTCTTAAATCTGCAAAATCAATTTTAATTTTCATATCCTGATCCTGGCTACTGACATAGGAAATGGAATAATTTTAAAGAATTACTCAATATATCGTAATACAAGCAAAAGAAAAGTAATCACAAAATATTTAAAGTATTATAACATACCGGGTTGTGTGTGAGGTGCGTGTCCGATATTAATCTACCAAATACGTTTAACATAACAAATTCTAGAAAATTAATAAACGAAATCCAACAATTGAATTTTCATAATAATAAAAATATACAAATTTGTTCTTTTGACATCAATAATATGTATACAAATATTCCAACAATCATGCTACGAGATATTGTAAGAGATATTCTAAATAGACAGAATATAAATACAGATCTAATAAATGAAATTACAAATATAACTAACATTATTATTAACCAAAATTATTTCCAATTCAACATTGAATATTGGAAACAAGAAACAGGGTTACCCATGGGAGCTCCAACCTCGAGCATATTATCTGAAATATTCTTACAATATCTCGAGCATGATTATATAGTAAATATATTAAACAAATATCAAATCAAATACTATAGTAGATATGTTGATGATATACTCATGATTTTTGATGCAAAAAATACAAATATAAAAAATGTTTTAAATGAATTTAACAACATAAATCAAAATATACAATTCACTTTAGAAACAGAACAAAATAACAAATTAAATTATTTAGATCTAACTATAATACGAAACGAAAACAACTCTGAATTCAAAATATACAGAAAACCTACAAATACAAGCACCATAATTCATGCCTCTTCATGCCATCCAAATGAACATTAACAAATGGCTATTAATTACTTAATAAACCGAAAAAATACATATCCCATAACCACAATAAACAAACAAATTGAATGTAACATAATAAAACAAATTCTAATAGAAAACGGATATAATAATTATGAATTAAAACCCAAAAATAAAATAAACAATGTAAACAACATAAATGAAGACAAAAACGAAAATAAACAAAACAAATGGGCCACATTCACATATATAGGAAAAGAAACCAAATATATAACAAAAACATTTAAAACAAATAACAAAAATAGCATTTAGAACAAAAAACACAATAAAAAACATCTTGAAACAAAAGCCACAAATAGACACAATAAATCAATATGAAAAACCAGGCATATATAGGTTAAAATGCAATGATTGCCCGTTAACCTATATAGGCCAAACCGGACGCACCTTTAGTCAAAGATACAAAGAGCATATTACAGCAATTAAACACAATAAAGATCATTCAGCATATGCAAAGCATATATTAAACACAGGACATACATACAACAAAATAGAACAAACAATGGACATTATAAAAATAATACAAAACAAGCGACATAGAGACACCATAGAAAAATATCATATACAAAGAACACATAAACAAAATCTTGCATTAAACGACAGTAACATCTACACGAACAATCCGATATTTAACATTCTACAGTCCATCGACCCAACCCCCTAAACAACTTTCACCCAATATATATAGCCATACACGATACTCACAGCTTAGTTGCAGTCTACAGCTCCGTAATATCGAACACGCACCTCACACACAACCCGGTATGTTATAATACTTTAAATATTTTGTGATTACTTTTCTTTTGCTTGTATTACGATATATTGAGTAATTCTTTAAAATTATTCCATTTCCTATGTCAGTAGCCAGGATCAGGATATGAAAATTAAAATTGATTTTGCAGATTTAAGACATCCAGGCGCAGTCTTCAAAAATTAAATGGAAGAAGCCTGGAGGTTAAACAAATAAAATCTAACGGGTAGAACAAATCAGTATACGCAGGGCAGCAAGTGCAACAGTTTTTAATTTTAATTGATAGACCTGACGATGATGGAATGAACATCGAAACATGTCGTCATTTTAAAATGTAACAATATCATATGTTGAAATGTTATAATTTTATGTGATTTTAACAATCTATAAGCTTGTGTAAAGACGGTGAATAAAATTATTGTATTGAAGAACACAAGCATGACGCAATTAAGATATAAGTTACCTTTGCACGTTGCACCAAGTACTACACCATACGCCATTCAAAGTAAGGTGATGAACGATACCGCAACACACACAAAGAGCCATTCGCCTCGAGTCCCCTCCAGAACAGGCCGCATCCACTCGTACGTGTCCGATGCACTGGCGTACATGAAACACAAACACAGATTATAAGTCAAACATACCAACCAGCAATCGCCAATGCTCAGAACTTGGATCCATAAAATGGAAAGAAAACAACACACTCGCACCATAATTTAACTGTATCACCCTTTTTTAAGTTCAAAGGGGGAGGCTCTTAGTGTCATTACATCCACCGGCAATCCCATTTTACGTAAACTGGATGTAAATGATCAATGATAAGGAGATATAAATACAATACCAATTTCAAAAGAATCAAACATGAGCATACATTTACAAAGTTCAAAACCACGACAACGAAGACTCAACCAATCTGACTCAAGTGATATCTCAACCTCTCACAAGAAATAAATAAAACACTCTCTCAAAAAAAAGAAACTCGCCCACAGTCTCTCACCGAGATATAGGGCAGCTACCTTACCTATCCTGGAAATCCTCTTTCTTGGCCAAATTAAAATACCAATGCCAAACACATAAAATGAAGGCAGAGCTACCTCCAATGGAAAACATGGTAGAATACTATTATTATTATTATTCAGTGTTCTGTCTTACGACAAGTCCTTCAAACTGTGAAACTTGTTACAATGCAGATATCAAAACATCTTGTAAACATAAACAAGTGCATGTGCATGGTGGAATATTTCGCTATCTTGCCAAAGAATTTGATTGTGTGAATCATGAATTAGCACATTTCATAATCATATTTCTCGTATACTTACACAATGCATGTCAAGTAGACACAGAGATAAATCTCTCGCAGACATGAGGTCCTTCGTGATAACAGCCGATTGATTTCCTGTCGTCATATCAGTGAGCCAGCAAAGTGTTTCTGCACATACTCCACTCTTTTCCTGGCAAGCAGTAGTCATGTCAGGTGACGCATCCTTCAACCTCAGTAAAGTCCCATGGATCAATCAAGCTTCTTCTCTGCAGCTATTACCAGAAAGAAAATGCAATCACATTCAACACATCACCTAATTTAAAGGTTTCATAACCGATCCCCTTGCTCAAAATTAACCAAAAGCACAGAAAATATCCCAGCAGCTCCGGTCACTGTGCACAATACTCACACGTCAACAAAACTAAATTCCTTACCTTGGCAGTTACTCACTTATTAATTAGTAAACACATCACATTAAAGGCTCCACAGCACTACACACATCACACATGTAACAAAACCACTCATTAACAAAACCTTATCACAAATAGTCACCACCCTCGTCTACAAGCTACACCTAACCTCCAATTTTGATGTCCTATGAACAATATATTCACTACAGAATTGTATTAAAAGTGGTTAGTGTCTTGTGTGAATAACGCACGTCATTGCTAAAAGAAACCCCTGCCTTGTATTAAAAGTGGTAGTGTCGTGTGTGAATCTCGTACGTCATTGCCAAAAGAAACCTTTGTCTTGTATTAAAAGTGGTAGTGTCTTGTGTGAATCACGCACGTCATTGTTAAAAGAAACCCCTGCATTATCTTGGAAGTGGTAGTGTCGTGTGTGAATCTCGTACGTCATTGTCAAAAGAAACCTCTGCCTTGTATTAAAAGTGGTAGTGTCTTGTGTGAATCACGCACGTCATTGCTAAAAGAAACCCCTGCATTATCTTGGAAGAGGTAGTCTCGTGTGTGAATCACGTACGTCATTGCTAAAATAAACCCCTGCCTTGTCTTGGAAGTGGAAGTGTCAATGACTGATTTCAAATCAGATTAAAATTTCAAAACTCCTTTGCGTTCGTCGGACTCCGTGAGAGACAATAATAACTCTACATGATCGGAAAAATCAACTACCTTTGCACTACAATAATTTTATTCACCGTCTTTACACAAGCTTATAGATTGTTAAAATCACATAAAATTATAACATTTCAACATATGATATTGTTACATTTTAAAATGACGACATGTTTCGATGTTCATTCCATCATCGTCAGGTCTATCAATTAAAATTAAAAACTGTTGCACTTGCTGCCCTGCGTATACTGATTTGTTCTACCCGTTAGATTTTATTTGTTTAACCTCCAGGCTTCTTCCATTTAATTTTTGAAGACTGCGCCTGGATGTCTTAAATCTGCAAAATCAATTTCAATTTTCATATCCTGATCCTGGCTACTGACATAGGAAATGGAATAATTTTAAAGAATTACTCAATATATCGTAATACAAGCAAAAGAAAAGTAATCACAAAATATTTAAAGTATTATAACATACCGGGTTGTGTGTGAGGTGCGTGTCCGATATTAATCTACCAAATACGTTTAACATAACAAATTCTATAAAATTAATAAACGAAATCCAACAATTGAATTTTCATAATAATAAAATTATACAAATTTGTTCTTTTGACATCAATAATATGTATACAAATATTCCAACAATCATGCTACGAGATATTGTAAGAGATATTCTAAATAGACAGAATATAAATACAGATCTAATAAATGAAATTACAAATATAACTAACATTATTATTAACCAAAATTATTTCCAATTCAACAATGAATATTGGAAACAAGAAACAGGGTTACCCATGGGAGCTCCAACCTCGAGCATATTATCTGAAATATTCTTACAATATCTCGAGCATGATTATATAGTAAATATATTAAACAAATATCAAATCAAATACTATAGTAGATATGTTGATGATATACTCATGATTTTTGATGCAAAAAATACAAATATAAAAAATGTTTTAAATGAATTTAACAACATAAATCAAAATATACAATTCACTTTAGAAACAGAACAAAATAACAAATTAAATTATTTAGATCTAACTATAATACGAAACGAAAACAACTCTGAATTCAAAATATACAGAAAACCTACAAATACAAGCACCATAATTCATGCCTCTTCATGCCATCCAAATGAACATTAACAAATGGCTATTAATTACTTAATAAACCGAAAAAATACATATCCCATGACCACAATAAACAAACAAATTGAATGTAACATAATAAAACAAATTCTAATAGAAAACGGATATAATAATTATGAATTAAAAACCAAAAATAAAATAAACAATGTAAACAACATAAATGAAGACAAAAACGAAAATAAACAAAACAAATGGGCCACATTCACATATATAGGAAAAGAAACCAAATATATAACAAAAACATTTAAAACAAATAACAAAAATAGCATTTAGAACAAAAAACACAATAAAAAACATCTTGAAACAAAAGCCACAAATAGACACAACAAATCAATACGAAAAACCAGGCATATATAGGTTAAAATGCAATGATTGCCCGTTAACCTATATAGGCCAAACCGGACGCACCTTTAGTCAAAGATACAAAGAGCATATTACAGCAATTAAACACAATAAAGATCATTCAGCATATGCAAAGCATATATTAAACACAGGACATACATACAACAAAATAGAACAAACAATGGACATTATAAAAATAATACAAAAGAAGCGACATAGAGACACCATAGAAAAATATCATATACAAAGAACACATAAACAAAATCTTGCATTAAACGACAGTAACATCTACACGAACAATCCGATATTTAACATTCTACAGTCCATCGACCCAACCCCCTAAACAACTTTCACCCAATATATATAGCCATACACGATACTCACAGCTTAGTTGCAGTCTACAGCTCCGTAATATCGGACACGCACCTCACACACAACCCGGTATGTTATAATACTTTAAATATTTTGTGATTACTTTTCTTTTGCTTGTATTACGATATATTGAGTAATTCTTTAAAATTATTCCATTTCCTATGTCAGTAGCCAGGATCAGGATATGAAAATTAAAATTGATTTTGCAGATTTAAGACATCCAGGCGCAGTCTTCAAAAATTAAACGGAAGAAGCCTGGAGGTTAAACAAATAAAATCTATCGGGTAGAACAAATCAGTATACGCAGGGCAGCAAGTGCAACAGTTTTTAATTTTAATTGATAGACCTGACGATGATGGAATGAACATGGAAACATGTCGTCATTTTAAAATGTAACAATATCATATGTTGAAATGTTATAATTTTATGTGATTTTAACAATCTATAAGCTTGTGTAAAGACGGTGAATAAAATTATTGTATTGAAGAACACAAGCATGACGCAATTAAGATATAAGTTACCTTTGCACGTTGCACCAAGTACTACACCATACGCCATTCAAAGTAAGGTGATGAACGATACCGCAACACACACAAAGAGCCATTCGCCTCGAGTCCCCTCCAGAACAGGCCGCATCCACTCGTACGTGTCCGATGCACTGGCGTACATGAAACACAAACACAGATTATAAGTCAAACATACCAACCAGCAATCGCCAATGCTCAGAACTTGGATCCATAAAATGGAAAGAAAACAACACACTCGCACCATAATTTAACTGTATCACCCTTTTTTAAGTTAAAAGGGGGAGGCTCTTAGTGTCATTACATCCACCGGCAATCCCATTTTACGTAAACTGGATGTAAATGATCAATGATAAGGAGATATAAATACAATACCAATTTCAAAAGAATCAAACATGAGCATACATTTACAAAGTTCAAAACCACGACAACGAAGACTGAACCAATCTGACTCAAGTGATATCTCAACCTCTCACAAGAAATAAATAAAACACTCTCTCAAAAAAAAAGAAACTCGCCCTCAGTCTCTCACCGAGAGATAGGGAAGCTACCTTACCTATCCTGGAAATCCTCTTTCTTGGCCAAATTAAAATACCAATGCCAAACACATAAAATGAAGGCAGAGCTACCTCCAATGGAAAACATGGTAGAATACTATTATTATTATTATTCAGTGTTCTGTCTTACGACAAGTCCTTCAAACTGTGAAACTTGTTACAATGCAGATATCAAAACATCTTGTAAACATAAACAAGTGCATGTGCATGGTGGAATATTTCGCTATCTTGCCAAAGAATTTGATTGTGTGAATCATGAATTAGCACATTTCATAATCATATTTCTCGTATACTTACACAATGCATGTCAAGTAGACACAGAGATAAATCTCTCGCAGACATGAGGTCCTTCGTGATAACAGCCGATTGATTTCCTGTCGTCATATCAGTGAGCCAGCAAAGTGTTTCTGCACATACTCCACTCTTTTCCTGGCAAGCAGTAGTCATGTCAGGTGACGCATCCTTCAACCTCAGTAAAGTCCCATGGATCAATCAAGCTTCTTCTCTGCAGCTATTACCAGAAAAAAAATGCAATCACATTCAACACATCACCTAATTTAAAGGTTTCATAACCGATCCCCTTGCTCAAAATTAACCAAAAGCACAGAAAATATCCCAGCAGCTCCGGTCACTGTGCACAATACTCACACGTCAACAAAACTAAATTCCTTACCTTCGCAATTAATCACTTATTAATTAGTAAACACATCACATTAAAGGCTCCACAGCACTACACACATCACACATGTAACAAAACCACTCATTAACAAAACCTTATCACAAATAGTCACCACCCTCGTCTACAAGCTATACCTAACCTCCAATTTTGATGTCCTATGAACAATATATTCACTAGAGAATCATGAATGCCTCTAGCATACCACAGATACAGCAATTATGCCAATCTCTCACCGCACATAGGTCTTTCAACATATCAAATCTCACATTTAAGTTCACAACATCTGAAGTACCTAATAAAATTGGACAGACTCATCTCTCTCACACGACAACCACATCAAATACATTCTAATGCTCATGTACTCACACAACGAATGCCTCGTTCAGACTGATATCAGTTTCTTGCGGATACGATGTTCCTTCTTTGTCCCAGCAGGTTTAATCTTCTGACATCAAGTCGGTCCGCCAACTGTTACCGCACGTACTTCAATGCTTGTCTGGCTGGCAGTACGCAGGTCACGTGACAAACAGCATGGTGCTCAGTAGAATCTGAAGGATCATTCTGTTTCTCGTAATCTGCTACTCCCAGAAAGAGAAAATACAGTCACATTCAAGAAATCAAGACATCACACTCTTCTAAGAGCACACAGTTTTACTTCACCAAGCAGTTAACACTCCTACCTTAGCCAATGAACAAGCACCTTCCATTTTCAGAAGACAAATTCTGTCAAGTTCATTACAAACCCATTCACAAGTTAACTTTAAATACGGGTCACGACAGTGTCACAACCAGCGACCTGACAAATTCTGAACTCCCTCACTCACAGATTCATACTGGAGCCTTTCTTTCCTCCCCCCCCAGCAGATTTAAAGCATTCTCCAAGTGGGCCATTATTCCACACGTCATAATACTGCAACTACAAACTCTACAACTCACACACATCACGTCAGTCCCACGCAACTTCTGTTGCCACTGATTCAGTGGATATTTAACGAACAGTTCGCTTGCCGTCTGTTTGGAACCGAGGATGTTGATCGCTGTCTCCAAGATACACGGCTCCCTCTCCTCGTGCCCCATTATGACAGCAAGGGAGTCTACAAACACCAGTCGGTCCATGCCCCTCAGGTTCGCCTGTTTTGATGTCATGGAGAAAGGACCTAAATGAAAGATTAAGAAATGGCAAGCCACTACAACACACCCAACATCTGTAGCACTTCTACTACTAAGGTGAATTCAACCGACAAGGGGCAAGAGGTAGCCGTAGCAATTAGATTTTTTTTCCATATCACCATCAGTAATGCCACTTTATCATACCTTCTGGAAGCAAAGGTGGAAACTTCACCATCAGTAATATAAATTGTTTCAATGTTGAACAATCTAAATTTATAAAACTGAACTCACCAGCTACCTGAGATATCGCCACCATTGTGTAGTGACAAACAAGGAACACACCGTCGTAACTCTTTCATGGCTGCAGCAACAAACACTCCTACCAACATACACAACAGGCCTTACTGGCTTTTCCAGATATGAAGCAGACGCTTTCAACAAGTTCACATACTAAATGTGGTTTTAAGAGAGATTTCAGGTTCTCACAGTGGTCTTTGGGTTCTAACACCACTTGGACTTACAGAAAACCAACACAGATTATGATTTTTAAACATTTAATGGTTCGCTATATCAGCTGCAGTTATCCTTGTGACTAAGCGCAATGCCATGAGGCAGTGGGAGCATGGAGGTACACTCCATGCATTCTCAATTATAGAACAATGTGGAGGTCAGCCTCAAAATGTGGTTCCTTAAACTGGCAAAGAAAAATCACGTTCTTCATTGTTTCTTTGTAGTCTCAATAGAAGAAATAGACAAGTTCTTTATTTCATTAAAACCATTTACTACTTTTCAGGAAAAAAGGTCTTCTTCTTTCAATAATGGCATTGCAATTCAGAAAATAAGTTCATTAAACAATTTACTCAAATGGATGAACTTGCCTGTGACTGCCATCTGGTGAGTGGCTCTGGCTTGCTTGTCCTGCAATCTGCACGCAATCCCATGGACTGCGGAGATCTCCACATGTGGATCATCAGAACTGCAACGGCGAATCACAATGAGTACAGATAATTACACTCACATCCTAATGTTCAGTGTACAAAATGTTGGTCACAACAGTGGCCAATGCAGTAGCTGCTTCCTAAATCAGCAACTGATGTAAAAGGGACAGAGAAAATGGGAAATCTGGGTTTATGATATGAGAAAGAAATACATTACGTGCAGATGCCTCCTGGTACTGGCAGGATACTAAACACAAACTAATTGTGATACAGCCTCTAACAGGCTCACTGTACCAGTAAATAATGAGTTCTGGGTGCTCAGAGAAAGATCTATACCAGTGCCTCATAGACTGCCATGGGACTCGCTTACAATTCTGCGTTGAAAAGCCAGTGATTAACAATCTGTTATGTCATGTTAGTACCATCAGGATGAAAAAACATCTTTTATTTTGTACACTTTTTTAATATCAAGAATGAGGTTAGTTTTACAATATTCTTCTGCCTCCAACTGCTCTTATATACCTTGGACAGGAGAAAAGCTGCTGCACTGTATTCTCATCTTCATTAAAATTCAGGGATGCCACCAAGAAACAGCAAATTATTTCCCAGCACTGACGACGGTAACGGATCCGTCGTGCTTGACTTCAGAGCAATACATGCTGTCTCCACGACCTGGAAAACACAAGCAACAGTTTCAAGTTATAACGAGTGACAACGCAGGCCAGATTCACTGGTAAGGGAAGTCAAATGTTTTAGTTACAGTAACTTTCAAGTACTGCACTTACTGTAATACTCTAAACACCTTTTCTCCACATCAGGGCGCATGTCATATTTATTTCCAGAACCTTTGGGATTCATGGACACCAACATATCATTGACTAGACTTTTATTTTGTAAGTGGACTTTGACAAATCTCAACAATAAAATAAAAATTAATTACAAGTATATAATTTTTCTATAGTCCATGCTAACCGTAATAAACGTCAAAAAGGAACGTATTATACGCGTATCAAGTCATTTAATGATCTTCCACCAACAATTAAAACTCTAAACGATTTAAAGGTGTTCAAGCCTGCATTTAAATTATTTTTCATAATTGAATTGCAGAATCTGAAGGTTATGTACATTCACATGTGAAACACATCCTTGTAATTGTGTCAAAAGTACTGAAGTTTATATGTATTGTATGAAATGATTTGTTCTCCATCCTTTGGTTTAGTCCTAAGAAGGATCTATGGAATGTAAATAAACTGTACTCTCTAACATACCTGAACAATGCAATTCCTTATCCAAGTCACAAACACTACAGGTGCTTCGTTCTGTCTGGTTCTTCACATCTCCAACTCCAAAAAAGCTGCTTCCCCATCACGCACACAACTGATCTTCTGAAACGCTGATATTCAGACAAATTAGTCCTCCATGTCTTCGTTGATACCAGTAAACACACACTACAGCTACAGTTCACATGAAAGTTGCTACTCAGTACATCCCCTGATCTCAAACTACTCTTTGAGACAGACTAGGCACTCCCACTAAATCTATAACCGTACACCTCCTCGGAAAGCAAGGTAATCGCACGAGGGCCTGAGGTCTTCCTTGTGGCATTGTGAGGCATGCTACGAACACCCCATACTTGGTCACTAGGAATCAAAAGTGGGCAACGGCTATAGTATCCCACATGCTTGCAGGCACTCCTACCTGAAACAATACCAAATACCAAAATAAATATCCGCATTGTGACACCAGTCGTAACTGCTACTACGAATGCACTCTACACCTCATCAATAATCAACTGGCCAACTAAACCAACCCTCCATGCAACCAAAATATTTCACACTTATGTCCTTCACACAAGGGAAAGATGACACACATCAATTCAAATTAACTTCCACGCCCTGGCAATATATATGAGAGTAAATCTGCACTGGACTCAGAATGCATCCTAGCAACCAAAGAAATACAGAGGGGCAGAACGCCCACGCCATTTTATCATAGGCAGGGACGGCAACGTCTGAAAAACAGCGAACTCATCCGACCTCCTTGTCATAGCAGAGTAGTAGTAAACTACGTCTTACGCAGGAAAAGTCTGAGAACTGTTGGACAAAAAACAATCTTCCACGTGCCAAATTCCTGTTGCGATAAGAAGTGAGCCTGCCAAGTGTACTGAACATACTCCACTGATTTCCTGGCAAGCAGTAGGCTGGTCAGGTGACAGACAGCTTTTCCCCGAGTAAAATCCCAAGGATCAATTAAGCTTCTTCTCTCAGCTATTCCCAGAAAGACAAAATGCATTCACTTTTAACTAACACAAATGCAAAAATAAACAGCATTCTGATGACGCAGTTGATTGAACATGTACTTTTGTTCTTGGGGAGGGGGGCACACCACACACACTTCTGAGTATATAAATGTCACTTATCAATGCCGTAAACGCCTCATGGCGTTTATTTATTTGATTCCTCGGGAATCATCGACACATAACCTCAACCGTTAAACGAGAACACCCCATCATTCCGTAACCTGATGACAGCCCACCTAGATCGCTGTTCGCACACATAAACTTACAGCACCTCCAAGACTCCGAAGACTAGACTCACGCTTACCAACACACACTCACTCTCACTCACTCTCACTCACTCTCTCTCACTCTCTCTCTCTCTCTCTCTCTCTCTCTCTCTCTCTCTGTGCGAACTTGACCACAGCGAATTATAGTAGCGAACCCAGTAAACTACGTATTGAGCGGGAACAGAAGGGCAGCCGAATGGCATCGGCAGTTCGAGACCCAGCGGATTCTTACAGTAGTATTAAGTGTAGTATTAAGTTCTAAATATAAAACGAGGGCAGGACTGAACCGATTTCTGATTTCTGCCCTCTAAAAAAATAATTGAGGGTTAACGGGTGGGTGGGGAGCCGAAGATGAGAGAATGAGGGGGTTATGCAAAAATATATTTATGAGGGAGCAGCCAAAGGTGGTCCAAACAGACATCATATCAATCAACAATCTTTAACCAAAATGTGTTCAAAGCACTTGAGTCGAAAGAAAAAATCCAGCCAAATAAATCAACAAATCTGTCATCTACTGGGCATGAGATTTTTGCAAGCAAATCCAAATTCATAACAAACACCACACGCCAAACTTCAAGTTTACAAGTTTTAAAACCTTTATCCTTGCTTAACACACCACAAGCACAGAAAATACCCCGGCAGGTCACAGCACTACATAACAAAAACCAAAATCACTTCACAAATAGTCTCCACCCACGCCTACAAACGATACCTATACCAACTGGAAACAGCAATAATGTCAATCCCAAACTGCATTTACTTCTGTCAACATATCATCTCACACTTACAATCACAACATTTAAAGTGCATCCTATAGGTCAGGTAATTACACACTTCATTCATTGTCCCATCAGGTTTCCTGTTCAGATATCAAGTCAGTCTGCGAACACACTCAACAGCTTACATGACAAGCATGCAGGTTTGATGGTTTGATTTATTTCGCTGGATTGTTTCTTTTTCGACTCATATGCTTTGATGTCTGTATGTTTGGTATACCCCCGACTGAGCCCCCTTTTATATATTTGTGCATAACCCCCCTCATTCTATCATATTAGGCGCCCCACCCTCCCGGTAACCCACAATTATTTTTAGAGGGCAGAAATCAGAAATCAGAAATCGTTTGAGTCCTGAGTCCTGCCCTCGTTTTATATTTAGAACTTAATACTACTGTAAGAATTAAGAATTAATACTACTGTAAGAATCCGCTGGGTCTCGAACTGCCGATGTCGTATTCCGCAGGCCAGCACGCTATCCATTCGGCTACCAGGCTCCTACAAGATTACGATTCTGGATCTTCCTGATATATCGATGCCCTGCATTTCCCGCTCAATACGTAGTTTACTGGGTTCGCTACTAGAATTCGCTGTAGTCAAGTTCGCGCAGAGATAGAGAGAGAGAGTTGGTAACATTTGTTGCGTGAATCTAGTTCTCGTTTAACGGTTGAGGTTATGTGTCGATGATTCCCGAGGAATCAAATAAATAAACGCCATGAGGCGTTTACGGCATTGATAAGTGACATTTATATACTCAGAAGTGTGTGTGGTGTGCCCCCCTCCCCAAGAACAAAAGTACATGTTCAATCAACTGCGTCATCAGAATGCTGTTTATTTTTGCATTTGTGTTAGTTAAAAGTGAATGCATTTTGTCTTTCTGGGAATAGCTGAGAGAAGAAGCTTAATTGATCCTTGGGATTTTACTCGGGGAAAAGCTGTCTGTCACCTGACCAGCCTACTGCTTGCCAGGAAATCAGTGCAGTATGTTCAGTACACTTGGCAGGCTCACTTCATATCGCAACAGAAACCTGACCTGCCTACTGCTTGTATCACAATGTTGTTGCACATTAAATCCCTTACCAGCTGTAACATTAACTTCACAAAGTTTACAGAACAGAATTGTTCCATCAGAACTAAAATATTCCTCACCGAAATCTTTAATGAAAGCTCTTAACTTTGCACTTTCAGAACACCACTTTTGGCATCTGAACTAAATGAAGGATTCACTGTAAATGCCCGAGAAATGTAGTTTCAAGTAAGAATTTCATACCCAAAATATGAATTTTATCCTCAAAATATAACCAAAATGATCCTAACCATGAATCACCAGTATTGTTCCCAACAAACTGTGGTCAACCGGTGTCCTTGAAGATCTAAACATGATTTTGTGATTGTAAATAAAATTTTCATGAAGCAGAGTCCTTGAGAAGCTAATAGTAGATCATACAGTAAAGACTGCACCAAACCCTTAATTTAGTATGACTCCTTCTTGTTCCTGTACGAACAAATATCTTTGAACAGAATGAGCAGTTGATTGATCCACTGGTTGCTTAGCCGCCTGACTGTGATTAAGAGATCAAGTGGCTAAAAGGGTGAATGAACTGACTAATTGATTCGTAGGCTATTTAATAATTATATTTCAACCGTACAAATTACTTAATACTAAATGGGATTAGGATTATTGTGAATGGAGGATCCAAGACATGAAATTGTAATCTGAACAAAATTAAACAAACAGCGATGCAAATACATAGTAATTAAATGGCTAATTTGAAGGAAAAAAAACATGCACAAACAATATTGATTATATAACTATCCACTGCTAATACTAAAGTGCCACTACATTCCTTGGGCAACACCAACCACCCACTGGTTTCTTGATTTGAACACTTTCCCAAAAAAACAGCACAATTCATGAAGCTCCTCATTATGTAATTTTCTCTCGCTGCCTGTATGTTTCTCTTAGTTACATGTATTCTGCTCATCACAGACATCAGTGCAAGACACCAAGTTTAACACCCACACAAAACAGCAGGTGAAATAAGTAGCCATTATTATCTGTAATTAAGAACTTTTCCAAAAGCAGGAACTTTGAACAATGAAGCATGAACTGGCCTTCAACCTAATAGAGGAAATAAATGTCTTAAATATACTGTCTCTTAGTATAACGATATTGCACAGTTCAGTATCACCTCACAATTGAATAAATATAGTCATTTCTTTCACTCTGATGTTGGAAACATACATGGCACCTATCACACCGTGCAAAGACGTCCATTCGACACAGCCCACACTGACAGGTTAATATTTCCCACTTATAGGACCACAGTTCCCTTGTTCTGTAGTGTCCTCTGTATCAATGAAACATTATGTCCATGTGACCATGCACTCTTTCTCCTACACAGTAACAATTCTAAGGCCATGTGATATCCCCAATTTCATCATGATCATGTAGTGACTGCTTACCATAATATACTACCAACATAATAAACAACAGGAAGCAGCAATTACCTGGCATGTCACAGCATTAGTGGGGGAGCCTACACAGACAAGACATGCAACATAAATCACATGCGTTGCGCATATGCGCATGCCAATCCAAATGTTCTTGGATCAGCACACAAGAACATAACACAATTCTAACACACATGAAGAATCACAGCAAGGTGAAAAATCACTAACACACTGTCTGACCGGTATTCTACACTACTGTGAATGAAACAGTGATCCACAGAGCAATAAAATTAATTTAGTGTCCTACAAAACAACTCATTACAAAGATGGTTGCCTGCGACGTTGCACAAACTGATTTTTACATTAAATGGTGCAACAACCTGCAAGACAGCCACCTCCATATTCACTATCATAAGAACCTCAAAACTCAATTCAGTAATGGCAGATGACAAAGTTAAAATGAACAGAAGATCAAGAGAACTGAAATGGTAGATATTCACACCAAATTTCACAAAAACCAGTCAACTGCTGTGTAACTGAATCAGGCTAGATGGACATACACATGCAGCTTACTTAATTAATAAGACTGCTTTATAAGTCATTCAAAAACCACTGGATCAACTGGCATATTCTGATACACTATGATCAGATTCAACTGGAAGATCTGAGGAAACTGACAAAAAAAACCCTCTTCAGTCAGGACAGCAAATCCCCTGCTGAGACTTGTGCATAGGACGTAATTCATTTGAGAAACAGGAGTGCTAACACAACACTGCTATAATTTACTGGTAGAATCACTCCTTCCCAAACGAGGATTTGCACAGAATAGTTTTGTCCATGTACTACACAACAATTCAGATCATTTTTTCCTTACGCATAGGAGATATTTATTTATGGGGGATTTACACTAGTGACAGACTTCCTTCCTGTTGCTATAAAACAAGTTTGTGTCCCAAATTCCCCAAACCCTATTTCCTTCATGTATTCTAAAACACAGGTAACCCACAAATTTAGCATTCTGTACTTGCTATAGTACATTCTTTTCCAACTGAAACACATTTGCTCATCTTACATTCAGTTCACATATGAATAAAATGGGAAGAACCCTGAGAGAAGGCACAGACAGACCACAGAAATCACGTCCACAACATTCACAATAACACTCACCTGCGAGCTTCTTCATACTTAATCTGCTGTCGCAAGAACACCGCATTCTTCAGCAGTTCCTGTATGTTACCAAGGTTATCCTCTGCCCCCTCCATAGACTTCACTGCCCTGGAGAACAATACAACTGCTGAAAAAACTACACAAAGTTCTGGGAAGGTCTTGTGATTCTCACTTTTCTTCCAAATCATATATATATATATATATATAGATAGATAGACACATGCACACACACCATATTTGGCGACTTTGTGTCAGGACTCAGGATCTTATTCCTTTGCCAGGCAGAAATGTCAAATGAATGAAGGTCTAAAATCACTAAGTTAATTGATTAAATAATAAGCTTTCCTTGTAACATAAAGAAATTACACTTCACATAATTCAAAATGTCAACTAGAAATGAGCAAGATGCTGCTACAAGCCTGTGGAAAAGTATTCACTTGGGAACAAGGTTCCTCTTGAATACTAGTGAACGAACAGAATTTCCTTTAAACCTTACCCAATGGCATACTCCACATCGTAGCAACGTCCCTGCAACTCATGATGCAGTCTGGTAACTTCTACCCTCTTCTCCACCATCGGGGGCAGTGCTTTGCAATGTTACGTATATAAGTTCAACATAAACAACTCAATCCATGTTTGACACGTTTTCAAACCTTTTTTAACTTTCATTTCCAATTCCGGGTCTGATGACAGAGACATCGACATGATTCTCAACACAGTTACGTTATATTACCGATAACAAAGCACATCCATATGTGCCTAATAATTATTCCAAATAATCGCATACGAAGTACAGCCGATTAACAAACTACAGTTCTGAGTTACAAAGCATGTTACAAACTATGGAACTTCTAAACTTCCGTGTTTAACAGTGAAGCCAAAACAGTTTCATTTTAACATTGGCAACGGCTGGAACGGTATATTTTATCGTCATTAACTTTTAAATTGGTGACAATGAAGGGAACCGGAACTAATTTTTAAGTGCGGTCATTGCCAGTAGGAGTCGAATTACATGCTTTGTTGCTTGTGAGTTGGCAACGAGTTGGAAGTTTTGATAAAGAAGTGCCATTCCGTTGGGAAAGATTCGAAGTACTCGTGCGTACAACACGTTGGGGAGTGTATAAATTAATATTTCGTTAAAAGTCTTGAAAGAATGAAATTTATAAGTATTTTTGTTCTCGCAGCCCTAGCTGCTTATGTAGATGGTAATGAGGAGGAAGAAACGGGTGCCAGATTGCTAATTTCGAAACAGATACTGAATAGATATCTGGTTGAAGACATGGACATAGTAGCTGGGATATTTAGATGTCATATTGTTTCAGAAAAATTATCGTCCGGTTGTTTTTGCAGAATAGAAATTTTTACATATCATAGGCCGTTTATGTTACAAGCCAAAGAATATGGAGCATCTCATGATAATATTGTATTTAGTACCCATATAATACCAACATACCTCATAAACTTGTTTGATTATAACACACAACATTCTTTGCAGTACACACTATATAATGTTGGCACAAGTACTGCTCTTGGTGTTAAGCTGAGTGACAGTAGCTTTCACAAAGAGGCCTTCACTTTGGTGGGTGGTCAGCTCAACATCAAGATTGACAGGATCCCTGCAGGGACAAATGTATCTCATGTAGTAGTTGTCAGACCAAGGAAATATGGATACTTCAACTTCACAGCTGCAGAAGTCAACTACAGACCAACAGAGGATGCCTCTGAAGTGAGTTATCACTTGCATGGACCGTGGTCAAAATTTATAGAAATGTTTGTAATTTCCATTGTGCTGGTCCTAAATTATATATTTAGAATGTACAGGAAGCCATTGTAAAATAATGAGCATAAAACACAAATTCTTCAGATTGATAAAATGATTTTCATTTTGAAACATTTAAATATTACTTGGAAAATCCATCTATGGACACCATACTTGTTTCTGTCTGCTTCTCTGATATTCAAAGCTCATAATTAAAATGAACTGAGGACTGAATATAGCTAACATCAAAGCTAAAATTGAATATTAATCTCCAAACTTCTTACAAGTCTTCCAAGTGGTGTTCCTCAGGTTTCACCATCAAATTTCTGCATACATTTCATTTTTCCAGAACTTCTTGACAAATACATATGCCACAAAGCCTGTAATCATGTAAAATTCCTAAGTTTATCTCTTGTTTTGTTTTTTGGGTTTCTGTTAACATCGTCACACACTGCTCCTGTAGGACGCAACAGAAATGCATAACAAGTCTTTCCGTTTCAGCTGCAAGTGGCCGTGACAAGCGAACCCGGCGAGGGTCTCATCATTGCCTTCCGTGACTATGATAAGAAAACCCTGTCTCTCAAATGAGATACAAACCCAAGATCTGCCAGATATGAAGTAGGAGAGTTAACCGCACAGACAAAACGTTTAACCGATGAAAGTTTTAAGTTAGTCTGTATAAAATTTACTCTCTAACAGTGCTGTAAATCCATGACAACTGTGTGATACATACTCCAGGTGGCAACAGTATTGCCATCTTTGGTGATGTTGTACTGGAACACACCACCGATCTTCTTGGCACGCTCTGGGTTTGCCGCAACCCGCTTTTTCAGCAAGTCAAACACACCATCCGAATCCAGCGCTGATGTGGATGCCTGCACCAACAATGCAACCTCACATTACAGTTTACAAAGCCACCAACATCATACACCATTTCTGCATGTCTCTAGGAACCTGTTAACTCTCTGGTGATAGAAAACGAAGGTCGAACATTGCCAATACCAAACAGTATCACTAGCTGCAGGACCAAGCCACTTTGGCACAGTTCAAACACATCTGTATTTGTCTAAGATCCAGCTTAATATTATCCTCCCCTTAAATTCTCAGTCTTACTTATGTCCAATTTTTTTAACAGGATTCCCACCAAACTATGCATACATTATGTGTTTTCATCTTATGAACAACACATTTAGTCCTTTAGTTCACTATCCTAAGAATCCACTTATTTGATCCTTCAAGATCCCAAATAATATTTGGTTGTTTTCAAACACAATTTAGGTTCTTCACACAAAGAAAGAAACCATATTTTACAACCATACAAAAGTGGAAAAATATGGATATGATGTAATTTGATCTTTAGCATTACTGAGAGTAGTTTCGATGGTTACACACTCTGTAATCAATAATGAGTACTTCCTGAACGTGTTAAATATTTATGAATACTATATTTTTAGCTTAAAAACAAATGCAAAACAATGTTCATATTTTCATTCTATGTCAGGACATGAGATGTGCCTCTGAACTACAAATTCCAGTTTTCACTTCCCTCACCTTGGTGGACCTCATCACAGCAGGCATAGTGACTGACTGATGCAACCAGCATACATCAGAGCTACTCACTTGTGTTTCTTCCATGACCTTGAACACAGCTACTGTACTGTACTGTACTGTACATGTTATCAAGACAACCTTACATGTAGGCTAAAGTGCAAAGTCTTTCCTGCCTCCTTGACAGTGACTCAGCTAGTCAAAAAACTTACTGCTTTTACAAAACAAAGGTTCATTATTCTGTTAGACAAAACACACACAAATGGCCATATCATGACTCGGCTCCACCCCCAGCATCATGCCAAAAATTTTTTCCAAGTCTAAGCCAATTTCTGACCTAATGACATTTTACATAAACAAGTGTAGTGAAACAATGTATTCATGTGACAACTTCTCTTTGTCTCCCACAGTTCACTATTCACAAAGCACTAAGTGAACTGTACAAATCGTGAAGTTTCTTCCTCACTTTGCCCACTGAAGATGCAAATATCTTGAGAAATTGATTTGCAGATATTTACCATAAGCTGGAAATGTAACTAGGAAAGAGAAAACAAAGAAATTCCATAGAGCTTTTGAGTAACCTCTGAAGACCAACTAGGAAATTAAAGAAAATAATTAACCCCTTCAGCCACAGTGAAGGTGCATAATATTCTATCAATCCATTGTTACCTCAAAGAAAACACAACACGTCTCCACGACAACACTAAACTAGTTAATGCTGCTTAGAGAAATAAATTACTGTTTATTCTGAGATCAATATAAAACCCACATTATATATTCTGTGGGCAAAATGCAGAGATAATGACTGTTACAGCAGGTGGTACATACAGTTACAACTCAGCTTTAAAGGGTTAAAATGGATCTTACTGAAGATGTGATACTAGCAATGCTGTATGTTTGGGATCTTAACAAAAAGGAAACATAACCTTGTCACTGAGAGTAAGAAATTGCTAGGCTAAACAATGCAGGTTATCACAAGATAACAGAATATCAGTTACACTTTATATCGATTATAAACACAACTTGCAATCTGTAGGAACAAACACCACACAGCTCAGGCCTGCCTCATGGACTTATCTTGAACCACTTGAACACAATCCACAACCTAACACCCAGTATTTTAAAGATCCATTTTAATATTACACTCCCATCTATGAGTTGGTCTCTGAAGCCATCTCTTCCCTCAGGTTTTCCACACAAAATTCTGTACTCATTTCATGTCTTGCTCATGCATGCTGTATGCCCTGCCCATCAGAGCTTTCTTATCATTTTACTAAAAATCCAGAATTAAATCTTATATTTGGCTCATTAAACCCACACTAAATTAAACATTCTCCAACACACAATTACAGAATTTACATCAAAATGTACATTTATATTAAGTAAGCTTTACATGCAAACAACACAGCTCAAATGCTTCGTCTTGTTTAGTAGCAGTGTACTGCATAATCAAATTGCATTTTTCTGTGAGGAACCTGCAATATGTGTGACTTTTTATTTCCACTGCGTAGACATGAAATTTGACACAAAAATTTCATTGGAAAAGCTGAAAGGAAAACAGTACTTGGGAGATCTACACACACACACAGACATTACTAAAATGCACCTTAGAGAAATATGATGTGAAGAGATAGATAGGACTCAACCAGCTCATGACAGAGCATAAGGGCAGAATTATGTGAACGTGGTGAAAGGCCAGCAGCAACGAAATTTCTCACCAGCAGAACAACCATCATCAAAGATGATCTTGGCCCATCAGTCAGCCACAAAAACGTACCTTGTGCTGCGGGACGGATGCCTCGGTGAGATCGACATATGCGCCAGATATCACCACGCTCCCCGTCTCTTTCACCTTGGTCTGAAAGTGGATACGGTTCCCCTGTTGCCACATGTCAGTCTGTAGTGTCTGCCCAGGGATAACCGGCTTGCTGAACCGAGCCTGTAAACCAGTGACAGTCATCATTTTCTTCATACCCTCACACTCTGATGGCCTGTGTAGTGCAACGATCTAAACCATATTAATGGGGATATCAGGTTGCATCTAAGTCCAGTTTCTGACTATCCTTCTCAGGCTAATCAGAGTTCTCCTCAGTCCCTCCAAAGAACTTCCAGCATAGTAACATGAAAATTAATATTACTGCCCCTTTCCAAATTCATACCCATTCATTATCCTCTCATTCTATCTGATGCTATATAACCTCTGAAAATGAAACACATTCATGAAATAACATCATATTTAACAATCTCTCTGATGGAAAAAAAGTACAAAGAACTTACAAAGCAACAAGATGATAAAATTAAAAAAAAGAGACTGAAATGGTAAAATGTTATGAACAGTCCTCCGGAATTACAACTTAGAAATCTACTATCAAGCCACACCATTGCACCATGCTTCACATGAATATTCTTTTACTTACCATAGGCCTCCCTTAACGTATCCACTGTGAATGGGAGTCACGGTTATGAAGTATTCCAACAGGGATGCGAGAAAATAGGAAAGCATGTGGAAAGAATAAGAAAGCACAATGACTGACATCAACTGAACTGTACATCAGACACGGAAGAGGCAAGTGAAAAATGCTGTGAACACAAACAATCCATAGAACAACAGAAAGAGGGTGCTGGAATGTTATCATGAGAATGTGAAAATAGGAAAGCCCCAAAAAGAGATGTTTCTATTACACACCTTTATGGCTTTGAATTTGGTTGGATCATTATCCGCATACTGCTGTAGGACATGGCGGGCTGAGAAGCCCAGCGAACACAGACCGTGCAGGATGGGCCGATCAAATCCACCAAATGCAGCCACATTCGGGTCAATGTGAAGTGGGTTGCGGTCTCCAGACAGTCGGTAGAGTGCAGCCTGCAGGAAATAATGTTGAAGTGAAGAAACATTGACAATTAATTTGTAGGTGTGTTTATGATCTCTCTGCATACTAAATTCTACAGACTTAGCTGCAGTGTTTCATTAGTCATAATTTTCACACACAGCAATAAGTGCAGATTCAAAGCAGTCAGCATTTTCAGTCTACATCAAATAATCTTAAGGATGCACATTTTACAAAGCTCTATCACCACAAATATGTCAAGATCTTAATTAGATTGTGCTTCTTCTCCATATTTCACACGTTAGTACTACTGACAGAAGAAACTAAAAATACATACACAGAATAAGAAAAGTTACATTCACTCCCCCCCCCCCCCCTCAAAGAAAAATAACCAAAGAGCCTCACACGTAACACATGCTTCCCTCTATTCTGACCTGATCAAGAGACGTGCGTTGCTCAACAGACAAATCAGGAATCCGCTTTGGTGGTTCTGCTGTTGGCACATCATAGGGTGAAGTACGCTTGTCTGTAACACCCTTCATTCCAACAGCAAATGTTGTCAGCAGGGACTGTGCCACCTTCTCACCACTTTCATCAAATGTCTCCACTGCAATAATGACAACAGACAGCAACTGAATTTGTATCACCTTGAAGACTAGACTTTTAAACCACTTATATTCCCCCTAGCCTAGACAGATCAAAGAAAAAGAGACACGTTACAACTGCACGAACCAAGTTGACAGAAGTTACAAATGGAATGATCATACTGCACAATTTTATCTCACCTTCCACCAGCACAACAGTCCCGGATCCCTTGTCCAACATATCCACCACCTTGCAGTGCACCTCAAGAGTCCCTTCACTGTTGATGGGACGCAGAACCTCCAAGTACTGCTCACCATGCAACATCTGGCAACATAGCAGCAACACGATCCTCCTCAGTCAACTCCAATTATGTACTCAATCGTTTCTCATTCCTTTGTGCCTCATCAGCAACCCTAAGGTTCATAATCCAATCAGTCTCTACGTCGAAACCACTGAACTATCTTTAAGTTAGCAGAACTTCTCGAATCCATTTAGTGGAAAGAAAGAAAGAAAGAAATACTTTATGATATATCTGCAAAAACAACTGAATACTGTCATTTGTTTACATGACCGAGTGGCATGCCAGTGGGAAGCATCTACACTCTGTGCAGCTAACTGAATCAGTGTGAATTCTATCCTCACTCTCTCTATGGTGCAGGATATTCTTTGAAAAACTGACTGTATACTTGGCTTCTCAAAAAATAGAACACTTTCTTTATAGAAGCCAAAGGTTCATCACTGAGTTCACAAAAGCTTGCCATAAGACTAACCTGAGCCAGCTGCATCCAGTTTGCTCCATAGATTCCTATCTCCCAAAGGTCCATCTTAACGCCATCCCACCTACGCCAATGTCTCACCCACAATCTCCTCCCTTCAGGCCTTCTAACCAATATCTTGTAAACACCCCACCCCTCCACAATGCGTTCCGCATGTCCCGCCCGTCTTATCCTCCTCGATTTAATCGCCCTAACAGTATCAAGTGAGGGGTACAGTCCGTGAAGCTCATAATGCAATTTTCTTCCTGCCTCTTAGGTCGAAATATCCTAAACACTCTGTTCTCAAAGACCCTCAATCTATGTTCCTCCCTCAAAGTGGGAGACCAAGTTTAACACCCATACAGCACAACTTTTGTATCTTTAGTTTTCTTGATGTGAGATGAGAGGACAAAACATTTTGGACTGAATGATAGCAAGCATTCCCCGAGTCCACACCACACTGCTGAATTACAACTTCACTAGCATAGAATACGACCTGAATGATCCTCCGTTGCACTGAACAGAAAAACAACTCACTGCAGTATTATTTTTGCAGAAGCTGGATCTGCTTTCATTCCATGAGGACCAGCAGACTTTTAATTTCTTCCTCACTGCATGTACAGTGAACTAAACAAGTCAAGTGCGATGGAGACTGGCTATTATATTCGTAATAGACAAAGCACAGGCAGTAAAATGTGCCTTGCGTTAAGATATATGGACATGTTCAGCTGCGAAGGCAAGAAATGCACATACAGAGATGAAAACACAGCAAGAAGATTGTGAGGTGGCTCAGGGTTGCATCCGAAGGCAGGCTTCGAAATGACCGATGCTGAACCTTGCGGTTATCCTCAAAAGAGTCTGCTTATCAAGACATAACCTCACTTACCCTGGCAGGATTGAAATCCCTGCCACTGAACACCTCAGCAGTAACACTAGACTCCATCACGGCAGACACGCCTTGCAACACTAGGAACGTCGGCAACGCAGAGAAGTCTGCGTGGCCGACGTACAGGAATCTCAGGTCACTTCGGTTGGTCACAGTGCTACCAACTGCAATAAAACAAACACATTACTTGTCTGTCACACTGTCACAAACACACGCACATAACGGCACATTACTCACCTCCCAGTGCATACAGGATCAGGTCACGAGGAGTGTATTGGAACTTTGTCACAACACTCTTCTGGAAAGGAAATCAGGACCTTAAACCATGTTCACAGAATAAGTGTCACCAAGAAGACAAAAGAAGTTCAAGTCTGCACAAACATTAGCCACCATCAATACTTGGATGGCAGCACCAGCCATTGCCAAAACTAATGTACACCTCATTTAACAAAATACTGGACCTCCAGTGGCGTAAGCCACAATGAAGCAGTCAGCTTCTTCCAACACCATACGCAAGAAACACACAACTGAAGTAACGTAAACCACGTACTACAATTATGGCGACGGGCTAAAATCCTGTACACAATAAACAAAATTAATTCTGCTCATTCATACGTCTTATACTACACTCCCTCTATACACCTCCACTGGATCGTGCTTAGACACAGGGGTAACTTGAAGAATTACTATCTGAAAGCATATGCAAAAAACTACATCGAGTCATAACTCACGCCATCAGAAGAAAGCCCAGAGTTCGACTTCAACTGCTCCAGAACGGTCATCAGGGTACCAGATGCCTCCTGGATGGACTCCAATTTAACGGCAGCAGACATATCTGTCACCTTGCCCCAGTTCTCACGAACAGCCTCTGGCGTCACCAGCTCATTCATCTGTGCACGCAGCAGGCCGCCCGGTGAACGCACCAGATAACCTGAAGGTTGTCAGACAAGAACGCATCCTGATGGAAAGTTCTGCCGACACTCAGCACGGGAGGTAAACGGTTCTCTGCTTGTCTATCATTACTGCGTTTCATGGCTATTCCAAGCTGTCTCACTGAAATCAGGACCCTTGAAACATGAATCCGGTCATTCTACCGCTGTTGACACATCTACGGAAGTCCACATGCAGATTCTGCGACTTATCTACGATTGTGATTTGCAGTGAAAAAATCATTTCTGCATTTCACTGAAAGAGCAAAAACAGACCCAACCTTCATGACCCTAATGAAATGCAGTCCTGTTTTGGACGGCATCACATGACTCAGAACCAGTGGTGTCGTTACAGGCATCGAGCATATTCCGAACAGGGGTGCCACTGACACTTACATTTTCCTGCCCAGCCAGCAGCAGACTCGATGATGGAGCCAGTCTCCTCACAGGATTCGTGACACAGCCACGCGACGACTGGCGCAATCAGCTCTGGGCGCAGCTGCGCAAAGAAATCTGTGCAACAAACAAGTGACTTATCAGTATCACATTAGTGTTTATAATCATGAGACAATATTAAAAACTGCTGATAACAGATCTCCAAAACATGAACTATTTATTACAACTGATAATATGACAAAAGGGTGAATATACTTCCAAAATGCACTGTTTGCATCATTTTGATGTTCATTTATTGTAAACAGAAGTGACACACTGTCAGGCTTTAGTATCAGCAGCACCCACCAGGTGGCAGGATGTCTTCAGTAAGCCGGGATGCCGCAGTTGGCACAATCACATTGCAGTGGATGTTGTCCTTCCTGCCCTCTATCGCTAACGTATTGTTCAGACCAACCAGCCCCATCTTGGCAGCACTGCAACCATAAAAAAAACATACATGGACTCCTCCCAAGAAATGCATAAAGCGGCCATCGCTCACACCAACTTTCTTATTTGAGAACAACTTTTCAGCCGCACAAATTACACAGTCCTGAAAGGAATAGCGAACTGGAGAGGATGTAGAAGTGACCCTCGGTTATATAACACACTATCCCAGCATCTGTCTTGAGGAACTGTGGGGGAAAACAGTTTCTACCATTTCTGGCAACCAAAGACAAACTTTTATTTTTATAAATAACCAGAATGTTAAATCAATATTTCATAGGCGGGGGGAGGGGTGTATTGTAATTAATACTTTTAAATCCCAAAGATATTCAAAGTAGAACAGATTAATGTCCAAGATATCACGCACACATTATACAAATGATCAATCCTATGAAAGATAAATATACTGAAGTGTCACTAACACCGACCTGTAGTTTGCCTGCCCAAAGTTCCCATATAGACCAGAATTGGAGGATGTCACAATGACACGTCCATACTTTTGTTTACGGAAGTGAGGCCACGCGGCTCGAGTTGCCTTGAAAGCACCTGTTAGGTGTACGTCCTGAATTAAGCCTGCAACAGTAACAAATGATCATTAAACCTCAACAGCACTAGTAACTAGACAAAAAAGCATGCAAAACCATCCCTGAACTCAAGAAATCTATCATAGTCCCTTTTCTTTTGGCCTCCTATACAATATCAATAACAGTCAAAACAGCTCAGCATAGCAGACAGTATTTGTCAAGGTTTTCCTCAGCCTCTCTAGGCAAATGCCATGGACAGTCTCTTGAAACTGGTCAGAACCACAATGAGAATAGACGCTTGTGAATTTTAACTCTTTCAGAATTAGTCTCTGCAGAAAAATGATATTCCAATTTCACTGAACTATCAGACTTTAAGGTAAAATGGCCCCTGGGACAGCTACATAATATCCAGTCACTGGCGCTCTTAGTTTTCTGCCTGACTGACTGTAGCAGTCCAAATACACTGAAAGTACCCCACAATCTGATATTATGGCCAAGAATAAGATTTAATCTCAAACATACTCCAGTCTGCGTCACTAATCCTGGAGAATGACTTGTACCGCAGGATGCCAGCATTGTTCACTACCACATCTACTCGTCCAAACTCTTCCAGAGCCGTCTGTATAATCTTCTCTCCATTCACCACAGAATCATAGTTGGCTACAGCCTTGCCACCTACCAGAAACAAAACAATCTATGATACAGATGCAATCCCGCGGTGCTGCGACTTCACCGTAAAACAGAAGTTGGAAAGGAAAGGGAATCAGACGGAGGTGGTAGAGGGGGACACAAGGAAGCAGTTTGTAAGAAGGAAGGAGAAAGAGAAGAGGTGAGAGGACAAACAAGAAACTTACATGCGAATGCAGTAGCAGCCAACAAGCATCATAATGCACTAAACCCACCTTTGTGCCGGATCTCTTCTACAACACTGTCTGCTGCACTGCTACTCTTCCCATCGCCATGGCGACCACCACCAAGGTCATTCACCACAACTGATGCTCCACGCTCCGCAAACAGCAGGGCATATGCTTTACCCAGGCCTGAAACATAAAGTCATGGCTGGTCAGAATTATGAGGAACTGGCACACAAGAAAGGAGGAGGCTAGGGCTCGATTTTGGGCTGTTACGCCATAGTAGTAGTAGTAGTAGTAGGCACACAAGAAATGATAAGTGGGTGAAACGACACACAGAACTGTTCATTACAAGAAGTTGTAAGCAAATGCCATGATTAATACGATTATGAGACAATGGAAACAGACAAATGATAAAAGAGAAGGGTATTAACTCACCTCTGCAGTGCACACATCACATGACATGTGGAGTCTCATCATACTTTAATATTATCATGACAACTTTTATCCATGGAAATGGACACACACAAACTGGTACAATTAAAACTGGAAACATACTGTTGTAGCAGCCCACACCCTTCAATTTCATATTTTTGTCTTAACAAATGAGGGAAAGAACTATATTTTTTTTGTACAATATAGTCATTAATGAAGCTGAAACCGCGAAGACAAGAACGATAACCTAAAATAATTTCGACAAGAATTAAATATTTCCGAAAGAAAGTCTTGCATACTAGAAAAGCGATCAGGCACAAACATTATTTTCGTGTACGATAATCACCTGCACCAGCTCCTATAACTACAACCACTCGGCCATCGAATCGCAGATCTGTCATGCTTAATAGGGCCCTACAGAAGTCCGAACCTGAAACAAGACGAAGTTACCTGACCAAACACACGGATAAGGTAGTACAAGTGCAAGATTAACCAGTACTTCGTACCTTGTTTACTTTCGTGTGTATAACTGCGAAGTCATCGTCAAGAAATAATGTAACCGTTAAAATTATAATACAACGCACAAATTGCTAAATCTTACTACGTACGATAAATCCGCCGCTGTCTAGTCGTAGACTCCAAGACACAATCCACTACCACGAGATCATCACAGTTTGTGTGCTTGTGTTTTCAGACCTTCGCATCACATACGGCCAGTCTGCTGTCTGACATAACTGCAAAACATCTGTACAAGAAATATGTACTGTACTTCAAAACAGGTTACGAAAGTGATCGACGCAATTTCGCTAGTCATTCTTTCCCATATCGATATATTTAGATTAATGCAGTGCTACCAATAGTATCAGTAGATCTAGCGAAAATGTTCGAAAGCAAAAAATGGCATTTTACCTGTCTGAATGTAGAGTTCCCAAATTGAGATATTTCCTTGCCCTACTTTCACATTTTATACCTTGTATCATAATATCCCATAGAAACTGTACTTACTGCTTTTATCTTTCTTAACTCATGTCACAGTTTTCCTGCCTATGTTATTAATACGGAAAAGAAACAAGACTAACTCAAAAGCATGAAGTAACAAGGGGAATATGCTTACTGCCTTCATCACCAGAGAGATCGCCTAATAATGGTGTCAATTTATATTACACTACACTGCGCAATATCCCACAACGTTGTCATCTTCACACTCTTTTCCCATGAGCATCTGCTCTACACAAGGAAGTTAAATCAGCAACTAGGATGTGTCTTACTGAAGAACATTAGGAAAGAGCATGCAAATTGCAACAATGAAAATTAAATGTGATACTGAAAGCTGAATAAAGCTAAAGCAGTGTTAAATGTATTTTTTATAAATTACTATGATATTTTAATGTCCCCAGTCCAAGACTGTGGGATTTCATGTCAGTGACAACTTCAGATCAATTTATAAGATGTCACTAGCAAGATGGGATGTCTTAAAATTCAAGGTCGTGCAGACACATGTTCATGAATTTCTTATCTCATACCATCACACTGACAGTCCCGAGTTTCAGGCACACAAAGTTACAGCATAACAAAAGCATGCGAGTCACAGTAAGAATTGAGGTTCTCACAGTGGCGAGTACGAATATGACTCGTTTTCTGTGTTGTAATGCTACAACCCAGAAGGCAGCCATCTTCATGTGACTCACAATTTATTTAACGATGCTGTCACTAGCTGAGACTATATAATGTCGAGTGAGAGGATGATAGTAAACAGAGAATTGGAAAACATGTGGACAGAAGTGATCATGGCCTAATTTAAGGAACTATCCAAGCATTTTCTGGAGGGACTGAGGAAAACCACAACAAGCCTTCGTCACGATAGCCAGTCTGCAGGCCAAGATCTGAACCCAGGACCTGCCAAACATGTAGCAGGAGTACTAACCATTCAACTATGATGTTTTGTGTGATTCACAAGATACAAACAATTTTATTACACATAATCAACTGGTTACCGTAGTAAACCGACGTTTCGGGAACAAACTCTGTCCCCATCTTCAGGGTTTGTTCCCGAAACGTCGGTTTTACGTGGGCAAGGAACTGAGACAATTGTCTGGATGTCGGATCTCGCGTGGTGGCAGATTTTGAGCAACTTCAATTCTATCTCCGATAATGACAATGACTTCGTGGATTCAAACTTGTTACCCTAAAATATGAAGCCAGCGAATGTGAACATTTGCCAAGTGAACTCTGAAAACCAGAGATGAGCTAAATGTGGAGCGGAGAATTTCCCGAAGCGATGCCTACCGACGCCAGTTCGCGTTCAGTTTCATCAAAATCCGTTCAGCGCTGTTGAGGGCAGCAACCCGAAAGTTCGCTACGCGGGGCATTCTCCTCCTGAGCCAGCTTTATCCACACAACCTACTTCCCTCGCCGGCCCGCGGTAAATTCGAGTAAAGATTCCTGTTAGTCCCCGGGTCTGGATTAATCGAGCAGGGCGAGTTATTAAGCGAACGACCAACATTCCGTAATTCTTTGGCAGGCCCAGCCCTCGCACAACGCCGAAGGCCAGATCACAAATAGCGGTCAAGGTCAGGGAACCGTCTCCATGGAAACAACCGACAGCCGGAGAGACCCAGAAAAACGACTGGCGGCATTTCTCAGGAGTTACAAGAAAGGAATTAGCACGTCTCTCGAGCAGCTGACAGTTGCCTACACTTCCGCGAAGGATCATCACCGCATTCCCCAGAAGCTGAGGTCCGAACTCCATCCGAATTAAATTCAGACACTGTGTAAGTCCCACGTATTGAGATTAAGCAGATGTAATATGAGAGCGCCCTCACAGCTCGCAACGCCTCCTGTGATAACAGTTTCCTTATGATGTCATCGCCTGTAACGAGATCACGTGTGAGGTCGCACTCATAAAGAGAATGACATCACGCCACCTTCTTCGATATTATACATAAACTTCATGGTCCCAGGGCGCGTGAACTTGATCTTGTCTTGAGACTGAATAAAACTCTTCATATTATTATCTACAAACTGACAATCTTCAGCTATTTCAATCTGCCCGCCAATCCTACCAACGTCTGAGGAAGCCGATTACCAACTTTACCTCAGGCACTTCCAAGCGTATTACAACTGCACGACGCACCTTCACATTCTCCCGCCCGCAGTTCACAATCTTCTGTTTCCCGTCTCCTCTCTAACAACGAATGTTTCCTACTGTTTTGTATGGGTGTAAAACCCGGTCTTTCACTTCAAGCGAAAACACAGACTCGGGGTGTCTGAGAAGAGAGCGCTGAGGGTAATATCTGGACCCGAGACGGATGAAGTGACAAGAGCGAGGAGGAAACTGCGTTATAAGGAGATAAGAATTTCGTTCAGAATTTGACTAGCCGACCGACCGAGGGCTGAAGATGGACTCTGCTCCATGCAGCTCGTTCTGGTCAGACTTTTACATCGCCAAGGATGCTGCAATCAATAGGCGTTCGGTGTAACCCAGTTATCGGCAACGTAGTCTGAAATCGGTTGTCAGCTTTACTGCGGGGCGTGGTGGCAACTTAACTTTCACAGAATACATTTTTATACGCCAAGTAACGGGGTCCTGCTCGATGCCTGACAGTCACGAAATTTGCAGGACTCATAAGTTCACTGTCGCTTTCATAAATGCCAGACTTAACCCTCTAAATCCCGAAGCTCGCCTAATTAGACAAAAGTGGTTAGTTGTTTGCGTTTTTATAATACAATATAACGTCTTCTAGACTTAAACACGTCATGCAATGAATGGATTATTACCAGGTTTTTGCGATCTACTTGCCTAGAAACTGCACCAGCGTCTGACATGAAATATTTTCTCAACTCTTCTCTTATCTCGCCTCCTGCTCGAGATAAGGAGTGCGTGTTTGGTGGCGTTGTTTCCACGTCATTACTGAAGTGATAGAAAGTTTTTCCAGATTTTTACTAGGAATCCATCGCGTAACAGGCGACTAATATCAAATCATCACATGTCTCCGGCAAAATGTTTATGTGTGTATAAAACACTCAAAATACTTGGCAAATCAACCCAAATGCATTTTCCGATACCCTTCCGGCACGACAAAGGCGATAATTGAATGTCTGTTCAGTTACGTCATTCTTTGCAACTTCATCAGATACGCGTCGAGACCCGATGCTTCGCCTGAAAGTTAGAAATGGTTCCCGGAAGGCACTCAGGACCCGGAAGATTAAAGTTATTTCCAATAATCACCTTCTTTGCCATATGCACCGACGTCGACCGCAATAAACTTGTAATTAGCGTTCACGATGGCTAAAAGAACGATAGAAAAGAAAGCTTTGTAGTTGAAAGAGATTGGCTCCAACGGCGTTCGGAAAATTCCATTTTATCCAAAATTCGTTTGAAATGCGTTGAAACTCTCGTTGCGTAGGTTCAGGCATGAGTTGAGGTACCAACTTGTTTCTTAGACACCTAAGAACCTCTTTCACGATTGGTGAAATATGACGCGCTGATATACGGTAAGCAAACGATAGTGAAGCGTAACTTTCGCCAGTCGCCATAAATCTGAAGGGAAAAAATTGTCAATCACTCAATAAGTGATATCGTACACAAAGAACACGCACACGAAAATGGGCGTATTTTCTCATTTCAGATGGAGACTGTAGAAAACGCTGGAAGTATATACGGGATTCATACAATCGATTTAAACGCAAAAGAAAAATGTCAACCGGATCAGCTGCACCACCGAAAAATTCTAAGTGGGATTTTTTCAAGAGACTCCAATTCTTAGAACCGGTTTCAACAGAAAGACCTACTGCATCTAATGTTGAGTCAGATTCAGCGGCAAACGCACACTTTGAGACTCGGACTGAAAACAGCGAAGGTTGTCCAGATGAAGCATCGCAGTCCTCTGTACCACAGCCTCCACGACGAAAAAGACGCAACAACAATCATGATGATATTCTTGATAATCTCGTGCAACAGTTAAGTGCCAACACTGATACAGAAATTGAAGACGAAATTGCTTCATTTGGGAACCACGTAAAGGCTCCACGTTTGAAAATACAAGCTAACATTTTAAGTCACTATGAAGTGATTCAGATGGATATGCGAGGAGCAACATCGGATGTCCAACCCAAGTTCATCTGAGGTATCAGCACATTCTCCTATAAGAACTGCCTCGACCCCCGAACCAACCAACATCACAGAATGAAGACAATTGTCATTACATTTGTGACATAATTAGTAATAATACAATATAAGAAACTTAACCGTAACGTGAGCGACAGTTTTTGTTGTTTGTATGTTTTTCCTATTAAACTCAGTGCGTAACCAAACTGCTTTTGATTCAATCTGAAATAACTCCTGAAACTTTCTTCTTCTAATGATAAATGATTCTTTATTAACAGACAGAAAGACCCTTCTTCGCGTCTGGTTTTGAATATTGAACTCGTAGGTTTTCTTTCTTTCTTTCTTTCTTTCTTTCGCAACAAATAACACAGCAACACATCTTCTTCTTCTTCTTCGAGTAACCTTTTTAGAAGCATTTTTATACTCATTTTTCACAGAATATGTGCACGCGTCTCAACAAAACAAACACTTTGCCGCATGTCTCGGTCGTCACCTCAAAAGTGAGTGGCGGGAAGCTGCGATGAGTCCGTCTCTGTCGCGTGCAGCCAAATTGTACCTTAAGAAGACCCCATAAATATAACTGCAGGTGGTACATATAGTTACCACTGTGCTTCAAAGAGTTAAATGCATCTAAAAATATTTGAGACACGACCTGCAGTTTAACATTCCGTGATAAGAGAACTTTTCCATCACAGTGATCGTGTCGACAGCCATAAAATGCAGACGTCCTCTTCAGGAAATTCTGCCACGAGCTCTCGTACCGGATCCTGCCTGAAGCAAGAAATCGCCGCGTGAACCAATTACTTAGGTCAAGGCCAGCGGAAATCAGGCAGAGCCGTGCGTGAGACGACGCAGCTGCGATAATGATAAAACCTCCTCGTGATTATCTTTTTACAATTCAACGGATTACACAGCGTCGAATGAGAGGAAGACAATGAATAATGAATTAGAAAGGATGTGGAAGGAAGCGGTCGTGGCCTAATTTACGGTACCATCCCGGAATTTGCCTGAAGGGGCTGAGATAGCCGGGCTCTGAGCCGAGATTTTAACCCGGGACCTGCCGAACACGAAGCAGGCCTTTAACAGAACCCCGAGGATCAACAGAATCCTCCGTCTGTCCTAGTGCCAAGCCACACGGATCCAGTCCACGTACTCGCAACTTATTTCCATAAAACCAACCTCAATGGTATCCCCCATCTCCTTCTTGATCTTGCAAGTTGTCACTTTGCCAGAAACATCCTTGCTGTAAGTGAGATTTCAGCTTCTCACAGCGGCAAGTAATCTAGTAGAAACTGGCCGACGTTTCAGAGGTGCTTATTACTTACCATCATCAGGGCGATGAGTGCCCAATGATGCAGGAAGTAAGCACCTCTGAAACGTCGGTCAGTTTCTACTGTCTTATACGGCGCGACATCCCGGAGAATTTTCGTCTTAATATTGCAACTCTGACACCAGATTCAATCGACCTACGAGTCCAGTCCGTCGAAACCTTTCACTGCATCAGCACAGCTGAGTGCGATGATGAAACCATTAATTCATTTTATGCCAAGTACCCAATGTTTCATGCTTTTCAACACAAAGCATTCGTCCAAAACGCAAAATGTAGGCGTTTGTGACACTGCATAAATGCCACTGACCAAGTTTCGCGTCGTAAATAATCCAAACACAAGAGAATTATTGAACATACATTAACTTGAAAACATCCAAGTTTCCCAATTAAAATCTGAGGGCCCACAAAATTGAGCCATCGTAGGTTTAGCTTCATGAAATTCTGAGGTCATTATTCAGTCTTTGTATAAATGTATTCAAATACATTAGGACTGTTCTCGTCACGTTATGAGCTCTAGATTTGACTGCGAAACAAACTATAGAACAGAATGCTTCTTGACAACGTAATAGTCGCTGGGCTATTCAAGAAATCTGACTTCTGGAAAAGTATTCTTGACTTCCGTGGTTTGCCCTATTAGATCACAGCGCATGGAGCATTATATTTGTTATTGACGCTGAGAACCAAGCAACGAACACACCAGGACAGTGAAGGACGCTGTATTGCTGCTCTGGGTACGATCAGGCAGCGACGCGCGGCTTGGGAACTGGGCGCTGTGGAATGGGGTTCGTACTCGGCAGGTTACTGGTTTGAATCCAAGCCTGTATGCTCTGCTGTTGTACTTAGTTACTGTGTTTTATGCGGAAACTCTGGATAATAAAGACAGGTGGATGGACCTTCGGACAGGTAGATAGATAGAGATCTGCTCTGCCATAATCTTAAGCTCAGAGGGGGTTCGAAACATTTATTACATGAATAACCATCCCCTCATACATAAAAAGTAAAGATCGAAAGAGGTGTGTTATACATTTAACGCACAGTAAATTTTATTTCAACGACAATTAACATGAAACACCCTGTTTCAGCTCAACCTTCTTTTAAATGGTGGCGGGGGGGGTGGAGGGTGTGGAGTCGCATAGCGTGTGTCACCAAGCAAGCTACCACAGCTGTAATTTTAGTAAGTTCACTGTGACAAGAAATTCAGAAACGCTAAAATTGTTGAAATAACACGCACGTTGCATTCTGCATTCATGGTCAGTTGCATCGTAACTCAGTAGAGTCCCAAAATTTAAAAAGTTTGCCTGCCGCATTTGAACGTTAAACAGTGAATGAAAATTCTGACAGCGTACAGAAGCCTGTCGAAATAACCGGCTCTTTTTAAATTCTAAATTACGCACGTCTTTTGAAAATCAGCCACGAGCACGTGATAAAATAACTCCACCCCACAAAGCATTCTTGTACCCAATCGGTAATAGTCTCTACAAACCACTAATTAGATCACGTGGCTAATAAAATATGCTCGGTACGGAATGATTTTCTGGATATGGACACTTGTTCTCGAGTCTTAGCTCTGCCTTCTTCTTCTTCTTTTTATCTTTAAGTTTCATTTTCACTTCTCGGCCTCTTAAAGCCGGGTCCACACCGACGCGCACTGCCATAACATAACAGCGGAACGCGAAAATGTGGACCCAGGTTTGTGCCCGAAATTTTTAACAGAGTAATGTCAATGAAATTGACCATGTTTCGCACCCATACAAAACAACAGGCAAGATTATTGTTTTGTATATTTTAATTTTCAGGTTCTTAGAAATCAGACGGGAAGACAAAATATTTTGAACTGAGAAGTAGCAAGCATTTCCGGAATTTAATCTCCTCCTAACTTCCTCGTGAGCATCATTTTGAATCGTTTTTGTTTTTCCCCAAGTATTTGAACTTTGTCACATTTTCAAAGGATTTATGAGCCACCTTAATGTCTGTCGGGTACATCGCGGTGTCCGCTACGACGTGGCTGGTCGCACACTGCGTCCCATCCCGGAGAGCGACGTAGCTGGTGGGATTTTTAGGGGTTTTTGATGGGTTGTCTCAGGGATTCTTAATTAGCTTTGCGAATCGGTAGGCATGGACTCGAGTCTCATTTGGTGTCACGGCCAGTTCATAATCATCGTTGATCTAGAAATGTTGATCCCGCGTCTCGCAGCCCAATCCTTGATGCTTTATGATCCACGGCGCATGCTTGAGATGGCTCCCTCGCCCCTTCCGGGTCTCCCACTGGGGCTTTATTCTCATGGCCGTGTTTCCGTCGGTCTCTCGACTCGCAGTTGTTGACATCTCTCGGTTCATCCGTGTCTTCAGAGTCCTGTTCTGTCCTGGGTATGACGCGAGGCTATGACGTCATTTACTAACCCACGTGGTATTACCACCTGATCGGGGCAATGACCTCCCGCTCGCCGATGTAGTAAGCCATCTTTGTCAAGGTAAAACTGACCTTTGTCAAAGCTATTTCTACAGACGCCGACGAAAACTGTCGCTCTGCTGCTGTAGCCATGTTTTCCCGACTCAAGGGGTCGTTTTCCAGGGTCGCGATGTGTCGACTTAGGGCGTCTACATGCTGGATAAACTTTCCTGGGCGGAAATCGAACTCCGCTGATCTGAGAGACCATCTCATTAACCAGGAGTTGGTGTCTGAGAATTTCTTTAGATAAAGGTCGATGGTCAGATCGGGCTACGAACTGACGACCACGCAGATGGCTTCGGAAGTGACGTGTGGCCCACACTAGAGCTCAATATCTGCTCGTGTTCGTGTAACTGTCCAGAAGCACAGGCCATGGGTCTTTCTTTCTAGCCTTTTCGCGTACTTTTCAGGAGTAGAACTGAAAATCATCAAGTCATCTGTGTAGCAGATGACCTCCCTGCCTATTAAATCTCCCAATACTTTGTCCATCAGGGACTGAAACATCGCATAAACCAAAACATAAGCGATTATATTCGTAATGCCCGAAGGGTGCGCCAAATACAGTCTTTTCTGTCCTGAACCAACTGAATGTGGTTTAAACCCCCCAACCATTACCCTAAGATCCATTCAAATAAAATTGTCCCATCCATGTATAAGTCTTCAAGTGGTCTCTTCCTTTGAGTTCTTTCAACCTACATTTTATATGAATTGCTTGTCATCTCCATTAATGTTACATCCTCCTGATAATATTTTATGAAGTATAAATCCTAGTATGCAGTTTCATCCAGCCTTCAACCTTTCCTTTACACTTAGGTCCAAATATTATCCTAAGCAACCTTCGGTGTGCATCTGCTGTGTATATTATTCTTCACAGTCTGCCTTTGTGAGGGAGTGGGAACTCTTTTTTTGGTGCAACAGATTACATAAACATATAAGTAGAGATATTTTGAAGGGCCCATTTCTTTCGAGGATTATGGGTGGGGGTTAGCGAATGTTTACTTAATTCACTAATCAAAATGCAATTTGTTAGATGCCTGAACATTTCACTAGAAAACACAAGAATATGCATTTCAATGTCCCGCGCCGTAGCCGCGCGGTCTGAGGCATCGTGCTTCGGAGACGGAATGCGCGCTGGTTCGAATCTCGGGGGAGGAGAGATTTTCTCATGAGCTTTCAACCAGCGCCAACCCAGCATCGTGAGGAAATTGGGGAGCTACAATCCGGTCATGAAAGCTAGCAATGGCTGACCACACGTCACCCTGCATCTGGTTGGATGATCGTTCACCTCTGCTTGGGCGTGTGAACGTGAGGCCAGCAGTCAAGCTAGTCGGCTTTGGCTCTCTGGAGCTGTTACGCCACGGATTTAATTTAATTTAATACATTTCAATAGAGTACACATAGATGCAGCGTATAATAATAAAATAAATTTTTATTCTCTGTTCGATCATCATACTTTGTGTGTGTGGTAATAAGTTCAGCATTTTGTTTTTGTTTGGTTACAGAACTGTTGGAAAAGTGATGCCTGGAATTATTTCCAATTGTTTTGCTGCACCAAAAGCAAGAACAGGGCAACTGCTGTTCAGATTACTCTCATAGGAAAAGAGGAATTTGAAGCTGTTCAGGAGGAACTTCTGAAAGGAATGGAACATAAAAATCCAAACTTTGTTTCAGCTTGTCTCAGCAGTTACACAGGCTCTCAGTTTCTTTATTCTTGAAGGATGTTACACGTGATAGTATCTTTCAGTTTCCCCCCCCCCCCCCCAATCCCTTTCAGTAAGTAATTCCACTTTACCATGTGTTGTTAATGGGACTGTCTGTTTGTAATAAACGTGAGATAATTCTGTGATTCTTTTGGATTTCTTCTGTCCTCCTATCTTTAACATTTCAACTCCACATCTCTCCCACGTTATCATATATGTTGTTCCAGCAATAACCTTGACAGCTGATATGGCATCACAAAATAACAGTGATGGTAACTACATATTTTCTCACATTAATTGCTGCAGAACTGCAACTAATCTAATTACCGACGAAGGAATTGATTTTACTCGGTTGTTTTTACAATGTTACGGTCCCTGTATTTGATGCTGGTCTTTGTAAGCGTGCGAAAGTCTTCCTCGTGCACTGTTGTACGTTTACATAACACTAATAATACGTCCGACATTTTCTTTGCAAGAATTTTGGCTCAAAGGTTGTAAAGATAAAACCATTAATAAAAGACAGAGATGAATGTGTAAGAGAAGAAGGGAAAACTTTGGTGACTGAAATTTATAGGTGGATCGGTGATGCTCGAAAACCCCAACTTAAATCTCTTAATACATTTCAGGTAAGCTTTATTCTCGTACCTTGAGAACATGAGTGATTTTTCTGTTTTAGAAATGGTACAGTGTTAAGATCAAGCGGCTAACTTTGACAGATGAGATAGGTGGGAGAGGTTCGACATAAACGCAGTACGATTTTTACATCTGAATAATCTTCCATCACCACCTGTAATGGTCTGGTTTATGTTCAGCATGAAGGTTATGTTGACTAATCCCAACATCAGCATTTTGCCTTTTAAGACCAGGGTTCCAGAATTTAGTTTCAGCAGAAACAGAGGCATTTATTTGAGGTACGGATTTAAGTTTAGTTTGTTTTTTGTCTTTGAATACTTCATACCAGTTATTTTCCAATCCTTCCTGACATATTGATGCTCCTTCTTTAAAACATGTTGAGCACTATACACATGAAGATAGCCGTCTTCTGGGTTGTAGCGTCATGTAGTCCGGTAGACGTTTGCCACCATTTAAAAAGGTTCTTGCTGCCTTTATCATCAGGGCTATGTTAATAAATAAACAGGTGATTGTATCAGAGGTGATTTGGTACTTTGGTATTTTCTTATGAGTAAAATCTCGAGTAACAGACGGCATGTGTTTGCATTAGCAGTAAATAATGTCAGTGAGAGAAATCAGTCCTTTAAGGCCATGATTTATTTATCTTAAGGCTATATTACAACACATGAAATACAAGAATACGATGGACATTACAAATATAATATACAGTACTATAAGATTGGCAATCCATTCAAGTTCTGGTGGAGAGGCTCAGGTGGCATTCCTGTACAATATGTTTGACGGTCTGATGACTCGCACCACAGTCACAGTCGGCTGTTTGAATTTTCCCCCATTTGTTAAGGACGTTGGCCAATGCGGATCCTGTTGAGGGTTTTCCATGTTTGTCGAGGGAGGTCTTGTCCCGTTGGTAATTTCTGAGGGTTTCTATGGCTGTTTACATCAGGAGTTCAAATCAAATCCTACAGAACAATAAAATGTCACAAATTAGAAGCTACAATTGAAGAATTTACAGCAACTGAAACCCAAAATCCTAACAAAACAATTCTAACACGAGAGAAAGAAGTTACAATTCAATTAATCCCTCCTTATTGTGTTAAATCAGATAATGAAATAACTAATTTAACAATAAAGAGACAAAAATATCTTACATAAGGTCATAAAAAAGTTGACTTTTCATTTAAAGAACAAAAGAAAATGCTTAAGTGCATATATTTTAAGAAAACTTCAGAACATTTTCGGTTTTCTAGTTTAGGTAACTTTTACGACTTGGGCACAAATTATGACCCTTTACTTAAAATATTACTCACCAGCGCGCGCTTTTGCATTTATGGCCTTCAGACACTTCATCAGAATTGCAAAAAGATTTGCAGGTGGATACACCAGTTTGATAAGGCTGAGCAGTTCTCGGACAGTATCCGTACGATCTCCAATCTATAAATACCAAAAGAATGCTCCATTTTGGAAGAAGTGCATAAAATAAACATGTAATGGGGAAGTCGTATCTGTTCATTTGCATATCCACGGATTTCATTTCTGACAAACTAAAAATGGATTTCAGCAAAATTCAGTGCTGGCGTCGCTACACCAAGAGCCAACGACATTGGTTAATATCGCCCTACTTAACACGGAGTTCAATCAGATTTGTGTGATCTCAAAAACAATTACATACCACAAACACTGATATTATTTCACTAAACTGCAAGCTGAAGCTGTAGGAATGTAAAAATTTTCCAGGACATAATTTAAACAAATTACTGAACGTCTCACCTTCAGAATCAGATATGGAATAAAGGATGAGGCCTCATACTCAGACATGACATATCCCGCTTCACTCAACATGGTAAAAATACCCAAGTCCTTTTAATAAAACTGATGGTTTAGTGAAGAACAATTGCAGAGTGAACTATTTCAAATTCAAATCCAAGTTGGCAACTATTCCATCTGCGTTATTGTCCAAGTCCTGAAATTCAAATGGAGCAACATCACTGCAATAAACTTTCAGATGTTAAACAATTTAAAAATTAATTTTATGCACAAAGTTATTTAATCACGCATTTAAAACTGTACACATAAAAATGTGGAATTCAGGATGGCACACGGCCAATAAGTTGTTAGGAAAGACAGGTTTTTCATCAACTGTACATACTTACCTCTGCTCCACAAGATAAATGTAAAGACACTTCATTTTGAACATGAAGATCATCACCCTGAGACTGCCACAAGCTACACTAGGTGAAATAGTCGAGTGGATGTTTTCTTAGGGAAAAGTACCAAGAATCTAGTTCCTCATGAATACTACATTCCAGCACTTAATGAAAAACTCCTGAAGATTAAAATTTAAGGTTGAAGCATGTAGCGAGCCTCAACAAACAATGAAAAAAGGTCTTGTGCTGATGTACTGTCGACCTCATATGTGAATAAATGTTTACCTATCTCATCGGATATTTGATGACAGATACATAATGTCATAATGTATTTTCGTTCAAGTATTTTTATGTTGTAAACTCAGTGACTCCATGTCAGCAATTTGGGCAAGATTATTTAATTGGTAGACAAACATCACTTTTCACGACATTTCCTTTTATTTGAACAGATATTTTTAAATATTAATTCCTCATCCAGGCAGTAACGGTGCAGGTATTTGCTTCAGCAACACAAATTATTTTAAAAGTAACTGGGACATTTTCACACTGGTGATGCAATTTATTAATTTACAATAAAACATGTAATTATTCTCAAAATGGACACGAGTTTAACATTCTGCTATCTGAAAGCAGCATCAAAAACTGAAATGAAGTATGGGACTTTAAAAAGCTTTGGAAACAAATTTTTGTAAGTCTATTATGTTCGGTTTGAAAACTTTTGTTGTCCTGACATTTGCGGTCGGCAAGCCATTATGTTTCCAGAACACTGAAGATCGCATTCAATGAGATTAAATTTACTGACAAAATTTAATGTGCAAAGTAATTGCAGCTAACACCATCTAAAGCCACGAGCAAAGTCCACGTTCAGAATCTGAGAGTAACTCAGCATGTCAACGCCTTTCTATCAGAATGCATAAAAAATATTATATCTAACACTGCACTGCACTGAGTAAGTTCACATACAAACAACCTAGAGACCATTAAAACAACTGTAACAGTGCAGTGACTTATCACGCATTCAATGCCTGAAATCTGCACATCTTGCTATGCTGCAGCTTTAAAAGCTGGCACCCTATCAACAATGGTCGCAGCACAAATGCCTGCAGACTTGTCTGATCTAAACTATTGAGAACCAATGAACCTATATTACTAAGAATTGCCAAACAACATATTCCCGCCACCTAACATTTACCTGGGCATTACTTGTTACAGCTGAATCTAAACGGTAACAAGCCGCTGCATGCAGTCATCATCCTGTCTGAGCAAAACATTATTTCACGGTCACCGAATCTGAAATGACAAATGTTCATGTAAAAGACAGATCAATGAAAATATCACCTTATATTTTAAACTGTGGCAGAATAAACTGTTGCTCACTCTCTTATGTGGAAGGAAACAATCTTGGCTGAAGATAGGTACAATTCTGGGATTAAAGTGAAAAATTACTGAATTATTAATTAGTAAACAGATCACATTAAAGGCTCCACAGCACCACACACATCACACGTGTTACAAAACCTCTCACTAACAAAACGTTATCACAAATAGTCACCACCCTCGTCTACAAATGATACCTAACCTCAAATTTTGATATCCTATGATCAATATATTCACTAGAGAATCATGAATGCCTCTAGCATACCACAGATACTACAATTATGCCAATCCCTCACCGCACGTAGGTCTTTCTACATATCAACTCTCACACTTACAGTCACAACATTTAACGTACCACATAAACTTCCAGAAATTTCGAAGTGTCCCTCTTCCCACCGCGGCGCTATATGCTGCGCGAAAAAATTATGGTCGCATTACGTAAGGAAAACGGTGGGCAAAACCTAATTTAAATTAAACAATTAAAGGTGGAAATACAGCGATAGCGAAAAAAACACAAATATGTCCTTCGCCACCCTACATGTTCATAATCGTCTTAATAACATTAAAAGTGTGAACTCTGTTGGTTACTATGAGAAACTAGCAGGGTGTTGAGGCTACCAACCTGACCACAAATACTGAACAAACTCGCCGCGAAAGTCTCAAACCCTATAATTTTAGTTGAGAATTCTACTGGCTAATTGTACAAAGTTTGTTCCTGATCCAGAATAATATATAAGTAATTAAAATTGTAAGACACAGCATAAATGAATGGCGTAGCAGTTGTGCCTCGTTCGTGGTTGGCATCACCGTAGGATGCATTCTGAAGTCCAATCCAGATCTGTCATGTATTGCGAGGCTCTGCAAGTTATTTTTTTGTCATTTTAGCGTGTGTTGATGTCATCTTTCTCTTGTGTTGAAGACGTAAAGTAAGAAAAATATCGATTGCATTGCAGGTCGGGTTTTTTGGCCATTAGGTTATGAATGTGCTGTAGAGTGCCTACATAGAAACATTTACGACTGGACTCTCAATGCGGTTGTTTATTTCGGTACTTGATTTTGTTTCAGGTAGGCGTGCCTGCAAGCAGATAAGATACCATCATTGCTACAGAGGTAACAGGACTTTGCATCGGGAGCTGACATGACCATTGTGCATGATGGACATAAATCATCAGGCTTTAAGGGTTGAGATGAAACACATACACCTCAGTTTTTGTGACTTCCTTGTGGAATTGGAGTATTGATTTATATTTGCAGTGTACTAGCTACAATGACAGGTTGCAATTATGGTTATGTGGCCACCTCACCACAGTTGCACACTTTAAATGCTTAGTGACAAAGTTTCGGGTGTTTGTAGCATGCCTCATAAGGCCACAAGGAAGACCTCAGGCCTTCATGCTTCTGCATGCTGTCCGAGGAGGTGTACAGTTATAGTTTTGGTGTGATTGCCTAGTCTGTATAAAACAGGAGTTTGAGATCAGGGGATTGATGCTAGAGAGGATGTTCCGAGTGGCAACTTTCTTGTGAACTGTATCTCCCCTTTTGTGTATATATAGAGTGTGTACTGGTATTACGGTGTTACACCAAGACATGGCAGACCATCTTGTCTGAATATTAGTGTTTTCAGAAGATCTGATGTGTACGTGATGGGGAACCAGCTTGCATGGAGTTGGAGATGTGATGAACCAGACAGAATGAAGCACTTGGAGTGTTTTTGACTTGGATAAGGAAATGCGGTATTCAGGTATGTTACACATATTAAAGAGCTTGCTCCACTCTGTTGAGTGCATCCCTCTGTTATAGCAAGTAATTCTTTAATGATTAACATAGTTATGCCAGCAGCATTCACATTGAAATTCCACTTAGTCCAATGGAAATAGCAAGGGGGAAAATTATAGGTGTTTAAAAAAATGTTGTACAATTGTTATTAAAATAGCTAAAAATTTAAACAAGATGAAAATTTTGATTTCCATACCTAATAAATATGTTTTGTCTGTAATATATAAAAAAATTAACATTTTCAATACAATAAAAAAGCCCCCACTTAGTAGTACAGTGTCATAAAGTTCGCCCACACTTAAGGGGTTGATGTAAAAATCACAAAACGTTACCAACAGACCAATCAGATAATCAAAACAGTTTTCTACGCCCTAGAGCTTCTTAAAATTGATGAACATCACCATAAGCATTGATGTCACGCTCAAAACATGAATGTTCCTATGGCTTGGATGTTTGCACATACCTTCGTACTCTTCACACTGGATGTCGGCCGTATTCAACCTAACAAGGATGTGCTTTATAGTTCAGAGATTAAAGTCGGATGTCACGGCACGAGGGTTAAACCACAAAAAGAGATGTTTCTGCACCAGGTTTTGAAAACATTGAAAGAGATGAGGTCGAAGTAGTTAGTAAATTTGCGTATTTCTTGGATAAAAGTATGGACAAATATGACGAACTACTGGCACTTCTTAGAAATTTTGATGTTATTCCACTTCAGTTACAGATTTCAGGAATTGTGTTTTCCAAACAAAGATATCTGAACAGATGAATCAAACCCAGGGAAAGTATCTTCTACTCAAGGAATCTGAATTTGAAATAAAACTTTTTGAATTGTGTAACCCTACCACAAGATACTTGTGTTCCTCCCTAGTGTACACATGCGATTATGGACTGAGGACCATAATCGCATGTTACCACAGCAGACACCAATAAAAGAGTGGCTGATGTATTCGGTGCATGTTTATAAAACACCATTACTTGAAGATAAGCACGTGGAATCATTGGTAAGATTTTTTTTTGTATTGCAAACAGACTAATGATCTTGCGTTAATCTTGCATTTTTCTAGCCTAAATGTGAACGCCTTTCACTGCCCAATTTGAAATCCACATAATAATTTTGAAGGAAGAAGTTTGGGTCGAAAGCATCTTGCCTCAAACTGGTTAAAATTTGTGAAGTCCTCTTTCAGGAGCTGATATTCGCTCAGCTGATCAAGAAGTACGCTGCTTCTGCCGTTGGACCCTGTTTAGTCCAATCTATACCTGCCCTTTGTGCCTCTTTAACCTTCATTTTAATATTATTCTAGTTGTGTTCCTTTTGGGTTTTACAGCCTAAAGTGGATATAACACAAAGTGAGTAAGTAGATACAAATTATTTGGAAATGTGTGCCTTTCCTACTTTGTGCTCTATTTCAGAGATGATGAATACTCGGCAGCCTTCACGTTCCGTCCAAAAATCCCCCGCACCCCCACATTTTAGCTGCAGTGACACTGTGGAGCCACTGTGATGTCCCAAGCTTAAGTGCTGCCATCTTGACAACTCTGTTTCTTCATTGCGGTAACAGTTTTGGTTATTTATTTATTTATTTCAATTTATTTTTATGAATGCATTAACAGTATGTTCGTAGTCATTTAAATGTATGAAATTATTTATACTCTAAAGTAAGTCTGCCCCACTATAAGCCAATTAGACACTTGGAGGAGAGGTGGCGTAGCTCCTACTCATCCTTGACCTCGGCACTAGATGGGGGCGAGTGGCCAGCATCACGCCCCAGCTGCGCTTTACCCCCAGGTACCCGTCGGACAGGAGACTGGGTGTGCCCCGGAGCCGGTCTGGACGCAGAGGCTAGAGGAAAAATCTAGGGCCGCTGTCGGGGATCGAACCCCGGTCGTCCAGCCCGTAGCCAGTCACTTCTGACCAAGCTACTCCAGCTCTTATTATTTATAATGCGGGTTTCTTGTGTTGTTATGTAAATAATGGTGTGATACACATAATATTATTAAACTATAAAAATTTATTATAAAAAATAGTTATGAGCACCATACATTCATTCACACGGTGGAGTATTAAGATGAATGATAAATCAGATCATAGTGGGACCCTTATTTTGTGACGTTTGTTGTGTTACCAAAATGTCCGCTAGTCTTTGGTATTGCCTCCACTTCTGCCCCCGCTCTAGTCCGTTTTACATAAAACGTGACGCAAGTTCAGCCTCTCAGTTATGTAGTAGCAATGTTTAAGACTGTCTTGAATTGCTGGTCCTTTGTGTCTCGTGTATATCGACCAGCAACCAACTTAGCCTTTCCATGCGGTCACTTGTGTGGTACAAAAATCCAGTTGTGCCCTGCATAAAGGGTCTCAGTGCTTCAACTCAGACGTCTGATGATGTACATAGAACAGATAACATCAAGAACTTTGCACTCCCATGCAGGGGAGAAAGAAGCAGTGGTAGTATTAGTTTGCAATAAATATGTACGACGTGTTGTGGCAGCACTGTATCATGGATATCCACCTGAAACAGTAGAAGAGGACACACATAAGTAAGATTATATCATACAGTAATACGCTGTTTAATCACGGCTCATTGCGGCAAGAAACACAAAGTTTTGATCTGTTTCTAAAGTTTTATAGCGTTGGTTCATTATTGTAATTTTGAACATTATCCATTCGTTGCAAGGTTGAAAAATGTGATCAGTTTTTCCTTTGTTATATTAATGCATTCTGCTAAGATAAAATAATTAAATAGTTGGCAGTCTTGAAATGAGACAAAAGGAGGCAATTAAATCAGTCACAGACTGGGATCTGTCACTTATTTGCATCTCAGATGATTGGAACTAAAATTTCCTTTGCATGAATGTGATCTGTTTTTCTGTTATAACAACAACAGCCGTGCGTAGCAAGAATTAATACTGCTGTCATGATATGATGCACTTGGTCGACTACTGTGCACAGTTGTATCATATGAACAGAACATCATAATGCATTCCCTTACCCAGATCTTGCAAAGAGATTTTCTGTCATTTTGCCATTTTTGTTTGTTTAGCCTTATAAATAAAAATAAGGGTCGTTGCTCCCAAGTGTAATGTTCTGTATCATCTTTTTGTATAATATTTACAATTGCATCTTACAATTTAAATTAATGCAAATATAGCTATTACCACAAAAATTGATATGTAACTCACCAATGTCATCATCTCCATGACCAGCGCTAGAATATCCACCCCCTCCACTGGAATACCCATCACCTCCAGAATATCCGCCACTAGAATATCCTCCGTGGCCACCTGATCCGCCACTGCTGTAACTGCTTCCTCCGTGACCACCTCCGAGTCCGCCACTGCTGTAACTGATTCCTCCGTGACCACCTCCGAATCCGCCACTGCTGTAACTGCTTCCTCCGTGACCACCTCCGAGTCCGCCACTGCTGTAACTGCTTCCTCCGTGGCCACCTCCGAATCCGCCACTGCTATAGCCGCTTCCTCCGTGACCATCTCCGAACCCGCCACTGCTATAACTGCTTCCACCATGGCCACCTCCGAATCCGCCACTGCTGTATCCACTTCCACCATGGCCACCTCCGAACCCGCCACTGCTATAACTGCTTCCACCATGGCCACCTCCGAATCCGCCACTGCTGTATCCACTTCCACCATGGCCACCTCCGAACCCGCCACTGCTATAACTGCTTCCACCATGGCCACCTCCGAATCCGCCACTACTGTATCCACTTCCACCATGGCCACCTCCGAACCCGCCACTGCTATAACTGCTTCCACCATGGCCACCTCCGAATCCGCCACTGCTGTATCCACTTCCACCATGGCCACCTCCGAACCCGCCACTGCTGTAGCTACTTCCTCCTAAAGTGTATCCTTTGAGACTTCCACCGCCGGAGTATCCACCTCCTAATCCCCCGATGCTGTAACCTCCATGACCTCCACTACTAATTCCTTTGAAACCACCTGCAAAAGTATAATTATAAATTATAGAAGCATCCTCACAGCCCTTATACGTACGAAGGGATGCCTAGAATTTGGGGGCCGGGGGTCTTGTGACCTCGACAGTGATACATCTTCACAAAGTTTTTGCGGAATGCAATAAGCGCGTGTGTATGTTTGGATTTGAACCACATTATACGTAGGCGTTGCTTTACAGTTTCATCCAGAGAAACAAACTGTGAATTGGGATTGGATGCGACGGTCGTGAACCTTTCGAGGTTTCGTGACAACGGAAATATTATTTCATCAAAGAAGACGCGATGTGGGGCGTTACGTGGAACTCGATAACCGCGCACTTGCTTTCTGCCGAGGGGCATCTCGGTAGTTACGACGTCGTTTGTGTTTCCAGGATGGGACAAGCACCAAAGATTCACGCCATGCAATAGTGTCGAGGGCATATTTAGTTAGCGCGTCATTCGTTATCGGCTATTTATTGACTTATCGATCACAGAAGTCGATGTTGTTGAAACGTATTGATTACGAGGGGAAGTTGGAATAAAGTATTTGATTAAGTAATTATTTAAACAGATTTTGGAAGTGGACGAGCGAAGAACCAGAAGACGCGGGGTTCAAACGTGCCATTGACGACAATGCGCGCCTCAGGTAATTCGTAAGAACAGTCGAAAATATTAATTCGGAGACGAAAGGCAAATAAACTTTGGTTCTTCAAATCTGTAAATAAAGAGAATGTTTTTAAGCACCTCGTCGCTTGTCTTCAATGTGCGTAGGTTGTGAAAGCAGGTACTTGACCCTGAGCGTGAAGAGGTTTGGCCGACCTTGGACTTATGGAAAGCAGAGTCTTCAGCGGCACTTTCTGTCTGCCCTGGTCCAATTAATCCAGTCCGCACGACAAACAAAACACTACACTGCACCATGAGAGCAATGAGTAGGCCAGTGCTGTTAGGCAAACAATCGCTTTTCATTCCGACAGTCGTAGGAAATACGTAAATAAACTCCGATCGGATTCCGGAGTTATTTATTGTTAAAGCGGGTGGTATCTGTAGTTACCTTTGGTATTTAAGGGGTATCTGTAATGCGACTTATTTTCTTGGCGGTAGAAAACAATTTTTTTGAACAGTGCAGTACATGCTCGTAATAACTTCAAGACGTTTTGAAGCTGTTTCTTTGCAATTCGAAACGTGATGGAGCTGTGATTCTTGGCTATTAGCGGGTCCCAAGACAGGAAAATAATTTTTGAACTGTTCATGTAGCATTACTTTGGACAATCCTGAATACTTTCCAAGTAATTTGTGACGTGTTCACTTTCAGATGGGCGCATGCCCTTGAGGTTAGCTGCAGTGACCTGCGTTCTCTTCTGCCCTGGTCTGTGGGACCGACCGTTCCAGAAGATCGGCGCGTTCCAGTGGCGAGTACATTTTAGCCAAAAAATATTCAGCACAAGGTAGGATTTGAGGTTTCCACTGCGGTGTGTCCGAAGATGGCCGTCTTCCGGGTTGTTACCATCTTGACATTTACACCTTTTAAACATTTTTTCCAAGAAAAGCAAGGAGGGTTTCGTAACAATGCGTTTGGACCAAAAATAGCGAATAACATGTTCCCCGAGGCCATCGGAATTGGAACCTCGGCTGCGACGTAAATCAAATGAGTTTTGAAGAAAAATTACGCATCGAAGAAAGTAACTGGTGATGTGAGGAGAAAGCAGAGAAAGGACGATCGTAGGTTTCGAAAGGATTTCAAGTTATAATGAGGAGCAACTGAACCAATCGCGTAGTTTGTGAAATCGGAAATTTAGGCCAGAGATCAGACTTATGTAAAGTTTAGACGGCCCTCGGTACTTTTGTGATACTTCGTTAAGTGCTTCGTTAATGTAGTCTCCTGTGAATTTTAAACAGAGTAAATGGAGAACGAATTGGTCGTGGTCTATTTTATGGCATTATCTTATTACTTCCCTGAAGGAAAAACACGAAAGCTCAGGCAGGATATTTGGCATGAGAGAAAAAACACACCTTTCGTCGACTGCTCAGGTTATACAGCTGAATTCCCAATGTCGCAAGGCGTGGGTCCACGTTTGCCTCTTCCTGCCGTATCGCGGGTCAGTGTGTTATAAGTAACAACGAGAGGACAGTTGATTAAAATTTAATAGCCAAATTTTGGAGGGTTTCCCTGGTAACGGAGCAGCAAGCTCAGAAACCGGCACACGAACTTCTCCTGCCCCATTTAACCGCTTTATTTCTCGTACGCGTAAGCAACGATTTCACTTAAAATAGAAGCACGCGGGCTCTTATTAGCGTGGCCTGTGCATTTGAGGAAGAGTGGATACAAGACGAGATGCCCCTTGGGAAATCTAGACATAGATGTGAGTATAATATTAAAATGGGTCTTATATAGAGTATAAGAGTGTAACCTGGATTCTAGCTTAGGATAGGAACAGATGTGGGGGTCCTGATAATGAACCTACAACTTCCACAAAAGGTCATTAAGTACTTGACTACTGAGCGACTATCAGCTTCTCAGGGGGACTATTCACTCAACACATATGAAATGCGCGCAGGGACAACACTGAAATTGTTGTCTAGATATTATTGGTGGTGAAGATTGGGTTGAACTGGCTAAAGACATGGTTAGCACTTACCTCCGTGAGATGGCGGCTCGGAGAGCACGTGACTGATGACTAAGAGGAGGGGAAGCACCAGGATCACCTGAAAAAGTCACGTGACCATTTAGAATTCTGAGTCGCTTGTATTGGCCTTGGAAGGGAAACTGAGCTTAGTGGTACAGCTTCTATACACGAACGAGATTTCGGCAACCGAGTCACGGTAGTGTAGCCATTCCATCAGATATGAAGGAATTGTAACAGTCGAAGTCTTTATTGTACAAGTTTTAACTCAGCTCTGTTCTTTCCATTCGGCGGATAGATATTTTCTTCTAATTCCGAGGATAAGAATGCGTGGATTTTTCTCTCCAGTCGCCATACGTCTTTAAGGCGTGCGCTAAAGCAGACATCTAGACAGTAACACGACTAAGTGTTCGTTTTGACGCCTTGTAGACTGTACATTAGGTTAAAATGTTTTACTTACTTTTGTTCTTTTCTTGGTGCAAATAATCGATACGGGTTTTTAGCGCCTGTGCTTAGACTAATGCCACGCACCGGTGTCGGAGAAGTTGCCGCCGCGCCCGGGGTTACGGTGCCTTTTGTCGCAGTAGAAAGATGGCTTTTGTGTGTGCGAGTCTTGTTTCAGTTTCAATTAAATTTGGGGTTGGCGGGAGGGGGTATGCATAAAGAATGTTTGACAATTTTTGGTACGTATTGGCCCAACATAACTTCTTTTTAACACTGAGATCTTCGACTTGAACTTAAATATGTCATTGTGCAAATAGAATACGTACATGGATAAATACAGCTCCCCCCCATTGAAATCTGCAGCTTCTATCTGTAAAATTGTTATATTGTGTATGTTTAAGGAAACGCGTGGATTTAGAGCTGTGACTACGTAAATAATATGTTTGAAAATTCACTAAATTAGCATAAACATAAATTATGGACGTAACACTGAAATACGTGTCCTGTAGATTGTGTTTATGACAATGACTGAAATGAAGTTGTTGTTTCACGTTGGCATTATTGAAAGACAGAAACCCATAGTTCGTGTATGAAGCGACTGTTTTTTGTGGGGCAGCTGTGTTTTCCGAGACGTTACGTGTCCGCAGAACTGGAATTTCAAATATTTATGAACTCACCCTCGGAGCCATGTTGCCTTGTGCGCGTTCAGATGCTTGGTGATGGTGAATGTGTTTTCTCGATTTCTGGATCAGCCCTTTATATGCAGTGACCTTGTTATGCGCTTTCGACGGGGGATCTGCAGGGACCCTCCTCTCACGGGGAAAGTGCCCACTCTATGGGTCATGAAGATGGTTGGCGGTGAACCAGTTTCAATGACTTATCACACGCGCTTTCCTTTCCCACTTTCAGGCTTCTCCCGGATGCGTAAGAGGCCCAAGGAGAGAGGATTCAAGAATGTACTTTCAGTTTTGTTGAGTTTGATGAATCTAACATTTCAACAAACGTAGGGACATTGTCAGTGGAACGAAAGGGAGCGTGCTCTTTGCAAAAATAAAGTTATTGCCTAAAGCATGATCAAAATGTCTAATTACGCAATTTCGGCATCACGTAATACACTCCCCCTCGCCCTCTGATATATAAAGTTTAAATTGATGTTATGTTTATTTATTTGTCCGCTTGCAGCCCTAAACCGGGTGACCGACTTGCACCAAAGTGGGCATGCTTATTCCTAGAGACCAGGGAGAAAACATAGCAGCTTCAAAACTCCGGAAATAGTGTCCTGAGTTCTGACGCAGATTAGGTTCCTGAACCTAACCAAGAGAGAATAATGGCGCCAAGGCAAAATTTCTTCGTTACGATTAGGATATTGCAGGAAGATGGCTGCCCTCTGACTTCCTGCGTGTTTCAGAGGTCCTTGCTCATTGTTCTCATAATGGAGGCAGCAAGGACCTCTGAAAGTCGTGAAGGCCTGTAGAAGTGCACACAGGATTAGAAAAATTAATTGCACAAAGGGAGGAATCATTACTTGATAGCAAGCGTCTGGTCTCCAAACGGAAAGGAAACAACTTTCACCGCAGCCATTGCAGAAGTTAATGAGCGTATCTCCACATTCAGGATGAAGACCAGATTTAAGATGACTCACAGCGTCCCAGATAGCAGAACTTAAAATTTACGAAGCCAGCTGCACTGTCTGACCATCATTATCACACAGACAAAGGAAATTCACGGGAGATAAAACATTTAACTCATTGCCAGACACAGTTTTAGTATAATTTGCTTCTAGATTTGTACTGTTAAGTATATTTGTGAGGGCCACTAACATTTACGTTATATTGGAAGGAATAAATAAATCGAGAGGGATCGGGAAAAGATTTGAAAACAGGGCGATGTTAATCATAAACCGAAGCGCAAAGAACGCCTACGCATCACACTTTTCCAGCGTTGTTTAGATTTGCCATTTTAGTCTTTTAATACTAATAATCATGGTTGTTTCGCATGATTTTTGGGATGATGATCTCCCTGAAGTGATAGATTGTGGTATTACACGAAACGCATTGCAGTCTTCAAACTGTCGTCTACCGCAATTACTTTTCTGTTTACTGAAGACCTAACCATTGCAAGAACTGGAACGGCAGACACTTCCCTTGGGGTCGTAGCTTCCGTTCCTGTAATCAACTCCCCGAAACGAACGATGCTTGTGACGTCATCAGATTCCAAGACACGGAAAAATATTCACCGGGACTCAAACCCAAGACGCGAATTATTTCCAGAATGCTCGAGGCTGAATAAGGTGCCTTCGGTGGTTTCAGTAATCTCACGACGTTTCAATCTCTTCGTCAATACAATTTTAAATTTTGGTTGTTGGTGAAATGAGTTTGCCTAACTAGATTTAACTCTTTTGTGGTTAGAAGTACAAAATCCCCGTTTTCCTGCAGGTAATCGAACCCCGGCCTCCGAGTCTGAAGTCATTCACGAAAGAGGAAGAAGGGAATGGATGAGGATTCCGGATGCAATAAAGACGAGATTAAACAAATGGGACGTGACCTTGTGAACTGGATTAAGTCGACTTATGCAGGGTCTGCTTCCATTAAGGACCGGAAATTTTCTGAGCAATTCAGTAGGTCATATGAAATCACTTATAAACAGACTGTACGTTGGGCTTTGATATTTCTGCTATTCTTTGTCTGAATCTTTAGCATCTATTTCTTAGTTGCTTTTTTTAATGTTCTCAGGTTCTGGACGTGATATGCGAGTGGTGACTGGGGAAGAAACGCAGGTGCCCTCTGGCAACCAGCATATTCAGTGCGGAAGGTTGAACAGTGCACCTTGACATTGGAAAGTCTGACGTGCTTCTACTTTTGTTTCTCAGCAATGAGCACAACATAGGCCTGTTTCCAGTAATAGTCTGAAGTGACTTTCTGTGATGCAGAAATGTTCAATATTTAATTTTGCATGAATTACTCTGATGTTGCATTTGCTTATGAAGAGAAACATTCTTGTTTTTATTCTTACATCCATTTGCCAGAAGAATGACTTGAGTCTCGTATTATTTTTCTGCACAGCGTGTCACATAGAAGTGAAATACTTTTGTTGAAAATTGTTGTATTCAATATTAATTATTGCTTCTTACATGTATCAGAGGAAGAGAGGGATTTGATCCTACTTTCCCCTGTTGTGGCAATCAGGAGGTACTTGCCATATTCATAATTTCATATATGATTACCAATACTTGTTATGAAGTTGTGGGCGAGATGTGAAGAAGAAGCATAACATGATGACAATTTTTTTATCATTCCTTCCATTTACAAATATGCAGGGTTCAGAAGTTAAAAAGAAATTTGTAATTACAAAGGAGTTGAAGTTTGATCAGTTGTTCCTCGCATGCTTTGTCGAAGAGGCAGGCAGCTTGAAGCACTTGCAGGGTCCATGATCGTGTATTATTTATTCATAATACTGGGAGTCTTGACATTCAAGTGCTGAGAAAATTGTGAGGACCTAAATAGTAAGCGTGGAGGTGGGATTGTTAGTCCTGTGTGTTAGTAGACGATGCTGTGCCAATTGAATACAAGGAAGTTCAGATGTACATGAAATTATGTTACACATAATTAATGACAATACACTATACAGTTTTTTACCACATTAAGATGGAATGCTTTATCACCTGAAATATTATATCAAAGGCAACCTTTATACAAGGGACTGATGTGGAATTACATCTTGCTTCACTCCAATTGTTGGAGATAACATTTTCTTAATTCTCCAGAACACATGTTTGGGTAATGATTCAGGGCTATTTAGCACCCAACACATTTTCACACTTCACTACAGACGCGTAACTTTACATAGCGCTGAGCTCAAGCGAAAGAAAATATGGCCTTTCCACTACAGAATGCACAGTGTACAAAGGCGTCCATTATTGACGCAGTCTTGCGAGTTTTAATGAGAACCAAAGTCATGTGTCTTATGACCTTGTGGTACTAGGCCTGTGCATTGTAACATAACAGGCTACACCAAACATAGACCTGCCAACCAGGCTATTGAAACCAAAGTCTTCATGTCTTCAGTAGTCACCCACAGAACCAGTCGTACAAAATCCGGTATGTGTTTCTGGTTCTGGTACTGCTTCAGGAACATAAAAGTCATCTTGTCTAGCGAGTGGTATAATGGCAGTTATGATCTTCAGTTTTTTGTCATATATCTCAATGGCTGGATATGCGCACAGTTTACGATGCTTTAACAGAAAATAACAGTTAAAAATACATAAAAGTTCAAGTTCTAAATTCCTTGCTTTTTTAATCAGATGTGAGTCATTTCTTACCTCAATGTACTGTAACAATTTTCGGTACAGCCGTGACAGACCCAGCTGCAGAGACAGGTAATTTCTATACGGAAATGTGACAACAAGTGCATGTGTTATCTTTGGGAACGTAGCTATGCTGTATCCAAAATCTGCGAGTGTGGATACCAAATTGATATCAGGAAGAAGACCATCCTCATTTAGTATTACACCTGCTGCATATGACCTGGTATGTTCAGTATCCTGAAAACACACAAAAGACATTTTTATTGTCATCAATAACCTCTATATAAGAAAAGCAAAAAAATTATTAATAAGTCATGTATACCGACTGGATTGTTATGGTGATAATTTCAGATGGTGGTCTTCTGGGCCACTGTCTTAGCATGTATCCCAGTATTTCGGAAAATATGCTCTGGGGGTAAAGTAACGAGGGTTAGGAACTTGATGTACTAAAGAGGGATAGGTTGGGGATCATGCCAGGAAGATTGGTCTTCTAACCATACACAACACTTTGAATTTTCAACGTGTTCAGCATGCGCTCATTATTATTAAAATCTTACCGTCAATTTACGTCCTCCATAATAGTGAATAATTATAGTCTTGAAATATGGCAGTGTATCAGTATTTTGGATGTATCGAAACAACTGTGCGATACTAGTCTCAGCAACAGGCCCATTGTATCTATAGGCAACAACTAACCTACCAAATGGTGGTGGAATCACTTTTATATCGACATCATTAAAGAAACCTAATATTAATAAAGTATACAGTCCAAGAATAAATAATATACACAGCAGTAGTGTCGTTTCTAAAAGTAACATTTCCAGATTTATTTAGATAAATTAATTGAATGTCATTTCAAAAGTTGTCCAAGACGCCGGTAATCGATTTCTATTCGTGGATTCATACTTATCGATTGGAATCCTACTATCTGTGAGTTTTCGACCTTTGCCTGTAGCCCACTGCTGTAAATAGTTGGTTACATTCCAAAAAGAAATTTTTAGCATCTACCAATGTATCTCGGAATCTTTTTCCCTCCGTGCGACACAAAATACTCTCTCTTATAACCTGCTTCTGGTGTCTGGCACCTTGCAGTTGCAATATTTTTCAGAAATTTAGATGTCGTGGTTGCCGATGTCTATAATTATATGTGGAGGTTATATTTTCATTGTAGCAATGCGTCACCGTGTCAGAAAAATTTACCTATGTCCATGTATAAATTTTTTTCAAAAAAATATCATATTCGCCACTTCCATTACATTTATTTCGCTCAAAAGCTATTTACCGTATTTTCTCATTAACATTTTACCTTATACTTTCTTAGGAAAAACTCAGTCCTTGAATTTTATTACAATTTACTAAAATATCTGTGCAATTGAGAGAAGATAATTTTTCTTTTTCCTTTGGTATGCATAAGTTCAAATCAGGCTACGAAGGTAGAAATGGCAGTAGGAGGGCGGTTCAGTGAAGCAGCAGCTTTTGTGAAGAGTTTGTATTTTGATCCATTCAAGTGGTATGTTATACTTGTAGTTATTTCTTATTCTTGTAAGTTTATTCATATGTACTTTTACTCTGGATAGCTGTGATGAACATATGGATTATGATCTTGTGGATTGCTACGACGTGTAGTACTTTAGGTGCTTTCCAGCATTTCGGAGTAACGGATCGCCTCCATCTTCTGGGTTTAGGTTGGACGGCAGACACTAAATTATCAAAAAGTTTTTTTAAATAAAAATGTATTATTTATGTTGAATGAATTTTGAATTTAGTGAATAAACGAATCAGACTTCTCCAACCATACTGACATCATCATTTTGAATCCCAGAGTTTAGTTCAGTTCTTACCTCAAAGGAAGTACTGTACATCTCTAATAATGTGAGTTGATTATACTGTTCAAGAAAATTAATGATTTGTTCTGAGACATTTATGAAAACCTATGTATTCACGCTGTGGACATAATGTGTAGCATTTGGTACAGACTTATGCTTTAAGGGGTCAACAATATGTTTTGTAGTATCAGGTAATTATTTTTCATCATACAGAGTGGTACACAGAAGTTAACAGCATGCAGCTGTTGACCTAGGATTATACAGCAGTTATCTGTAATTTTGTTTAATTTACAGGTCACTGGTGAAGAGTTTTTCTCTTTTCGCTCTAGGAGTGCATATTGCCAAAGAGTGCACTGGTTTGGAAATAATGCCTCCAGTCACACAGTAAGGTGGGATTGAACTCTTGTGAGCAATGGAGAAGTTATTACTGCTATCATCCTTTACTATAATGTTGACATGGATGGTACCTGGATCTTGCAGTCAGACCAACATTGTTCTCATCATAGCTGATGATCAAGATCTTATATTAGGAGGACTCGTAAGTGCATTTGTGAGAATCAGAAAGAAATAACGAATTATGTAGTTATTCTGTAATAAATATATTTGGTAAAAGTACATTCTCTTATTTTCCCATCCATTATAATTGCAAATTGCACATACACATCTCAGGTATTCCTTATAAAATGCAGTTTCAAAATATGCAATTTCATTTTAATGTTCTCGCCTGATTTAGATGCTTTTCAATGAATAACACAGTCATTAATGTGAATTATTTCCCGGCCGATCAAATGACATGGGGGGGAGTACAGTGTTATATGGTTGGAAGAGGAGGAATGCAACGGTAGATGGGATTTCCTGTTTCGATTTATGCACTTTGCTCTGTGTGACTTTTCTTTGTAGCACAATTGTCACATAAATTGAGGAGTGCCTGTATGTTCTTCATGAAGTACTTGTTGCAGTTAACAACTTGTAACTGAACATTGTTGTTGAGTGGTTAGCTGTTGTGATTTATATTCAGGAACTCCTAGAGTCAATTCTTGGCCCAGAGATGAGCTATTCTGACTTAGGTGTCTCATGCTCTTCTTAATTCCTTTAATTAGGCCACAGTTCCTTCCTTCCATGCCCTTTCCAGTTCATAATTCACCAGTCATCCCATAATTAAATACTATATAGTCAGTGACTGTGTTAAATATCGTAAACCTTAAATAGATAAATATCTTACCTTACTTTCCCAGTCAAGCTGTCTGTCCATTTTAAGAGCATGTTTTGTGTTGTTTTTAAAGGTGCAACTACAAAGGTAAGATTAACCTAATTTTGCACATATACAATATTACTGGGTGCATATCAGAAACTGTAGTCTTCCTCATTCATTGTATAAGCTGCTCAAAATTTTAAGAGACTTAATCTGACCATGAAGAATACTTCGAGTATGCTTGTTTCCATTCGTCTTCCTCATAAACTAGTTCTGATAGTTTTAATTTTCTGCAGTGCTGCATGTTAGTGGAGTTGTAGATATTTGTTGCATTAAATATGGGGATAGGGAGTGTTACATAAATAATTCCTTATTACTCTGTGCTGTAATTGTGTCAGATTGTCTGAAACTCATATGAGTGTGTTTATGCATTTGTCCACACTCAGAAAAAGTGTTAGTGTACCATAATTTTGTATTCCAGACTCCTATGGTGAAAACACAGAACATCATTGCAAATATGGGAGTAACTTTTACCAATGCAGTGAGTATGATTGCCCTTGTCATGTAGTGTTAAACAGACTGACTGTTCCTCATAGGCTGTCTTCATATAAAATTAATTTAAAATCACCACCTTGTGACCGTGTTCTGAGTATTGTGTGCATTGGGATGTAATGGTGGCTGGTTCTCACCAAATAACCAGTTCTGTTGGTTCTTCTGAAGTGCTTGTTACATCCAGCAGTTGTTTCATGATAATATTCGGGAAACCTTGTAAAAGGGCACAGATTTCAGAAATATAAAATAATCCAGGAAATGGTAAATTTCTCACAGTTCGTGACAACCCCAATTTGTTGTCCCAGTCGGGCATCAATATTTAGTGGGCAGTACCAACACAATCATCTCACACTCAACAACTCTGTGAGTGGTGGCTGCAGTGGTCCTCACTGGCAGCAGCGTGTTGAGCCGCAGACTTGGCCTGCTATACTCCATCAAGCGGGCTACACCACATTCTATGCTGGAAAATACCTCAACCAAGTAAGCTAAAATTAATCTGAATTCAGTTCCTTCCTCAAAAATTAACCTCCCAAAGGATTAATTATACACAATGCACTGTAGCCTACAGCTGAGATTTTCAGATCTAGGAAGGATGGACTGGTCCCAAACCAGTACATTTAGGCTATGGTTACCTCGTGCAGGCGCATGAAAGTTTTGTATGTTGTAATAAAGAGCTACATGATGAATGCCAAGACTTTCAGTTTGAAATACAATAGTTTTACTTCATTTTGACTGATATTTGAATGCAATATTCTGAAGTGAAGATGATGTAATCTTAAAAGTTGTTCACAGAGGTAGTTAGTGCAAAATACTGACAATGTAGTTTTCTCATATCAGGTAATTATTTTCCATCATACACGACATGATATTGCAAAATATGTATGTGGGCTGTAGGTTGAGAACCCCTGTTATATTCATTGTTACAGATGTGTTATGTTCATTTAGAAGAAAGATATTTGCTAATGTTTGTTGTCACATGTATGTTTTGTTTTGTTTTTTTCTCTGTGAGTATGGGTACAAGAAAACTGGCGGCGTAGCTCATGTTCCTCCTGGCTGGGACTGGTGGATAGGCCTCGTCGGGAACTCCCGCTACTACAATTATACTCTTTCAGTGAATGGAACATCAGTATTTCACAGTGATGACTACTTCACTAATCTTATAGTTAAGTATCAATTCTTACTCTGTAACAAAAATCATGGCCAAGCTTATGCTGATGGGTATTCTAACCTAGCCCCAATTTGTCTTCTTTTATTTGGTAAGCAGATGGCATTTTTAGCAGCTTTCTTGTCCAGAAGTGACCCAGTAGATCTGGCTTTATTTTTAGTTTATGAATATGTCCTTGCAACTTGGGACTGTACATCAGTTATTTATAGATTTCAAAAAAGCCTATGACTCTGTGAAGAGAGAAGTGCTATATAATATTCTTATTGAATTTGGTATACCAAAGAAGCTAGTGGGTCTAATAAAAATGTGCTTAAATGAAACCTGCAGCAAAATTCGAGTAGGTAAATATGTATCTGAGACATTCCTCATCAAGAACGGTCTAAAACAAGGAGATGCTTTGTCTCCCTTGCTCTTTAACTTTGCGCTAGAATACGCCATCAGGAAGGTCCAAGGTAGGCAGGAGGGTTTGCAATTGAATGGGACACATCAGCTATTGGCATATGCTGATGATGTTAATTTATTGGGGGACGATATAAATACAATAAAGAGGAACGCAGAAGTTTTACTAGAGGCTGGTAGACAAGTGGGGCTGGAAGTAAATTCAGAAAAAACTAAGTACATGTTAGTATCTCGTCATCAGAAGACAGGCGGGCAAAATTATCTTAGGGTGGCTAATAAATCCTTTGAAAGGGTTACAAAGTTCAAATATTTGGGAACAACAATAACAAATCAAAATGATACTTGTGAGGAAGTTAGGAGGAGACTAAATTCCGGAAATGCTTGCTACTTCTCAGTCCAAAATATTTTGTCTTCCCGTCTGATTTCTAAGAACCTGAAAATTAAAGTATACAAAACAATAATATTGCCTGTTGTTTTGTATGGGTGCGAAACATGGTCTCTCACTCAGAGGGAGGAACACAGATTGCAGGTGTTTGAGAATCGGGTGTTGAGGAGGATATTTGGGCCTAAGAGGGAAGACGATGGGGCGTGGAGAAAACTGCACAATGACGAGCTTAAAAATCTGTACTGCTCCCCCAGTATTGTGAGGGTGATTAAGTCGAGAAGAGTGAGATGGGCGGGACATGTAGCGCGCATGGATGGGACAAGAGGTGTGCACCGGGTACTGGTTGGGAAACCTGAAGGGAAGAGACCGCTGGGGAGACCTAGACGTAGATGGGAGGATAATCTCAGGCGGGATCTATGGGAGATAGGAGTTGAAGGAAACTGGATTTTGTTGGCCCAGGACAGGGTCCGGTGGAGGGCTTTGGTTAATTCGGTGATGAACCTTCGGGTTCGGTAAGCCATCTAGTTAGTTAGTTAGTCCTTGCAACCTAATTCCCTAAGGTAAATTTTGATGATGTACAATCTTCCAACAGATAATTAGTGCAAAAATCTTGTTTCTCTCCTCCATGTAACATGTCCAGCTTATTGTAAACTGCTTGATTTCATAACCCCTGCAGTTAAATCAGGAGTGAGTAGAAATTGTGCAGAGTCAGTGGGCTAGTCACTCACTACTCATAAATGCACGCTTCAAAGACTAGGAAACCTCTGAAAGGAGGCGACGATGACCCACTACTGGGTTAAGCTACTAATAGGTCAGTTCTAGACAAGCCATATTAATGAAGACATTTATTGAGTTGCATCCCTATTTCTCACTTACTTTGTCTCTCATCAGTTAAAATAATTTCTTTCACATTTCATTCTTATGTTGTTCTTCCCTCAGTAAAATGAGTATTTCTTAATTTTAGAAAGAACTGCGATGTTTTATATTCAGTGATTTTTTTTAGAGATTTGTTGTTCTTTATGCAATTTATATATTTATTTAATATAATAGTATCATCAGCGTGAGTAAGTACATGATTTAAGATTCTTAGTTTCAGCCGCCCCATTTGTATTTTGGGCTTTTATTATGGGACAGCTTAGAGCATTTAAAAAGAAGTGAATTGGAAATGCAGCAGTAAAATACTGACCTGCGCAAAATTCACACGACACCATTGCATACATATCTTGGGTGCTTGGTAAGAAGGGCATACATGGGTACAAATTACATTATGTTTGATTTTTCTGTAGTGGTGAAAATGAAGACTGGTTTTCAGGTTTCTGACACTGTGTATTCATTCTCACTAAAAGGTCTAAGTTAATTCAAATTCCATTTTACTCTAGCCCTTCTTACCAAGCACCATCAGCTATACAAAACAAATATTAGAAAATATGTTTTATTTTCCTTTTTTATAATTTGGTGTGATGATGTATTATTTTCATTGCTGTATCAGTTCTTCATTATTCCTTATAGAAACTGTTCATTCCTGAATATTCCTCTCAAACCTTGATATCTAGCTACAAATCCACATGACATTACAACCCAGAAGACCAAGATCAATGTTTGCAGCCCACCCTATCCTTAGCCAGATGAATTCAATCCACACCTTCCAATTTTAGTACTGAAATTTTCTACATAATTTTGGGTCCTCCTGTTTGCTGTATAGCCAGACCATTTCATCCATCGTGATTCAGTTGTCCTAACGATATTAAGGAAGGGGAAGAGTCGTGTGTTCCTGCCATCAAGTTGTGCTAACCATCACACGCAAGACTGCTTCATAGATGCTTTACCTAGTAACTCCATGTATTTGTAGATATCATATGATATGCTGTCGAATATAATATAACCATGATAGACACATGATGCTCATTCAGAAGTGAAACAACCAGTGTTTTCTGTTAAAGAAAATGTATGGCCTGGAATTTCTTCATCAGCGACATGTAAAGGAGAAGAATTTTTTAATGGTGCTGGCTCCACCAGCACCACATGCACCATTTACTCCAGCTCCTGAATATAAAGACAGCTATAAGAATGTGACCGCCATGAGAACACCAAATTTTAATATACCTGTCTTTAAGGTGTGTGACATTTAATGTTTATTGATGGTAATGGAGGTGTATATATGCTTAAAACTATATTTAGCAAGAAGATTCTGTAGTTAAGGTGCTTCATCTTTTGTCAGATATAATATATCTGTTAATTTATTTTATGTTGCACTGCAGTTCTGCCATGAATGAAGCCAAGTTTTGTCATCATCAGCCCCTCTGCATTGAAAGTCCATGATTGTTTTCTGAACTGTGTTCCAGACGGATTTGAATATATGCCGTTTGGAAACATGGTCTTCACATAAACACAAGGATTTGCAATTAAAATTCTACATATTAATATTTTCAATCATATAGTACACATTTTCTATGTTCTGTAAAAAAATTATTCATTTAACATTTTCCTCAGTTTGATATTCAAAACCACAGGAATTCAGTTTCATTTACTATTTTTTTTAAAATTGAATGTTATAATAACAAAATTTATCACGTTAGGATAGGAAACTTAGCTGCGGAAGGGGGGATTATAATAATTTATGTAAGTGCATCAAATGGTGTTTTATGTATAACCATGTTTGTAAAATATATTTTGTTGTGACTGTTCACATGCACCATGTTAAATTGGAAAATCTGTCAATAGTAATATTATTGACACACTTCATTGACTTCCAGGATAAGCATTGGTTACTACGGATGTCACCATCGCCACTTCCTGACTCCATGTTGCCTGAATTAGACAGAGTTTACAGACAAAGATGGGAAACTCTGTTATCTGTAGATGACCTGGTAGAATCTATTGTTATTGAACTTTACTCTTTGGGACTGCTTGATAACACATATTTAATTGTAACTTCTGATCACGGATATCATGTCGGTAAGAAATGTCTTCTGTTCTATATATTTTAGTAAGTGGTATTTGGAGGGGTGCTATAATTTTTAAAATAGAAATTGACATACATCGTGTGTTTGTAGTTTGCTGGCTGGCAGTGATGGGTTGAGGCTGTAGGTGGCGTGTGTGTGCGTTGTTGTTTTCTCCCCATTTGCAGCAGAGGTAGAATTGAGCATTATTAATAGATCTGAATACAGTTATTGATCTACATCATGTGTTTGAAGGATAAAGGGATGGGTCTGTTTGGAGGAGTGGGGGTCTTAGACCAGAGCTCTGTTTTATATGACCGTTACACAGAAGCATTGTCAATAATTGTTATATATTGTTGGTTATGGTTACATAGTGAAGGACTAGGGTAATATAAGTGTTTATTATTATTATAAGTGCTGTTGATAAGGGCATAATTTAGGAATGTAAGTTATCGGTGATGGTGTCCATCCAGCTGGAACCAGTCCACATCATTAATTGCTTCTCCAGCATTCATCTATAATACTTTCTTCCTGTCGCTTTGGTACCAAATGTATGTAGTGACTAGTACTCATTTTTCACATTTTTGAAGTTCTAGGTTTGAATGTTGGCCCAGATTCCAGATAGGCTAGACTGAGGTTTCTGTGCTGGGGAATTTTATTAAATGATATTTATTGTAAATGATTCAGTCATTTTATTTAATAAATTATTATTTTAGTTAGTTATTTCACAGATTCTTTTCAGTATGTGGTGTACACCTGAATATTCGCTTCTGTTAAACATGTGAAACCTAACAATGAATAATTTAAGTAATCCTACTTTAACTGGGCTTTAGGTCAGTTTGGACTGCCGTGGGATAAGCGTCAGCCATATGAAATGGATATCCGCATCCCATTGATGATGCGAGGCCCAGGTTTACCACGCAAGCAGAAGGATGTTCGTCCAGTACTCAACATTGACTTTGCACCAACATTCCTGGCAATGGCAGGATTAGAACCACCAGCGTGGATGGATGGACTTCCTTTTTTCCCATTACTACAACAAAATGCAAATAATGGAACAAAAATAGATAGAAAGTTTTTGATAGAATACCATGGGGAAGGGAGTATGAAGACTATTTCATCTGATTGCCCATCTGATTATAGTGATACCTTATCGGTAAGTATTTTAAGTTCTTTTGTGCCCTAGGCCCTTTACATCTAATTTTTGGGTTCTCACTACACTTTGGTTGATCGTATTGTTGAAGTATCATATTGTTTTACAGATTTATTTGTTTTTCAGACCTGTGTTCCAGAGCAGATGTGTAAATGTCAAGACTCAAAAAACAACAGTTACACATGTGTGCGTCATCTTGAAGATCTCATATCTAATCACAATTTTTCATATGACTTTATATTCTGCAAATTTAGAGATTCAGAGGTGAGCCTGCAATAACCAAGCGTTCCACATAAGAGTCTAAAAAACTTTGGTCTAGCAAAGATTGTTGTTATCTTCACATTTATTTTTTAGTATATTTCTTTACTTTTGGTCTTTAAATATTTGTTGTAGTTTTTATGATGAATGTGCCTCATATGCCATCTAAATTACTGGCTCTTACGTATGACGTATTCTGCACAAAAATTAATCCAGTTATGTGTACTTCACAGTATTTCATCCTTTTTAAGTCGCTTAGATTACATAACTGATTTTTTAAAATAACTTTACATTTTTGTGCTGAATTACTGTAGTTTGTTGTGTTACTGTTACAGAACTTCACAGAAGCTTACGACCTGAATGTTGATCCTTACCAACTGAACAACTTGGCACCTTACTTGAGCTCCATTATAGAAAACAAGTATATTACATGGCTGGATCACCTTAAGTTTTGCAGTGGACTTACATGTCACATGTACCATGATTTAAATGTCCAGAATTCACCTTAGTGATTCTGATATGGTTTATAGGACAGTTTGACCATAATTATAATTATACACATGTTTTGCAGTGCCTGGCCTTTACCCTTTGTATCCAGTTCCATTGCTCATCTGCCACTGGTAAGCTGTAGTGTAGTATTGAGTTGGTTCTACTGTATTACACTCAATCACATGTGAATATTGCAAGAGAATGTAATACCACTTCCTCTCTTCACTTTTGCTGACTTTCAACAACAGAAATAAAGTTTTTTAGATGATTTATCACATTATATTTATCATAACCTACAGACAGCAATATGAAGTAATGTAAAGTCAAGTTAAGCTAAGCAGGAAGGCATTGGGGGGGAGCAGAGGTATAGCTCCTACTCATTCTCCTCGTTCTCAACCTCAACACTGGGTGGGGGTGAGCGGTCAGCAGCACGCCCCAGCATATACATTGCAACATGTTCACAATTACTTTCATGACAATCCATGTCATAGTAATTTGTGGAAAGGCTGTACCTTGGTTCAGCTGCCAGATATTTGTTTGGATGAAACTTTTGACAATGCTGAAAGAGAAGGAAATTCTTCGAGGCACAAAAGTGAATAATGTTTTACTAGATAAAAATTCCTCACATTTTTATATAACAATAAAATATGTAAAATTAGACCAACATACATCCTGTAACACTAAGTAATTTTCTGTTTAGACAGTGCTTATATGCTTTAAATTATAAATGGCATTTTAGAGAATTTACTGTTATTTCTTTTATATTATTAACTATTCAACAGATATGTTAACAGCAAAAAACTAATCAGGGCTGCATTTTGTCAGTATAATGTACATCTTACAACCTATGCAAGTAGACTAAAAATCATTCAAATATTGTCTCAATGTGAATTCTCTGTATTCTGGAAACCAATGGACGTCATAATGCTGCATTTTCAGAGGAGAGAACCAGTAACTACCATGTCTGGTTCAGAAAAGTTTGCGTGTATTTTTTTCACAAAAAATGTACATTTTTCAGTACTGTACGTGAGAATATGCCGAATACGTTCTTTTTTATATTAGGCGGACATATTTGTGTTTGGACTGGCTGGAAATATATCGCATAAATCACTTATGATTTCGATTTTTGTTGCAGAGAGTACATAAAACAAAGTCCGCTTTGATGAAACTTTGTACTTGGACCTTGGTACTTGACACAGATTTTGTAGGTACGTAATGGTGAGTAGGCTACTTCAGTTAAGAAACTGAAAGAAAGAAGACGTACATGTAAAATAGTGCAATGATTAATACAGGGTAACGAAACTAATGGTTTGATTAAAGTAGTGTTATAATTATCTTCTTTGTTATAGTTGCTGTGCATACTTGAAAGACAGACTTATTAAAATGTTGAAGTAATATTTCTATAATAACAGGAAACACATGCCACAGTAAAGTTAATCAAGGAACGTACTTTTCGAAGTGAAAGAATGTTACCAATGTATTATCAGGTTATGAGCCCTGCGGTATTTTATGTTTCTAATATTAAAATTAGTAGAGTTTAGGGCAGTACATATTTTTTCGAAATGCTGTTAATTTAGGTGGGGTATATTTATTTTACGATGCTTCCTTAGGTATTATTGTGTGTTGTAACGTTTTCCAGCATCCATATTAATAAATATATGCAGGACTTCTTTAATTTTTAAATCTTCACGTAAGTAATAAGAGATTATCTTCTATGTATATCATGCATATTGTGTGATGGGTATAAGCAGATCATGTTTTTTGTTTCTGAAGGAAGTTAGCTGGTCATACTGTTTTCATCACTGGAGCCAGCCGAGGTATTGGGAAAGCAATTGCTTTGAAAGTTGCCAAAGATGGGGCCAATGTTGTTATCGCAGCCAAAACTGCTGAACCACATCCAAAGTTGCCAGGAACCATATATACTGCAGCCCAAGAAGGTAAACCTAGATTGGAATCCAAAAATTGCGCATACAACGCGTTTAATGCCACAGTGTAATGGTTGGCACTACTGTTTCTGCATTCTTCAGGTCCCAGGTTAGAATGTAGACCCAGAAACCAGTAAACATAAATGAATATTTTCATATTCTTTTCAATTAGATGATTGGATGGTGTTTTAAAATAGGCCAACATCCTTCTTAATTCATCATTCATAATTTTTCTCCAACTTAACCCTATAAAACGTATTTTGCTGAAGTGTCATTAAATATACCAAGAAACAAACAGCCAAATCTTATAGCATGGAAAGCATGTTGTATGTCATAGAATGCTTATGAAACTTTGTATGCAGATATCTTTCTTGAGATTTTGAAATTTTGTAGGTTATGGAATTGCTATGCCTTACTGCAGTTCTGATTGGGATTGAGAGATGTTCTAAATTGTGCTTTCATCATGTAAGGTCACATCTGGAGTGAGAACACAAAATAAATACATACAGACCACTTCTTATATTCTGCCATGTGGCATGTTTTCTAGTTAGAAGCTTCTTAAAATGTGTTTGTATAATTAGTTGTGGCCTAAATATGGTCTTTGCCAGGAAATTAATTTTTAGAATTATGTATACTGCACCTGTAAATTAGATATGTACATGCCAGTTTTTAACATGTTTTTTCAGAAAAAGTTGTTTGGGTGAAAATACTACGCAAGATGATACATTATTTGGCATGTCACAATCTAGAAATCTATACAAGCATGCAGATTAACCAAATATACTGCAGTAGTGTAAATAAGTAATAGAATGCTGTCTGAATTGATCTCATTATCATCAGTGCTCCAAACTATGGTACTGGTACTTTTGAAGTGAAAATATATTTTTTTCTTTTTATGTTCTCAATCATTGTTTATAAGTAGGATATTTCTGTTTCTGGTTACCTTGTATCTTGTGTTTTCTTGCAAAAAGTGGAAAGGGTGTGGAATATTGATATATCTATTTCAGTCGAGGCTGCAGGAGGCAGATGCCTGCCTTGTGTGGTAGATGTCCGAGATGAGAAGCAAGTGACATCGGCTGTTGAGGAGGCTGTAAAGAAATTTGGAGGCATTGACATCCTCGTGAACAATGCTAGTGCCATCTCACTGACAGGTACCCTAGATACTGAGATGAAGAGATACGACCTCATGCATCAGATCAATACTCGAGGCACATTCCTTGCGTGAGTGTGATTTATTAACATATGAGACGATTCTGCGTTTTCTTGCTTCACTTGAAAAATATGGGTTTGGTGAAATGATACGAAGGAGCCTGAAAATTTTCCTGCTGGCCCCGGTGTTGAAGCGTTGAGTCACAGTACGTGGTAGTTGAGTGTGTTTGCTTCACTGTTTAGTACAGAACTTGTAGACTTTGCGCAACAAAAGTCAGATGCTTGAAAACAACATCGTAATTCCATTTATCTGTAATATTTTATTTGTTTATGTGTGGTTTTTGAAACCTTCCATTAACTGCCAGAATGTCTGCGTGATCTGAAGGAAAATTGCTTTTCTGAGTTGGTTTTGTTCCCTCAAAGGCAGGACTCGTGCTGAAGCGAACCATAATTTTCTTTATTTCAATGATTGTGTGTACTAATTAGAATTGGTGTTTCAAAACTTTCACGTGGAACTCGTACCAAATGCAACTGCAAATGTTCAGATTGTGATATTCGAAAGAGAATAAAGTGCGCGCAGTCCAGTACCAAGCAGTAGGTGATTGCCAGAAAAATAATTGACATTGTCACTGCGTTGTGTATGCCAATTGGCAAGGCCCATGATTATTCATCTAAAAACAAAATTTACTTGTTGCTTGCCACTGCTGAATGCCAACAAGATGCAGCCCCTCTTCTTGAATGCAACATTTGGTGTGCCCTTGGAGATCCAATGTCATGACCTCCCAAGTCCCTTAATTTCGCTCTAAATAGTGAACTAATACAGGATGTCTTAAAAAGGTACATACACATTATGTAAATTACCTTATTTTCAATCTCTGTACGTTAGGTTTGTAATGGGAATGTAGTGTGTTCTACACTTAACAGATGGCACTGCAATATCATTTCCCATGATTTATACATGTAAAATTATTTCATTCATTGGATGTGTGTGTATCTTTTTGGGACTGTCTGTACATATTACATTTCAGGTCAAAAGTTTGCATTCCCTACCTGCAGAAAAGCAGAAACCCACACATCCTGAACTTGAGTCCGCCCTTGAATATGGTTCCAATCTGGTTTAAGAATCACGTGGCTTACACCATGGCTAAATATGGAATGTCCATGTGCGTTCTTGGCATGGCGGAGGAGTTCAGGGATGACGGAATTGCTGTGAATGCTCTGTGGCCTAGGACAGGTAAAATATAAAGAAGAATCTTGTTAATTTGAACTGCTTGCTGCTGAAAGGGGTGGCTCCCCATGTTTCTCCACTTACCTTCCCATCATCAAAAGCTACGCAAGACTTTGTGTGAGTTGTGTTCTGACAGTCGCTGTGGGCGTTCATTACCCGATGTTAATTTTGTCTGTCGAAGATGACGGCCTTGTAGGTTGTTTCAGTATCCTAGTATATTGATACTCGTGACTGCCAGAACCTGAATTTTACGTTTTGTTCAAAATCTTTGATAACAGGCCGTGTTGTAGAGGTTTAATCAGGTATAAGTTCGTTTGCATTTACATTTTGTGAAATTTTAGCTTACATAGACACAGGACATAAGCAGTAGCTCAATTTACTAGCTTTCGTACTTGAATTTTAAAAATATTTATCTGTACGTTTGCAGCAATTTATACAGCAGCCATTGAAATGCTTAGTGGCAAGGATGCGGGATCTGTATCGCGGAAACCAGAGATCGTAGCTGATGCTGCGTACGCCATCATTTGCCGGGACTCAAGAGCTTACACGGGGAATTTCGCTGTAGATGAAGACATTCTCAAAGAAGAAGGAATAACAGATATGAACCAATACGCTGTGGATCCTTGTAAGCCATTGAAGTATTTTTGGCAATTTGAGCAGTTGGGGAAAAGTAAAAGACACAGGAAAGTCATAAAACATGAAAAGTGGACCATTTGCCTTGTTAGCTGAACATTACTTCTTTCAGCCTCTAAAGAAGCCCTTATGCTCGATTTCTTTCTGGAGACGGGTCCGCATACGATGAAGATTGCGCAGCAGAGCAGTGGGAGCGCTGCAGGAGACCAGATAGCTTCTATATTTGAGAAGATTCAAGCTAATCTAAGCTCTGAATTGGTGTCAAAAACCAATGCGGTATTTCATTTTGCTGTGAAAGGTTGGTAATTTTAAATCCTCATTTTTAGTAGCCACTTAAACTTTTAAGGAAATGATTCTCATACTTTACTACTGTGGAACCCTTTGAGTAATGAAATGTTTCTTATGGAACTCTTGAAACAAAACTTCCGCATTTTTAATTTGCACTAATTGGATCACTAATGCATTCGTGTCGTAGCAGTAGGTAATATAGCACCCTGTTAATTGGAGTCAAACTTGCCGTTAGGTTCCGAGTCTGGCGACTGGTACGTCGACCTCAAGACGGGCAAAGGTTCGGCCGGCCGAGGGAAGCCTTCATCGGCCGCTGATGCGGTACTCACCATGGAAACCAAGGACTTCTTTGACATGTTTTCTGGTACATAATTACTGTGCTCCATGTTTATGCGTTTCTTAATATACGGAGTAATTTTTGTGTTTTGTGACTTCGTACAAGTGACGTGCGAGATCCCAAATTTTTATGGGATTTGAGGTTCTTGTGGCAGTGAAGTTGATGCTTTTGTTCTTCTGCATTGTGACGTCACGTAGACTTGGAGGTAGATACGGTAATTTCAGATAATCTTAAAATTTTTGGTCTGAAGCTTTACCGTGGATGGAACGTTGCATTTGAAACTTTGTTTTATATATATTTTGTATTAAATTCATTAAATTGGTCTCGTGTTGATGGAAGAGCTCAGAGTGCCGGGTGCTTTGGAGAATGTTTAGGCCTAATGAGAATTAAGTGAAAGGAGGCCGGAGAAAACTGCATAATGAGGAGCCGTACGATTTATGCACTTCGCCAAATATTGTTAGGATTATCAAATGTGGGATGAGGTGGGTAGGGCATGAGACCAATGAAACTTGCACAAAAGTTTTGTTGGGAAAGCATGGAAGGGAAGTGACCACTTGGAAGAACTAGGCATAGATGGAAGGATAATATTAAAATGGATCTCAAGGATATAATAGGTAAGGATGTTGATTGGATTCTTATGGCCCAGATATCAGATATCCCAGTGAACAATAATTGCAGGACACAGCAGAAAGAGCATTTCTAAAGCCAGTATTGGGCAATGAAAGCAATTGGGTGCAAGATCCCCCAGAAAAATATGCATTAAGACTTTCCTCAAAATGTATCACTAGGAAAAGGATAATCTTTCTTTGAGGTCATATTATAGGGGAGGTAAATATGACAAATGTACTTATTGAAGAGCGGTTTAATTTTTATATAACGATTTTAGAGTTTAAGTTTTTGAATTCAAGTTTGTTTTGTTTGACACAGGAAAACTGAAGCCAGCAGGAGCATTCATGACGGGGAAGCTGAAAATCAGTGGCAACCTGCAAAAGGCCATGAAGTTGGAGAAACTAATGGGGATTCTGAAATCAAAACTGTAATAATGCCGCCATTTAACCGAGGTCGCCGGGAAAACGAACGCAGTCTCATTTCTTGTCAAGGGAAGAAAGAAGAACGTGGTCCCCCTTGTTTACTTTGTGTCTTGAAAACACCATTCTGCGACACTGATATGGTGTTGAGCTGAAGTTTTGGTGTTGTCTTGTCACTTACCGTCATCTAGTGCAAGGACCATAATCTTCAGACATTTTATTTTTCTGTAATTTTTTATTATAATGGGAGAAATAATGAAAGACTGTAATTGTACGTTGAGCGATGACCGTTCTTTCACACCTACACAAACCTTTATCGCTCGAGATCATGGCTTATGCATGATCCACCTAACCAGCCATTCTGCTAACCTGTTGACCCCGCTGGTAGCCCAGTAATTTGGGGGTTTCAATTTCCTCTTCTTGTATAATAAAGGTTAATGAGGAGAAGTTAATAAAAATATTATTTTTATTCCAGGTTTAAATACTGACTTATTCAATTTGAGCCCTAAATATTAACATGATTTAGTAGGATTTCAGGTTTTCACGGCAATGAGTCTTGTGGCTTGTTGCGCCGTGTAGTCTTGTAGAAGTTTACCATCTTTCCAGAGGTCCTTGCTGTCTCCATCATCAGGGCGACGAGTAAGCCGCGCGACCGACCGAAGTGTGCAGTCCTGAGGAATATGTCTTCCCTTGCTTGGGTACACCATTCCTGAGTATGAAGGGCGTTGCTAGAAATGGTGAACAGTGCCTTAAAACAAAGATGTTTATGGTAATGGGGATTTTGTCATGGCTGAAAGCGTCGTTTACTGCTGGTAGGGGTTACCCCATCAGGCAACTTGTCCTTTGTGAAAGGGATTTTGGCTGTCTGGGGTTTGTACCGAGGAGTGGTGGAGATCGCTTTGACAGATGGCCACTGCTGCTTGTGGAGGAAACACGTCAGCTGAAGGCCTCCATGACTGTGGAGGGCGGGCCATGCCCCTCGTGAATTATACTCTGCATTTGCCTTTCAACTGCGGAGAAGCACACATCCTCATTCATGGTTGGCACAAGTGCCTTGCAGAACTAAGGGGTTCCCCCGCAGCAGCTACCTTTGAGTCGAAGTTCTCGATGCTCTGATGCGGTCGGCAAATAATGAAATTACCAAATCCTCATGAATCTGTTCCTAACGTACCAGGGCGCATTAGTCGCAATGCAAACTTCAAATTTAAATTAATAGTGGCTTGAAGACATTAAAGTGTTGCTGCTCTTGCATTTTGCAGTAGTCTGTGTGGTTTTGTTCATTTTCTCCCTCTTTTCAGGAATTTCCTCACAATTTTATGTTATAAAGAGTCACAAGGGTAAGTGGTGTTAGCTTGCGTGCTTTACATGGCTGTTGGTAAAACATAATTCAGTGTTGTAAGTTACATTAAGTGGACGACTTGCAAGTACTTAGATTTCGTATAAATTCAGAAAAAATAGGTATAGTGAGAACATTCCAGAAGCTAGTTCACTTTGGTTTGTTAGTTGAACAGAAAGTAGTTCCTGGTACTTTAGTAATTCTGTTCTTTGTAAGAACAAAGTATTCACTGTATTTTTGTAGCAGCTTCATAATTTAAAATTATAATATCGACTTGAATTATCCTGTAATAATATAAACTGGGACTGGTTTATTTGGTAAATGTGAAAATTATCCGCTTACAGAAGGTGGCTGCCCTGTGGGTTGTTGCGTGTAGTCTGGTAGAAGTTTCCCGACGTTTCAGATAGAGGTCCTTGCTGTCTCCATCAACAGAGAGTACTGAACGTGCGTGCTACATCACGTAACATTTGTGCATAACCTCGAACCTGGAAATTTTAAACGCAGCCTCTAATTTGTAGGACTTTGCTGTTAATTAAGAAATGTAGCCAAGTACTTATATCATAAGCGGTGAAACATGAAAGAATTCTGGAGTCGAATAATCGCAGGTTGTCAGTATGTAATTACGGGAGTGAATTCATTGGCTGGCAAGGTGATGTGCTGTGGTTTGTTTACGTGTATGCCAACTGCAGCGACTGTCAACGTGTTTGTAATATTGTGGTGTGTCCAGTGCCGCGACTTTCCAATCGAAACAGCAGTGTCCATCTAAGGCAGTCTTCGGACAAGGAACCAACACTTTCGGCCGAATTGTTTGTGGTTGAGGACCGATGGGCTGAGCACTCGCAGAAAATCAGGTAGGCCATAGCATCGGCAGTCTTATCATTTCAGGCCGGTTATGATAATCGCATAGAACTGTGCCAGAAAACTGTAATTGATGCGGGGTTTAGGTAAAGCTCAATTTGGAAATCCTCTCCATTTTATATTTTTTGAATTACTATGAAAGCTAAGCTTTCGTCGTTTACTGTAGATCCCCCAATATAGGATTCTGGATAGTTTGTGTGAACTTAACCTTTCTGTCCAGTTAGCCCTTTACTGGTGTGATGGACATTTAGTTAGGAGGGTTTGTTTTCAAGTATTCCTGTATGTGTTTGTCAGTCACAGTGTGCCAAACTTTGTACGTTCATCCTGTTTCAACCTTAATAGGGTCATCTTCAGGTGGTTTTTTAAGTGGCCAAAACATGCAGTGGATTTTAATAAAAACTGAGAATAATTATAATACTCGTTATGTAAATGGACTGGCGCACAACCCAATGACAAATTTGAGTTATGCGTTCCATGTTTTCATTACTTGTACTAGGTGGCTCACAATTGTGGTATTTTTAGTGTCATCGAGTTATAATTGTCGACGCGGACAACTGTATCAATTTTGTGTTTTGCCACTCTGCTAATTGTGCGTAGTTGGACAGCTTTGATTTTTACTTTGCTGATACCAATAACAGCAGAACATCGCAAGCCACGTTCTGTGAAGAAAAGATATTGTGTGTGCTGTGGTCTTACAAATTGCTCGTCGCCAGTTAATGGTCAAGGATTAGTTGAGATTTAATCTTCTTTTTTTTAAGTATTGTTCTGAATTGAATACTTCATGTGCTGACTTTTGAACAATTTGAATCATTACGTAGGTTCAATGTCAAACATATTTTATTCCAGCCCAATATTTCCACAGTCTGTGTCTCTCTCAGATATTGAAATACGGAGAACATAGCGACAGTAATTAGGAATGCCAGAAAAGGACCTGCGAGAGGAAAACAGATTTTGAAGAATGTGCAAGTTCAGTAGTTCTGATTCACGAGAAATTTATGCATGTGACTTCTGTTGGAAGAGAGAGTTTTAATAAGTAGTTACATTACACAGTGAAAAATCTGTTAATTGGAATCTTTCTTCATGCTGATATCATCTAAATGTTCGCAATTCATTTGCGAGGCTTTGTGCACTTTAAGATGATTAATGGCGCAAAATACACTTCGCTGGATCATTATTACGGGACAAGTGTGGAAGTGTTTGTCTTCTCATGAATTCTCCTTTTGTACGCAGTTTCAAACCAGGACAAATCCGAACATGGGCGAGTAATTAGCATTCCAGCTTCATATTCAGATCACGGCCCGGTGACCGGATATCGTGTCAGATTTTCGAGGTTTTCCTCGATTTGTCGCGGAAATTGCCAGGACATTAGTTCCGTTGGCATATTTTTCAATTCATTATTCGTTAATCACCTTATCATTTGAATTATGTGGTCTAAACTGCCGACAGCGTCCTTAAATAAATCATAAAAAGCTACGTGAATGAATACATAACGAAATCAGTTGTTAATTATGGTCCGCGAAGAAATGAAAAAGGAAAATTCGGAACATTGCATCTGGTGTTCACAGTTAAAATATGTTTTGCTTCGAGTCGTTAGACTTTCCCTACCAATTTTTTTCAAATGGATGACCACTTGAGTTACTGTCAGTTTCTCAAGAAGGACTTCGCTCCGTGGAGCGAATTTACAGTAGCCTTATTGATTATTTGTTACCTATAAATATTTTTACATCGGTTATTACCTAATTCAGGGTTGAATCATAATTCACACTTAATTTCATATGACAGGCGTACACTGGCATGAATCAGGAAGGCCAATATTGTTTTGTTACTTCGATTCAGATATTATGACGTAAAACTGTTTCTCGCGTGTTTGTGACATTTCCAGGCCAGTCGGCACCTCTTACTTTAACTTTACGCAAGGTTTGCCCCATTTTGAACTTGTTGGAAGTATAATAAGTGTTTCCAAAAGAAAGCACCAAACAACAGCGAATCTTAAAAGCACTTAAGCCAAAATCTTTGTCTTCGCTGCTTTGGCACTATTCGGAAGAACTTGTATATTTGGTGATGCACTGATCTGCGTCACGAGGAATGGCCAGGGCTCTTCGCCACCACCACCAGCATCATCGTCGTCATCAAAGTCACTATTTTCCGCCTTCTGGTATCAGAGTTCGATGATTTCGGGTCCTTTCCATGAAATTCCGGCCCTCAGGATGTTGTAGAACTGCATAACTCCGTATATGGCCCCCACCTGCAAAATTGTTGCTGGAATTAAAATGCATTGTTCTTAATGAAATTTTTGAAAGGACAAAACAGCGAAATATTTAATAGCGGATAACATTCAGACTGAACAGTCGCTAGATACTCCAGTGAATTTGCTGAATGACCACATCTGCATTCTAGGGAAGGGACGTTTAGGGTATTAATTGTACTGACGTTAGTGCATTAAATTTCGTGTTCTTATATTTCCCCTACGTGTTTTGAGCACATCTGCTCATCGTGAGGGGCGGTAAAGATGGCTGTCTTCGGGGATGCTGCAATTTGAGAGCTTCGCGGCCATTTTGAAAGAACAGTTGTCGAGATCACGTGTCCAAGCCAGACATTAAAATTCAGCACCAAAGACTCATTCCAGGAATAAATTTCGATGCACGAACATTTTCCGACATTCCAATGGATGACCTCTTTTAGAATACTTTCTGCAACTGAATGGATTGCTATTTTTTAAAAAAAACTTTGATATTCCTGCGCGTGCGTGAGCAGTGAACACGTGTTTACTTACGTTCAGAATAACTCTCGATATGTAAAACGCAACTTCCGCTTTGCAAAGTGCGTCGAATTGCTGAAAAGACAGAGAACAGTGTAATTAGTACATTTATAGACACGACACGGGTACAGACCCTCTTGGAATTTGGTTAGACGGAAAATGGGGCTTAATTTCGTGTATGGGTGATATTACTGAAACTTATTATCACAAAGAAGTGGCTAATTAAATAATTCAACACTCGCATTATTGCATTCTGTCTTCCTAGACATACTTTGAGCTGGTTTGTACTGCTTTCACGCTAATGACGTCTGCGTTTCAATGTAGTGGTCGCCGTGGGCTTCAAGAAACGAGGAATTCGGCGTCCAACAAATGTAGGGCAAATCGAACGATGGATTTCACAGTGCGTAACAAAGTGCTGGTGAAATGGTTCGCAGACGGCGGCGTAATAATGAAATGGATGAGGCGTGACTGTGTACTCTAGATCGAATTAACTCGGGACAGGGCCTTTTTGATCTTGCCCATCGTCTGATGCTGTGAAACGCACAACTTTTCGAGGACTGGATGCGCCCTCGTCTTCAGGCGAAGTGAAGGGAGCACCCGCTGAATGCGAGTCTTCAGAATGAGCTGATTCCAGACACTGGACGTCGTGTTTTGTAACAACAGGCAATGGACGATCACATCGGGGGCCGATGCGATGGTTGGACACGAGAAATGCATTCGAAATTTTGGTCGCAAAGCCCGAAGGAGGAAGAGGCTCTTCAAAGTCGAGACCTGGGACCAATCTGTTGCGTTCAAGCGCCGTAAATCCAGAAGCTCTTCCAGCCTTGTTAGCCAGAGTGCTGAAGACGTAGACAGCCAATGAAAATCATTCGTTGGGTGCAGCAAGGCCGAGACCCGCCACTGTCTTCGCTTCATTATGGGGAGTGCAAAAGAGGGCTAAATCTCCCTGTCTTCGGAAAACGCATCCCGAATGTTCATTAACGAGTGCACAAAAGCTTTCCACAGGACCCTGTTCCTGCGCCAGATTAATCCACTCCGCATCATCTTATTCCGTTTCTTTGAGGCGCGGTTTAAATTTTTCCTTCCGTCACGCTCTTGTCTCCCAGGTCAAGTATCCTGACCAAATCTGCACACGCACGCACGCCGTTTTGGTTGCCTCATTCATTTCTTTATTACTTTAGAAAAATTGCGTGAAGCGGGAAAATTAATATTTGATAGTCTGTGATCACAAGAAATGACGGCATGTCGTCGCAGTACTACAAGGGAAAACATCGAATGCGTTTTCCTTTCGAAACGTCGGTCACCACGTATGGAGCAACATGGCGTCACAACCCGGTAGACGAGAAGCGGCGTTAATCGGGAACTTGGATGGTCGAGGAGACGAAGCTCGTGGTCGAGTGGCTCCAGAGAAGAGGAGCTGTGACGTGTCTAAAAGATGCAGAGGGCGACATTGCACGTACCCTGTTCACGTGATCCCTCAGAACGTTGGAATACACCATGGCAACTGCCTCCAGAGCCATGAATGTTATGAAGCCGATAATCCAAGGGGCCACAAGACCCGAGTTCTCCTGAAACACACGAAAGACCGCGGTTTCAATAAACAAATCGGAAGTTGAACCCCACTCACATTCTGCGGGCCCGGGTTGAACCTCGGCTAGCACGGTGCCCGTAAATAAGCTAGATTGGCAGTGAATGAATGATGGAGGAAGTAAGCACCTCTAAAACGTCTGAAAATTATATACACACTGGGAAAGTGACAGAATTATAAGCGTCCCTACGCCAGGCTTGATATGTTGTTTGGCTTCTAGCTTTCTTTCACGCCTGTTAAATAGAAACTTATGGTCATCAGGTAAAAGCCTTCTTAATCTGATGTACTTCTGCCGTGTGTGGCCTTACCTTGAAGATTCCGAAGAGCAGGGTGATGCTGAGAGCGATCATGAACAGCTGGGCCCCGATGATGGCCAGGTAGGAGATCTGCACCCCTGAAAAGAGAGGAAGGCGACGATGAGACTTCTCTGCGTCTGCACGTTCAAACGCATTTATTTCTGAATAAAACAATGCGACGCTTCTCAAGCCGTTGTGGTCAGAACGGCGCCCGCTCGTGAATTGTGTCCCCTCCGAAGGAATGCGGGGAAATGGCTTTGGCACACATTGCTCTCCTCTCTTCTTGTGTCGTCGTATATTGGACATTGAAGGACGACGTTTCTTGTGTCGTCCGGAGGCGAGCTTGTGTGGAACGCAGGAGAATGGGGGGCACTTGGCAGCGCCAGACGTAGAAGGGAGGATAACATTAAACTTAACTCTCACAGTCAGGAAATTTCAAAATCAGCTGTTTTACCTACCGTAATAGACGTCCTGCAGGTCCGCGTACTTCTTGACGTTGAGGCCGACTCGCCAGCTGTACAGTAGCACCACGAGGATGGAGACGTTCTGTGGACCAGAGCAAAGAATGAACTGCCGTTATACGAAATCAACTCATGAATATCCATTACCGTGAAGTTACACGTTGTTGAGCCACCGTGCGTGATCGTCATATAACCACAAAGTGCACACAGGGCATGACGTAACGACAGCTTCACGCTCCGGCCACCTTAAACGCAGGGAAAGTGATCGTGGAGGTCCCAGGGTTGATCTATCAGTGCGCAGAGAAGGGTCGTCCATTTTCCGAGGGTCTGAACCGTATTTGCCGTCCCGTGGACACATTGAGTCATCCGACGTCCCGTGGAGTCGATAATTAAAGGCGTTGTAACCGGAGGTTTTGCTCGCGAAACTTCTGAAAGTTCTGCGAATGGCAGTAATTAATAGTAAGTACGGCAGCCTGCTGTATTGCCGACACAGCTGTCACAGGCAGCCTCGGTATGCCGTTTCTGTGGGGCTTAACCCCTCGTCGTGTTTCCAAGGCGATCGCTCGTCACGCCTACGAATAATGACAGGAAGTGACCCGAGAAGAACTCATACTCAGTCGCCGTGAAAGTTTCGGGTCATGTCTGCACTTAGTATAAGCACGAAGCTGAAAGGCAACCAGCTCCGAATGGATTTATTTACACTGGTGTAGATTTCACTCGAACGTGCGGAAAATGCCGAAGATTAGGGTTTTGGGACTTACAGCGTTGCTCTAAAGTTTCTCATTGGACAAACGCCTCTCGAGCAAGAAGCAAGACGTTTGCTGAGACGGAGAGACGCCTGAATGGACCAGTTATCGTAAACCATTTCGTTCACCCCTGGAAAGCATTACGTGGAGTAAATCGATTGATTCCACGGTCGATTCGACACATCTGGAAATTTGCCAGTCTGCATTCCGATAACTGTGCACAGGGGAACACAATCCCAGCAGCGCAAAAAAGAGTTCCTTGAGGATTTCCCTTCGATCCAGCGGGATTTTCGTGAGTAGGCGACTCGGCGGGCTGCAGGTGGCAGGGGTTTTTAAGACGGGCCCGCCTCGGCCCACTTGATTCGACATATACCCCATACCGGTGGTTTCTCTTTCAAATTGACCATCGTTTTCGGTGGTGCCTGTATGGAAGTTGGTGCTTTTCATTTTTCTTAAGCGTGGCTTGAGAGTGCCAACTTTCGGCCCCTCCTATCAAATCGCTGAAGCCGAATCCACTGATACGAAGCAGTTGACAGTCGCCCCAGTAATCGCCTCTTCCTTAATCAAATCGCTGTTTCCACCCACAAATGCAAACGGACCCTCCGAAGTCAGTTCGTTTATTTAAATAAAACTTTAATACTGTTTTCTGCCTGTCTACGCCTAGTATAATAAGCGGCCTTATTCGCTTCGTATTTTCTGATTAAAATTGTACCCACAGGCACTTCCTTTTTTATCCCAGAGGCATCACGTGACAGCTGATCTCATCTGTCATGATTTCTTCAGCATTTTGAAGCCGAGGCTCGTCTGAATATTCAATAATTCAGTCCGTACCGCAAAGAAAACATCACCACTCGCGTAGAACGTATACGAACCCTGTGTAGCATTTTCATGCTAAATGAATGAAGGAATGCGTCCCTGAAAAGCAAACAGTCGCTCAACAGCGGGGCCTTGAAATTCCCGTCTCTTATGGAACACGAGAAATTTCATCGCCGTGTCCACTGCAGTCGCGGGCTTTTCTGAACCAGTTCCATCTGACGCCATATCCCCTTCCTTTGAGATCCCTTCTCGTTTATCAACGAAAATTGTATAAACGTTTCTTGTTTCCCCACTCGTGCTATATGCCTCGCCCATCTCCGTCTCGTGGAACGGTGAACTGCTTGCAGTCACGTGCAGTTGGAGTTGGTGTTCCGAAGAAAATCTCGGAAAATTGCTGCGAAAGACGCTTTGTATGGGAGCGGGGAAACTGAGAAGGAAGATAACTCGAAGTTTCCTTTGCGTCGGTGAAAAGTCGTCGTGACGGGAGATTATGAAGGGAAGGGGAGGGGAGGGCCCGTTTCCAGGCGACGGATTGAATTTGCAATGAACAAACAGTCGAGTCGAGATTAAATTTTTGTAACAGGCGTTTCTTTGAGTGTGGAGCACAACAAATGACTAAGTAACTTCAGCGGAGTACGCAAAGCAAAGTTCGCGATCGGCTATTTCTCTCCCGAAACCGATTTCCAGGAAGGCAAACGCAGGGCGATCGCTGACGCGCTGCGTCACGACGAAGTTTCTGTTCCTCCTGCTCTGGTGACAGGAGGCGGTCTGCTGTGCTGGTAGTCTATTTACAATTATGGGATTTTGCACTCTGATGCTAACGAAGGCGTACGCACGCTCGCATTGCGACATTCATCTCCCGCAAGGCACCACGGGATATATTTCACTCAGTTTACGCCCCAAGCGAGTGTTCAAGTGGGGTGGGGGTGGGGTGGGGGGTACAAAACTGCTGCACAGCGGACGGGGAACTCCCGCTCTGTGGGCCTGAATCCACCTTCTGTGCTTCTCTGCATTCGAAATGGCGACAGTGGTTAGCACTCTCGATTCCTATTCGGCAGGTCCTGGGTTTATATCTCTACACGAAGATCGGATATCCCGACTGAAATTTTTGTGGTTTTCCTCAGTCCGTCCACACAAATAAAAGAACACATCGCTTCCTTCCTTCCTTTCCTATAATTTTGTTTATCGTCCGTTATCTCATCACTCGACACTTCGCGGAACAAGTCACTGATAGCGTCGTTAAACTGTAAATGGGAGCAAATCACTGCTTTGCTTGCAGTCCGTCGCTCGAAGTAATCCATTCAGTTCATCTTTCGAACAGCCATTTTGTACACGAAACTGCGCACAATTCAATTCGGAACATTCCGCTTTTTGCTTCGGAATTCATTTCGGCGTGGGCCAGATCCTCCACGTCGTCAGCCTCTTCGTCTGGCTCACTCTTTCCGTTGCTTCTTCTACTCTCCTCGTCCTCAGTTCCTCCCTTCTTTATCAGCGACATTTTTCTTTATTCCTTCTTCTTGTCTTGATCGCGTCTTCCCTTGGGGCGTTTTTCTTTATTTTTGTGATCAAAATCGCCTTTGGAATTCCCTCTTCCATCATCCGTAAATCGCGTTTGTACCACGTCATCCTGTTATTTTATAGTCTGCCTTACCAACGCATTTATGCTTTAAATTCCGTCGGTCTGCTGATTTCTGCGTTCGCAAGTGTCGAAGCTTTGCGCTCCACAAGTTAAGACTGAATAAACATAAAATTGGACCGATAATCAAATATTTGTCACCCGTATATTCAAGTCCGCGCTCTTCTGCAGACTGAACTGAGTTCCCGCAGAAGAAACTTATTCTTTGTCGTGTTTCTATGGGAATTCACAGGGCGATAGAAATATTTCACTCAGACTGCGTTCACGCAATCAGCAGACATTTTGAAAGGATTTTTTCCGCCGAAACATCTTCTTCACGATGCGGGAAGAGGTGATATTGGAACAAGTAGTTGGTTATTGGTTCTTTAACTTTGCTGGCCTAGATCCCCCCCCCCCCCCCCCCCCCCCCAGTATTTGTATGTAATGACGACCGACGATGAATGCGAAGAATATTTCCGCAAGGAACAAGCGGGCATAGCAGACGCCCTACGCTGTCGAATGGGAATAAAAAGTAGCAGAAGTTAAGTACATAAACGAAGAAAATGAAATCCCTGCAGGAAGCAGAAGGCGCGGGTGTGTATTTCAGTCCTCTTTTTAACTTGCAACTCGCTCGCACAAATTGAAATCCTGACGCCCGTTTGTGCGTACGCGAGCAAGTTCAGGTCTCGAGAGGTCAGCTGATATCGGAGCCAGAGCAGGTGGGAGCAGTTTTTAATAACAGAAACTGCGTCTTCAGAACAGAGACGAAGCAGAGAGCGACATAAACGAGATTTTAAGAAATTGCAAATTCTTCGAGACTGTCGGCAAGAAAGAGAAATCCTCAGTCTTTTGCGATGCAAGAACGGAACAAGCGGAGGAGGACTGGATGCAAGTCAAAGATCTCGATGTATGGGGAGGAATGCAGAGTCACAGAAGGACTGCGGAGGGAGTGGAAATTTGTAATCCGTGCAGCTTTGCATCGTGAATTATCCCAGCAGAAAGGCGAAACGTTCTTATCTTTTGTTCACGAGGAAAGTGGATCGACAAAAGCGCATCGACGTAGGTGCTGAAACCTCCGCTCTCCCCTCTGCGGATTCCTTTTCTTCTGCGTCGAACAGAGAGCCTTTTCTTTTGTTTCCGTCTTAGAAACTCTACGGAGTCCAGGACAGATGTCAGAGTCCCCCTTGACATGTTCATTTCAAAGGAAACGTGGATCGTCTTTTACGTAAGCGCTTACGACGCCACTTAGCTCCGGGGACTCATGCAGATGTCTCTAGTTTATTATTGTTTCACGTGTCTGCTGCAATGCCATCCTTTTACATTTTACGAAGAATTGTGGAAAGGTGAGTTGTATATTTTACTACCCTAGTACATCACTTCAGTACCAAATATTAATTGGCGCTAGTGTCGATCCCGCCCAAAAATTTTTGCGTCATGTCGGTATTACCGGTTGCATAAAATTATAATTCACAGCGCACAAATATTTTTTAGTTATCGTCTGTCTGTTCGTTCACTTATCCACTATATGGTTCGGTCTAGAAAGGGCCATCTTCAGGTGGTATCACGTTGTATTAAGGATATTAACTGTGCGCCACAACTATACAGGATGAGTCAAAAGTATGTTTGGAAAATATGAGGGCGTGTTCTTGGAACCAAAACAACGAAGAAAGTTTCTATATACATGGGGTCGGAAATGCTCCCTTTCCTACGCATTACAACTGAATGGAGAACACACGTTCCTGTCACGAAGTGTTTATGACGATGTATCTGATTCGCGATTTTGCAACAAGAGAAGTAGAAAGTTAACTCTGTCTCACTATACGCCATGTAGGCACTTGGACTTTTGGCTGTGGGGTCACGTGAAGTCCCTGGCGTTCTAACCTTACTGCAGAATACGGACACAAGCAACTGCTTAATCGTAATGAATGCCAACGTCGTTTTCCCGGCGCCACGGGTCGTCAGGCCCTCAAGCAGCTAAGTCGTAGCGCTTTTGAGATCTCAAGTGACTTATCTGCGTAATTAACTGCAACATCTGAAATCTAGCCGTCACAGACAGCGTCTCATAATTAGTAATTCGATTTCCTGCTAGGCCAGGGCGTCTCTGCTCCTGACACGGCGCTGTGCGTCGGTTCGAAGACGAATCGTCAGAGACGAACAGACAAACTGCGAACAAGAACGTAGATGCGCTTCATGAATCGATAATCTATACAGCCGGGAGACAAGCCAGCCTTTGTCTGCGTTTTCACACTGAGACTCGTCTGTATCTTCTCTCGTTCGCCCGAAGGAGCGCGCTTGTTCATTTGGATCGGGTAGCGGAAACAGCGGGCATCAAAAATTTGCGTCTGGTCCGTGTGGACACTCGGCGTTCACTGATTTTGTATTGCGTCACAAAACAGCAGAAAAATAATCTGCGCTGTTATTAAGTTGTATTCAGCGTTCAACCCAAAGTTACCGTAATTCTGCTTAATGTGGACGCATCCATCACGTGATGAGTGCCCTCGTAAGGGGAAACTGCCTTTTCCTGTGCCGACGGCGAAGTAGGGTCGAGGGTCAACGCAGTCCGGACCTCGGTGCTGGGCGGGCACAAACTGAAGCCAGTGGTCGTGGCCTCAGACTACGTCTGTCCGGGCATCGGGGAACAAAAGTGTTCAGAACCGCATCAACTGACCGACTGGACTGCCACAAATGAAGTGGGGAAAATCATTTAAGATGCTTTAGTGGATATTAAAAGTCTGAATGCTGTTTGCACGCTCTGTTAAACAATACAAGTCACTCTCAAATTTTCGACTACAGGAACCCATTCATTTCCCAGCATGTCCGTTAAACCACTTTTGTTGCAACTGGTATGCATAAAAAATTAATTAGATTTCCAGGAAAGTGACAGCTTCAATTCTCACCGGCAGTTAAATTGTAGTAGGAATTCTCACCAACAGATGTCACAAAGTTTAGTACGCGTTTCTCCATCTCGTACAGAGTAATCAAATCTAAGTTACAGCGTGTAAATACGAAGAAAGATGCTCAAATCCTGAATGAAATTCCAAGGCCCGACAAGAAAAACTGTAATGCAGGCGAAGGACGACAATGCTTTAAAAATCTGTGCAAATTTCTCATTTATCTCGGCAGGCAGGCAAATTGTGAGCAGAGCAGAGCCGGATTAATTGCAATAAGTGCGTAGAATAAATCCAGCTTAAGAAAACCTAAGCGTAATTACTTACGTACGTTATAGGACAGTGCGTTTTAGGCTAAGTGTTGTGAGATTTCGACAGAGACAGGGACTTCGTTAGAGAGGGCTCCATCCGGAGGGTGAAGACTCTAAATATAAAAAACCTTGTCATGAGATCCAGAAGGGGGTTCGATACCAAGACTCACGCAATGACTTCAACTTGGATTTCCAGTCGCATCTGATCCCTGAAGAAGGGAACAGAAAAGGCAGCCAAAACATTTTATTTCCGATTTCACCAGTTTAGTGCGAAGAAGACAGACGATGGACACGCGGAGAGCATTTTGCCTTCCTGCAGACATTCTTCATCTGAGCTGGAATTTGGGCGAAGGTAAGGAGTGTACAGAGAGGGCGTGTCTGACTATTGTCCACAAGCAACGTGATTAATGTTCTTGTTTGTACAGACTTGTCTCGGCCGGCTTTCGAACCGACTATCATCTAGCTGCACGTCACGATTGTTCAATGTGTTGCTTACAATTAATCACCCGCTTATTCAATCTCATATCGCATAAATCATAAGCTGAATTAACTGACGTTCAATCCGCTCAATGAAGGTGAAAGCGAGCCGTTTGGTTGAGAGAGAACTTCTATGAGCGGGTTAGCTTAGGTTGAGCCACGGAACAAAACCTGGCCGTCGCCTCTTCATAAACCAGCCTCCGTCACGTGCGCCACAGGCTGCGAACGTTCGACGTCGAAATCACACGAGCGCCGTCAATGTACGAAATAGTCCGACGCGCGTTTCTTTCTGTCTGTCTGGCGCGAGTGGAGGTCCGAACCACGGTGCGCGACGTGTGAGTGATATTTCGGATGGCATTGCGATAGCCCTGATGGTGGAGGCAGCAAGGACTTCTGAAACGTCGGTAGACAGCGCAACAGCTCAGAAGGCACCGATCTTCATATGAAATTCGCATCTTTCCAGTTCGTTCCAGTTTCTTTGAAGTTAGGGCTGGGAGTTCATCAATCTTAGTTATTTAAATTGAAGTACCGACGTTTTCGTACTGTGAATCCTGACAGTGGATCGCCGGCTCAAGTTAGGGAAAAGACGTAGATTGGCAAGGAAACGGACGGAGCCACAGGAACCTCACGCGCCAAAGAAAACTTCAAGAAGAAACGAGAATGTGCAGACAGCCGTTTCCGGTTGTGATTTCCTTGTGGTTCAAGGACGACTTTTGCCCAGTGTTTTAAGCGATACAAACTCCGTTGTTGCCGCAAAATTACAACGGCGTTTGCATACAAAATTGCGAGTTATTTTCAAAGTAAATAAGATGAGTTGAAGGATTCTGAACATCAGTCGGTAAACATGAGAACGGAAATTATCATACCGAGTGAGCTATCGAAGACGGGAGTTGCCGCATCGAATGTGAGTTAATTAAACGGATTAAGAGCAGCAAGGGTTTTGCTGTGCAAGTTGATGAATCCAGTGACGTCACCAGTCCTTGTTAATTCCGTTTGTGAGACACGAATATAAGAAACAGTCTGAAGAGGAGGCGGTTATTAGCGAAACTTCTTCGCCTGCTGTTGCTCCGGGAGAAGATTTTATGAAAACGACGTATGCAGATTCTTGCATGAGTGACACAAGCTCTTGGTTTCCCTTGCATCAGAGCGGACTGGACGAGGCTCCGGGGACGTAAATTATCCAGTGACATCCGTATAATTGAGTAAAAGAGTTTTAAGTACGCTTTGTGACTAAATGACTACCAGTCACGCAGTGGGAGGGGAGGGTTACCGTGTATTCGCTCTGCGCTCAAAAATCTTGTTATCCAGTTTTGAAACCCCCACCCCTTACATCCCTCATCTCTCTGTGTGGCCCCAGAGGCGAGCGTACGTAGCAGACATTTTTAAGGATGCAAATTAACAGAATTTATCATTCCGAGGCACGTGAAAAATGCAGTTTCGGAGGACAGGCGCTGAAAAACTGTCGCGCGGTGAACTTGGTAAGTTTCGCTTTTCTTTCTGGAAAAAAAAACAACGAATATCTGTGGCAACTGCCGAGTTACAATGAAAGTCTTTCTCTCGCCGTGAGAAATGACCCAGGCGTGGAATCGAATTCTAAAAAGAACACGGAACATTTCCAGCGTTAAAAGTGCCACCTGTTGACCAACTGAGAGCGGCAAAAAGTGCAAACAGCAGACGGACGATTTTGGTTTCACAGAAACAGCGCCTTCTTCTTCTTCTTCTTCTTCTTCCTCCTTCATATTAAGATGCCACTCTGACGTACCGACACGCATTAAATTGAAAATGCTTACCGCCTCTTCCACAATTGTGGTAATGTCACATGCAATTCGGGGGCAGGAGATCATGGCCCCGTCGGAGGCAGAGCGGAGTCGTCTCAGGCGCTCAGTTCACTAATCCGCTTAGAGCTTGCGTCTCCCTCCGACGCCGGTTTAATTCATGGCGTCGGGCGTCGATGCTCTTAAGAACGAAGAGGGGTGATGCTCCCCTGAATCTTGTCTATTGCGTTGCGAGGTACGGCAGCGGATAATTGAGCGATTGCTACAGTCTCGCGAATTTGTGGTGGCCTCTGACACGCGCGAGAAAACAAGCTCTCAAACTGCGGGCCTTCGAAAAATGGCAGTAAAAGAAAAGAATGTTTCTCTTCCAGACACGCCCGGAAAAATAATCCAGTTGCGTGTCGGAATGCATTACTGCAGCCCCACGAAAGTTATCGTCGTTTCGGGAATTGACCACAAAGGATCCAAAAAAAAAAAATGGAAAACGGCGGCGTCTTGAGAAAGAATGTTAAACCCGTTAACATTTCATTCTGAAAATTTATAACAGGGGTGTCCAACAATTACGCAGTAGGGACTTTATCACAAATTCCGCGTTGTAGTGGTAAATACAGAAATGTACATATTGTAGAGATAACCCCGGAAAATTAGTCGCATGTTTTGAAGAGATAAAAATCCGTGAAAACTGGTTTCTGCTCTCAGAAAATTCGGTGTAACACTTACAGCGTTAAATATGATTCCCACGTCATGTTGAGCTTCAACAATTGAAGGATATTTACAATGCACAAAGCATCCTTCAACGCCATAGTCGAGGAACATATTTTGCATTCAGCGTTGAAACGCAACGGCACTGCATTTTTTGAGTACTCGAATGTCGGTTCATTATTCACGTTAGGAAATACCGAAGGGGCATTCGTTTTGTGGCTCTGCTCATTTCCACGCGTCTCTACGAACGATGGAAGTGAAAGCATTTCTCTTCGACTTTGTGTGTGTCCATTGTGAAAGCTTCCAGATGGTGGCTTTTAGGAATTAGGACAAGGCCTCAGACGCTCAACGCGTCGGACTGTTCTTGACATTTTGCCTCACTGTTTAATTCATTCTTGTCACCTGATTGTTTCCAATCCATTTCGCAGACAGAACACTGGATGTTCATTTTCTGTGCAGGAACATTATCATCCGATATTTTCCCAGCGCTAATTGGATCCATATTTACTTACGGAATGGTCCACAGCCAGGAGCAAGTTACTAATTGCGAGGCTTCTCTATTCCAATTCGAAAATGGATTTTTTCTTCGTTCGTGTAATAGCAATAACACGGCTGCTGCGACCGCTGGGTGACGCTAAACGTCGTTACATTCAGTATTACCAAACTAAGAAAAATGTTCCAAGAACTAACCACCAGCAGGCCTGGTTACGTTAAACAGGCTAACTTGAACAGCGTTAAGCAGTTAATCTTTGTAATGGTGAAGTGTGGAGTTTTCTTTTCGGTACGGACTGAATTTTCAAAACGTATTTAGACGAGCTTCGGCTTCGGACGGTGAGAGAAGTTGGTTATTAAAACAAGTAAACAAAAGTTTTGTGATTAAGAGAATTAACAAAGGAACAGCTGACTGAAAACAAGAGTTACGACAGAGTGAACAAGGGACGGGCGGACTAGAACATTCTGCAGTCGTCTGCGCGGTTAATCGTGTTCCGTCGCTCCCAGGGGCTAGAAGGAGCTGGAATGGCATTCAAAAAGGCGGGTTTTCCGCTGAATCTGACAAGACATTGATCAGATCTGCTCATGGAGAAGTTGGGGTCGTAAGCGTTCAGTGTTGCCTCGCTTTATAAAGCTGGGCCCATGTGTGTACGAAGCCGTCCTGCACTTTAAGCCCGTAATGGATTCCAGCTTATTGCTTTTATCCTAGAAACTGTAAGCCCACTTTAACTTTCCGCTGTAATTGTTTTCTGACGTGCGGTGATGTGCCGGGTGTCCCAAAACCTGTCTGCCACACATCGGGAGCGGTAAGAACCGCTTGTTTAATGAAGTCTCTGGTACCAGGAGGTTCGTTTCTATGCGTCATTTGCACGGAATGCGTGTAATGAACGCCTGATAGGGATGTAATGTTTAGTTTGCCTTGGAATATACCAAAGGATTACGACGAAATTTAATACTGAAGTTGTAGGACGAATTTCGATTTCGCGCGTCGCCCAACCAATGCGAGGGCTGGGCGAGGCGTTCGCCCCTTGAAGTCGAATGAAGACAGGAAGAGAGAAAATGTGTGTGGGGGGGGGGGGGCGTCATAAAAATTAAATTTGTGGCTGCCAAGGTCCCAGGCACTGCTCGCTCGTCCTTATGCTAACGGTGTTTGATATTATCACTGGGGTGGCTGCTTGAGCAACGTGGAATTTGGATAACAACTCAGCACTTGCTCTAGGACCGAGGAAAACCACGGTCGAAGCACACAAGTACAAAATTATGGTATTGATTACTGAAGCAGGTGGGACGGACGCTCCAGCGGGCTTCATAAAGCGTGACCTTTGGCGCTTGTACGTGCAAGAAAAGTCGGCGTTATGAATTCTTAGCGAAATGCAATGAGGAACAGCGACACTTGTTTGCGTGTTACGAGATGTCTGTCGTGCTATTGGCTTCGAAGCGAGGGATTTGTACGTGCAGTAAATAGGAATTAATACAAGGAGGTGATATGGAAAAATTTGATTGGAGCAAATATTTGCACATCCGTCATGACGCCCCCTCTTCACCACAGATGGCGCCATTCAGGCATTCAGTATTGATCACGTGTTCAAGTAACTCGCATAAAATTGCCGATGTCTGAAGCCACGAGTATCACGGCACGCCACGTGTCGTCATGACGTCATTAACACACGCAATTATTCGTCTTCCGGTTCCCAGGAGGCAGACACGAATTTCGCATGCCTTCAGCCGTCCTCTTTGCCTTTTCCCGCAAAGGATTCGCCTCAGGTGTGCTGGGCCCTAATCCTCGCAAAGGCGTCCAATCCGCCGCGCCCTCTCACTGACAGCCTCTTCCGAAAAATGAGGATGTTCCTTCGCCTTCCTGCATTTGAGACGTGGCTTTTCGTCAAACGCAGACTCAGAACGTACGTCGACACACCCTGACAAAGCAGCCCATCATCTTACCCTCGATCCTACGTCAGGGGCTTCACCCCTTACTCGGCACTTGGCTGGTCTCAGAGCAAAGGCTTTTAGTTTCCAGTGTTTCATCTGGTCTTCCCTAACAGGTTGGAGTGTACTCATCTTCGCTTAAGGTTTAGGTTAGCTAAGCTCCTATACAGCTGGCTTCTGGGAGACGCAACTGCGCTGTCATTTGTTCCTGTTTCGTCTGAATGTGTACAGCGCATTGCGTCGCAACATTCAGGATAAAACCAAGCCCACAGCTGGCTTGATAATTGTTTCTGTCCGGACGTCTGATATACGTCTTTCGAAGTGTCCGCTGGCCGGACAACCAAGAGACGGAAGTCTGGTATTTGTTGCATAGCCCGCCAGAGTCTTGTGTCTGCATTTGAAAGCGTCTGGTGCACTGTCGCAGTCAGGAGCGGTTAGCCACCGAGCCTGATTCTTCTACAATACAAATAAATGTCGCCCGCGCGTGTACCTTCTGGCCTCTATCTCGTTGTGTCAGGGCCATGTTCTCGGACCGGACTAGTAGAGGCTTCATTAGCATATGTAATTAGGACGGCGATGATGATACAAGCAATCGCACCGTGAAATGGATTCGAAGTGGAGGCTGTTCGCTATGATGCGCGCGTTTAAGCATGACGACCATTGGGCTGGATCAACCCCATTGTGTTTCGAGGTTCACTCACTCACTCTGCTTGCTGTCAGAGCTGACATTTTGGTCTGTCGATTAGTGTGTGGAGGGAAGTCTAGCCCGCAGGCGTCACACGTCGCACTTTGTGAAGAATCAAATCACATTCCGAATGCAAGTCGAAACACTGACGTTTTGAGGCCGAAGCTCGTCTGAATGACACTTGATGACAGGAACGTGCCTCAGTTTTTGGGACCCTCGAGCAAAACCTTGAGTCTGCTCTGAGTTCTGCAGCGGTAATTGATGAATAATAATACCGGGGAACTCGTCGACCTGACGATTGAGGCAGCAGGCGCCTCTGAACCGTCGGCGTCACATCCCAGAGTATCGGAACGTTCGACTGAGAACGGGGGTTCATTATCGTGTTCACAACAGCGGTCGACCTCCTGAATCCGAAGAATTATACCAGAACCTCAGTTGTTATACCTTTGAGGCCATTTTAATATTGTACTCCATTCAAAACGTAACTGTGTCAATTCGTGCGCATTTCTGAGTTTGCGCATGTGCCTGAAGAAACTCGGGATATGAGCTTCGGAGCTGCAGACAAAGAATGTCAGTGTCGGACGGGTATCGGGAGGTGCATTTTCGTTCACTTACCAAAGTATAGATGGCACTGGTGATGGCCGCGTGACGGGCATGGAGCCTGCAGCATCCACGCGCGTTGAGGGCTTCGTAGGGAAACAAGATGGCCGACTTCATAGTCCTGCTCTGTCACGCATCACGGGAGTCCCCTACAAAAGAACACAACAGGCACTGAACAGATGCGTTCGTCGCCAAGTGCTGAAGATATTCCGGCACGGATGTGGGACTTTGTTTACATTTCTTCGATGCAGAATTTAGTCTGTGAGTGCAATGAGTTTAAATCTGTCTGCGCGAGTCTCAGCACTTGATAGAGCGTCGTAGAATTAAGTGAGAGAAAGAGAAAATGTTATTTATATTACGTCCGCGGCATCCGTTTCATTCTGGTTGCAGTCGTGCGGAGTCGTGGCAGGACACAGTGTGCCCAATCTTGCATTAGTGGGATCGACGTCGACGTCGTGCCTCGGCCATGTTAGCTCGTAATTCGGCGACGTTTCAAACACTTTCCGAAGAAACTTCCAAATTGTCTGTTTGCATACATTTAAATGTTTAACGCGGGGTCTGGAGATGAAATCTGCATGTCCGATCCCTCTTATGCAGAGAACAGAATTGCATGTCCTCAGATAAGCGCAAAATTAACGAGCGAGGGGAAAAATGTTGAAAGGGCATTAGCAATTCTAATCTGCTTGCTCTCTTCCGTTTTATTCCCCTTTTTATTAGTAACGGAAAGAAATGGACCGTGTTCTAAATTACACTTGCAGACTGGAACTAACTAAACCACTCGACCCCTCAAGAGCTAATAGTCTTAGAGCTCGTCCACAAATCGCAACACGAAGGTCTATCAACGCGTTCACATGAACCAGCGCTGGTCCACATTAATCCAATCAACCCGCTCCCTAACATATGTTCCAACACAGAGCAGTATAGCCACATTTTCAAAGGATTTATTTGCGAGGATTATGTGAGGTCTGGTGACGAGATATGAACATGTGCTTGGCTTCTTCTCTGCGCGTACTTCTAGGTTTAGCCAGTGTGCTCTTTCCTACACGCTTTTCATAACCAAACTTTTGAACGCGCCGCTTTCCTGCTTATTCTCCTGTATCTAACCGCCCAAATAACACAGCTGCTTCGCTTTGTGTGCTTACGTTCTAACCATGGCCGTCGGCATAATAACTGAAATGAGAACCGTAATATTCCGCATTAAAATTTCGTAGCCTCAACTTGCCTGAACATTACCTAAGAATTCAGGCCGTACCGCAAAGAAAACACAACACTTGGCGATTACGAGGATCAGTTGGTTAGTGCTGTTAAGGAAATAATTGCAGTTTACGCTGAGTATAACAGGAAACACGGAAATAATAAAGATGCACAATTACTGGTTGTTGAAGCAAGCGGTTCGAATCTTGGCTCTCAAAATTCCAGGCGAAAATTCTTATCCAGGGAAATTCGTGGTCACGCTAACCATGGCATTGGGCGCTGTGTAACCTGTAGAGACGGTCCAGCGTTGTTAAATAACATAAGAATGAATTGTGAAGCATCGAATAAGTCTGAGCATCGCTGCTATTTAAGTGCAAATCAGACTCTTGTGTTTTATGGCGGTGTAAGAGAATTAAATATTCAGGCATTGCCATGAATGGGCGCGTCCCTCGGTCGATGTGCAGATGCAATGGGTGTTTGAATGTAAGAATCCGTAACGAGGACGAACTAGTGACCAAGTGGAGAACGTCCTGTGACCGATGTCTTCTACGTGAGCAGAATCCACAACAGCGTAGGCGACACGTAAAATAGGAAGATATCGAGAAAGGTTTTTGCAGCATTTGGCTTGCGAAACAACGTGGAAACAGACCACTTTCAATAACCTGGCGTTAATGGGAGAATAATATTAAAATATGTAATAATTATTGTGCAGAAGGCAAGAAAATTGAACTGGCCACGTGTGGGATTCACCACGAGACGTTCTGATGAGAACGAATTACTCCGACTGTTTAACCCCTTAAAGCAGAGCGTATAAGTTTATTCCCCGTCTACTTCAGCGGTCATTATTAATTAACTCTGCATTTTATACGAATGTGTTTCGTTAAATTCTCTCTGTAAACAGCGATTATTTCCTTAAACAGCGTTAAGCAGTTGATCGTTGCAATGGTGAAGTGTTGTGTTTTCTTCGCGGTACGGACTGGATTCTTAAATATTATTTAGACGAGCTTCGGCGTCAGTGTGGGACGATGACAGGGGAATCTGTGAGGACATTGTGTCGACTGGGGAAGTGTGCCTTCTTAAAGGGGCACGGGTCGTGAGGAGAGAATTCACAGATGGCGTGAGTAGTCTCTGTGTACAGACGGAGGCACGTGTATCAGCTCGCACGAAGCGATTCCTCATACAGAAGAGAGGCGAAGTCTTCGCGAGCGTCGTTGAAAGATGTGCTCTTGCAGGAAGAAATCAATACGACTGGCACATTCTTCACCGCCTGTTCCAGAGAGAATGATTGTGAAGAAAGACACAAGGCAGCCGCGAATCTACTGAATGCGATGCGATTAGCGACTGTTGAATTTGTTCTGCCCTTTATCACACGCGTGTAAAACTTGGTCCATCGCTTTCAAAGAATGTAAAAAGAAAACCCAGTTACTTGAGAACTTCGTTCCAAGATCGAAGCACATTCGGCGGTAGTCTCTCCCCGCAAGCGCCTACATGGCGTGTAATGGGACATCATTACTTTACTTCCTTATGCGGGGGCAAAGGTCACAGCACCCGCGGAAGTCAGACAGTGACAGCATTCTACATTTAATCGAAATCCGTTCAGTGCTGTAATTTCGGAAATAAAACAGACAGACAGACAGACACGAAGCTGCCTGTGAAAGCGCTGACTTCGCGTGTGGAGAAAGCAAAATAAGTTGTTAACAAATGAGAAGCGGGCTGAATGTGAAAGGGTTTTAATTACGGGGAATCAATGTGGCAGGGACATTGGGTTTGCTGTCTGGTCACGTGAGCACATGCCATTTGTAACTGTACGGCCTGTCTGTCTGTCTGTCTGTCTATGTCACCGCGCTCTGTCCTTAATTGCGACTGTGCTTTGTCATCAGACCTCCGAGTTGACTATTTGTGTTCGTCCATATTTATATTTCATTGTCAGGCAGCCATAGGCCAGGTCCACTTAAATTAACTTTTAAATTCCAAACGCAGTCCAATATTTCGGATTAAAATCCACCCACGCAGTAGGTCTGCTTTGGTGTCAGGTGATACCTTTTTGGTGTGATTTTTCCTGAAGCACTCTCTCGAAGGGGCAAGCTTAGTGACGTGCGAATTGTAAGGAGCGGAATAAGTGACAGCTTCTCCTCGTACAAGAAGAGTCTCGGAAATGCATTCCGTGCCGGAATACGAAAAACGTCCACCTCACGCGTTCTTTGCGACGTGGAATAGGAGGTATGAAATCAGTCTCGTTCGACGGCGCAATGAACAAACACGCCCTTGTTTAGAAAACAAACAAACAAGCGAATATAATCTGTACCTAACCAAAAAGGAATCGACAAAAGTCACAGACATGAATGAGGCCTCGTTATTGAGATCTGAGGTTTCAGATGCTCGCGTGGTGAAAAATGTAGTTTCAACCCTGATGATGAAGGCGATATTTTGCTCCGAAACATTGGTAACCACGCGGCGCACGGTCTGGGTTCCGGGTCTCGAGCGAAGGGGCCTTGACTTCCAATCCCCTTCAACGATTGGATGTTCGTCCTCGGGACCAAAGAAATGAGTACGAAGATTTGGTGAAGGAAATCTTACAAGGCGACTGCAATTTTGATCGTGAAGATACACAAAGATCTCAGCCGTCCAAGCCGTGGCTTTCATTTCGTCCTTTGACTAAGACGTCGGTGGTTTGTCTGAGTGTTGCGATACGAGGCGTTATCAATGACCATTTATCAGGCTTCTACACAGACTGTACTGACCGACGGAAACTCCTTCCTTCCTTCATTGAGTGGTCCGCATACTGGGCACTCCCCACAAGGTCAGCGGCCATAATCGGTGGATCCAGTTCTACGTCACAGAAAACATTAAACTACCCTCATATTGGCGAGTGTCATTCTGTCCTTCTCGTTCTAGCTCGTTCCTTCCGTCCCCTTTTGCGGTGTTGTATCATGTTTCGCACACCACAAGATGACTTTGAGGTCATGCGTTTCTCAGAATCAGTTCCGTTATTGACCAACTCAACTAAACGCCTGGCAGACGATGTTGCACCATCTCCGTCCTCAGGAGACGTGTTTCTCCTTTTAAGCTGCCGGCCGTTGTCATTCGCAATTAATTACTTCCCGGAGACACGGCGTGAAGTGGTTTGATTCTTATCCGTTCTTCGCACTAAGTGCATAGCGATAAAGCTTTGTGGGCCTGTCTATTTGTCCGTCCTTCTGTCCAGTCGATTCAACTCGAGAACCACTGGACGGATTTGGACGAACTTTGGCTTGAAGATTGTGCCATTCTGCACGGCATCAAAACCGCGCTCTTTAATATCCTACGAGAGGAGATTACAAAATCACAGATGAGGGAAGTCGCGAGGTGGACACCGAAGTGCTGTGATCTTTTAAAAGCGAAAGTGGGAACTACTGAACAAGGCGGACTTATTGCCCCTAAGTACAAGGTGCAAAGGAGGAATGTCGCCATCCTCCTGGACCCGATGGCAGGAATAAAGTTTTGTGAACCGCCTCCGTTAAGTCCTCATTTCTCTGCTAGTTGCTCCCGCTGTTCTGAAACGTCCTCCATGTGTGCACTAACAGATTGCTGTCCTGATTTAATGACTTCAGTGCTTTTTGCGAAGTTAATGATCAATTAGTGCCACTAAATGACTGGCGGCAGGAGCATCAGTGACGAGTCTGTGAACCGAATTAGCTTCCCTCAGGGTGGGCAGGCAGTGAAGGCTGTTCCGTGGGGTTCGCAGTTATTTATATGAGAATCCAAATGATGGTACAGTCGGTGGAATATGAAGAGGCTGTGGTGAACTTTGCTAACACAATTAGAATGACTCGGTAATGATCATGATTATCGGAAAACGCTTGTTCTGATTGGAAGTGATATCCGTGTTCCTGTAAATGTTTTTGAGGACGACGAAGTGCTGATTACAACAGAGGCCCCGAGTGTTTCATCTGCATCGTGTGAAACACGTTCGCTTCTTGTTCGAGAAGGGAAGAAGTAATTTGCCCCGAAAGTGGAGTACTTGTGGTCTGAGATAAGGAAGGGATTTCAGAAAGGTTAAAATACCAAAGAAGTATCCTGAGATCGAGCACCGGTGAGGGTTATTTCTGAGGCCACGATACCGAACAACTGTCCTGACTTCAAGTCCCAGCGAAAGCGATTTACTTTATTTCGGAAACAATGCACGACAGAATAACAGCGCCCTGAACAAAAATGTTCGGCTTTTGTTAGTTAGATTTGTTTTTATTGGTTGCAAACATGCGCTGACATCTGAATCATTTTTTATCTCCCATGTCTTCGCCACGTTTACGGAACAAATCGCAGCCCAGTTTAAAATCTTGAACGTTCTCTGGGGCTCGGCTCTCCAACGCGGTTTCAGATCTTTTTAAGTATTCTCTTTGAATGGCACAACGTTATGGTCGTTTCTAAACTGTACTTTCGTGTTAATTTTAACCAACTGCAATTCACTTTCGGCCTGTGCAAAAATGGCAGACATGATGGTGATTTGGATCCATCGCCTTAATTTAAAATTCGTGCTTCCATGACTTCGCCAATATAAACACCGAAGAGAACCGGCAACCTTGCCTTACACCTTTGATTAATGGCTTCATATCTGGAACTGAGAGTGCCACTGTAAATGCTAATGGAATTTTCGTCGTAAGGACGCAGGTGCAATGTGGCTCTGCTTAGAAACACGAGGTAGGGAGTTACTTCGTATATTTTTTCATTGTCAGGAAGAATTTATGTTAATATTTTTGTATATTAATGACCACGCCAAAGATATTTAGGTACAACAGTGGCAGGACTCATCCGTGTTCTCCCTCACCAAGAAGAACCAGACAGTGAGTGAGGGAGGGAAAGAGAGCAACTGCTCTGTGGAGCATTAATGAAACAAAGGCAGCCTCAACCAGACCGCGAGTCACTGACCCGCCCTTCCGTCTCGAGTAATCCATTTTTATGTTTTCGTTCCCTCTTGCTTGTGTTTCAGGCGACATCAACGCCCACAAACGAGAAGGGTTTTTAATAGAGAACCATTTATTGCAAGTCCCAAAACGGAAATCCCATTAGGTTGTTCTTCGCAGGACTGCGTTAGCTTTAATTCGTCTTGAACACGTTTTCAGGTAGGACGCAGAGACAGTCGTTTGACTTCGGTTCTTCAACGAAGGTGGATTCGATTTTAGAATTCCCGCGTGATGTATGTTGACACTCCAACAGACGCTCGCTTCGTTGACCGCGGCGGTCACACGAACATCCTGTTCTTGTTCGCCAGACACTTCTCCCCGAGGGAGACCCCGCCTGTCCACGTCTCGATGTTCAAACGCCTGAACGACCGCCTCACGCAACACATCACTGGATTGTGCCGAGTGCAGTTAGGTGCTATTACGGATTATTCTAGCGAGTTTAATTGCACCGGCTACAGCAGGAAGCAAACTTCACGCACTGAGCACTGACAAGTGACTGACCGGCGTAAGTAATTCAAATGCAATCCCACAGCATTTTAGAAAACTGTGTCGAGTTCGCAAGATCACTGGAACTGGGAACAGCCGAGGTCAGAACGGAAGAAACTTTCTATTTCCATGGAGAAGGAAAAGATTCCGGGTTGTGTTCAGTCCGTTCAAGAGAGTGAGTGCAGGCAGCTCCACTGTTAATAACAGCAAAAAGACCGGGCAAAATCTGGGATTGTGTTTAAAAAATTGATTACAGTCAAAATCACGACGGCCCCTCAAACACTTGGGTCGCGGGGTCGAACCCCCTTCGAGGCAAGAATGTTTGCACGCGTCGTCACGTGCTGCAATTTACAAGTGCAAACGCTCGTTTGCCAAATGTCGAAAAAAAAGAGGCTCTGAAACGTGGGAGAAAAAGTTCTCCGGAAATGTCAAGGCTCACACCGGCCTTTGATGCCCGCGCACAAAGACGGAGTCTGTACCAATTACAGGCGTGTAACTGGCAGCGACCCACTGCCTTACTGCTGTCAGGAACACGATTACAGCAGGAGGAGGGGAGGGCCTTGTCTAACGACGTCTCTAACCTAACCCAACACCCAGCAGTCGTCTGTGGTTTCATTTCCGATAAGGAAATTGGTTTTCCTTTTGCGGCGTGTTCTGGACGCGTGCAGTCGCAACTTGACATTTCGGACCGAAAAACAAATTGCTTGGACAATGTAAACTCAGTGCTGCCACCCACATGGAAACGGGCATTTCGACCATCGGATGTCATGGCAGTTAAGGAGCAGAAAATGTCCGACGCTCGCCGTCGGAGGGAAGAAACGCCCAGCCTCACTTTGCGATGTCGGTGCGGTTGTCTGAGCTCTTTCTCAGACTAAGAGGGCGTCATAAGTTTGTTCTCTCTCCCTGTCACTTCCTTCTCAGCCGAATCTTTGAAACGGCCAATACGTGGTCTCCTATTTGCGATGTTCTTGGTTCGAGTCTTCGCTAGACTGACCATTCACGTTCAGGATTTTCCTGACCTTCGTTAGTTTGGTTAGATTTTGAGTCTTAAAATTTACCACGACATTTTCTTCCCTGCTCTTTGAAATATGTCATTTGCAGTGCTTCGACTTTGCACACTCGATTCGCTTAAATGAGTCAACGAGGTCGGCCACTCGCATAGTAGAATTCCGACGTTTCGGAAACTCAGCTTACATAACCAGGAAGCACAGACGACGTTTGCTGGGGAGCGGGCCAACACGTGGTCCATTTCCGTGCCCGCTGGATGATGTGTTGCTAGTGATTGTAGGTACGTCATCAGCTTCCCGACTATTATTGGACGCGGTGAGAGGAGACAGATGTCCGAACTGTGCGGTGGGTAATGAAACGCGAACATCAGGCGAACGCACTCACTCACAAGTTTGGAAGAAGTTTCTTCGCTGCCAGAAGATGAAGAAGTGACGCGGTTTGATGGATCGGCGACCCTCGCTACGGTCCTCGTTCGAAAGAAGCGCTCTCGAGCGGGCCGACGGAGGTTGGATGCTGCGCGGTACAGTGCGGTTCAAAAAATTGGCATCAGAAGAGATTTTGATATGAGCTGACAGAAAACTCGACACACGGAGTGTGGTTTTTGAGACTGCCTGTAGCCAATTTGAATGTGAATATCATGTCACTACTATCGTAACCACCACAGAAGTTCGCTATCCAACTAGATGGCTTAGGGAACCCTAAGGTTCATCACCGAATTAACCAAAGCCCTCCACCGGACCGTGTCCTGGGCCAACAAAATCCAATCTCCTTCAACTCCTATCTCCCTTAGATCCCGCCTGACATTATCCTCCCATCTACGTCTAGGTCTCCCCAGCGGTCTCTTCCCTTCAGGGTTCTCAACCAATACCACGTGCACATGCCCCGCCCATCTCATTCTTCTTGACTTAATCACCCTGACATTATTGGGGGGGGGGGTACAAATTTTTAAGGTCATTATTGTGCATTTACGCGATGGGCGAATGGGCGAGACGTTCGGGAAAATGTTAAAGATGTCACTAGCATGATAACGATACAGACGTTTTAAATAACGGTGGGGACTTTTCTGGTTTCGTCAGATCTGCAACGGAAAGCTTCGTGTTTTAAAATATGAATCTCAGTCTCAAGGACTGTCAGCGCCGAGTCACGAACTCAGTCCCCGTGCAGTAAAGCACGAAAAGCAGAAGTTCCGAAACGCTCGCTCGGCCTGTGCGTTGTTAAACACGCGCTCCTCAGTGCGAGGAGTTGTTGGGACAGCGGATCAATTCAGAGCGGCACTCGCCTGCATCCAGTTCGCCTGCACAGCCTGCGTTCGTCGCACTTCGGACCGTCGGAAGGACAGACAATCGGCGCAGTTCTGCAGCTGGCACCTCCGAAACGTCCCGGAGATTTGCAATGTCCGTGGATTCACTTTCCTGGCATTGACGCTCTGGAATTTTTTAGAGTCGATTCGAATCCCGACTTTTCGCGAGTTTCTCCCGCTTTTAAAATAGGCCACTACAGCTAGCTCAGATTCAGTGACCACACCAGCATTCATGGTTCGCTACGTAACTTGTCTGATTGGAACAGCGTCGTTTAAACTGAAGACTCGTTCGTTGTTGAGCTCTGCCCGTTCGACTTGGTTCTCTCTCAGACGCTCGAGGCAGCGTCGAGTTCCTTGCAAAGTTCGCGATCGAAGCGTCAGAATGGGATGGGCGTCGTAGTTAGTCGCGGGGTTTGCGTTGGATTCTTACGAATTCAATTAAACACACAGTGAACCAGTGCGCGCTCCCCAACTCGGAACTTGGTAATTGTGTTTGAAAGTTAAACGCGACTGTTTGATAAATAGAGCGAGTCTTGTGTCCTCAATTGAATTCGGGTTGTACTGCATTGGACCTGCCACGTAATGACGAAATTGCATTGTGCTCTGATACGCAGAAGCCTCTGTCAGGTTAACGTTTAATATCCTACCACGCTGAAACAGTTTCAGATGTTTTTTTGTTGAGAAACTCAGTGGAATTCCATGACGACCGATGCTTCGGCACAGTTAATGAATTTCAAAATTTTGGAAATTTACCGCAGCGCTTTGGGGCAGTATTTTACCAAGAAAGAGTCTTATGGGGATTCGAATTCTGTTGGGTTTTCTGTCCCACCTAAAGATTTCGAGTTGTTTTAATCGTGTGAGGTAGACAAGACCCCTTCGCCGAATGTAACTTCAAGAAATAATTAACCCCGTCGTCTACTCATGCACCTAACACGGAACGTATTGTGACTGTGCCAATTCTGCATCTTTGCGTGTAATAAAACGCCGAGAAAACCAAAATCTACGTTTTGTTTAACGAAGAAATTAATAGCAGGTTATATTAGGAGAATCATCCGCAGGATTCTGTTCAGAATTCTTTGCCGCACTGTGCAAAATCTGCAGACGCAAACATCGAGATCTGACATGTGTAAAAGTCTCTAAGACACAAGACAAAATAATCTTCAGTTTACTCATCGACAGATCAGTGTAAGCATAAGATAAACCGAGGTCACGCAAATCAATTGTGTAGCGTTTTGGACATAAAATGAATTGAATCTTTCGAGGGGGACAATCTTTGTGCTCCTGTTTCGTCTTGTGGAACAAAATGGCGGCGTTTGTTTTACGAACAACCCGCTGCCTTGTTTCAGAAGTAATTCTGTGCAATTCTTGCTTCATACTTTTTTGTTCCGTGTAGGGGGGGGGGGGGGAGTTTCCGGCTTAATATTGGAAAACTTGTAGTAACTGTTAAATTAAAGGTTGTAAGGTTGTTAACAGAGACGCCAGCTCTGTTTTGTGCGCGCGCTCTGAGCGATGATCCAGCGAGTGCCCTGATTGAATCACCGCTGTGAACGACAGGCATTTTACAACGGCGATCTCTTCAGATGCTTTTCGAAGAACGAATGTTTTTTGTCTCGACGAAGTTCCTGAATAATCTTATGGACATTGGGCCCTTTCCTGCTTAAAATGTAATGAACTAGGCTACTGAGGAATTAATACAAATTGTGTAATTCTGTTAATGAAAACTACTGGAACCTTTCTTTGAAGTTTTCCAGTTCCTTGAAATGCCTTCTTATAAAAATGCTTCTAATTACCGCTGCTACTCGATTCCGTACTCGTATTCTTGGGTGTTTGATACAGACACAACATTTTCTGTTCACGCTTTGTGTGCGACTGTAATCCTGAGGTAATTAGGTTTTGTTACCTGCTCAACATCCTACCTTTTACTTCGCCTGAACGTGACCTGACTGCAGTGCCGACCTGCTGACGAGGTTTTATTTAAAGATGTTCCCTGCCGTCTTGGGAGTCTCCTCGCACACGCAGCTTCTACGCCCGAGAGAGTGAACTAAACCAGCGTCATTAGGTCCGTCGACGTCTGTCTCGCGCGGATTCCGAAGGTCATTCTGTGACTAGTGCCAGGCAGTGCACATTGTGCCATTAGGATGGAATTAGGAGCCGCGATTTCTTCTGGCTACAGATGGGATGTTGCGCCGTGTAGTCTGATTCACCGGCGTCTCAGAGGTGCTCCGGTAGTCGTCGGCCAGACCGCGGAGGCGCAAGACGGGCATGAGATTAGGAGCTGAAGTCTGAGACAACACAACCTTTCGCCCGGATTCGCCTTTCTGCTTTGTGAAAGTTCTGAATCGCCCGGGAACACGGATTATTTTGTTTTACAAACAACTGCGGTTTCTCTCGCCCCGCCAACCCCCGCACTGATCCAATCCTCAAAGCGCAGGGTAATATAACAACAACAAAAAAGTTTCTGGATTCGTACGCCCCACTGGTCTCCCCCCCCCCTCTCTCTCTGTCTGCCGTGTGTTTATTTGTTCGTTTGTTTGTTGCCGATACGCGACGGGTGTTCCTGTGAAACTTCTGCTGAAAACATTTTTAGCTACGGCAGATATTTAATTAAAAACGCGTGTTCTGTGGGCCTTCGTGGCTCCCGATTTTACTCAGGAGCTCCATGACGGCTACGAACAGCTGTGGAGGTTGGAAACGCGTCAAGGAAGACGATGACAAGCGCGTTTTTATACTTACGGCATTTCTTTTCTTCTCCTTTCCATTCAGACATCAGTGAACAAGTTCATTACAGTTTTTTCTTTCAAACACAAAACGTATTTTTCAGAACTTCAGAAACGAAAGACAAAGGCAAAATTTCGAACTAGAATTTTCAGTAAATGAGTTGCTACAAAAAACCCGCTTAGATGGAAGTATGGAATTTCCTCGGTTGTAGTTCTTGAGAAATTATACATTTAATGGCTTTGTAATATGCACATATTTAGTGCCCCATTGAGTCACCAAATTTCAGAGGCAGCTTCTGCATGCACGTAAAAAGCAGTTTCCATTGACAAGAACTAGGGCTGCAGTTCTGTCACGTGTTAAGGCCGACGACTAATATCGCCCGGAAGACCAGAAGACTCGGCATTTTCTGCCGGCTCAGTATTTGTTTGTGGCATCGTCACGTGACATATTGGAGTTCGGGATTTATTTGAATTTCATGAGAGGCGCTTCAAAAAATCTATCTGCCTGCAGTGGAATATTGCAACGTGATAGGTTGAAAATATACGAGATCTACACCCGATGGCAAAACCTCTCGAATTTCAGGCACGTGAGATCTACTGGTGTGTGTGTGTGTGTGGTACAGCTCTCGTGTTGCTATGGCAACCGAGTCTCTGAATGGGAAGTAGAACACAGGGGCCCGTAATGCTCTGCTCTGGCTAAGAATCGTGGAATCCGACATTTGAATTTACAAGTGGCGACGCCCCGGGACGACGGAAGAACAGAAAAGTGAGAGAAAGCCACATTCTGCTCCGAAATTTTATCGGCAATTCATAAATACAATTAGGTTTCTCGAACCGTTGTTATGCTTTCCTTACGTAATAAGGAGTGTGTAGCCAGAGGGCATTATGGACCGGTCGAGTCTATCTGCCCTTCCGTCCGTCCCTCCGTCCAGTCGATTCAACTCGAGAACCACTGGACGGATTTGGACGAACTTTGGCTTGAAGATTATGCCATTCTGCACGGCATCAAAACCGCGCTCTTTAATATCCTACGAGAGGAGATTACAAAATGACAGATGAGGGAAGTCGCGAGGTGGACTCTGAGGTGCTGCGATCTGGTGGCCGAAGTGGGAAGTGTCGAACAAGGTGAAATTAATGCCTCTAAATGCACGTTGCAAAAACGCGTGAGTTTTGTTTTGTGAATTCCGGTATGGAATGCAATTCCCGAACTTTGTTACTGTCTGTGAAATTAATGTTACATTACAGTTACATTACAGGGAGCATATTTATGAAGATAATGCATTGATAACTATCTCCGTTTCCTTCAATAAGTTCAGGTTTTAAAATAAGGAAGGGCCGTCGAATTGTCTGGCCGCAGGCACTTCTTTGTGAGTTCCGATCCGTGCATCCAGTAGCAGTTTGTACACATGGCCATTGTGATCTGCTTTGCATCCACAGTTTGGTTTTTCTCTGTGGCGTGTCACGCCGTATTACGTTACGTCGTGTCGTGTTAGGTTGCGGTGAGTGCGACTGTACCTTTGTCGACGCGTTCTGTCTGATTACGGCGGTCACTGAAAGCAAAAGCTCCGCGTTACCTCGTGAGATCTGTGTTTCACACGGCCTGTCAATGGTAGTCACCCGATATCACCGGAAAATTAAAAAAAGTGTGTAAAAATGCGTGGCTTAAACGAACACGCATTTCTAAAATGGCACTACGTAGTGTAAGGACAAAGAAGTGCGCATTTCCTCAGCAGGAATTATGAAATTCGGCAAGGGTTTGCCTCTTGAACAACAACTAGTCACCTCAGACGGGTCTGCAGTCAGCCCTTCACAGCTCCGCTGCAGATCCGAGGGCAGAACTTCGAAGACTCGGGCAGACGGAATCGTTCATTCGGACTTTCAAGAGACGACGCTCAAAGCCTTTGAAGCTTCAACCAAGTTTTCAGTCGGATTGATGCAGTTTATCTTGCTCTAATTTTGCGCAGATATTGACAGCTCTGCAAAAGAGCAGTTGTTCCCAGTAAAATTATACGCATTCATATGGGCTTATTTACATAGCTTTTTCGTGAAGTGAAGGCTTTTGTAAGTCAGATTTATGTTTACGTCCATTAACATTGATCTGCGACCTCATAGAAGCTTGTAAACGCGCATTGATGCATGCAGAACGTTTCTTGAATGGACTCAGAAAGGATCATTTCCGTGGACCGACTGTTCACTGTAATTACGACAAATGGGTCGAGAAATGTCGTTTGTGCAGAGTGATCGATCGATCGATTACTGAACGACACGAAATGCCTTTCTTCAGATGACTTTTATTGAGTTGTAAATCCGACTTCTGTTATCAAATGACAGATTCGTAAACCTACATCAAATGAGCTGGCTTCTCATTTCGCGAGAAGTGCAAACCTAATTCTAGAAGCGTACAGATTTTGTTTTCTGAAAGAAAATTTTGTGTTTCAACAGGAAACGAACGATACATTCACTAACAAGTCTCAAAATTCCACGGAAACGTACAATTCTTCTTCTACTTCCAATCCGCACCGACCATGACGTGGTCTTCCTTGCCGTGTGTCCTGGATCCTTGTCGAATGCTGGGTGTGAGGAGGAGACGCCACACCGCAAGTGACGCGCGTCTGAAATGATCGAACGACTTGCCCGGGTGTCGGGGACGCTTCCTTGCGAGCGTCACGAGCCGAATAAAACCGCGGAGCCCTCAAACGTTAACGCTGTCGGACGGAGTGGGTGGGTCCGCGACCTCGGCAGGACGAACATCGTCTGTTCTTGAAACGACGGCCCTCGCACGTGACATCTAGCGCCAACAGAAGAAAACTCTCACCTTCATCGAATTTGTGACAGCGGTCAACAAAAATGTGTTTATCAGACGAGTCATTGCTGTTTTATTTTTTGGCAGAATTTTATGCATAATTTTTACTTCGGTTTTCAGATATGAGAACATTGCGAACTGAAATTCAGCACGCATTCCGCGATTTTATAATTCAATTGCCGTAACTTCAATATTGAACGGGGCAGTGTTCGGGCAGAAAGTGTAAATCCTGGTGGCCAGAAATCACTTTAAAAGATGCCTCAACAGGAAGAACGCGCCCGGTGGAGAGGCTCTTTGCCCAGATTCGATACGCAGTCGATCGATACCTCGATCAAGCAACAGCAAGGCCTGTGATTAGACTGGATGCCATGTTGGACGCCCCTGGCATTCACACTACCCTGGCTATGATTAAGCCGCGTAAGAAAGCCCAGGGTGTATCAACGTGAGACGTACGCGACGGCTAGCAGCTCGTGAATGCGTGCAGCTTCAACGAGGCGTATCACGTCAGCTGCGAAGTGCAATGTTATCTTTGTGCAAGTTTCAGTACGTCCACGCCTCAGAGGCTCCGGGCGCACGGACAGACGTAGAAGAGTAGCTTTGCACCATTTGACGTCACTCTCAGCGTCCCGAAAAGAGGATTTCGTTGTCTCGTGCTTCGTGGAATTTCTTAGATCTGCTGAGAGATAAATTCGATGTTCTTCTGAAGCACACGATTTGAGGTCACAAACGCATCGCAGGCCCGCACACTCTGACAGCTTCTGCTGTGCCAGTGGAACAAATGAAATAAAGAGAAGAAGGGAATTTTCTACTGCGAGGTCTACGAAGTTTACTCCAGAGCGCTCGTAATACTGTCGCATGTGTTTCGGGCCTTCAAGTATTTCTACGCTTCCCTCGTCCAAATTCGTTTTCACTTGTTTCTGAGATATGCGCGCAGTTTCGGCAGCCGAAACGTCGTCACGACATAAAGTATCTCTTCAACTGCAGCGTGAACGCCGACTCTCAGCTCGCCGTTCAGGCTTGAGCACGTAAACGTGCTCTTTGATTTGACAGATGAGGATGGTGGAAGTTAGTAAGTACCATTAATTATTTCGCTACATAAAGACGTCTGTCTGATGCAGTTGTTGCAGAGCTTCGAATGAGATACGAATGGCGAGTCGCGAGTCATTTGCGTCGGTCCATTAACAGCAGAGGCGGAGAGAAAATTGAGGGGGACAGGGGAAGGCGCTATATTTCTGGGGGGGGGGGAGAAGGAGCATCTTCTAGTTCCAAGGCAATGCCCTCTGTTCCTTCTCGTAAGGATAGAGAAATAATGAAGCTATTAGGGTGATAAAGAACTTGATAACATGAACGGCGGAATTTTGATTTCCTTGTTAGTAAATGCTGAAGCCATAAATTGGAAAGCGGAGTTCGCAATTTAATGGCTTCTAGAGTAAGGGGTTAAATCGGGAGGGCTGTATCAGAAGCATGCAGTAGCAATTTGAATTTGTAACTTGGGAACGATCTAGACATTTCCTTCATAGCAGAGTAAAACCAAGAAACCCTGTGTCGAGATGATCGTCTGAATTTTATTTAACAATTCAGTCCGTACCGCAAAGGAAACACAACACTTTACCAATGCGAAGATCACCTGGTTGACGCTGTTCAACCCAGGAACAAGAGCACGTTTCGCCTACCCCCAACATTCAGTAACTGCCCACGTGATATTTAGTAATCGATTTTCGAAAATTTGATTCAAGCTCGATTACCACCGACGCCCTATCCTCTTCCAGTCGCTGGGCCCAAGTTCGCTGAGTCAGTTTCAATATTCTTCTCGTTCTCTCTCGCTGCTTCCTTTTGTCCAAGCCTTTCTTTTTTAAAAAATCTGCGCCACTTCGCCCTGCGTTCTCAATTTTCTTCTCTCAGCCGAGCGATGCAATCGGATGATCAGTCGTCATAACGACGCTCCTCATTTGTCATTTTCCCAGCTCATCCCTTATTCAATCTGTGGCGAGTCCAGACGTGTTTTCCGCCATTCTTCGTGACAGGACAGTGGCTTATGGAAAATATAAAGGGGCTGATCACTTCCTCTTCGGAAAGTCGCATTCTGACGTCATTCGGATTGATGGCGTTGGATCACGAACCTCGTCGAGATAGGCGCCAGTTGGACGGGAATGACTTGCAGACTTCGCATGAAACTTTGATGAAATCGGCGCGGTCTTCGGGGTTTTGTATTCCCATTTTATTAAGGCGGTTACAGACATGGCAGACTCATTGTTTAAATGCGTTTTACGCGAAACTACTCAGTCACATACGATGTCAACTCACGCAGCGTAACAAACAAGCGCCTCCTTCGTCCTGTTCAGGTCCCCGACTACGCGCCTCAGAGCTCCTAATAAATTCTGTGAACGGTTTCCGATTACGATGCGAATATCGACAAAGGAACTTGCGGTATTTGAGTCTCAGTCCGCGGTAATGTCTTTCGTCTGACCATGAGGTACAATTCTCATAAAATTAGTAGCAAATTTACGACAGCGGGCGCGTTTGCGAAGTATGAGAACAATAAAGTTCCAGGGAGAAAAAGTTAGCCGGAGGCAACACAGAACAGCAGAAAACAAATTAAATGAAATTCTTATGTGGCGAAAGCAACCGATTAGACACGAAAACTGCAAATATATGTTAAATATATGACGCGCTATACCACTTCGGCAATCAAAGCGAAATATTTCAAAATATATTTAAGAACGTGTTATTATGGCTGTTCTGAACGGTAAGTTTGCGTTTGAACGTTTTCCTTGGTGAACAAAATGCACGCGTTCCAAGGCCAAAATAAATCCAAAATTAATTTTCATGGCTTCGACGAATGCGACAGAATGTAATAAGGGTATTCTGGCCCCTCAGCGTCTTCGTGGCGACGTTAACACCCGCGTTGAAGCGGGAGTTGCCGGGACCGGTCGCTTTAGCACACCGGGATCACACAGCTTCACGTCTCTCTGCAGTCACAGAGCGTCATTTAACAAAGTTAATTACTGAGCGTACAAACTACACAATTTGTAAATGCAGCAACGATCCAACGTGTTTATCGATGCCTTAACTGAGGTATTATAATTATTGAACACGGTATTTACAGTATCAGAGATTCAAACGTTTGGAGCCGCGAGTCAATAATAAACTCATTGCTCGGACACTTTTAATCTAGTAATTACTGCAAAACTGCAGCGGGCGTTTGAAGTTGGGAATTTGCTCGACATCGAATGAAACATTCAGCAGTTCTGGGCAGTGCGCGTTCGCTAATTGACCGGCGCTGATTCGTTCTCGGTGCAAAAACGCAACGCAGCAAACACAAGCGAGATTTGACCGTTCCCCGTGCACCAATGGCGCCGCGAACAAAGACAGAAATATAATTAGAAACACAGATCCGATCCCTAATTCGTAATTGCGTTCCACCGCAGGACAATCACGTGTCTTCAAATTCGCTGGTACACAATATTGACTGTGATTTTGCAAACTGGGATATTAAAATCGAATTGGAAGCTTTCGATAACGAATCCGCCATCCAGTGTGTGTCCCCGTTCGCTGTTAGGAAACAATTGAGCATAATGAATCGGTTAATCACTTGATTGTGGTTAGAAATGTAAACAGTGGCTAGACCCACTTTACGAACTTTTCAGCGCGCGTTTTTCGTTGCTTGGCCACCGAACAGAATATTCGAGATACAAAAATGACGATTTCAGCAAAACGTATTCTTTCGTGTTCGTAATTCCAAAAACGTCGGTTAATACGGAACTCTGATGAAAAAGACGGCAAATATCGGCTCAGTTCGTAACTCAGTTTACGATAGTATTAAATCGAATTGAGAAATAAAATCTGTTGGGTGTCCCAAGGTCGCCATTCCTGGTATCTGATTGACCGGAGGCCGGGTCTGTCTCTGATTCAGTAATGCACCGTCACTTAAGGTCATGAAAACTTACGAAGGCCGGAGGAACTGATTGCATTCCGAACAAGTGCCTCGGGGATTTTCTAGAAAGAGCGTTCGAACATCTTACGCGCAGAGTCCAACCACAGGATTTAAGCAACAGGCGGGCTTCGCCCCTTGGGAAAGCCCTGACTTAGAGTTTGCCTTGTCGTAGGAGCCTTGATGGGAGGGGGGGGGGGGGGGGGGCTGACTGACATGGACGCGCCCATAAAATTTTCGCTTGTTCTGGTTTAGGCGTAAACAAAGTCTAATAATAATGCAGTCGGTCCACGCAGATCGTGATTTATGGGGGGGGGGGGGGGGTGACAGGCGCCATAAAAATGAAACAGTGGCAGCGTCGCCCGTGTTGCAGGGTACAAGGCGTCGGTTTGCGGCGTTGTATTGCCGCAAGATTTTGAACCGCGGTTTGTTACAGTGCAGTGCGAATGGCGGCGGTCTCTCTCCTCCTCAAGCGTCGGAGCAGTAGGAGGGAAGGTGCTTATGAATCATCACGGCGTCGGCGAACACAAAGAACGTACAGGCTCCAAGTTAGAATATGGAAATTCCAGCTGTCGTCGTCAAATCACCGGCCGTACAATGAAATGCACTGGCATCCGCAGAATTTTAAGATCGCGGGCGACAAGGGAAAGGCATGGCTGCTATGGGGAAGGAAATCTATGGGAACTGGAGACTGCGCACAGCCGAAATGACCGAGTGTAAGAACAATGAAAAGTTCGTGATCTCTGTTTGAGATTACCGAGGAAAGTATCTGGAACAGCGTTGTGTAAGGACGGTGGAAAACAGCAGAAGGGAAGTTGATGGATCTCCAGCAGGCCACGTGACCCGGCACCCGACAGGAAGTGCTGTAACAACTGGCTCTTACGTTAATAAATCAGGTCACCTGAAGACAGTAGTAGAACCTGCACTCGAAACACTGTCGCCGTGGATTCTCTGGGCACTCGCCCAGAGGTATGTGCAGAAAACGAATTCCTTATTTCAGCCAACACGGAACTGTGTTCGCTTTGCTAACCTGCACTACTCTCTCGCCCTTACTAACGTAAACAGAACCGATGGAGCGAGAAGTCAATCTGCGGAGTTGAGTATCCCAGCGGGGCGGCTTTTTTGTGGTTGTCGCGAAGACGAATTCTGGCACTGTCAATTTTTGTTCTTTGTGCGACAGATTTGTTGTGGCTGTCGGTTTATTTGAGTGGAAAGCAATTTGTCACATCAGTGGACGCCTCGTGAAAGAAGCGCCCGCGACTGTCTGTTCCATTATCGACGGGCGGCGATGACCCCCCCCCCCCCGCCTCTTCTGCCAGCTGTTACACGGCCCATGGACGGCTGTGACCTGTCAGCGTCCGGACAGGTCCCCATCGAGAGTCGAACCTGCTCCCGCGTGCTGCGTACACACGCACCGAGCCGAGGTCCCAGCCCTTCCAGGTCGTGGGAATGGAAACTGCGGTCCGCAACCCGAAGCACACCGCGAGGAAGTCAATCCGACCACACTCTCTTGCGTCTGTCGTAAGTCAGGAGCCTGTCTTCGACCGGTCTTACGGACTGCGGTTCCTGAGTAAAATAATTCCAGAGAAGCTGGTCGGACTTTCGTAACATTTATTGGCATGAACGTCACAGGGTTGTCCACAGTCGGTAAAACTAGCGTAACCGGTGCTCTGGCTCTCGAGACAGGAGAAATCCTGCGCCATAAAAAACGCCATTACCCACGACGCTCGGTGCGGACACGACGTCCATCATTCGTGCTGCAATCTGTCGCTGGCTCCGTCAACCAATATCACGTAATGACTTGTCGTTCGTCGTAAGTAATGCAAGAATCCAGATTACGTCATGCACGTGTGTCCTTCCACTGCCACAACCAAAGCCAGTCTGGACCGGACGTCAACGAAACGTCGGAAACCTGGGGTCCGGGTCCACAGCCTTTCGAAGAGGACGGCTCGCGACCAACGCAGTTCGAATGTCCTTTGTTTCTGACCTGAACATCAGCGGCGATTGGTGGTGATTTATTTCGGGTTGCCGTCGAAGGTTTTCATTTGGACAGAAGAGAAGACTTTTTATGCAGCGATTTGAAGGAAAAAGTAAAATTATTCCACGGAAAGCTCCGGGGAAAAGGATTCCGGCGTTTTGCGATCCCGTTCATTTCTGCTGCTTGTACGATCTCGAGCCTTGTTTGGCGGTCGCATTTTTATGCGCATAATATTGAGCCTGGATGATGTTGCTTCTGTGTCCTGAGGGAATAAAGAGCTGTTATCTCGAAATGTATTTTTTATCCTTTTCCGGCTCTGTCCGGATACAGAGCGGCTCCTTCTCAGCTCTCGTCGTGGACTCACGCATTCGGACGAATATCAACGCCACACAACGCGATTACGCATGTGCGCAATCCTGCAGTTGTTCTGTCCGTCCGCTTGTCTGCTCGTAGGACCGAATCCTAATTTGGCAATGGAGAAATTTATGGAAATGATTCAGTCGTTTTGGAAGCGCGCTGTTGTGTCGACCTGCGGCGCCAAAATGGCTGTTCGCTGCTCGGCACGAAGTACCAATTAACTTGAATTGTGAACGTTTTCATTGCGACGTGAACTTATCGGCTTAATAAAGTGTACACTCCCATTAACCACGTCAAGGCGACACAAGGTTATCTCATGGAGTTCACTGCGATGTACAGTTTCCGCACTTTGAGAGCTTGAAACGTGGTTCTCATTTCCAAAAGTCAGAAGATGGTAATTTACGGGTTCATAGTTCTTGTAGTCACTATCAAGTGCACAGAGAAAATTAATGACTGCGTGAGTAACTGTCAGCTTCTCAAAAGAACCCTCTCCTCCATGGAGGTAGATTTATTAATGACACTATTTCGAAAAAAAATATTATACCTAGGGGAGTGACCATAAACAGCGAATGGGTAAGAATTTGGAAGGAGACGGTGGTGTTAGCAGTTAAGCCGGAAAGAGTGGAGGACTCAACACTCGACGTGAAAGGTCGTGCCCCTGTGGATATAGGCAACAGTTGTATAGTTTTTTTTGCAGCGTCGTGCTATGCGGGCTGCAGCTTACTGTAATTACAGGCGCAAGCAGCTGGTGCTGCTGCGCTAGGTATTCCGAGGCTCGAAATGAGCCTGTCATCTCCAAGATGAATATCCCAAGAACGTTACGCACCAGACATTTATCCGAGGTTCTCTGTTATGACGTCAGTGCGAGGCTGCGTGGGGTAAGAATCTACAGGTCGTAAAATTCCTGCTCCTGCAACGGGAGGCTGGAGAAAACCAAACAGTGAGGATAATCCGTCTGTCTCTGGATGGGGATCAGCAGTTTCGGCCTTTAAAAACGGACGAATTTGTTTAGTGACTGACTCTGTTTGTCAGTAAGAATCTCGTTGTTGCAAACATTCACAGGCCGATGTGAGCTGCACCAAAATCTGTTTCATCGTCGCCACGTTCCTCGCAAAATAATCAACGTGTCGTCGTGTACCTGAAAGGCTGTGCGCCCTAGCCGTTGTCGAGAGGCCTGTCAGTGTCCTCCCCCGCCCCCTGTCATTTGCATAACTGCTCATTGCGTCGTTGCTGACGGGCGCAGAAGGGCACACGCGCCCCCCGTTTTTGCGTGTTTCGTGGAAATTCTCTCGCCACAAAAGTAAACACAATCTTGCGTTAATCTCCACAAGCAACTTGCGACGTCTGGTGTGGCTAAAGGTTTTGTGCAGATCTGGTCAGTCCGCCCGCCGAATGGGACGTAGCAGTTCCCAGTCTTCGCCGACTACGTCGATTCACGCATCCAAAAGATTAATTAATAAATAACGAATCAAACGGCAACTGAGAAAATCGTAGTTTCAGACAAGTTGAACCCGAAGATTGATTGCCGTGTTCAAAACATCTCGCCACTGGGCCCTGTCCAGAGGCCCGTGAATCCAGTCTGCATCCTCACATCGTGTCCTCAAGATCAATTTTAATATTATTCTCCCGTCCACATCGATTTTCCTTCAGGATTGTTAACGAAAAGCCCTCGTGCTTGCTACGTGCCGTCTTCGTAAGTCAAGCTGATCGCGTCAGTCTGTAGTGTTTAATGACGCTCCTCGTTACGCAGTTTCGCCTCCTTTCCCCCTCCCCTCACTGCCTTCCCATTGCAGTCGCCGTCTTGCCCCACGCAGCTACAGGACTCAAATTAACACCAAGTTTGGTCATATTCTGTTACCTTGATCAACCAAGAGTCGCGGTGACAAACACTTCTTACTTTGCAGAACAGAACTGGATTAATTTTTGTAGCAAAAAAACAAACAAACAAAGCGGCTCTCTTGAAGTGCCGATACTTACGAATTTGAGATGGTTTGACAAAACGCCGCGAAATATAACGTTTGATCAGAATGATTCCAGCTGTTTCAAAGGAAATGGCACAGCACGAGAACTAATTTTGTTCTCCTGTCCCGATAAAGTAATTGGCCCACACAAAGAAAATGCATTGTGTTCGTAAAGTGTGTCCACTTTTCCCGTCTATCTGCGTTTACTTAACGACACTGTCAGTAGCTTAGGCTGCGATAAGTTGAATTAATTTGAAAGGATGTAAAAGAAAAGGATCGTGGCCTAATTTAAGGCGAGACTGAGGAAAATCACGAAAACCTTCAGTTCTCAGGACCGATATCTGAAAACGTGTAACTGGAATCTTGTGGACCTCGAAGCTTCAGAACAAATTAAAATGACGAAGTTCCACTGACCAGATGAGACACCTCAGGAGGAAACCGATATTTGCACAGGAAGGCCGAAAGTTGCTGAACTTAATGTAAAGTGCTTCTCGTGTTCAGTGTAAGAACTGATAATCAGTTTGTCGTCGTGTATGGGCCGGAGGGGCATCAAGAATAGAATTCATGATAACACAACGATCATTTACATCTGTGGCTTCGACAGCCGAGCCGGCATGGATTGACTGAGTCTGTGCTCAGAAATTACTTAAATGATCGTGGGTAATCAGTCAAAAATGCTGCCGAAATACAACTGCAATGACGAATCAAAGTTCGCCAGTTGAAGCCAAGGCTACGAAGTCAAGCGGGGATTAGAATTGCGAGAACATAACTTAATTGCGCATTGCTTAAGAGGAGAAGCAATGCGCCGTCAGAATCCGGACGTAAGGAAACTTTGATCCTTATCCTTGCCATGTAAACTGCATTTAAATAAGGCAACACAACCTCGAGGTTTCAAAAGTCGATTTATTTCCCAACAACGGATATGTAAGAAACAAGTATTGTACTTCATCGCAAACGTATGAATGTTGTAAGTTTTAAATGCCTTCATTTTATCTTACAGGAGCTGTAATTTCTCTAAAATATTACGTAGAATTTTTCTTCACTTTCGTATTGTTTTGAACTGTGATGAGTCTCATGTATGAAGTGGGGAACATGAAGTCAGAATTGGATGTTACGTTTTGATTGAATATTTAAAGGAAAGAAATCGTCATAGTTGACTTCTTTCCTGATCATTTTCAAGGACCGTCGACCGAAACATATTCGACTGTGTAAGCTCCGTAACAGTGCCTACAAAAAATACTTTAAGAATTAAAAATAAGGAGCACTTCGCAAGAACATTTCCAACTAAAACGGAACGCGATTACTCGGACGTTATAAAGAACGATGTCATGTTACAAGTCCACTTTAAGGACCTGTCAGTTAATCGCGCAGGACATGGGAGGACTTCTCAGAAGTGGCTGCGTCCCCTTACTGAATATGGACAGCAGAATTCTTACCTGAGCTTTGTTTGCTATGTGACGCGGTTCGAAGCAGTCGGCTGTCCCATGACGTCAGAGCGTCGCCAATTCTACTCCGGGCACCACACAGCCAGAACTGACGCTGGCCGCTGCGAACACGGCTGTGTGGCGCCGCGCGCAGGCGCGTTGATCTTGTTGCCATGACAGTTGAAGGATCACAGAGACGGACTGTTTATCCTGTGGTTTCTCGTTTGCTGCTACTGAGCTCGTCGGTTGGTTACTTAGGAGTTACTTTGGAGTTCGAACCCGATAATCACTTAGTGGTCAATTAGGTCGGCAGTCAGTAGATTAATTGGTTGCTCAGTCGTGAAGACCCGTCATGCAACAACTAATTTATGGTATCTTAATCCGAGGTCTCTCGGAGTTGTTTCCAGACCACGGAGAATTCGAACACACGCCTTCGACGGACGTGTCCCCCGCGTTGGACGAGGGTTCAGTGTATACAGAGGTACGGTGAGCAAAACAGTATCTCTGCTCCTCGTTTCATGGCGTTTGTTCCGCCAAACACGAAATATATCCCTCCGAGGTATTAAACAGTTCGTGAGACAAAAGGTGACAGGAATGAGCGAGGCTGGAACCTGCTAGGATTGTGTTGTGACTGAAATGACAAAGCTGTGATCCACTGCCCAGTTTCGAAACAAAACAGATACTTATCTAGGCCGCGTTGCTATCGCTTAATGGCTTTCTATTGTTCCAAACTGATTGCAATGAGCCCCGCCCCTCCGAACCCCAACCCCAAATACAGAGCTTTCAGGGAAAGGTCATTTTGAAGAGCTCGGCGATGCCCTGGACTCAAATCATGCAAAATTAATACTTTTTCTGTTCGTCACCCGTGTGTGCGGTGGGCAAAGGGGCCGCCACATCCCACTGGCTTCCCGAAATGTCAGGTGGCATCCATAAGCACCACCACAGGATATTGTATTTCTGAAACAAACACTTGGTCACAAGTTCAGTCTTTTGGAAAATCCGCAAACTTGTTATCGTGTTCACCTATTAATAAGCCAGATTAATCCGTTTCACATCGTTTACCAGCGAAGATGATAAGCCCTCAAATCATGTTCTTAAACCCTCCTCCGACTCCTTTTGAAACACGCGGTAGAAATGTTACTGTCAGTGCTGCAAAGACTCGCTGCTATCACCACGATACATTCTCTGTTATCTTATTGTTCCTGCTGCACTAAATAAATTTTCTGATAAGCATTATCAAAACTCACCAACAAACCCTTCCTTGACAAATATTGCACGACGAATGAAAATATGGGTCTTTAAGGACTTCCGGAAATAAATTCTTTTTAGTCTGTTACATTCTGTTTGAAAACTTGTATAATCCTGCAATGACATTTCCAGAATACTCAAGATCACATTCAATGAACATAAATTTCCTGACGTGATTCAGTGCATATCGTAACTCTCAAACTGACACTACTAACTCCATGGAGCAAAGTCCTTCTTGAGAAGCTGACAGTTACTCAGCTATCTTCTACAAACAGTCTTGGGTATCTTCCCCCCACCCTGAAATGAGCCCCGTCCTCCACTCACTTCTGTCTCGTGTGTTAAACAGCCTATAATTTAACTTTTAGACATTAAACACACTCAAATGTAAACCAGCAACCACAAAGACACATGAAAGCAGGACTACAAAACTTCTGTAATCATTAAGTGCTCAAATACCACGTTCACTCCCTTCAAACTTCACTTCATCTTTCTGCGCCTTAAACGAGCATCACAATTTCCTTATCAAGTGTTTCAAGCTGCCTGCCTCTTCAACAAAGCACTGGAGAAAAAACTGACCAAAAGGCAACCTCCTGGGACTCCACACTAAACAGACCGACTACAGTTCCTCTTCTACCTCATCAACTTCCTTCCCTTCACTTCTCAAAGAGGCTACATGCAAAGAATTTAGCCATTCAGCCCTCAAGAAACACATCAACAACCAACACTGGGCTACACACCCAGAAAATCCACGACTGCTCTCTCCTTGTGCCCTCTGAATGCTACGTGGCTAATTGATCCAAATGAGCAACGTGCAACTCACCCAGAATGCAAATTCGCTACCTGTACCCTCTTTCCCCTCCATCTTACAGAACAGACGCAACATGCCATTCCCCTGAAATCACGCGTGCAAAGAGAACTGACAAGACATCTCAGAAAATGCGTGAACTTCAGGGTGGTATGGGTGGAAGCCTTAAGGACCACAAACTTCCTTACAACAGCGAGTCTTCACACACATCAATTGTCAATTAGATTAATCATAACAGGAAAATTAATGGGACATCACACACCAGAGCTCCTGCACCGAGTCTGCGCGATTCCCTCAGTTTCTCGAGCAAAAATTAAACAACTAGTGGAAGAAAACACCTCATTAGAACACGCCTTCCACCCAACCACTTCAACCTTATGCCTACATCCACCATCGCATGTCTTCAATTATCTTCAAGGTAGGCACATTCTGGGAGTTTGTTCTACAACAATTCCTAAACTTCCACGCCAAACGCCCACTGCATCATAATACGCTCGATAAAACACTACCCGCAATTCAACAAATCCTTCCTTATGGGATTTACCCCACCTTCAGTCAAACACACTGTGCTCAAGAAAGTATTCAGGAAGTCATGCATGAAAACGCTCCTTAAAATCACATGACTCCACCTGCAATCTCCACAAATTTTCTAACTACAAGCAGATTCATTTTAACACCTAATTCTAAAAACATGCTTAAAACACTGCCCGGGAGAAAATTCTCACAGTACCACAAAATGCGTAGACCGGCGAATCTCCGGTTCTTGCATCGATTCTACTAGACGGAAAAACAAACACAGTTTCCGTGATTGGTCTGAAGGTTTGCAAACATCATTAACCTCTGTCTGTCTGTTTCCTCACACAAACTACAGACACTGACAATTTAATAAGTGTTTGGCAGAAAAGTTTTAGTGTTTTCCCTCCTAAATCTCCAAATTAGCACACTAAAATGAAAGAATTGCATTTTTTTTTCATTTCCTTCTTTTTAAAGAAAAACCATGCCATGTAACTTAATTTAATTTTTTCCTCATTTGAAACAATTAATTATATTTTAAAATTCATGTGATTTTAAACACTGTTTTCAGTACAGTTCCAGTGCTTTGCCGTACCCTGTGTTCGAAACACACGGCAGAATATTCATTAGGATCGAGATTGAAACTTTCTGACCTCGTGGACCCCTTCAAATGCACAGTAGTACAGCAGAAGTGTCCCACATCCCAACAATAAGCAAATCTTCTGCTGCATTAACAACTTGTGCCAATCCTATCTCTCTCCCTCTTGCCACGCAAAATCAAGTTTCCATACACAACACCTTCAATAGAGTCTGGAGAAGTTCGTGCCTCACAATTTCCAACAGACTGACAGCATTCATTGTCGCTGTCCAAGATCAGAAATGAACTCCAGCATTTATTATCACTCCATCACAGTGCATTATTATCTTATCTGTGATCTGTAGAAGAAAATATCTGACATATTTTCACAGAATGTCACTGATCAACAGATGTCAATTTATCTTCATCTCTTTACACCCTTTTAACATAAGAGCACAGCATATTTTTAATTACATCATCCTATTTAGATCACGGTCATTCACTAAATCCTATCCTATATCCTAATTGATGTTTCTGAAGGTGTCTTGCATCTGTGATGTGAGTTACATGTAGAGCCAATTGCAGATTAACCAAACATTAAGCTGAGAAACACAAAACTGAAAATGTTTCTGCTTGTGAACTTTTCTTCATTTCCCATTTCATCATACTTGTGTCCAAACTTAACAAAAATTATCTAAACACCCCCCCCCCCCCCCCCTCCAAACAAACACTGAAGGTCAGCTCGGTAATACAAAACCTTCTCTGATTTTGCCGGTTCAACATTCTGTCATTATGACGACTGGGTTTCTTGTAGTTCTCCCCGTGAACACAAGCATAAGTTGTTACTGAAGAGTAACTTACAAATTGGCTTCAGCCATACTTAACTTCCCTATCCTTACGTAACAAGTCCTTCACCTAGCTGCCATTCGTCCCCACTCGGTACCACTGGATCCATGTCCAGAACTCACAACAGTCAGTACTACCACACTCTACAGAGGCCTACTACATCACGAATGCCCCCACCTACCCCTTTCGCTTCTCCTAGCCACTGTTTTATCTGCTCCTCAGATTCTCCATATCATTAAGACAGAGAGATGGAAAGAAGCTGACCTCTACTCTAAACTATGTGAGAGCCAAAACATTTCCATGACCTCCTTCCGAGCCATGTGGTCACTAAAAGAAAGTCTTCCATCACTTTTTCATCTTACCATGTGGCCATTAAAATCTTTTTTCATCACATATTTTCCTGAACCATGTGCTCACTACAATTTGGGTGGCATCCCACACCTCTGTTCTCCCATTCTTGTCCTTAAATACCCACTTGCCAACAACTCCCTAGTCTAGCTAATGCTTCCAGACTACCCCCAATAACCTCGACATATTCACCCTGAAGATACCAAGTTTACCGAAGCATTGTAAAACTTGCATTGCGTTCTTCTCTTATGCTGTATCTATAATTGGCCATCTGGCTGTTGATGCAGCACACTAATAATAAAGAACTGAATGGATGTTATTGTGTAATTTTATCATATTCTAATGTGAATAATTATAATTATTATTAACCTTAAACAGAGTTCATAAGTGAAGTTTAGAATCAGAAATTTCTTAATCCTGAATCCATAACCTCACAAATACACATTTTTATTTCAGTGACATTGACCAAGGTAGAATAAGAAATGTTGTTCAATCACACCAAGACTAACCAGTGCAAAAGCTGAATAAGTTTATTAGTTGTATAACTGCATTAGGCATATAAGTTTATTACAATTCAAACAATTTAAAGATGACTGACTTCTGTGATGTTTCCGGGTAGTAATGTAAACTTTGACCGACGTTTCGAGGTGTTTACTACCTCCATCATCAGGGCGATGAGTAAGCCGCCTGATGGAGACAATACTTACGTAACGTCTGTCAGTTTGTACCAGACTAAAAAGAGCATCCCATAAAACAGTCACCTTCATGCTTGCCATAAGTAAATTAAATCTCGCATTTTACTAATATGACAACTGCACCAGATAATTCTTGTGTTAATTCGGAATATCATTATTCATTTGTTTTCTTTTCACATGAGAAGTGAACTTCCATAAGGGTACACAACATTGAAGTGATATTGTTCTTACTAAGTGCTTTTAATTGTTAGGAAAAGTGAGGATTATAAGGGAACAATGACTCACAGATACTGAGAAAATCTCTGGATTATAGTACCTTTAAAGTGTGTTTGTACTTGCAATATTGTTTTATCCTCATCCAAATTGACATGTGACATTGTATGTGTTCATATTATGTATTATGTTGCTACCATTGGTAGCTGGTAACCGGAAGAGTTGCGACGTACAATTATCATTACGCATGCGTCGACGGAAGTGGGAAGCCATCGCCCTAGTTAACGGTAAGTGTTGAAAGATTTACTTAATTTAGAGGTATTTGTCATATGCACAGTCTTTTTCTGAAATTGAGAGCCCAGAAAGTTAATTTACAATAATGAGGACGAGAATGTCGTACCGGTTTTATTAAGAGCAAAGAATTACTGGTGTTGAAGACATGGCGGTGTAATCAGTGTGATAAAGGAGAGTCCAATGTTTCAAGCAAACAACTTAAGTTGAAACCCTTGCCAACGGAGTAGGATAAGACCTTGGAAGGTACTGTATTGTGTTATTTAATTGCTGGGTCAATAGTGTTTTATGATACACATTTCAGTGCCTAAGTGACTAGAGCTAAAGCATTTGAATTTGAGATCTGTTTCAATGTTGGAGTACTTTATTATGTGTGTGCTGAAGCCATGTCCCTTATTGCATGTTTCTTCTGATTATAAATAATTGTGGTTTTTAGTGCTGGACTCATTTTCAAGTGTTACTTGACTTATGGCCTAATGAATTTATTTTCATGATTTGCTGGTTGTCTGATTATCATGATATGAACTGAAATCTAATGAATCAACTGCCTTTCCATTACTCAAATTTAACATTTTGTTAATACTCAAAAGACAATAACTTAAACCTATAATAGATGGATCCACACACAAAGAAAGTGATTTCTATTCATTAAGATTTGTTTGATTGTCTTTGATAGTTATATGATACTTAAAGGACGAGCAGTATCATATGTGTATTTTGTGTGAAATGCAGTTACTAGCATTGCTGCATATACAGCTTAGCTCAATAAACTATATCTGTATTATATAAATTCTTCTAGTGCTCATATAGACTAATATTTATTTACTGCTTTTAATTTATTTATTGCTTCTAACATCAAAATTTGCATACAAAGTATAGGTTATGATGATAAAACAATTGAATTATTAGCATCTAAATTCCTTAGCTTATAAATTGATAATAACTGAAATGGGAAGAAGCACACTAAGTTTGGCATGCTTTGACGTGAGGACAGTCACACCACTTTAAAATAGATACTTTAAAATTATCTTAATTTGTTTATTTCCATTCCATCACATATGGAGTTTCCTTGTGGGGAAATTTGTTAGAATAATGACAGGTGTTAAAAGAAGAGTCTCTTGCAGAGCTGTATAAGAACTTTGATATACTCTCTCTTGCAAGTGAATTATTACTCTCTTTACTGTCATTCATTTGTGGATAACACAGATAAGTTTCTAACAAATAATGACATATGTAGTATGAACACAGGGCATAAACATGACCTCCATAGGCCAAAAGCTAACCCCATTACTTACCAGAAAGGTGTGTACTATGCAGGGATTAAATTATTCAGTACTTTTCCATCACTCATTAAAAGTCTAAAATTGTGGTATAAAAGTATTTAAGCCAGTATGAAAAAGTTATATTTTATCTCACTCTGTCTATCATATAATGTAAACATTTATGTAAATAGCTGAGCAGTGAGAAGTTGTTTTTATATTGGCATTTTATTTGTACTGAATGGTTTATATTCATAGAATAGAATGTTACTTATTTACATTATATACTGTGTGCATATTATGACCTGTTCTACGTCCTTGACTTGTACTATGAAGGATATATTGAATGTGAATAAACTCTATTCTTTTCCTGCTTATAATGAAATTCCAGGTTAGTTGAACATTTTTCTGTGTGGACCAAGTACAAAGCACATAGTACATTTACATATTACCAGCCAGTCTTTTACTGCATATGTGAGCCTGTGCGAGCTATTACAGATTGTTATATTCCTTATAAATGAAGAAATATATTTTTATGATTTATCCATTGAATGAAAATACTTCCCAGTTCACTACTGTTGTTTATATTACAGTAAATGTTTTTATAAGAACAGTGTAATTGAACATGGTATTAATGTGTGAAAAATCTTTGACCACATTATTTTCTAACCAGTTGTGTTAACTGTAAACATGTAGTGAAAAGAAATCATAGATGTTGAATACTGTTAACATTTTACCTTTTGCTTTTGCACTATAGTTGGGCTTTTATGAAATATGTAAAAGAGTACTAAGCATTTGTGAAGGTGATCTTAATAAATTAGATGCAATCTGTGGGCTGCATTAATATGGCTTAAGACCAGTAGCAGGCTCTTGTGGACATTATAATGAAATAGGTTAGGTTCGTGTGAGAGGTCAGACTTATGTGGATTGTTCAGCTGTGTAGTGCAGTCTTGTGGGTTTATACCAACTCTTAGGAGGCAGATGTTGGTGTGTACACCCACAAGACTGTGTGATACAAGAACTAAGAAGACCTCAATCTCATTGTAAAGAAAGGAATTCACTGTTGGCTTCTGAGGAAGGATTGCTGCAAGCAGTTGAAAGGATACCAACTATTTGTTACATTTTTGTTGTAGTTACAACAATTATTTCCAGGTCAGATCTAATTTGTGAGTTGAGACAGTGTTACTTATGAAATGTTATGTGAAAGTGTGCATAAAATGATTGTCATAAGACTGCTTGAGGGTCCATTTATTTGTCTGAGATTATGTTTATGTATATGTATTGTTTGAATTAATTAATTTTTATGTGATCACTTCTGTCCAGTGTTAAGGCCTGAGAATGTGTGCAGCTTTGTCGTTTTGTGCCTCGCTAGCATTCAGTTTTGTAATGGCAAATTTTATAAACAATTATGTGATTTCAAGCTAAATTTTCTGGTTTATAGGTTTGTCATTTTGTTAGCTTTACTGGTTTTCTTAGGTAAATCATACTTAGACATATTTGTTACAAGGAAATTCTATAGACACATATAACATTTTAATGGTTGTTTGATTGAGTCTGAATGTTATTGATGCCATGAAATTGCAGGATGAAAAGTACTGGGATAACTGAAAATTCTTTGCCCCATCTTCTTTATGCTGTGCATATCCTTCACTGTTGAAATGATAAAGGGGCGATGATGTCACAGCTATGATGAATCAGAACAAATAGGGAGTGGAGTTGAGGTGTGGTCCAAGGGTTCTCAGTCCATAACCCAATGATGTTTCTAAAATGGCCTGTGTACATTTTTTGTAACATTTTTGTCTTGTTTGTTGCAAAACGTCTGGTTTCTGAAAAAAGTTTGATAATGTCATCAGTATTTTGCAGTAACAATTGCTGTGAGATACTTTTGAACTCGGTGAAAAGCATGAAATCAAGAATTAGGACATGTCTTGCTTATGGGTACATGGAGGACACATGTTGCTATTTTAAAGCATACGAGCGTGGTGTCGAGATGGAAATAATTGTTCAGACTCGTACTACTTGTGTTACTGCTAAACACCTTTTTTGCATAAAGAAATCGTAAGTTGCCATGTGCAATATGCAGTGTTGCAGCTTCGCAGGGAGATGTATTTTTCAGCTACCCAAATACAGTATTTAGTTACTCACTTGCCAGATTTCATGACTTACGCTATGTCGTGGGCGTGGAATCGGGGCTGAGGTTATCAGGCGCAGCATTTTATTATCTGGATCCAGTAAATAGTTTTATTTAAAGCAGATTTATATTTCCAACATTCCCTGTGTTTCTATCTAGTTTTTTGCCCACTGTGACTTGCTCAAAGTTTGAAATTGTGTGTGAGAATGATTGTAAATGATTTGTGGTTAGCAATCATCTTGACTGAAGGTATCAGCAAGGCGTAAGGGAATAGGAGATTACACAAAACTAAAATTAGTATGCAAGGAACTTGTCTTGTGAGGAGGCTGGCATGTTCTGAACCTCATCAAGTGCTGCTTGGTTATTCAGACTGAGTGAATGTACTGAACATGAGATGAGGCATGACTGATGTTATGTTATCATGTTGCTTGCAGTGTGTAATCTAGTCCTTTCTGTTTGATGAGGATTAAAGGGCATGGTACTCTTCTGAAGACTCTTTAACTTGTCCGTTATCATTCATGGTTATAAGCCACAGCATAATTTATTTTATTTGAGGGGGTGTTTACCTTACAGTAAATTTATGTCTTCATATTTTTACAAATTTATTACGAACTGCATGATGCGAATTTCAAATTGGGAAGTGTCAGTAACCAACCAGTAGAGAGCAAAAAATTTCCTCAGACTCATGGTCAATTTAATTGGCCCTTTCTGGAAGCGAAGATTCATTACATGGGAAAAGTGGGCGTACTCAGCCTTCAGTGTTAATTCTACCAGCGCCGAGCGTCATATCACATCTTCGTATTTGGAAGGTTCCGGGTTCAAATATCCGCCCCGAGACCGACTCTCTTAATCGACGAATTTCGAGTGTGATAATGACGCCACTGCTCCAACATCCTTCCGATGTCACCATAAGCGTCGTCCCACTTCACGTGGAGTGTATTTTCGAGCGTAAAACTCGTTGAAATTAGTTGGCCAGCTTTGAGATTGGTTTACTTTCTCTTTTGGAGGCGTCATAAGACGAAGACCACTGAATGAATGGGAGACGGTTCACAGTTGCACTGGAGGAGCGCTTGCACTAGTTAAGGTCTGCCCCCTTGCACTCTTTTGTTTTCGGGCATTGATGATAAATTATTCGGTCTTAGATGTGGGCGGTATTGTTGACGCGTTGATGTTCTACATCTGACTTGTTGGTATTGGTGTCTTCTACTCGGTCCATAAATGACCACAACACGTGGATCAATGATTTTTCATTGTGGCTCTCAAGCATCAATTATCGATTTATCGTGTATGACGTCAATGCGAACGCTTGCATAGATGATGTTGGAATGGTTCACTTTGTTTCTCGTTACTGCACAAGAGGAGGAGGTAATTGTTTATATTGACAGCCAAGTATGTAAAATGGCCGATTCCTTCTGAGGCACTACTGATTGAGCTACCGTGGCTAGTAATTTAGTCTGTTGCCACATCACATTGCACCTCCCGAATTTATCCCATCAGGCAATCTCAGCCCGCATGCCACGTGCATAGGCTGACTGGAAGGGCATTTGGAACTTTCGGCAGTCCAGGTACAAGGACGTGGTTTTCACTGGGTAAGACAGGGAGTTACCTTGCAGAGGAGAAGTTTGACCTATGCCGTGCTGAAGGCTTTGTCCACATTCAGGAAACCCTCATCATTGTCGGAATCATCGTGGAAGTTAGATAGTGCAGAACTAAGCCACCATGGGAATGAAGTGTGTGATTTCAGGTGTGACATACTAGTCATGAATGCAACAGCATTTTGTCAATTGGAAGTTGAACAGATTCTGGCACTACGTATTGTCCGAACCAAGTATTGTTTATGGCTTTGATAGTTTTGCTTGTAACACCATGGCTTTATATATTTCTGTTTTGAGAGAGAGAGAGAGAGAGAGAGAGAGAGAGAGAGATTGGAGTCAAGTAAATTGCCAATTTAGCCTTGGCTTCAGTTGCTGTAATTAGCATCCATTAACCCTTGCATTACCAACACTTTCTTTAGCATGATACATAAATAGTTCTTTGACTATGTTTTGGTAACACCAGAGTTTCTGATTCTGCACAACAGTTTTGTAACTTGAAAACATAGGTATGTGATGTCAGTCCATATCCTGTTCTGTGTTAATGCTAATTTAAAAATGCTTTGAATTATTGCCATATGTAGCGTAGCAAGTTAAGCAACTGCTCTGGACATACCTTGTGGGGAGGGATGCTCATTGAGGTACAGAGCTCTTGTATGCAAAGAAGAAAGGTGTAAAACACAAGAATTTACAAAGTAAAGAGTATTCTCTGGTATTGGAAGTCACTTTAACACAGTTTACATCCTTGGTGCAGGGTGTACCTGCTGGAATTATACTGATTTTAGAGCTGGAAAATAATTTTCTCTTTTATGTACGCTGGAAAAGGCAGGCAGCGCAGTTACTTATATAAACGGGTGGGGGGGGGGGGGAGTTAGCCGCAAGAACATATCTGCATGACTTCCTCTGCTGCTGCGCTGTGAGTCAAATGAAGGGCACAATTGCTAGCCAAAAGAATCACCATGTTGGTCAGTGGAATTAGTACAGAAGGCAGCGTGTTGTCTATTCCCTACCAGATTTATCCTATAATATGTCACATTGTAAACCAGTAGCAAGAAATCTGATTTTCATCACTCATTCATAGTCGTACCCACATCCTGATATCAGGTTCAGTGCTATTTATTTTTGTTGTCTTAGGTTTAAGTTCCTCAATCAAATGAAAACCATTGCATTAAAATAATGTCCTGACTCTTCATTGGTGTTCTTTGTGGCAGGCAGCATATTCACACAAGGAGGAAAGGAAAGAGTCCACTTCCTTTCCACTTACAGGCCCCTCTCCTCTCTCCGCCTTCTAGTTAATACGTAATATCAGTTGTCCAGAAACCACAAGGAATTCCCGTAACTTTCCAACCAGATGCGCCAACACATGTATATATAATGTACTAGTCTTTCTGCGTTCTGTCTAGAAACATGTAGCGGTTAACAGTGTTAGGCCACCGCTCATTGACCCTTTCTGGCCTCATTCATCTGAAAGTCTCTTTCAAGATCTTTCTTGGTTGCTTAAACCATGTGTTTTATAATTTTTTATTGGTTTGGGCAGCGCTTTTGGATTTCTGAATTGCACACACTTGTGAGTGGTTATTTAATGACATTTTTCTGTGAAAGCTAGTGAATGTGGTTGAATAAATTGTGAAACTTGTAAGAGCGTGTAAAGTACTCTTGTAAAATTGCACGTGAACTGAGAGGAGAAACCTAAACTTGATGGGAAGTTGTAAGTTGCATTATTTCCATTGTGGAGAGATTGTCAAGTTCAGTTTAACTTTTTTCCTGAAAGAAGTGATTTGTTTAGGAATGTTACTTGTATTCTGGCACTTAATTCTGTGCGAGTGTGTTTTAAATTGGTGTGCTTATTTTCAGATCGAGCGGGAAAGGGCTTTGCTGTCGAGAATGCGCGAGTACAAGATTGTGGTCCTGGGAAGTGGAGGCGTAGGAAAATCAGCTCTTACTGTCCAGTTTGTGCAGGGCATCTTTGTCGAGAAATATGATCCTACTATTGAGGACAGCTACAGGAAGCAAGTTGAAGTGGACGGGCAGCAATGTATGCTTGAAATTCTAGACACGGCAGGCACGGTAAGAAGAATTCTACCATGGAACGCAGAAAAAAGTTTAATGCACATTTTGTATAAGAATGAAATGTGTCTCGTATGTGTGTGGGTTATATAGGAAGAGTGTAAGGATCAGGCTAAGGGAAGGAAGAACATTGGTCAATCAGAGTCATGGATTTGGGGGGGGGGGGGGGGGGGGGATAGAGCCCTGTTCAAATGACTTGGAAACTGAACAAGAAAGACCTGTTTCAGTAAAACGTATCAAAGCAATTTACTTAACAAAAATGTGTTAAATATTGTCTGTCTGATTTCCAGGAACAATTTACAGCAATGAGGGATTTATACATGAAAAATGGTCAGGGATTTGTCCTAGTGTATTCCATCACAGCACAATCAACATTTAATGATTTACAAGACTTAAGGGAACAAATTTTGCGGGTTAAGGTAAGTGTTGTTTTCTTTTGCAGAATGTGTTTAAGAATATTTTGCTCTTTGACTTGCAAAGTTCATGTTTTAGTTTGCCATCGTAGTATAAATATGTAGTGCTGCCTTGAAAATGTTAAAGCACACATCCATAGCAAATAACATGAACTGTTTGGTGTAAAAATACTTATTCATTCTTAATTCTGTGTTTGAGCTTCTGTCGAGGAACAAGGCTTCATTTTGCGCCCACTCTTGAGACCTTAATCGCCTTCATTTCAGGCTTCGTCATTGGAGTGTGGTATTAATCAGTTCTGAGAGCCTTCGGTGATAAACGAAAATGTTGTTACAGCCATGCACAAGCTTTCTGAACATGACCTTGATACTGTAGTGTGAGGTATCAGTTTAATTTGTGAAGGGAGAAGTTTATACCAGACGGCAAAAAAGTTACTTGATTTAAATGAAGTCGCATAAGTTGTTTGGAACGTACCTGAGTGTGTGTGCAAGAAGATTTATTAATTTCAGTAGATTTACTACACAGAAAAGTATTTTAAATTTTGAATGTAAAAAATTATTGTTATCTGAATTGGTTTTGAATTGTACTCCAATTTCTTGGATTGTGGGTCAAACTGTGTTTTCTATTGGTTGATGGCTGATCACATGTTTAAAACAGTGTAGATAAATCAGAGAGAACCATTTCAGTCTCGTGTAAAATATCTTTTTGGTATTAGAAATAGAAAATATCTGTGTAATGATTGAATACACCTTTTAGCACATAAATGAGCTTGAAGGTGGCTGGCTTATGGGTTGTAGGTAGCACTGTGCAGTCTGGTAGAAGTTTTCCAACATTTCAGAGGTCCGCGCCGCCTCCGTCATCGGGGCAACGAGTGATCCAAGAATGTCAGCTGTAATTAACTGTACAATATATAATTGGTATTTATTCTCCATCTGCAGATGAGCTCCTGGGAAGGAGTTCATAATGATCATTCTTCTCCATTACAACTGGATTGGTGATGCAGTGCATTTTATACCTTCTTGTAGTTGATGTATTTAATGCCCTCTCGTGGTTAGTCTGCAGCATTTTCCGTTCATCATTGTCGTATGTACAGGATACAGAAGATGTACCGATGGTGTTGGTGGGAAATAAGTGCGATTTGGAAGACGAACGAGTGGTAGGCAAGGACCAGGGGGCAAACCTGGCACGGCAATTCAGCTGCGCCTTCATGGAAACATCTGCCAAAGCCAAAATTAATGTAAATGATGTAAGTTAACGACACAATCAAGAATACTTGTTTCTTCTTCCCGTACCATAGTGTTGAAGCTACACAGTCAGGAAGGGATGCTGATATTTATTTTTCAAGCATATTTATTTACGCTATGCATAAAATTTCATGTAGCGTTGTGGTTATTATCTTCATCATTTCCAGTATTAGGGCTATTGAGATGTGTCACATATATTACAGTGTATCATTTTAGAGGTTTTGTTAAACTTCTTTTCCTTATAGTTGGTATTTAAAACCGGCGTCAATATCCTTAGATGCCAATGCACATTCATTAACACGCTCTGATGCATTTAACAGTTCATCGTGTGCTGTGTAATACTTTCCTCATATTCAGATCATAGTCTTTTTCTTTTGGTTTATTAATAGCTAACGTACTGTACACTTGAACTCCTATTCTTTTCCCGGTATGTGATCAGTAATTGATTGCTTACATCGGAATGCACATTGATACTTCCTAATATATTTGTCTGTGTATGGAGTTCGCCTTGAGAGATGAATATCGGGTAAAATGTTGTATGTAGTTGAAAATTATGATATTCCTTGGTAATTCCTGCAGTCAGATTTATTGCCTTTCGTATAAATAGGTACTACGATAGATTTCTTCTACTGCCATGGTGTAAGTTTGTGGATCTCAGAAAAACAAAATCTGCAGCTTTGGTTTTCATAACATTGCCTCAATTTTCTTCGTGATACTGATTTTAAGCAACTGTTTGGACATGTAATGACCATTTTTATTCTGTAAAGTGATGGTGGTTTGTATTTATGTTTGCAGATATTTTATGATTTAGTGCGACAAATTAACAAGAAGTCACCAGAGAAGAAGCCAAAACAAAAAAAGAAGTCCCTTTGTGTTCTTCTATAAGAAAGACCAAGTGGCGCATGTGGTGCCAACCCAAACTGTACATAACATAATGTTGTGGCCTGGCACCGACAGGATGAGGGGTGGGGAAGGAAAGGGCTTCCCCAGCCCACAGTTATCTTATTAAAATGAATGAATCCGTGGTCACGTTGTTTTCCCAAGAGCCTGTCGAACTGCTAGCATTGGCCCAAGCCGGTATTGGGCGTCGTCGTAGTCCCGAGAGCATGTTGTGAGAAACGACACAGGAAGTGCACGAGGATCTGGCAGCGAGCGTACGTGCCATTCTTTGTGCCGAGGCGTCGACTCTGGAGGCCCACCACGAAGACCAGTGGCATTTTGCTACATGTGGGCAGATCCTCCTCTCTGTTTGGAAAATTCTGCACGACACCGTGACAGGACTCGAAGATCTCACTAGTTGAAAGAAAACAAAACAAGAATAAACAGCTAAAAAAAGTTTGTAGTGAAACTACTCTTTTTTCAGTCTGTGGCCTTAATACTTTGTGTACTGAGTCCTCCCACCCCTGTGTCCCCTTTCATGCCCCCTCCATGGAAGACCAAGGTCCAGATCAGTTGGCTTGACGCACGCCACTTCCACCGGGCCTTCGTTTTTTTATCGGACGCCACCGGTCTGCCCGAGCCGTTCCATCTCCGCGGCTCCTCCGGACTGGATGGAACGGAAACAAACTGACCAACCAAGTGACTAAATGTCATTCATATCTCATTCAATGTAAAGCTGCCACGGTCTCTTTGTAAATTTGTGCAGAAAACAAAAATAACCACAAAAAAAAGGAAAGAAAGTAAACAGTTATTATGGTGATAGTGTTTCCTACTTTTTATCTGGAAATGTAGAGCAGTTTATTCACATAATTCAGCAAATGTTGTAACCCCCTAGTTTTCCTTCCACTTCTCACCAGAGTAATGAAAAAATAGTAATTATTGCATATAGATAATTTGTTTTTGAGTGTCATATTAGTTGTTATGTAAAATGTATGTATTTTGCCTTGTTGCTGATTGGCTATTGTAATGAATATAGTTTTTGTCTCTTGCAATCCTGTCGGCCTCCCCCTTCCAGATGTAATTTTGAAGATAACTATTTTGCCGCCGTCACGCGCGCGCTCTGATAGCAGTACAAATGAGGAAGGAAAACTGGAGCTTGCGGAAGCCCCGACGCGTGGCCAGACGAAAGACAAAGTGGGAAATGAAAGAATTTTGTCCTCTCTCTTCATGCAAGCTGCTGTGCTTGAGGTATTTAAAAAGACCTGGCTTTTATTATGTAACATATTTTTGTATATTTTTATGTGGTTGTGTTCCTGTGTCGGACATCATGATTAAAAATGTGCAGGTGCATAGTTGGCAATACAACAGATTAAGAATGCATTTTCTAACTTTTATGGAAATATGTCTGAAAGAATGCGCGGCCATGTTGCGCTTTTTCATTGAAAGACGTTGTCTGTTTAAATATTACTGATTCAGCATCAATGTTTTTGTTTCTGCATAATGAGGATAGGTGTAATATTTTTGTCACAATTAATTCCATTTGGTAATTGTATTTATATGTGAAAGGGAAACTCCTGAGGTGGTCGTTCTTTTGTTTGTGAGAATGGATTGCCAGAGCTTGTTTCAGTGTAATGGCCCAGAGGAGAAGCAGAAAAGTAACTCTCATGGACTTGCACAGTATTGAGTCTGGGCCCCCCACCACCACTTTGTACACTTTTCAAATATCGTATTGTCCATGTACAGATTTGCCTTCTGTTGAATATTTTAGAAGTTTTATTTGTTGTCGCAGAGAGCTCGCTCGCCAGTTAGAGTGTACGTAAAATCCGTTATGTTTACATGCAGTTTGCATTCAGAGATTGTACTTTGTGCATATTGATCGGGCGCGGGGACATCGAAACGGACCTCGAGGCGGAGCGATCGCCTCGAGGTGCTTCCTGTCGTCATTTCGCAGAAAGCAATGTCTGCCTCAGTGGAATTGAACTTCTTTCCCCACTTTGTGGTTTGTCCCACGCCAACACGTGAATTAAAGTTCTTGTGCGTGGAATTGTTGATTGACGTCCGCAGGCACAGGGTATTTTGAGCAAGCAGCGTGCAGTTCCAGGTTTGTAGTTTCTCTGGCTTGGTGAGGACACTTTAAAGACGTGTTTTTGAAATTTCTGTTGTATAATTTATTGCTTTTAGCACAGGTGTTTCTTCCCAAATTGCATTGTTTTTATAATGTTATATGAAATTATCGATCAGTTGTGGAATTTTGATCTTCCAGTTATTAGCAGTGGAGTAGTAACCAGGTAAGAAGCAGGCCCATTAGCAATCAATCACTCATCAAAAACCATTTTCACTCCTTTATTGTAAATGCTTCATAAACTGGTAATAAATGATTTTTCTGTACTTTTTCTTTCCACTTTCTGCAGTTTCCAAAACTCAGAACTTATTATAATTTTCTCCTGGTTCGTTACCTCCTCCAAACTCGTTCTCTGTTCCCTACGTCCTTTCTAAATCGCAGTTTGCAGTCGTGCTGCCAACTCCGTAAACATTTGATTCAATTCACTTATTTAATATTGCGTGGACGTGCTACCAGTTTTGTCTCGACAGTCTAAGACTGGCAAACGATACTTTGGAACTTTCCTGGCCCCCCGCAACTTTCTACAAGCTTCCAGGTAAGTGGTTTGTTAGTGTGCTGCAATATGCAGATTACTTGCATGTTAACATAACATAATTAATACGTTCTTCAAGGAACATTTCAGATTCAACGCATTCTTGCGCATTACATGTCGCTGCTCATGATTTATCAGTAAACTGTGATGACTTACAACTGATGTGTCGCATGAAGCAGCGAGTGAGTGCATCATTTCACGTCTTCAAATCCTATTGTGCTGAGACAAATTGGTACTAAAAGTAACATATTCTAGGATAAGGGCACGACGGTCAGCAACAATATATTAATTTAGCAAAAACAATTTTAATGGGCGATGACCAACAGTGAACCATGAAGGTTTACTGGCCCGACTAAGGAACTCCATTCTACTCGAAAGTGATTAAATGTGACCAGTGCTGGGAGGGCTCCTTCATGTGTCACTACGGGAACAAGAAATGTGGGAGTTTGGTCCGGCGGCGACAGAGGAGGCCATGCTGAGACCTCAACCTCTGCCTCAGTTAGAGGCACATCCTCTAGCAGTCCAGAAAATTCACGGTGTCCCCGACGGTGCTGCAGAGGACTTGACGTCCGCGGATAGCATGAGGGTTATTCCCCGCTCAGAGGTGACAGTTGTGCTTAATATTAAATTGTTTTTTGTTTTCCCCGCTACTCCACGTATTTCGTTATTTTCCGATTAAACTGTTTCATTGCCGGCTGGAACTTGTCTGGCCGTAATCAGTCGCGCCTCCGGCAAGAGAAAGTTTTCTAGCACAGGATTTCTGCTCGGGCAGTCGGAAGGATAACAAATCGATCAAATGCAATTAGCAAGCGTGAATGTTGTTTAAATCGTTTCGAAACAATTTTCAGACGTGTGGAGCTCGTAATTCATTGTTTCTGCGTCCGCCTCGTGCTTTGAAGGCTGACATTTTAATGCAGGATTGATCACTTTTGTTTCCAAATTCCTCACTTTCTGCAGTCGTGGCGGGTCTCGTATTGATGATGATCTGGCAATAAAGAAGAATAAATTCTGTTGTCATACGAAAACAGTAAGGAACCTTCATAAACAGCCTGCTCTTTCATTTGATGTGAATTAACTTAAAATGACTATTTTGACTATAAATTTCACATTTGGAAATGCCGTGAATTTAGTGTCTCGTCGCACTTCTAACCAAAGCAAACGCTCCTTTTTCGTTGGTTGATGTTGTTCATATTAGTAATTGAATTTAGATTACGCGCGTCGCAGTGCATAGTCAACATTCAGTTGAAGTTTTTTTATAATTTGTTTCATCTTTTCGTGTTTTAACGTGTCGGAAAATTTCAATCGTGTCCTTTTTATGTTCATACAGTCGTATAAATATTGAGGAAAACGAAGCAGAAACAATTTTTTCGTCAAAGCTCATTTTGAATGGAAGGACTCGTGTTTGTGGTTTTCTCATTACATTTTTCGTGAATGGACAATATTCAGCGAAATTTTGCTCTGTGTATGCACAGAGATGTGATGCCGTCAGGGAAAGACACAAACCGACATTTCATCCGACTAATAGAAAATGGTCCGATAATTCAGCGCAATAAAGCCCAAGTTCGGTGTGTGTCTCCTTTCACTGACATGTTCCTTCTCGCATATCCCAGGTTCTTCCTGAAAAAACAAAATATCGCTGGTTTTATTCAGTGTTTATCCGATCTAGTGAGATCGACGGCATTTTGTTCGAACGAACGCAAACCCCTTCCGCCGAAACTGAGCGGCTGGAAGGTAGAACTCGATTGGCTGGGCCACGTAAGGGAAGGGCGAACCTCGTACATAAACATTATGAACACTCTGTGAACAAGTAGTTCATTGTTTCTTGTGGTATCTGAAAGACCTGTTTTTGTGGACACGACAAGGTAAGTAGTCAAAGGCCAAGTCATTGCAGAGTTACAGAAACGTCGTTTTTAGTGTGTCCATACGCCAAAGCCAGATCCTATCCTCTTATCAAAGTGGACGCATGGTCTGAGGAGGGGTCTTTGCCGGTCTGACAGTGGGTTCGAATCCTGCCTAAGGCGTGGGCGTGTATACGCGTCAATTTGTCCCGTGATGTCCTACACGGGTAGAGGCCAGGGTTAGGTTAGGGTGGGGGCCTGGAGATGCGTCGACCCCCGCGTCCAAGGAGTCCTCCCAAATGCAGAAAAATTATCCAGAAAACGACAAGAGAGCTCTGACGCATATTCCGCCAGCAAACAGGGAAATGTTATTTCTGTCTCTTTTTGCTTAAATAATTCGTTGCTATAGAAATTAACGTCCATTAAAAATAATTTCCATAAGTATTTGTCGCGTCCTAAAGTTCATTGTTTGGGGCATATCTTGCGGGCGGGTCCTCATACTTCGATTACTCAGGGCACTTTAATTAAATTGAATAGGTGGAAACCGGAAATAGTCCACCATAGATATAACAGTTCTTGTAAAAACTTCACATTCTCTCCAAATTTGTGTTGGTGACACAGATGCGTTCTGAACCAGACTCTCTGATCTTAATTTTTTTTAAATTGTATAATGCGGCATTCGTTTTTGTCGTAACAGAAGCAGTGGCTTCAACCTTCCCAATCAAAACTGTTAGTTTCGTAAAAGTCGATATGAATATTTGGATGTCAAGTGACCGCCTGCTCTTGTGTTCGGATTCTCGTGTCGGGTGGATCCATTCAATTTGCACTCGTCATTGAATTTTGATGGGCTTGTTTCTGGTGTTGTTAACAGACTTGGACAAATGGTAAGTGTTGCAGGATTAAGAACCATAAACATTTATTTACTTTCGTTCTAAATTAGGACAGTAGATAAGTAAAAGCGGTTTGATGAAAGTGAATAAACTGAAGCAGGAAAAGTGTGAATGTTAATTTTTAGATTGAATCTTGGAACTCGCGACTCGCGTGTACCATGTTCTGTGGAAGTACCAGAGGCCTCGCTGACCACATGCAGCAAATGCGCATCGACCGTGTAAAACTGGCAGTCCGTGGAAATCCCAGCTTTCTTGGGCTCGGAATTATGCAGCCAGCAAAAGTTTCTCGGCGTCGCGTAAACCTGTAACGAGTTTGTGGAAAGTGCGCACAGATACTTTTTACTTTCCACCTGAGAGTCACTGCTAGATAGAAATTCCTCTGGTAAAGGCTGAAGGACTGCAAATTCTACAAGTATTTTGAATCAGGGCGAAGATGATGGAGGCAGCAAGGACCTCTGAAACGTCGGTGAGCTGCTACCGAACTACACGGCGCAACAACCCAGAAGACAGGCATCTTCAGACTCACCGCCGTGGAAACCTCAAATCCTACATAAATAGGCGTCTTTAAATACCAGCCGCCATGTTGTTGTACAAGACGGAGCACATGTTTATAGCTGAAATCACTCTTTCAGATGCTGGGGTGGCAAGTGATTCCACGAGTCGCAATTTCCTTTCTTTGGCTTCAGAATTTTGCCAGTGGAAGGAATCACACTGCCAAGAAAGTGATTAAACCTGCAACAAGGGATCACGTGGCTGGATCCAGTGCCTTGAGCCCCGAAGTTCATGGCACTCCGGGTATCGTTGTCCTGTATTCAAAACACTCCACGAAGGCGGAATTTGTCACTGATAAACACGGTAAAGTTATTGAGCGAATTTGACAGTACTTAGTACAGATACATGACAGAAACAAATCTGACGTGTAATGCTTTCCGAAAGACATTCTTGACTTCCTGCAGCAAAGCTCATTTCTTGAAAGAGAACATAAAATATTTAATTTAATCTCTTTACGATGCCTGAAACGAGAGTTGAATAAAAAATTTATACTTGGAATTACTGTTCTCTTCCACAGGTTCGTTATGATATGTAACCGTAACTGTCTAGAATCTCAGGAAATATTTTGGTGGGACATTCAAAGATATTGGGCGCTGTAAACAAATTTTGTCATTAAAGCAAACAGTTCAGAATTTGATGATGTTTTTCTCAGAAATACTGGATGCCTGAGAACGAGCTTGAAGCAGAAGAAATAGTTGAAAAATAATGATTTGAAATTGTAATTTTACAGCTCATAATCTGTTCTTGAGTTGCCATTAAAAGTGTTGCTTGTTCATTTTTGAGTCAGATTTTCCTGACAGTTCGAGCAGAATTGTGAACAAAGTTCCAAGTGTCCAGGGACTGGATTCTGGTCACGGTCATCACAAACATGGTGGAGTAAAGCCTGACTGTGCACAGGACCTCCCATTTTGCCTTTATGATAATGACTATCCCATGTGAGTTACAGACATGCCATTTGTTACTTTATTGTGGGATTGACAGGTTTAATTATGTGCACTACAGATTATCTTAATACCTCATGAAGTTTTAGAAAACACAAAAACAATATTAATGTTGTAAGTTACATAAAATCTTTTATTTGAACTAGTGTTTTCCATGATTTCCAGAGACACGGTACATGACATCATCAACAATTATCATGATGATGTTCACCACATGTATTACCGACTGAACCATTATTCGCAACAGGATTACTTGGCACATGACAATTACACTCATGGCTACAGGTAAGTTCACGTTTTGTAATTGGTTAATGATCGGCGTATTGCCCCGCCATGTGGGTCTGCGTGCAAACTGTAGTGAAAACTTGCTTCAGTCAACAAAAGAAAGTGCCCGTGTAATTTGCTTGAAAGAATTGTCTCCTTGCAGATGGCATCGCTCTTTCAGAATTGGCTTCTACATGATTGTAAGATGGACCCACTGTTCTCATTTAATTATTTGTGTTTCAGACACAAAGGCAACTTTGTGTGCGAGTCGGACGTGTCGTATGTTCGACCAGGCTGGGCCAAAAACTGGAAGAATGAATGGGTAACGGTTGTTAACACAGAAAAATATCCACAGAGCATACGTGTTGAGATATGCAAGTAAGTGATATATATGATTGGGCCAATTTCATTCTCCATGTAGATTTAAGATGCAGCGCGTGGAAAATAAATTTATTTATTTTGTGTCGGGGTACCCACGTAATCTGTCAGGCCAATCATTCATAAACTGGGGGCATGAAGTGCTTTCAGGGGGCAGAGAATGATGCCATAAGAACAAAAATCACTTTGTAATGGCAGATTCAGATGAGAGACAAATTTTTAGCAGCTTTTAATCATCAATTCTATTAGCATCTGTCAGAATTGTTACTCCATGTGTTAAAATAATTACAATAGATTTCAGTATTTGTCAGCATATTCATTGTCTAAAGAGCTGACTGTTTGGAGTGACTTGAGCACAAACCACAAGAAATTTAAAGATGATCCAAAGGACGTGTTCGCTGCCAGACTTCATTGCATAATAACTAATAGTAATACCTCATTCTCTTTCTTGGTGCAAGGTAATGACTTTCTGACACTCTCTTAGAATTGAGAGGAATGTATGGAGTATGACATGTTGCTTACGAACATTACAAATAAAATATTTGAGTGCTTGGGAATAATTTTGCTACCTAACAATTAAGTATCTTAAGTGTTCTTTTTATAACTATTTTTCTTTTATTAAAGGTATGGTGGGAAGAAATGTGAATACCTTCCACCTTGTTACAAATCTTTCTGTGTGCAGCGTTTTGCCTACGTTAAATTGTTATGTGTGGATCCCTTCAATCAACACCAGCGTCCAATTGTGGATGTTTTTGAGATTCCTACTGCTTGTTCTTGTTTTGTTGAGAATTTTGTGTACTATTAAATAAATAACTGTACTGGCAATATACAGCCTAAGCTACTGTCAGCATCATTAAATAAACCACAAATAATAAATGACGACTGAAAATTTCAGTACTCTGGATGCATAACATATTTCGACTACAAGATTATAAATATACTCAGCTTTTCTGATCATACTGTAATGTTTATGCATTTATTATATTAATTTATATTTATGAAATAATATAATCTTTTACATGAAATGTGTTACACATGGAGTTTATGTTTGAAAATTGGTCTGTGTTTCATTTATAGCATTTATTTCTGGCCAAGCAGGAAAAGTGCCATATTTATTAGTGTAAAAACTATAAAGATGCATCATTTAGCCTGCTGAAATATATTTTAATGGTAAAATTACTGGAAATTAGTGGAAAAAGGGTTTTTGTTCTGTCACTACAGTCAATTAATAAGATCAAGTATAAATTATGGAACACTCCTTCCTTTCTAAATGTTAGTCAAGGGAAGCAAAAATGATGAATAAGTACCGAACTTAGTAGAATTTTGTGTTGGAAAGAAAATTTATGGAGGCAATGTAATATGTATTTTTTTCTTAGTTGTTCACATAAGTATTAAAAATGTCAAGTTCAAGGAAATTGTTAACTTTGCAGGCAAACTTATACAGAATACTCTAACACTAAACTTTCAGAATTCAGTCAATAAAAATAGTAGTCATATTAATATTTGAAATCCGAGTCTAACTCTTGGGTAATGATAGAAAAGCATTCATTCAGCTGATGGACATGCAGTGAAATCATGAGACCACAATGAACTACTCTGCACTTTAAAATCTGCATTAAATGTATATGGGATTTGAAGTCTTCATGACAGTGAAAATGTGGGTGACTTCAGACAGTTCTTGGTTGGCATAAGTGCCTTCCAGGTTGCTGAACTGTGGGGTTCTCTGCGTAAATTTTGTGTCAAAGCTCTCAGTTAATGCTCTGGCACAGTTGGCAATAAAGGAAAGTCCAAATCATCATGAATTTGCCTGTTACTAATGTACCATGGTGTGTTACTTGCAATGTGAGGACACTTTGATTGAAACACATGCAGCTGCAAGTAGTGTACCTCCAGATGAGGCATGCGTGGTCTGTCGCAGGATGGACGAACTCTTTGTAAAGCTGCACACCACATTGATGGAAAGGCTACTTCTATTAAGAAGGTGAGGTGTAAGGATTTAGATACTTTATATAGAGTAGACAGACCAGGCTGTGTCAGGAGAAAGGAAGAGCATCGCTTCTAGAAGCTATGAGAAGATGCAGTGCTCCATAGGAATTAGGTGGGAAGGGGTGAGGAGGTGAAACTGGACAGAAATACCCTAAAAAGGACAGCATTTGAAGTTCTGAATATGACAAAAATTGTCGGATATTCATAAAATATAAGCCCCTCTGATATATTTTAAATTTTACAAATATTACACAGTTTGGAAGGCTGACGTATTAGTTTTGCTAAATTTATCGTAAAATTAAATGCGTGAAATTCTATTTCGGTTGTAATTTTTCTTTTTAATGCCTCTATAACCTTTCGCCGGCCATTTATTTAGCAGAAACCATGGCAACCACATGTTCAGAATCATAATTAAATTCAAAGTTTTTCTAAAGATGGCAGATAGAACCTACTTTGCCAACATAACCCTGTACATGTATCCCTTCCATATGTTTAACATTATTAATATTAAACAACTGTTATCTGGGAAGCATGGTAATGGGTCATAAATTATAATAATTAAATTACATTATTATATAATTTTTAACATGCATTTGGACATTCTATAAGCAGTTTGTATGCATATGCTGACGATGACTTAGAGTTATTATGTTGGTGGTACGTCATTGAAATTCTGATGTGACGAAAATTTCTACACTAATCTCACGTCAGTTGGTTTCGGCATGTGGCTGTAGTTGGGTGTGTGTTTGCCTGTGTAACTTTAACTAATGCGTTCTCATTATATAATTTCTAATTTAATTGTCATTCTGAATATATCATGGAAGAAGTTAAGCAAGAAGACGTTCACCAACTTCTGGAACATTTCTCTAAATGTTTATATAAAGCCAAGGAGGCGGATTCGAAGGTATGATAGAGAGCCGTTTAGTGGAAAGCACATGGTTCCAGTTTACACATCGTGTGTGACAGTTGGGTGTTTGAGCTAAATTATTTCGTTAGTGGACAGTGGAAAAATTAATGTATCAAATTAATGCCAGAATGTAACTGTATATTTCAGTAATAAATTTTGATTGTAATCTTTAAATCTGGTGGCCCAATTAGATGGGTTGCCCTACTTGCAAGTGTCTAGTATTGTAATAATTTGTTTATACAACCTTTCCTGGAAGGCTGAGATGAGCCACGAATTTTTGTGCTCATATGTTTTTGAAAAGGCATCTGCCATGGCCTGCTAATTTTCATATGGATTTATTTTATATTGTACAAGCACCGTATATTTATTCTTCACACTGAACAACATGTACTTAACCTGCTTAATATACATTCGTGTGACTTCACCTGCCTATAAGCCCATTGCCCACTCCATTTAAAATACTAGTGTGTGTGATGCTTTCAGCACAGTTTTATTTTCTTGAGTGTTTAAATTTTAATTGATGTTTAACTTTAAAACTTTTTTTGTGATCTGTTGGTTTCATAGGACAGAATCTTTTAAGGCATGGGTTTCTCCACTTTTACTGAAGTTTCTTCTGTATTGAAACATTTATTGAATGAGTTGTGCCAAAAAGCCTTTATGTTCCCCAGTATTTTATAATATAGTGATAAAGAAGGGATTTACTGCTTACTTGCAGAGTCAAGATGTGATGCAACGGTGCCTGAAACTAGTCACATTGGATTATAGTCATGTCGTAAGTATTTGCAGAATATACACACAATTGCTACAGTGTGACCTTCCATTATCCAACTTCTATATTCCATTACTTCAGATAATTTTTTCAAAGCTAAATTCTCAATTACATTTAGTATTTTTTCACATGTAATTTAAACCCTGCCTTACACTACTGTGTCAAAATCTCAAGACAAAGTTTCTTCCTTGGAGCTCTTTAATATTGTATATCCACTTAGGCACCACACTTTGGGAGACATGCACATGAAATGGTACCAGAGCGTGAAATATTAAGGTCCATTGTCCATAAATTCTTATTATCTTTCTATTTTGAAAATAACATTATTTCTGCTCATGCTAATAGTGTCTTTCTTACCTGTCAAGGTTATAAGCAATATTGGAGGAGAACTAAGTGCAAATTACCCAAGTCACTTAATAATCCTGGAGTATGAGCGTCCCTCTGCTAATGTCAGTGGAAATCCGCGCCCCTCGGAGCCACCTCGCACGACTGGCACAATCTATGAGAACATGCATGATGCAACAAAATTACGTGAGCTTTTTGGGAAGTCTCGATTTGCACGTTGCCGGGCAAGATTCCCACTTCCAGTAATTTTGTATCGTGGGAAACACATATGCAGGTGTGACTTATTTTATTTTATCAGTATCAAAGAGTTCATCTCTTTTTTTAGAATAAATTTTATATTCTCTGTTATTTTGTATAGATCATCTACGCTATCTGGAGGCCCCGAAATTTACGGTCGTTCCGGTTTAGACTACCTCTTCTCCGTCACGGAGACCAGCGCCGAGGACGAGGACGAGGAGGTGATGGGCGCAGCGCAGACTCAGAAGGACTGGCAGTTGTTTGACAGAGTGCGAAGTCAGGACATCCGTCTCCTCAAAACGCTTAATGTCGGAACCATTATTGATTTCATGGTTGAGAAGAAAAAAGTGAAGTTTGGAATGAAGTGAGTATTTAAGCTTGGACGCATATCTTTGTCGCTGCAGTGTTTTCACTGTACTAGTGAAGTCACTTTTAATTCCATAATTGGTGCACTCACGAGTCTATGGATACACGTTTGGGTAATTCCTCCATCAAGAGCAGACAGATTGTTTCTAGCATGCGCTTTTCCTGACTGCATGAATACTTAGAAAGTGGGAACACGGCTTCCTTTATGAAGTGTGTTTTGTGTTGTGCTCTAATAGAAGTTGTTAAATAGTGTAAACATTTAAGCCCCTTAAAATTGTACTTTTAATATAAATATGATTGCCTCCAATATCTTACAGTATATTCTTGCGAGAGCTCAGGCAAGTGGCTGTGGATTGGATGTCTGGGATTTTTCTTGTCAGGGGCATTGGACATTTTTCGCCTTGCTACCGCGTTGAGAGTGGCCAACCTCCCATCCAGTGAGTAGCAGAAGTCCTTTTCATGGGTAGAAGAGTGTTCAGTGTGTGGAGTTGACCGCGTCCGTCCATGCAGTCTGATGTCTTGATGGTGTGTTGCTTGGGCACAGGAGAAAATGCAGCTTTTACATTTTTCCACCTGATGAAGTAATACGTCAGAAGATAATTTTTATAAATGTACTCTCTTCACAGTGTCACTTCATCTGAAAAGGTAGACAAAGAGAATCGTTATTCAGACTTTACGATCGTATCCCTGCCGTATCCAGGATGTGAATTTTTTAAGGAATACCGCGATAATGATTATGTTGCCAAGGGTCTGGTTTTTGATTGGACGCAGTCTCACGTGGATGCCGTAATTGGAGTGCCGGATGATGCTGTATCTTCCCAACTCAAGATTGACTGGGAGAAATACAAGGTATTAGAATTGTACCAGATTAGCTCAGATGTAAGCCACACTTTCTTCTTAAAATTTGTTTTCTGAAAAGTGGGTGCAGCATATATGCAATACCTTGATAAAAATCGTCATTGGTCTGCCTGCATTATACGATGTTTGTCTTTAAAAATGCCCAGACACCACAGATTTTTAACAGAATTTGGTATCGAAGAGAGTAGTCTGGTGGAAGTTACCAGCATTTCAGAGCCTTGCTACCTCCATCATCATTGTCATGAGTGAGCACTCATCGCATTGGTTAACTTCTACCAAACTGCATGGCGCTACAACCCAGAAGACAGCCATTTTCGGACTCACCGCCATTAAAACCTCAAATTTTAAAATGGATATCACAAATTGCATTACATAAGCATAATGAAAGGAGTTGGAAAGAAAATTAAAATTCCTTTGGTGATGCATAAAGTTAAAAATAAAGAAAGTAGTAACACATGCATGAGCAGGAAGGATGCGTATTTAAATGTATTTTTCGGTATGGAACTGAGTTTTAAGCATTAGTATATATAATGCATTTTTAAATACATGCTCTTTAATGTACTGCATTTGGGGAAATATTTCGGCCAGTTTGTGTTAGAAGTAAATGAATAGATTGTTTTTGTTTTGCAGGTGTGGGACTTGGTCAAACTGACACAGAATTACATGAAGCTATTGTTACGATACTTACAAGAAAATAGCACAGGTCTTCTTATTCACTGCATTAGTGGTTGGGATCGTACTCCCTTGTTCATTTCACTGTTACGCCTCTCGCTGTGGGCGGACGGCGCCGTCCACCAGTCTCTTGATGCGAACCAGATTTTATACTTTACCATTGCTTATGACTGGATGCTCTTTGGGCACAATCTTATGGATAGGTTAAGTAAAGGTGAAGACATCTTTTTCTTCTGTTTCTACTTTCTGAAACATTTGGTAGGGGATGAATATAGCGTGGCTCCGCGTTCAAAGTCGAAACAAAACGTCGGTGGCGGCGGTAGTAGTAGTGCTGCGGCAGTGCTACGAAATGACTCCGATCTGCACCTGGATGGTATGCTGTTTGACGCAGATTGTGCCATTAGTTCACGGGGCTCAAACATCAGTCTTAACAGTTCGTGTAGCTCAGTTAGTAGCAAAAGTCAAGAAAATCCACCTGTGCTCTTCCACAACGTGCCTGACATATCTGATGAACATACTAATGGGTGAGTTTTAAAAGTTATCAGAATTGAATGTATGTACTTGAGGTTAACATATTTTCTATTTACTTTGTACTGCAACATGTGATGTTTCCTGAAAACATATTTACGTGTGCATATGTGAATCTTTTGCTTTATTTTGGAAAATTTGGAATGTTGATTTTCCATTAACATTTTCGTTCATTATATGATTTGAAGCAGTCATGGCAACTAAATCCAGTAAAATCTTCTCGGGCAATCAGCCGTGTCAAATGCTGGCATGAAGAAACCAGTGTTTTGATAACCACCTCTCTCCCCATCATCATGTAACCATTTGACGCATCCGATTTCCCGAGAAGATGTTATTGGATTTTCTTTGAACTTTTGTTATTTTGTATGAACTGAAATATAGCCCAAAGCATTTTGTTTCAGAAGCCTAAAGAATTATTTTATTCTTTCAGAAATCTTCCCATTTACAACGCTCAGACAACGTGGCCTCCTCACTTGCAGCCATCGGGATTTGAGTCTGCCCTCCCTGGTCTTGGAAGCCTGTCTAACCAGGGTGGATCTGGTTCAGGGCCACGATCCCCACATCCCAGCAGAACAAGTCCTGTAGCAGTTCCAGTAGCTAGTCGCTTCCGACAGCGCAACGACTCCAACAGCTCACTAAGTGTTGGAAGGTGAGAAAGGATTAATCTTTTAAAATAGTGCACATTCCTTGTACTTAACTGACATCTATATACAAAAAATCCTCACTACAGTTACTTTTTATGTTAATGTTAATGTAAATGTAAGTAAGACTAATGTTACTTCTGAGCACCCCTTAATCAGAAGAGGGTTTCTGCGCTATCCACAAAACTGTGAATCATTACTCATTTTGCTGCCGAAACGTCTCTTTTCGTTTGAAGACTTGAGGATTATGTGGTAATGAAGCACAAAACAAACAACCTTTGTATGCATTCTCAAAATTTCTACTCACATGGGCAAGGTAATTGTGATTTTTTCCTCACTTTAACATCCGTATTGATCATTCTGTCCATTGGATGGAATAAAATGAATATTAAGCCTTTCAGCAATTTCAGCAGTTTTTTGTATGAACCATTCAGGTAATTTAGTTTTTACATCTCTTATTCAGAATTATAATTGAATTTGTCAGTGCCTTTGAAGTCTTAACACATATTTGGTACAATCTTTTACATCTAGCGTGATTTTCTAGCTGGCAACTTATCTCTGGGACCGGTAGTTTACGAGGATCTGCCTCCGCTTCCACATCAACAGGAGATTCAGCCACCCCAAACTCTTTGCTGTCCCAGAATAGCAGTAATACGTCTTTGTAAGTACTTGATACAAAGTACAGTGCGTAACTGATGTTACAGGGGTTTGTGTCTCTTTCAGCTGATTTAAATGCTTTATTTTTTTTGTCCTGGGCATTTACTGTATTTGTTAACGGAGCCATTTTTGATGAGAAAGAAATGCCACTCTTTTGATGGAAATGTCTCTCGAAGAATTCGATTGCTTATAATATCATCTTGATAATAACGTATCTTCGTCTGTCTGTTCCATGCCTGAATGTGAAGTGGTGATAATTCTAATTTCTGATTAATGTTGTGTTCCTGCGATTGGAATGTGCCATGTAACGGCAGCGTGCGTATTTCAGGATCCGCTGGCTAGAAGGAACTTTACCTCTGCAAGTGGCCAGTTGTGCTGCATTTATTAAGCTCTCATTACCAATAAGTATTGTTGCAACATAAATAAGCATCCAGGTTGCATACATATATATGTATGCGGAGCATTTAAAGTTTATGAAATTTATGTTTAATTATTAAGTGGCCAAATAAATGCCAATCTGCAGGGTGTTGAGGGCTCAGAGTTGGCGAGTGTTTGAGTTACGGTTCTATCGTAGTTTTTCCATTGAAATTTAGTTTGAAATACTTTATGCACTTAACACTGCATTCTGTGTTGTATTTACAGATGTGAAGGACAAATTTCGACCGAATCAAGCACAACCATAGTTGAAGATGAATGTTTCATATATAATTCAGGACCTGCAGATACTACCACTTTGTAAGTGTTGATTCATCGTTATTATTCGTGAAAATTTAACTACAACTGTTGAAGCATTTGTCGTGTAATTGTGAAGTGTTCCGAGGCAGAATTTACAATAGTTGCTGTGAGACAATGGTGTAAGTATGTCAGTTTTACTAACAGCGTATCCATTAATGATCAAGACCTCGCCTGTGGAACAGGTTTTCTCTCTGCCTGACAGTCAGTGGGGTGACAAATTTTTCTGTCAGTGACTCCGGTTTTGAGGTTGTGACGTTGTTTTCGGGCGTAACCCCAATAATAATTACTGTATTGAAATCCTCTTATATAACATCTGGAAGTAAGTAATTTTGAAAGGTGGCTCAGCCATGATAACACTGGTGTTCAATTATTGCACTAGTAGTTGGTAATTATTATGAACTGTTTCAGGCGACGGGAGAGACTCCAGACTGTCCGAACACTCTTTTATAATGCTTATTGCTCAACAGTTGGATTCAAGTTTAAAAATGGTCAAGATTCGGGACTTGGAAGCTTGCTGGGTAACTTTGCTGAGAAAGTTGGCATAATTTCAACTCAGAGGACCTCAGTTTAGGAACAGAACGATTTAAACTTTTCCTGTTTATAAGTCTGATAAGTGTAATCTTAAATGAGACTGTTGTACAAATATAGAGGAAGATAAATATTTTTATAACCTACGACTTGTTTTGTAAATGAGAGTTGCAGCGTATGTGATGCAGGTATAAAATATACTTTGGTGCTTGTTTTTCACTGCCTACCTAATAATAATGAAAGAAAGATGTACCATAAGTAGAACATTATTTCTTAGGCATGTGTGAGAACAACCTTTTTTAATTTAAGATAAGAAAATGGAACAATTTTGAGAATTGAGACAAGAACATGAATTTTCTTTGCTAGACCAATTTTTCCACTATAATCCCATTATAACACTAGCCACTATTTTTTCAATACACTGAAGTATTAGATCCTTCTCCAATGAAGAATGTTCATAAATCATTGTATTTAAAAATTCGCTTCTAGGGCCATGTCTTCTTTCATCACTTTTTGAATCTTGATGTCAGTACCAATTTCAGATTTTCGCTGCGTCTAGATATTTGCCACAGAAGTTGAATTATAAGTAACATGCAATAGTTTTATTGCATGGTGCAATAACCTACACCAGTGTTTCAGTAATTGACCAAGATAAGTCTGTAAGTGTGTTTACCCATTTGGGAATCTGAACGTGTCTTAGAATGCTGCGTGATGATGTTACCATGAGCACATGACACGGTTTGCAAATGTGAGAATTAATATAAATATGAAAATTAAGAAGTAACTCTGAAGTGCATGATTATATTCAGTCCTTAGGGTTTATGTATACCAGAATTTCATGTTACAGTAAAACACAGGTATAATGAACATGAATATAACACGTTCATGGCTATAGCGAGCAAATAACAACTTCATATTTAATTTACCAAAATTTATTCACAAAATTCTCATTATATTGAGCATACTTTATGGATATAATGAGTAAAATTGGTTTATCTGAAAAACAAAATGTTTGAGATCTTTGTGTCATGATACCTTTTCAGTTGTTTACATTCTTACTCTTACAGCACAAGTTGGTTCTGACGTGTTCTGGCTAGCCTGCTGTGAAAAAGTTATAATTATTTGCAAGTTAGAGCATGGTGGAAAAAGAAACTCTGTTAAAAGGGAAGACGACAGTGGCTAGGACATTCGTGAATAACGGTGCCCGCGAAACCATTAGTAACTTATTCGCAAGCCAAGGATGCTGTGCAGGTGTTAGTTAACTTTTTTAAAACAACATTTAGTGAAAAGATACCTTACAGACATCAAAGTAACTGATGAGACAAGTTTCTATCCAAAATTACATTCAGACAAGGTAATAATTAGTGTATATTCATTTCTATATTTTAAAATTACTTTTATGCATGTTTTATTTTCTGTCATTTTTATTAATCTGTTCTAGATAAACATTTGAAAATAATTTTGTATTAATTGTGAATACCATCTAATCATTTCTTATTTTTGTTTGTGAATATGTTTTTATATTCCTGCATTTTGCAAATAATGATTATAATGAGCAAAAGTAATTGGTTCCAATGCACTCATTATGAACGAGTTCAACTGTATTACATTGTGAACAGATGACTCCGTTTAAAGACTGGAGTAAGGACATTTCTACTTACAAGTTGGCATTTCTGATACTGACATGAATTGGCAGTTGACAAAGTTAAGTCCCGATGCTCTGCCCATAGAGAAATAGGGAGAGAGACAGATTGATTTATGCTAGCATTGCCAACCAATACAGTTCATATGAATAGGGTAGTTTGCGTGCTACTGTGCAAAGCTAAAGTAGTTGTCTAAAAATTCTTGATGTTCAAGACTGAAAAATTAACATTCAAGTTGTGACTGAGATTTTATCCTTACTCAGTCTTGAAAACAGAAGACTCACACATGCCTGTTATTTCTGATTTAAGAATTCAAAAGTTTCATTTTTAGAAACAAACTGCCACATTGTAAAATGCTGCAAGTATTTTTGTAAATCACACGCAGCGTACAAATGTTTACTCCCTTTAACCAACCATAATGTATTATAAGAAATTTATGTATAAAGAATGACAGTTGTAAAGTAAATCTTGGTACAATGAACTTCTGTGGTCTGACAATTTATATTTGTTACAATTAAATTTTGCAATAAAAATATTAATAACAAAAAATTTGTATCACACTGACCACTACTATATAAGATTTCCATTACTATTGCAGTAGAATAGAATAATGCATGACAGTTCTCACATGGGCTGGAGAACATGAGACTTATTGTCTCTGAAATGTTTATACAGTGAGGTTGATATTGGTTCCTCGAGCATGTGCGTGTTTCCTTATGACACGTCGTTCACTGCTTGGTCGCTGTGTTGATGGTGTGGTTGGGATTGTGGGTGTGCTTTGAGTTGAAGTAGACTGGACCATTTGGATTAATGGAAGAGAAGCTTGCGACTTGCGGAGTTGTTGAAATTCTTCAGAGAGTTCTTCTAATTTTGTCTTCAGTAATTGTTGTTGTGTTGTAATGGCTTGAACTGCACTGATAAGGCTGGTCAATGTTTCAGTACTTTCCTCTTTATGTAATTTCTTATGGATTATGTATTGTTCCTGTGTCACTTGATCAAGTGAACTTGCAAGTCCATTCAACTTCTCAGTAGTTTTATTCTGCATTTGTGTCAGATCATACACCTTTTGCAACTGAATCTCAGTTTCATTTTGTCTGAGACTATTCTCCTTGTACAGTGTATCAATTTTTAGGTGAGCTGATTCATCCCTCTTACAGCTATAATTACTTACTGATTCCTTGATAGTCATAATTTCATTCTGAAGAATGTCGGACTTCTCCCTGTGTGACTCTATGGATCTCAGACTGTTTTTAAGAATTTCAACTGATCCTTTCAATTGAGCAACATCATCTACTAAGTAGTCTGTAGTTCCTTGGTAAGTGTCAAGAGACTCAAATTTTTGCAAACATTTATGTGAAACAATCTTCAATTCTGTTACATCATGTGACAGATTGACTTTCATGTTTTGGTACTCAGTCAGAGAACTCATATTTCCTTTGACGCTTTCCAAACCGATTCTCAGTTTTCTGACTTCGTTTTGTAGTTCATCTGTCTGTTCTTGATACTCCGGAAAATTATTTAAGATATCTGTGTGACTTCTTACAAAATCTGTAAGACAGCCAATATTATCACATACCTCATTTGCTGTTGCTTGAGAGAAGAGTAATTGTGTTATTAGTACCACTAAGAATACTATTTTCACTGTTTGCAGAGACATTGTTTGATTACCTACAGTGCTCTTGTGTTCAGAACCACACGAATTACATCCATACAGTGAAAACAGCTAGATGAGACTGGCAATTCGATTAAAAACAGTTGTTGATATGCTATTTCAAGAATAAAGATAAATAGGTCATGACATCTACATGAGGAAAATGAAGATAAGGACAATTTGTTAAGCACTGAACATGTCAATAGACACATTTTCTGTGCATAGTTTTATTAATGTAGGGGATTTCCATGACAAAGATCAGTTCCTGAACTTTATTCATTTAAACAAAGTTGTCTTTTGTATCAACACTCTTACCCTCTGGTGGAGCATGGCCATCAAGGTCAATAATATTATACCGGTGTACAAAAAAAATCAGGTACTTTGAATTTTCATTAATATTAATGTTTTTTTCTTAAAATTAGGCAGACATATTAGCAACATTGTTTTACAGATGCCTGGCATAAATCATTGTAGTTAATAGAAGGTATAGAAAAGTCTCATACAGACAAATACAAGGAGATTACAAATGATTGGAATTATGTCCCAGCTGTACACTTACATCACTTGTTTTTTGGACTTAATCTGTTCACCTATACTTCAACCAAAACATTTATAACTTTCTGTTAATTCTATTGACATATAGAGATTCCTGACATTCCAAGTTATAAATTTCATGTCTTTTCTGTTACTTAGGTTATTACATATAATTCATGTAAGTCCAAGGTCTTTGTAACGTTTGTAATATGCTTCAAATTAAAGCAGATGAGATGGGCATTGCATGTAGCACACTTGAGAGATGAAAAATACAACTTTTTTTAGAAAACCTTTAGGGAAGATACTGAAGAAGGTGATTAACGTAGGCCTAACGTAAAAGGACATTCCGATTTTCTTCGTTCTTTAGAGCAACATATGAAATGAAACAGAGGATATGGGATCAGGTGTTAATGGTTTTATGTGTTAAGAAATTAGGACGAATTAATCGATTTAATAGCATGGATATTCATAGTTGTGCAAGAGTAGATAGTTGCCGGTATTTGCCGTGTGATGGTGCTGGTGGTGTTTCTCTCATCTCGTCAGTGACTAGTGCATAGAATGAGATTTCGTCAGTGGTGACATTAAATTTTGTAAAGATGTTTGAATCTGGTGTTGATCTTGGATTCGATTTTGCAGAATTAAGTTCGGAAGATCTGAATTTAGAATGTGGCGATCTGCTCAATCAAGAAGAGTCATTGGCAGTTTCCAGTTCCCAGAATGACTTCATGTTTTACGAGTTGAAATCGAAAACAGTACCAGAGAGGTTAGTTTCATTCCAGTATTTTATGCAATGATTGCAATTCAAGATCTCTATTTGTGATGCATTAGATGATTGTGCGTTTCAGTATATTTATATATAAACCTGCGTTTTTATCAAGATCATATGAGAATCGCGACATATAAATACCTTGACATTTATTAGAAATGTACCATTACTTTTGTGCGATAATCTTCAGCGGACAGTGTATTGATGCCATTTTGGAATTATTTCCTTGTTGCGAAAAAAAAAAATCTTGGCGTGAGACTTAAATTCTGGAAATGCTTGAAACTTTTCTGATTTCTAAGTACCTAAAGATTAAAATATACAAAACAATAATTTTGCCTGTTGTTTTGTATGGGTGTGAAACATTGTCTCTCACTCTGAGGGAGGAGCATAGATTGCAGGTGTTTGAGAATAGGGTGTTGAAGAGGATATTTGGGCCTAGGAGAGAAGAGGATGGGGCATGGAAAAAACTGCATATGACGAGCTTAAAAATGTGTACTTCTCCCCCAATATTGTCTCATTCTAAGAAAACACAGATTAAACATGATGAAAGATTCTCAGGCTAGAAGCTGCATCAGGTGGCTGAACAGTGAACAAACCACATCTTCTCCCAACCATTCAAGAACAGAGATTGTTCTTGAAATGGCAGAAGATATGGTTTGTTCACCGTTCAGCCACCTGATGCAGCGTGTAGTCCAAGAGGCTTTCATCAACTTCAGTTGCCGCAAAATCTTCATTTCATACACTGATTAAGCATGTTTGAGAAAAGTGTAACCTACAAATATGTTTATAACAAGTTTTCTCCGTTCTCCTGGTACAGAAGACCTTCATAATTCGTAATTTTCACCACATATCATTGAGATCAAATCAAGAAGGATAAGATGGACAGGGCATGTAGTAAAAACAGAGAGACCTAAGCACAGGTGGAAATGTTAAAGTGAACCTTACATAAATAATATGGGAGGTGGACATAGCTGAAGGGTTGAACACAAAAATTAACTTTCTAAATCCGTAAAAGAAAGGTGATTTCTTAACCGGCTCAGAAACTATAGCCCTATCATGAAAAATATTAGTTCAAGGATATTTTCCTAAATATTGAAGGGAGGCCTTGGCGTAGATGAGAGGATATTGTAAAAATGTTTTTTTAAGAAAAAGGATCCGAGATTGTAGACTGGATTCGTGTGACTGCTGTTGTGAAGAAGATGGTGAAACTTTTGGTTCTGTAGAAGATGAAAAATTTCAGTTTCACGGGTTTCAGTAATAGTTGGCCTTTGCCATATTAAGCCCAGTTGCTGCAGTAATTCCTTGTGTTTACTCATTTATTATGTCATGTGCCGTGCATGCAAACAGAAGCTGCTTTGCTTTCGTCTCTTAGATAAAGACACTGGAAGCTGTGTACACCTTGTTTCTGGGTGACTGCAGGCCACGTAAGCAAATACTGGAAGCCACGAAGGAAAGAGCGGGAGTGAGCTCCAAATTATGGGGGAAGTAACTAAAAGAGAATAATAATTGGAGAGGCATTTCAAGACGCAGTGTGGAATGTCCGCACTTTCTTTGACTGTGAACGTGAATGACAGTTTTATATATTTTTTTATTAAAATGCATAAACTAGGTACTCAGCATATGATACAAGAACAGAATGGAATTTGTGTACATTCCGTAGATCCTTCACAGACTTAAGCCAAGGATTTAAAACCTTGCTTTTAATACAAATATAATTTGCATAGTTATGACAGTCAGCTGCAAAAATAATTACACAAGGAAGTGCACACGAGTTTAAAATAGTTCTGTTTTAAATTGTGACAGCAGGGAGGAGAACAACACACTTGGCTGTTAAAGTTGTTCCTGTTCAAACTTTTTCATTTCTGTCGATACTTTAATGACTTCTGTTGTTTCGAGATCGTCTTTTAAATTTAATACGTATTTCGTTTTCCCATTCTTACTCAGAGGAATAAAGAATAGTTTTATCAGCTGTTACGTGTTTATCTGAATATTGGATGAAATTCTTGTAAGATTCGAGGTGTTCACAGCGGTGAGTTTGAAGATTTCTGTCTTCTGGGTTGTTGCGCCGTGTAGTCTGGTCGATGTTAACCAACGTTTCAGAGGTCATACTGCCTCCATCTTCAGGGCGATGAACATCGACCAGTCTACACAGCGCAACAACCCAGAAGACAGAAATCTTCAATGAAATTCTTGCATGTGCGTACTGGAGATGGCACGCATTTGTGATGTAGCAGTGTTTTGTTTAAGAATTTGTACTCGGTTGTCAAGCGGAAATGCGGACCGGATTACGTATCCTTTAGCTGCTTCACGGCCATTTGTTTCTGAGGCACTATGACATCTTTTGCTTTAGAATTGTTTTCTCTCTTCACGTTTATTATTAGGAAATACTAAACTAGGAACTCTGTTTGTGTTAGTTTACGAAGGCAATCCAGATTCAGCAATTTGTAGTGGAATTTACAGGTTACAATAGTTTGTGTTAGGTCGAATGACTGTAAAAGATCACCGATTCAGTAAGAGGCGTGCGTGGTCATTGGACTGGTCCATTTTGACGCTTCTGTGTTCATGTGAGGATGAGGAGAACAGTTACCACAAAGAGTAACAGGTACCCTATTTACCGATAGATTGTTTGTCCATGTCTTAGTCATTCATGACATATTTTCCGGATTGTAGCGCCGTGTAGTCTTGTAGAAGTTTATCCCATTTTCGGAGGTCCCTGCTGCCTCCACCTCTGAAACGTCGGTAAACTTCTAGCAGACTACACGGCGCCGCAGTCCACACTCACCGCCGTGAAAACCAAAAATCCTACTTGATTAAGTTTCCAGTCGGCAGATGCATCAGTCAACTTGGCTTATCGGAACTATTGTCGTGTGTTCGGAGCAGCTTTGTTGTTCCTTGCGTCAGTCGGTTTGACCGCTTGGCCGCCCGAAAACTTGGAGTGGACTCAACAATCTTGTGCCGACTGCGGCAAGATATTGGTTAAGTTGGCTTGCGTGTGCAGAAAATAGCCGAGGCGCTGATTCGCAGTTTGAGCGCAGCGTCGGGACGGCCAAGTGCTCGTCGGAACAGAAGAAAATTTGTGAGTGAACGAAAATGGAGGTTGCCTGCCAACCTCTGTCTTCACATCGCTCCGGAGTTAGTGACGACGGTAGTTTAATGACTACGAACGAGCAGTTAAGTGAGTTCCAAGACATAATTCAAAGAATGGATCGTATTCTGAACGAACACGTAACAACGAACTCGTGTTCTGCTAGTTTGACGAACAGAACTCTGGATCTTGTTGGGATCGACCGCACGCCGAATAATCAGCTTTGTCGTAGCGCTCCTCCTACTTCGACTGTTGCAGAAGACGTGTTCCCCCCGGCGCCCGAAAGACGAGCGTCGGTGGGCAAAGAAATTCCTGCCACTGTTCGGGTTAATATCGGCATCGACGAGGACCTGAAAATGATTCTTGAAATGGACCCCAGTATTATAGACGTGGTGGCGACGGACAGCCAGACACAGCAGCAGCAGGTGTCACCTCCGGACAAGGTGGTGGGGTTACCTCCGCGAGCTGGCGGGTACGATCTCCTAAAGTCAATTGTAAATCGGGAATCTGGTGTCGCTGTGGCAAAGGGAGTTATTGTAGGTTGATAACTAACGAGAAACCTTTACCGGTGGATGGTAGTAAACTAACCCCATTAGTCTCTTATGGTCTTCGGGTTTGAGTGGTCACCAAAGGTTTTGGAGGAACGTAACGCCTTCATCTTCAGGTATAAGTATCCTGGAAATGGCGGTCGTGGCCTACGTTTTCCGAAGCGTCTGCGATCCTTGTGCTGTGTTTTAGGCGGTGATGAACGCTCGAATTATATCAGAGTGAGTTTGTGTTCGGATCCTAGGGGCCACTGGGATCACGGATTCGAATCCCGATTTTACTTTTTTCCGTGTTTTCCTTTGAAGATACAAACCTAAAATTTGTGCTCCATTTCCGGAGGATTAGAATGTAAGAACGAAGATGCCCGTCTTCTAGGTTTTAGCGCCGTGTAGCCTGGTAGAAGTTTACCAAGGTTTCAGAGGTCCCTGCTGCCTCCATCATCAGGGCGATGAGTCACCAGACCACAACCCATGAAAACCTCAAATCGTACAAAATAAGACCTATTTGAAGGGAGGAGACTGCCTGTAGAGATGTTTGGGGGGGGGGGGGCTGAAGAAGCTATGTTGTGGGTAGCAGACCAGTTGAATTCCTGTGTCTGTCTACTCCCGGGAAGCACCGAGTTATTTCAGTACCAATACGATAGCGCGTTTGCGATATGAGTGTTGCACAATATCTCGTTCTTCCGAGAAACTCTGTGCGTCACTTTTGCCGTTAATGAAGGTTGTTGAAGCGACGGATTTACGACAAAGCCATGGCGTGGTGTGGCTTCGAACAGTGCGATCCTTGTCTGCCAGGTCTCTCGTCTGACGATCCCACGTGTCGGCTTTCTTAGGATATTTTGCGCTTGTCCTCGCTTGAAACCGAAGCACAAATATTTATGAAGTGCGTTTGTGCCTCACGCAAAACGCACTTCGTCTCTCTTGTGAAATGCGTCTATACAAGTTCTTCCTTTGTCGTGACATTGACATTTTCCTCGCCCTGTTTCGTGCCATCATCTGGACGGAAACCAGCATCCTTTCTTTAACCTACGCCGGATACGAGCAAAGGACGACGTGGCCACGTTCAGCAAACAGAGCGTCGTCACATTTCGGTGAAATTTCCGAGAAGAATTTGGTGCTGCGTTGCCCTCAACTGATACCGAATTTGACGCAAGGTCTGGGTTAACTCCGTTTTGTGTCAAAATTAATTTCGACCCCGATTTGAACATTAACGAACCATTTTTAATGCCAGCATGAACGTGCTTCGTTGTAATTTGCAGTGGCTGGTTTCAAAATGGAGACCTTTCTCAAAATCATGAAAGGCAATGTTGAATCAACCTACGTAGATCACGTTATGAGAGTTGGGTTTTCGTTAATGTACTGACAGATTGAATAATTACTGTTCCTGTGCCAATATTAGTGAACTCTTTTAAGATTCAGCCCAAGACCTTTTGAATGCTGAAACAATATTTATAATCATATTCATTCTCTGAACATTTGCGTCCTCCATAAGAAACCTTACAATTTTACTTATTTACAGTGCTTGAGGGTAAAGCCACTGTAATAACTCGCCTTCATCCACGTTTTATGACCGCAGACACGAGGAATAACCAACCGTCTTGCTCCACGTGTCTGTAACAAACGTTACGCGTAACGCGTAGATTAATTAGCATTAATTTTGGTCCCCAAATAATGTCGTCACTTCATGAGATGGGAATGACGTGAACTCTTTCTTCGACAGAGCCCGTCGAGGCGCGTTATTGCCTTCAAATTGCTGCTCGTGGAAGGTTTACCTTTTAGCGTCGGAGGCGTTGAAGTTCCACTTCCGCGAAATTTCTTCAACCGTCTGGCAGACGTCACTATGGCCGCGCACATTTTGTTACCAACTTAACCATAATTCTTACTGGATGTTTCGAAATGGGCGTATTTATTTTGAGATCAAGGTCCCCTAGTGACGGCGAGTTAACAGCTGACGTATTGGTGGCTGCAGGCCGTGTGCCAGACGAATGTGCGGTTCTTTGTCATGTGTGTCTTGCGGTCTCGCCGAACCTGTGTATTCTTTCGGATGTAGTGGACGTGTCAGTAGACGAGGATTACGTCGCTTAGCTTTGATTTGCAGTTTCTCATTTTAAGATGGCCGTCTTCTGAATTTTTGCGCCGTGTAGTCTCGTAGAAGTTTACCGACGGCAACGTCCATCTTCGTGTTGATGGAGGCGGCAAGGACCTCTGAAATGTCGGTAAACTCGTACCAGACTACGCGGCGCAGGAACTCAGAAGACGGCCATCTTCTGACTCACCGCCGTGAAGACCGGAAATTCTACGTGACAGCGATGTGTTTTGGGAGGATTTCGTTGGGATAGGAATCGATGGAGCGAACTGGACGCAGCTGGCTCAGGATAAGGCCTTTGTGAACACGGTGATGAACCTTCGGGTTTCCTGAAGAGAGTGAGTGGGCTGTTCTTTGACGAGCCGAGTAACAATCGACTTTTCAGAGAATATCCTGGGTTGTAGGGAGAGAGTTCTTTTAGTTTTCAACCCAAGTTCGGAAATGAATGTGGAAATACGTGTTTCGCGCATTTGTCTTCGTCTGCAAGGCGATGTGGGTTAGTGGCCGAGGCCGATTTGACCGACACACACGGACGTGCGTAATGAAATATTTGTTTCTGAACAGTCCTCCGACGTTCAAGACGGCGACGTCCACGTCTCGCACTCAGCTGAAGCTGCAGTTGATGAGAGAGCAGATCCAGCAGCAAGAACGTCGCGAGGCAGAACTGAGGCAGCAGCAGCTGGAACGGCGTCTCCAGCCGCTCTCCGCCGCCCTCAAAGTTCCTGTCAGCATCCAGAGCGTCGACGTACCTCCGCAAGTCTTGCAAGTGAGTACCTGAACTCAGCACTGACCACACCCCCATCTAGTGCCGAGGTTGAGAATGAGTAGGAGCTATAACGTCTCTCCCCCCGAGCGCCTGTATGGTGTGTAGCGGGATGGCTTTTCGTAGACAGAAGGACCGAAGATGTAGAAGACGCTGCTGTTTGAAATGGTGTTATTTAATTGAATGCTCCGGGGAAAAATATTGTCTATGTCAAATTCCTGTATGAGGATTCTCGTCAATAACACAGAAAATCCAGGACTCATTTTTGTGTTTGCTAGGACATTTTATTAGCTGAAATACGAATATATTTTCATCGATCTGTGTCTGATATGAAGGAAAGTTTGTATGATTTTTATGCCTGTAGGCGTATTCATTGCACGACCCGCAATGTGATAGAAAATATCATCAGGTTTTGTTTAAGAAGTGTGTGGCACGCAAAACCTATTTTTATTCCATTCCTCTCATTATCTCTCCATATTCCGTGAGTGATTAGTTAACAGCAGACTACAGAGCGACTATTTGTTGTGTAGGAGTTTCCCGGAAATAGTGACGCAATGTTGGTTGTTTACAGCGTTGTTTGTCTGTCGGTCGCAGCTCTTAAATTCCTTAATGCCAGTCACGTAATCAATGTCGTCCTCAAACCTGTTCTAGGTGCGGACAGGCCTGGAGAACCCAACTCGCTACCACGTGATCCAGAAACAGAAGAGCCAAGTGCGGCAGTACTTGAGCGAATCATTCCAGCAGCCGCTAGATGTCACTGGTGCTGGTGACTTTCGTAATGGCGTCGTACAGGTCCAGAGCGCCCCGAATCTTGCTACGATAACTCTGCAGAACCACCACGTGATCGGCGTTAGTCCGGATAATGCAGTGTCACCAAGTCTGAGCTCCGTTGCCACGAGCACCGACGAGGTAAGCCGACGCCCTGATTGTTGTTCTCTGTGTCCGTCAGGCGGCGACGTTTGCACTGAACTGTAGTGCATTTTTTTCGTTTTCTGACTCGTAGTTACGAATTGTATCTGTGAGCATCAGCACAAGTTGCAGGTTGAGGAATATTTTGGATATTTGGACAGAGAATGGTTTGCGTGCGTCTGTGTGAAATGTCGCCTAGTTCAGCAGCGTCCAGTCATCGACGTCACATTGTCGTGAATGTGACGAAACCTAACAGTCTACTCAGAATTAACACGCCCCTAGTTAAAACATAACCTAACCCAAAAAATATTAACGAGTGTTTAAGTTGCCCGCGAAACGAATAAGGAAATGAGAATAGTTCGCCAGTTTCCGAGTAGATGGCTCTGCAGTCTCGATATCGCGGCCTCGCCAGCAATTGTTTGTTGCAGTGCAGTGAGGATCATCGTAACTTTTTGCTGAAAAGGCGTTATCGAGACTCAAATATGTACGTACGTAGCGTAACTGTTGTTTTGAAGAAATGACGTTTTGTTGGTTGCCACACGATTTAATTTACTTCTGACGTCGTGATCCGGAAAGAGGAATGAAATGTGGACCCAGCCGTGGAATATATACGACGCTATCGACAAAGTTGGGGATCTCGTCTGGACGAGATGAACAGTGGAAGTTGACCGAAGGAAATTTTAAAATATTGACCCAGGGGTAGAAATCCGCAGGCCTTGTGGCCTAATAATAATTAATACGAATAATAAGAATTAACAACTTGTACCAGACTACCCAGAAGGCAGCCATTCTGTAGATGCAAGACGGAATAACAATTTGAATGTTAGATTGCGTAAAGACTGAGTTGACGCATTCGCTCCTGATTAACGGCGTCTCGTTCCCACGAGGCTATGATAGAACGCCGCGGTTCGAAACGTTTAAGACACAATCGCGTTCCGTTTCCAAACCGAAGTCAATGTTTAACGCCCAGCACTTTGTAAAAATCAAGGCCGTCATTTTTATTTGGCATATTTTTTGGATGTACGAGGACTCAAATTGAATTGCGTCGAAACTCGCTCGTTCGTGCTATTTACAAGCGGAAGTACATTTAAGCAAATTGCTGTTGTACGTCGAGCGTCGAGCGAAGGACAGGTTCAAGGTTAATTACGCCAGACACGTGGAGTTATCTGGTAGGACGTCTGAAGATACGAGCGATCAGTTTGTCCCGACGTTCAGGCAGATAAGAGACTCTGACGAACGTAACGTGAAATTGGCTTGCGAGAAGATTGAGCGTCGATTCTCCTGTGATGATTTCTGGCTGGAATGAGCGAGCGAGTACCGGGGGCTAAAGAGGCAAGGCATCGCGCATTCAAGTCGCTTGCGTGATGATGGACGACACACGTGGGACAGCGGGGACTTGTCGTCCGTTATCTGCGGTTGTTTTATGAACAAGAAGAACGAACTTTCTACTTTTCGCCTTTACCGAGTTGGCGTTGGTTACACTTCCTTCAAAATTTCACGTCGAGCGTCAGTAGGCCCGATTCTAATACATTTTGTAGTTTGTAACTAATCAGAACGCGCCTTGATGTTCGTGGAACGTATTTAGACCGTTTTGCAGGAGAACCTATTAAGAATTTACACGTGACCTTTCGAAAAACACGAGGATTCGCAAGGAAATTCCGTTTAGTAGAGATGAGTGGGTGGTCAGTGGGCTCCCGAATTTGGCGGAGTGATATTTTGCCTCATAAAATTGAGGACGCGTACGGCCTTTCGTCGACTGAACGCTAAATGCCCGTGGTTCGAGTAGAGTAACTTCCTTCTGTCTGGTTATTTCGCTCGTAACGTGCGAGGAACTTGTTTTATATTCGTGCCACTGTGAGGTTTGAATCAAGCATCCAGTGCTGGAAGGCAACTTTCCAGCCGAAACTTCCCGATTGATGCGTGGCTAGAATATTTCAGCTGAGCTGTAATTATAGCTCTGAGATTCTGCCATTGATGTGATAACATCGCGCCGGGCGCCATGAGGATAATTTATGGGAGCCAGAACTTGTTGATCGCCTAAACCCGTGTCCCTGTGCTGCTGCTTGGCATGATCGAGAACTAAGCCATTCTCTTTTACCTCACGTGCCGAGCAGTTGTTCTCAGCGGTCCGTCACACGCAAATTCGGGAAAGGTGTGAATTTCACGCGACATGAGGTTGGTCAGCTTTGTGCCAGCGAAAATCGCTTTAACTATAATAAACTTTTTTTGGGTGAACGTTTTACTGTGTTATGTCATCCAACTTCTTACCTACGTGTTCATGGCTGGAGTCTGTCGTCTGTCTTTGGGAATTTCTCGGCATAACCCAGACACATTACTTAGGATCTGCGTCAGCCCGCGTCCCGTCGTTCTGCCAAGAGCGTCTGGCGTCGCGACGCGTCTTTGCTTTACATTTCCCGCACACCAATGTCTCCCCGTATGAAGATAAGCACCCAAACCGGGGGTGCAGAAGCTGTGACGCGAATTACAAGTTCATTTAAGACTCCACGGCGCAACAACCGAGAAGACGGCCATCTTCGGGCTCACCGCCGTGGAAACCTCAGATCCTACAAATTACATAACAGAAAAGAGACCATTCCCCGGAAGTACTCCATGTCTCTCTTTTCGCAGTTGGAAACATTTCGTCAGCAATGTGACGGATCGAATTGCTAAATCTTTACTTTTCATTTTTAATTGCGCGAATTTGCCTTCGGCGATTAGGTTTGTCCGCGTGATCCATTCGACGCTGTCTGAGGTTTAGGTCGTCGCAGGCTGCGAAGAAGCAGTGAGGTAGGAGGACCTGTGTGAGGTTCTGTCTCGAATTTGCCGCGTGCGTTGACGATAGCGAAGGCCAGGCGATGTCTGTACCGGACTTGGGATTACGTTCGTCCTGAATCTGAATAGCACGTGATATCGCGGAGCCGACTGCTGTGGCGTGTAAGCCTATTTATTTGTGATGATAACGCGTGATAGATTGTGATATGTAAGATTATCACGGCGACGAGTTTGAACGAAGCTGGCTGTCTCCTGGGCCACCAGCGAATCGGGTCACGCGTCTAGGAATAGTCGCAGATTCAAATTACGTGGATATATTAGTGTTTTACGCCTGTCGATTACGTACGTGACAGCACAGCACAAAGGGCATCCGTGTCTGAAGCCGGATTCGAACCGACGACCCCTGCAAATAAGTGGCCAGGAAGGCCGTGAAGGAAGTGGGAAATATGATTGTGTATTGAAATAAAAGAAGGGTGGAGTGTGTTTTGGCCACGAAGTCAGAAGAGTGTCCACTGCCATCCTCCGAAAAGCAGAGCCGAACCCCCGGGGGTAAGAACCTGCGGGTCCTCTTATCAATGCCGTCGCAGCGCGCGCTAAAGGTCGCTTCGTCATTCTGTTCCGACGACGACGACGGTCCAGCCGAAACGGCCTAGTGGTGAGTGGCGACTCACAGGCCAGGGCAGACAGTTCAGATTTCTCTTCGTAACGGTCGTGGAGACCTCGTTTACTCTCTGTATTTTTTTGTTTACTAATCAGCAGTTCGCTAATTGAGAAGTAACGATCTTCACATTAGGTGCGTCGCGTGTTAAACACGTGAATGGTCAAAATTACCCTTTAAAATTAGATACTTTGGTCTTCGAAAAGCCGATCGTGCACGATTTCTGTTGTCTTCGCTGATTTCATTGAACCGTGACTGAAACAACAGCAGAAAGCTGGTAGTGGTTGTAGGCTCCAGACGTTTGCATAAAATGTTTGCTTTATCGATTCTTCGCCAACTGATTACGCAATTTAGCGTTGAACGTAAGGTGACATAATTATGAATAATGAGGTGTTTAAACTAACGCAGTAAAATTTCCCTGGAGCACGAAAACTTCCCTTTAGGATAAGATGACTCGCGAATTGTTTAAACAGCTAAAGCAGCCATTAGTTTTACGTCGACAAAAATGTGCACTGCAGAGATAAGACGCGCATGAAACTTCTCAACATGTTTGCTTGAAACACATTTAAGAAGAATATTTTAATTATCGAACCGTCGTGACCATGTGATTTCTTGCCCCTGATAGTTGTGCTTCCGTTTCGACATTGGCAGAACGCCATTTGGCAAGAAACAATGGTCGTGCAATGTGGAACAGGGCGCTGTGTCTGCGGTGCGTTGTTATTATTTGAAAACTGAGTTGCGTAAGCACTTCATTATTTGACTGGTGTAAAATCGCTTCGGCATTCTGCCTGCCCGCTTGCTCACTATCAGCGTGCAGCAACTCGAAAACTGCCGAACGGAGTTTACGAAATTTGGTGTCGGCACGTTGCAGTCCTTATTTAAATCCGTTCTGAGTGATGACGGGGAAGGCGTATGTGCGTTTCTCTGCGCCAAAATGATTGGGCGTCGAGTACCCAGCCGGGGATCTTGACTTCGGGATTCCCTGCTGGGGAATCCTCCAGCCGTTCAGTACTGTCAGATACCGAATTTTAATGAATGCGCCACGTTCCTTAATGTCGCATCCATGTTGACAGAGATTAAAATATGCAGAACTCTAATTTTGCCCTGCGTTTTACATGGAAATGGACATAAACTGGGAATGTGGATATGCCGGACCTTGTCTCTCTCTGTTCCCAGTGGCGAGACGTTCCAATTTTTAAGGGACTTTAAACATTTAACGGACGATCGAAAGGTCGTGTAATGCCGTGCATTACCTTTCTCCTTCTTATGTCCAGAAAGAAACACATGCCGGTGTGCCCCGTGTCGTCCTAAGTAGGACAGATTATACTTTTCGAAACGTGTGTTTGGAATTATCGCTTGCAAAGTTGTCCTTCGTGGCGGTTGATGTAATTAGAGTCACCGGGATTAGATGTGCGTGCGTGCAATTCTGAGTTCCACCGTTGAGCGTGGACGGGAATTATTCGTGTCGTGACATTTTAATGCGTACGCGAAAGTCACTGGAGAATTACCCCAGGAGCGTCTTTTATTTTGCAAAAAATATGTAATTCCTTTATCTCTCTCCTTGTGGAGAAGTGTGGTCTTATCAGCAAGACTATGATGATTAATCAAACATTACATCGTAAGCAGATGTTAAAGTTTCACTGCGAAAGTGTCGAAACATCATTTGTGTCTTATCGGATCGTTGATCCATTTGAGGGACCTGTCCCTTTGAAAGTGTTGGCAGCCGTCGAAGAACATCGCACGACTGACCTCTACAACGCCTATGCTCCGAAGTTTTCACTGCATGTGGCCTGCCTGCTAATAGAATCCGTGGCGTGTAGAAAGTTGCAGACGAGGCTCGGCGGCGGACTGCAGTTGTTCACGGAGTCGAGATTTCTGGCTGCTTCAGATGATCGCGCAGTTTTGAACTTCGTCAGGGGTCGAATAGATTATTACGAAATGCTCTGTGGGATTTCGGATCTGAACGGTTCGTGAGGACGAAGATACTGGGCCTTATTGTCCATGTTAATCGCATTGTACGTGGTTTTATGTGCACCGCCAATACATAATTCTTAGGATTATGATAGAAGTTGATCTTGAAGCATTCAGTTCCACTTTTCGTACATATTTAATTGGTCACAGCGAAGATCTTGAATGCACTTTAAACGAGATGTATTCTCCAGGTCTGGGCCGGTCAGGATTTATTCAACCGAACTTGTCTATTACCTCCAATATCACATTTAAATTCGTTGTTTGAATTTAGTGTGTCGGTGCAATTGTGCCATATTTGTGGCCAAAACTGCAGTGTGGCGTATTTCTGATTGCAAGTGGAAATTATTTGGAGGAATTGAGAGCGCTCAGTCATGATAAAATGGACCTTCGGAAAGAAAGTAGGATTCCGTACACGAAATTCGAAAAACGGTCTTATCGACACGCCACGATTAAAATTCCAAGTCAGATTAGTTGGGTGTGTGGCAGTTTTTGAGTTAAATGAAATCAGCTTCCTTCCTTCTCAGTTCTTCGTGCCTCACTGTTTGCAACACTGCGTTTCTTTTCTTGATGTGCAAGTGGATTTAACAGATAAGTAGTTGTAAGTCACTTGCTTAACTCGTATTGTTCTTCAGAAACAGAAAATATACACGCGCGGTTACAGTGTGGGAAATTCCGTTCCGTGAATCCAACGACGAACCGGACTGAACTATTCTGTCATTAAGGAAAACGAGTGTCGAACGCTTTTCAGGTAGCAATTCCGAGTTACGTCGTGCTCATTCTCCTGGCAAACCGCAGGTCGCCTTCAGCACGTCAGCGTCTCTTTATTCTTTATCGGCTGGATTTTGTCGTGTCATTTTATCAGGGAAAGTGGTCTGGGAGTGTTCGCTTAATCTAATGTTGCCCCATTCTTCTTCGGAGACATCGCAGCGAAGTTATTGTTTGTTTAATCAGAGACACGAGCTACTATCGCTCTGTGGGGGCAGTCAGGGGCGTAAGTAGTTTTGGGTTACGCAACTTGTGGCTGTCCGCTCAGATTATTGGTGTCGCACTTCGTAGATGGAGCGCAGTGCGCTGCCTGGTGCTGTGGTGGGCGGTCGCGTAGTCCGGGGTAAGGAGACCAGCGCGCCTACCAGGATATTCTGCAAATCCTATATTTATAACGTGAACCCGAAACTTAAAAAATATTTCTTTCAACGTACGGACGTCGGGACCCTCCGACAATCGATAAATCTCGCCCTGTTTCGCGTGTGAGACGGTTTCAGTGAAACTCCTGGGTGTGTTTCGGCCTCCACGGTGAAGTGTTCCGTTCAGTGTTCGGAAGTTGATCCGGCCGTAGGATGGCTTGTGGCTGCTGAAATTCCAACAGAGGTCGCAAACCTGGGGCCCGCGGGCGCCTTTGCTGGGGATGCGAGTGTTCGTCGTCATCTTGGATCAGTGATATGAATACCTAGCGAAATGCCAGTGTACAACATAATAGCTCGTCGGTGTAAGGTAATAAGAGTCAGATAACATTTGTTCAAAGGTTTTTGGCGTCGTTGTTGAAAGCCACGCGAAATTTCGGAACTTGCGACCGACATAAGCTAGTCGTCCGGCGATTGAGATCAGCTTTTCCGTAGGACTCGGTGGATGACTTAGTTGCTTGGCCGTTGAACGAAGCATTTTCAGTTTCCGAATTTTGTTGCCTTTGAGCAAAGACGAAGGAAAATGCCAAAGTTTCTTTTACTTCAAGAAATAGAGAACTTTGTGTGTCGTCAGGTCGAAATTAGTGTTTGAATGCGTTTTGTCTGTTTTGACGATATTTAAATTTTCGAACTTGCCCTCGTAAACGGGATTTTTCAATCTGATGACCACAAACAAATAAAAATGTAAATACACATCGATCCGGAGTCGTGCGTCTGCATGTCCACCCTTCCTTGTAGCTTATGCGATTAGTCAAGGGCAGGGATTTGTTCGTGGCGATTGCCGTGGGGAAATTCAACTGCACAAAAAGTGATTCCAGTCGTCTGAGGTCTGCGGTTGGTAGTTGAGGCCATAAGAACGCAAAACGAAACATGAAGGAAACTTAGATTTCTCGTCTGTTAATGAGGAAGCAATGTAATAAGCACACATTTGACTGTTTTGAGTTGATTAAAATGACGACTTGGTTTCCAGTCGTTACATACAACGTGGCCTCACTTCACTGCAAAATTGAGACTTACAGAAGTCCGAAATCGGCACCTTCTGCGCAAAACAATCGTTTGGGTATTTAACGACACTGGTTTAGTCTTCGATATTATGCATATTGCATGGAAGGACATGCCGGTAGTTGTGAATTGTGAAAAGTTAAAATCTCGAAGTGATTACGTCGCTCTGAAGAAACTTGGTTCATGCAACAGGTGACAAGCGATACGTGACTTCGTAGTTTGTTGTTCGTCAGTATTAATAATTATTACCCACTGTGATGGTTCGTTCGATGATGCAGTAAGGCGATAGATTGTCGCCCGTCACTGAGCATATTTTGACATTTGCTGTGCCATTTGCATAGTGCGACAGGGTGAGGATAGTTTGGCACGTTCGGGTGATGTGAGGAATCAGAGAACTTGCTGAAACGGTGATTGCCCGCACTGCAACTGTTTCTTAAACCATAACTGACGCCTCGTGGGCACATGCAATTTATTTAAAGCACGTCGATCGTGTAAATATTGACAGTGCAAGCCACGCCATTGTGCGGGCTGCGTGGTGGCCTTTGGATTGTTTGTGCGCGGTCAGTGGCTGCTGTCGAGTGCCAAGGGCAATGTTCACGTTATCTTATCACTAGCTTTGGTCGAGACATGACGAGAGAGTTGATATCGCCACACAATTTTCCTTCTTCACAAAAACCGTGACTTTCGGTCTGCCCTTCATTGTTTCCTGCCCATTCGTCGGGTGGACTGACCCTCTGAACTCTGATATGAGAAGCCCTTAGGAAATACGTTAAAAAATTCGAATTACGTCTGTAACCGCCCCGTTATGACTGACTGTACTTCTAGGTTTAAGCAAAATTCTGTACTTGTAAGTAGACACCATATCATGTCATTTTCGAACCAGAATTATACATTTTGAGGGGTTAAGTGTCTTTTCCTTTGTCCCTTTCTGAGAAAATACTAGCAGCAGCAGCAGCTCAGCTAGCCAATGAAATATCTGCCTTGTATAGAAGCAGTAGATAATTACCGTGTTCAGAAGTTCGCTGTCATTCCGTCCCATGTTCTCTAATACTTAACATCCACCTTAATGTTATCCTCCCAGCTACGCCCAGGATTCCCAAATCGTCTCTCTTCCTGTCAGGTACGCGTGGTACAGTCCCCGCCTATAGTTGTATGATGATGATGATGATGATGATTCAGTTAGTAAGTAAAAGTGTCTGGGGCAGAGTAGTCGGAGTGAGGAAGACTCCGGCTTCCTCCAGTGCAGCTCCACTCTCGCTTTCGTCCTTTGGTTTCAGCAGCTGAAGCTCTGTCGTTTCGGTCACAGGAGCTATCGTGTCCAGAATGGATGTGCTTACAGTGGATATGCAAGTTGTATGTAAACTTGAATGAAATTAAAATAGCTAAAATCTACAAAAGTTCGTATAAAACTGTCATTTTAGGCGCATGCAAACAAAAAACGCTCGATTATCTTGCCCATCGTCTGTCTGTCTGTCTGTCTCTCATGTGACTCAAAAACCGCCGGAACTTCGTATTAGAGACTTTTATTGAAATGCATCCACAACCTGCGGTTGTGAACAGAGTTGGACAGCGCTGAAGACCTGCTTTCGGCGTGGCGATTTGCCTTTGAACCTGCTTTGAAATTCCGTATCTCGCCCCCACAACTACATCGGAATCCCCATGATGACAGCATCCAGGTACCAGACATAAAGGTCATTGCCTAAGACAACGCTGACTGTGTTCCCAAAGGTAAATGACATGTTTTGGCAGAAAAATCGTGGGTCTTCACGGTACCCCTTACAAAATTGCAAGCCCACTGAAACGTGTTCCTGTGCTTCGTTGCTTCTCACGACGCCGAGAACCAAATTAGCATACGTAATTTAATCATAGGAGTTTTTTCTAGTCGCGTGTCTCAGCCGTTGCGTGAGCTGCTCTAGGCTACGCTTTGTCCATATTAGCCTAGAAACATTCCTGTAATGAACACGTGATGGTTTACTTCGCTGAGTCCATTTGAAGTGTCCAGACGAAACTGTACACCATGGACTGCATTTCGTGTACATTTCAGTAAATATTCTCTACATTGAAATATATTTCGGAGAGTAATTTAACCCATGATAGGACGAAAAGCTCTGTACGTTTACACCAGCTATTTTCATCAAGTAAATTGTGAAATTATTGAAGATGTTACGCGTTATTTGAATGTTCATCGTGGTGGTTCGTGTTGTGTACCTGGGAATCAGCCGATGTTAAGATTGTTTTTGTTGGGATAGGTCAGGGCGGAAGAGGCCGGGGCACCTTAGGTTAGGTTTGTTTAACTTCGGTTGAGGAAGCGAAGGCTAGGACTGCTCACTGAACTCACCCTGTGGTGCAGGGTGTTCTTTGAAAAGTCGACTGTTACTCGGCTTGTCAAAGAATATCCCGCTTGTTTCGTGGAACCCGAAGGATCGATGTTTAAATATTAATTTTAAATGTTGGAATTTCGAATGTGGGTATTACAAAATTTGTAATTCTGGATTTTGGAAGTTCGAGAAAATTTGAAAATTTGATAATTGTTTACAATTTTTGAAAATTCTTGCCCTGATGATACTGGCAGCAAGGACCTCTGAAACGTCGGTAACAACCCGGAAGACAGCTCACTGCCGTGAAATCTCAAATCCTGCATAGCCCATATAATATTTTAACCGTCCTTAAATGTGACGAAGTCTTTAAATCTGGGTTCTGAAAGTCGGTCAGCACTAATTCAGTTAAAGTTGCGCCACGACGTCTTTCTCCGCTCGAAATGGCGTAACAAATCGTAAACAGGGGAGACGGCGAGCTGAGCGCTGACAGTTCTTCTGGTTCAGATAAAAGGCTACGATAAAATCATTCATATAAATGGATTACGCAACTCCTTTCTCGGGTTCAAATGGTCTGAACCTACGTGGCTCGCAGTCACGAGTGAAGCAGGAAAAGGCTGTCTTCTGGGTTGTAGCGCCGTGCGGTGTGGTAGGAGCAGCTCACCGACGTTTCGGAGGTCCTTGCTGCTTCCATCATCAGGACGATTAGTCTCATCACTCTTTTGATGCCTACGGTTGTGGCCTATTTTAAGACCCTATTTAGCCAGTCGCCTAGAGGTCAGTCACCGGGTCTCGGATTTAGAACCACTCCGTCTTTCGAATAAAACACCTTCGATTTGCAGTACAGAACATTTACCCTAATATTTTTTCTGATTAATTTAAAAGCAAATGAGAGGAGTCAATGATTATTATGAACTTCAGCTGATCTGAACTGCAATTAAGGGATCATTACTGATTCCCCATCTTCTGACGTGGGTGGCAAATTATCCAGTGAAACGTAGGTGCAGATTATTTCAAGTGTCGGATTAGTCGGGCACATGTTGAACCAAAAACTTCATTCGGCCAAGAACGCCACGCGACTGGCAACCGGCCATTACCATCCATCCACCTTTGTCGAGTTGCAGATGAATGGGAGGTCCTCGCTCTACCACACAAAAACCATCTCAGATCGGAAGACCAATTTACATTTGCGCTCGCGTGACTGGCTTGATCAGAGTTTTATAATGACGTATTAGATTTTCATCTTAATTACTCTGTGGAAATAATACAAAACGATTCGTAATATCAAGTGTTATAAATACACAAGATCTCAAAGTAGGCCTACTTGTTCATTTGAATCACACGATTTAAAATAGATTAAATTCTGTTGACGTAACTCTAAATTGGTTACGTTATGGTCTAGTGAGTTTGTATTCGTTCTTCTGACAGACTTTGCGTTTGTAAACTGTCCTTGCAGATTTGTTTATAAAAAGAAATCGATTTCTCCGCAAATTTAAAATAAATAAAAATCAGGTCTTGAAGACCTTCACCACGACTTGAAGTTCGTACGTTTCTTTAAATATGCTTTCCAAGTTTTACTTACAACGCTGGCGAAAATACATTACGAGTTAGCTTAAAAGCTGCCCCTTCACGGGAGTTTCGGAGCTCCCTGATTGATGGTCGACACCGAAGGGTGATATTAGATTGATCCTAAAGAAATTATTTGAAGCTGGATTTATTTGGATTAGGACAGGGATCAGTGGCGGACTCTTGTTAACACGAAGTTGCCTTCCTCAGAACTACAAAAGCATGACAAATTCTGCGTAAATAATATTTATTCTCAAAACAAATGGACTTGATTTCTTTTACTTTTCATCTCTGCAGTTTTGAATCGTGGAACCTTTCTGGTCGTTCGGCCAACGAGGAATGTTTTTATTGTAACTTAATTTAACGGATGGCATCTTTAGAGAACATGTGTGTACTAATCCGCTGAGAAGGGGTAATCCGAAATCCCACATGGAGTTGGACCGGGTTTGACGTCAGCTGTACAGTGCTGCAAGGATATTCTCTCGAGGGGCCTGATCAATACCGTGACAAACCTCACACTAATTGCTTGCACGCGAGATTCGAATCGGGTAACGCCAAGATCAAATGCGAAAGGGAGAACGTATCACACCGACACAGCAGCGATTATAATAAAACGATAATAATAATAATAATGGCCGTGGTAATGAGATTTGTAACAATTATGGTGATTATAATTTAATAATAATAACAATTATAACCACATTCACAAACTTCAGTGAATAATTTCGGGCATCGAAGAGTCCAGTACCGTATTCTTTTTTAAATATGACCTTCAGTAAGTGACGTGGGCGGTGCATCTGAAATTTAAACCCATTTTACGTACAGCGATGATTCTGAGCTTTAATTCTTATCTCGTAATACGCTGTGCAGTCCCACATGGTTTAAATTGACATTCAGGTCGCTGGCCAGCGCTGTACACAAGTTGCATTTGAAAAATGCTCCTTTCTAATATGTCGGTTAATAATTTCGCGATTTCTGGTATTAAAATTCGCGCAAAATATGTAAATATGCAAGCTGTTCATACTGCGAACCGCAGACATAACGATTATGCTGAGCTGACTTCACAACCTCACGCCGTTTAACGCTTCCTGATGATGACGTCACATTTTCGACAGTCGTCTTTGTGGAATAGCGCGCGATACTCGAGTTAACAAGGACGTCTGATTCTTATTCAGGTAATATAGACGATTGGACCGGAAAAGCTACTCCCAGATACCTTCCAGGGCATTTGACAGAGGTTGTGGATCCCTGTGAATTGGGATATAATGACACCTCTTATACTTCTTGCCGAAACGTCTGATTTACAGTTTCCTCGTGGCGGCAAAGAACTGAAACCCCATTTTGCTAAAATAGGTTGTTCGTCATTGTCAGAGGCTTGACGGCAAGCATCTCGCCAAAGACTGGAAAGGCGTTCTTCACGCCGCGTCACGTGCGGCATTAATCTGATCGAGGCAGAATTGCTCCTTGGGCCATTGTTGCACTGATGCGGGCTGAAGTCGCCGTTCCTCCACAGTGTGTTCCAGAGATGATATATCTTCGCGTTGTTGCGAAACAACGTGTTCCAACAACGGGATCGTAGGAAAACCGCGATAGACAGGTGGTCTTCGCAGACGCCAGGCCATGAAGAACTCCTTTTCGTAAGTAAGTTTCGAAACACCGGAAGTGAGACACGTACGTCTCTAGTACACCAGTACATAAGCCGTCATGTTCATCGAATAAACCTCGGGTAATGGTCAGTGTCCAGTGTAAATTAGCGTAATTAGTTATTCATACGAAACGTAAATATACAGAGGTCGAACACGTGAGTTTGGAAATGTTTAAAAGACTTAGGACTTAACTTTGCGGACTCCTTATTATAATTATCTTCTTATGTAAGACGTGACAACGAACCTGCCGTGTTGCATTAATTAGAATCACTTTCCGGTCGCGGTAATCGACGCAAGGCGAACCACGCTGGAAGAGAAACGCTCGACCCCCAGGCAAGTTGTTCTACTTTTTTCGTCTAAGCCTGTCTATTCAGCGACTCCATAGTCTACGAGAGTAGACTTTGTTCTTGCATTTATAGTCCTGAAACCACTGAACCACGCATTTGCAAGGGAGTGCTATTACAACAGTTGTCACAATGACGGAACAATTTACAGTCTACAAGGACCCGTCTAGTGGGCTGAAGGCCCAGTTCGACTTTCGTTGTTATGCGTTCCTTGTGCAAAGTGCCAGACACATGGATGCCATTGCTATATTCCGCCCGTCTGTCCGCCTGTCCCCAAGAGTCATCTCGCTAACCAACGTAGACATGTAACCATGGAAACCGGAGTAACGATGGTAGAAAACGTAACCAAGGTGACCGCAGAAGCCATGTTATGAAATTGTATTTCATTTGTATTTTATGCAACTCGAAATTTGAAGACGGTCAACGTTTTTATTTAGATCTTTGGGGTGGTTACCGACGTTTCGGAGGAGCATACCGCTTTTATCTCCAGACTACACGGCGTCATAACCCAAAGGTCGCAATCCGGTCTTTATTATATCCTTGTCTTACGTAATCGTGGGTATTATTTTTTTAGAAGTAGGATGTTGAAACTGGTAACACGAGAAGAATAAAGTGAAATCAGTGAGTTGGCCAAGGCTGCGAGATGATTCTTTATAGCCTCAGCTTTGTTCTTTCTTGATTGGTACGTGGCACACCATGCTCCTCTGCAGCTCCTCCGGTGACCCACTTGAGACTTTGCGTGCAAGCCTTGAGCGGTTCTCCGTATCTCGCAGAATATTCAGTAATTTATTTATTTATTTATTTATTTAAGCTTGCGTTGTTTATTCGGGGGATGTTTGACACATGGGAGTGACAGGAGATTGGAGAGAAATCCGTAATGAGGAGCTTCGTGTGTATGATCCGAAGCTTTGACGGCTAAGTATTATGAATTCTGCTGAAGCCACCGGCCGTGTCATGTGGTTGAAAGGCGAGGACGAAGATGGTTTTCGCCTTTCGACCACATGAAACGGCTGGTAGCCCTTGAAGAATTCATTATAGGAGTTTCGTACTTTGTAGTCTTCGCCTGTAACCACGGAAATGAACCTTATGATTCCCTAAAAGGCTGAGAACTTCTTGGTTAGTTGATAAACTGGAAGATTCTGAAGAACGACTCACGGCTGTGGAGTTGTTTGTGTAATTTTAGTCGTTAGAGTATTCAGCTTTCGCTAAGGTTAGTTTTAACCTGCAAATTTTTGTTCTGTTGAGCTCAAACCTCTCCGTAGGTTATCGCGCTCCTGAGCGGAATTAGGCGTGAACCTTTCCGACTGAATGTCAGAATAAGACTGTGGAGTGTGTGAAGTAACCAGTTATTGTGAAATCTGGCGGGGCGACATTTCAAATCCTAGCTTTAAGCCGTGGTAAAGACGAAAACACGTAAAAACGGATATTCAAGGACTGCGAAATTGTGTCGTCGTACGCGTTTAATGTAAGCAAATTTGCTGAGATAGTTTTTTGTATAGAAAATGCACACCTGCCTCTCAGTTTTCTGGGTTCTTGCGCCGTATAGTCTGGTAGATGTCTCTTCAGACTCACCGCCGCGAAGAGCCTCAAATCCTACTCAGTTTTCTGTTTGATCGCAAGGCGGCCTTTTGCATATAGAGCATATTGGAACTCTTGCCTGGAGCCTGGAAACGGTCACCCGACGCGTTCCAGAGTCTCGACTTGAAAATCTGAATGAAACGCCCGAAGAAATGGCAGTATTAGCATCTTTTATTTTGGAGGTCGAGGACCATATGTGCGACTTTGCCAACCTTTGGAAAGAGTCTGATAAAAAATTAGCGAGGTGCAGAAGGTTTCGTAATTGGAGGTAACGTCTTCGTTCACTCACCTTCAACACAATTAATTCTTAAACAGCTTAATTTATCATGCCGACGTTTCGGTGTTGAGTAAGTGCCTTCCTCAGGCCAGTGTTCTGTAATACTCGACCTAATATTAAAACTTGACTGAGATTAAAATTGTGTCACAAATGGACATGACTTAGGAATTTAATTAAAAATAAAATTAAAATTCAACTTAAGTTTCAAACTGAATCGAATTGGACTGTTGATGCAGTGAATAGGCCCTTTCGTTTTATGAAGTTTTTGCAGACAAATCTTTGGTACGTTAACTGCATAGACCAAGATTGTTCGACTAATTTCATAGGGCCTGAGGTTCGTTCCTAGAGGCCGTATGAAGTTGGTTAGGTTGAATATAACGTGCCGGGTCGTGAATGTGAGCGTTGTAGCAGTGAAATGTGTGGCCTTGGTACATTAAGTGGTTTGAGAATAAATTAAATGAGTTGAAGGTCGTAATTACAGTACAGAATTTTGACCATTTCCGCCGTCACAGCTTCCAAGAAACGATCGAACTCGGGAGAATCTCGCCGTCCTCTTCCTCGTCTGCGCGTTCTCACACTTGAAGGAGGTTGCTTGCACAGGGAACGGCATCCCGTGTTCGTCAGACCAGAACTATCCTCTGAGGACCGGAATCATGCAGTGGCACACTGAGCTAGACCAACAATACAATTATTTCCCTACTGCTTATGGTAAAAAATCGTGGATTATAAAAGCGGAACTGAGGCCCCTTGTTCAGGACCTGTTTGAACCTCGCATGAGCGTCGTCGCTGTATTCTGCATTTATTTTCGGACTAACAGGAACAGATTCCTTCAGAAGTTTATAGTCGATTCTCTTGTTAGGAATGTCTCCGGTTTCATGGAACGCGAAGTCTCCCCCCCCCCCCCCAACAACAACAACACTGCATCCCGGCAATGATCCGTAGAATCCAGTGCACAGCAACAGATAATCTTCGCAAGCCCGAGGCGCTGTGTAACATTTTGTAATAGGCTAGGTTTTTTTTTAATTTTAATTTTAATTTACGAAGAGTTGAAAGGACTCCCGTCAGCTGGAGAATCACTCATTTCCACTTCGGCTAATAGCGGATTGCTTTTTGACAATTATTCTCGCAAACTGGGCTTGAGATTTGTCATTAGATTCTCTGACAGTCCTGTCATTACGAAAATTTCACTTGTGTTGTGCCGTAGTCATATGCCGAAATATTTGGAGTGTTTTAACAAATCAGCGTACGTCTGTTACTACAGAGGGCTCTTATTTTCTTAGCGAACGTGTGTGAAAATCCGAGGTTCTGTAGCGACTCCCGGCGTGCGTGCCAAATACGACAACGAGTTCTGTCGCTGAGATTCTTCCAGACCTTCCTGAGGAGTCGGAAATGGAGTCTTCTTTCCGACTTTATTGTTTTTGCGGTCCGTGGATGGGAAAATGACCATTTTGGCCGTCATCCAAAGAAGATGTTTATCTTCACTTGTCCTTGACACACTCCCGGTTCACAAGATACGTTTTAGGTAAATGGTTGAATAATTGCTCTTTTGCAACCTTGGGATCCTCCTTTCCCACTTACCCCATTGATGAAAACTGTAATCAGGGAATTCACTTACGTCAGGCGACCCGTTGCATTGCTAATTAATAATGCAATCAGGGGAGTCTTAATTTCCGATGCAATTCGCCTAACAGCGAAATTATCTGGTGCTTTTAACATCGCAGCAGACACAATCGTAATCTTCTACATTCTGACCGGAATACTTTGCGCTGAATTTTGGGTATTCTGTTGTAAAGCCATACTCGGTTTTATCTGATACCTGATATTAACCCACGTTGTGTTTGCGTGCGTCCATTGTCACCACAACGGCACATGAAGGTGACTTCTGGGATGTTGGGCCGTGTAGTCTCGTAGCAGTTGACAGTGTTTCGATGGTGTTTACTGCCGCCATCATCACGGCGATGAGCAAGATTTTCGAAGCCGGCCGGAAAGGTGTTTAAGGGCAGGTGGAGTGAAATTGTGACCTAATGAACCGAGCCAAGGGTTTGGGGAAGGGGTGAGATGGAAACTTGGAAGCAGGCAGGAAAATACAATACAAATTAGTGAAAAACCCGAATTATATGTAAATATTTATGTTCGGAACAGCATTATACGAAGACTTCGGATCGTATAAAATAAGATAGATGCTCGATTCCTATGTAAGCTGATAGAAAATGGGAAATTGTATCTGCAAATTATCGTCGAGAAGAATGTTCGATCTACGTAAGTGTAAGACATCGTAAAAGTAAGGCAGTTCGAGTTGGTGAGGTTTTACTGTTCTTAAATGTTTAATGTAGGCGTGTACGTATTACATAAAGCGCCCTTGACTGAACACAATAAGACAGCAGCGGAAAGTAATTTATGCAAAGATACTAACTTGTGTTGTTTGACGGTAAATTATAGGTAGTAACTAACAGTACAATTCGGAGGTTCGTAAAATGCAAGTCTTGACGAAATGTACAGTGGCTTTGTAATTCGTCTGCTTCTATTTCATCTTTCTGGCATGAAATAATTATTATATAATATAATTGTTGCCGTGCGTTTGGTTATTTTGGGTGACTCAGAATAATTTCAGTGGCGGAATTTTGTTGTTAAGGTGGTGAATTCCCGTTTCCCGGAGTACCACAGAATTTCTCGTTCTGTACTGAAAGAGTGGAACGTTTCCACACATTGGTTAGCCCTCGTATTTCCAAATGAGACTCGTCACTCCAGAGACCAGCACCTGGTTGGAGTTTTTAGTTTTTCTCGCTTCCACAGTTTCACTTCATCGTGAGGTTAGGTTATGTTAGGTTAGGTCTGGTCTGGAGTGAATTACGGTGTGCGTCCTTTATATGTGATGTAACTGATGAGAGGAGCGAGGCCACGGAAACAATGGCCTGTGGTCATTGTGCGTGTCTCTCGGCGACTTTGTCAAGTTCTCGCGCATGCAACATTTTGTGTGTGCCAAATTTGGTAGCTCTTACTTCGTAGTCAGTTCAAACCCAAAAACGTGGTTATTTGTTGGAGACACGGGCCCAACTTTTGACGCAGGAAATATTTTCTCGCAGTCCCTCAGAAATGAATGGCACGGACGCTTATTTTGTTTGGTCCAGGAAACAGTAGGCCGGGAAAAAGAATTATAAGTACGGAGTCCTCTTTCGTTCCAGCCACGGTCAGTTAACCTGCTCGGATCCTTTTTGGATTAGCAAATTATACATCACGTGATCCAAAAAATCGTTTCTACATTGAATGTGGCTGTTTTCTGGGTGTAGGGCCGTGTAATCTGGTGGAAGTTTACCAACGCCCTGATGATGCGGGCAGGAAGAACCTCTGATAGGTTAGTAAACTTCTACCAGATTACATCGCGCTGCAACCCAGAAGACTCCCGTCTTCGGACTCACCGCCGTGAAAATCTCAAAACCTACCAAGAATTGGCGTGAATATACAGTGTCTTTCGTTGTTAATGTGTGTAATGTGTCGAGGACTTTGTGGGCGTCTGTACGTACAGACCTCTTGCTGTACAGGTGTGTCTCTGCAGTAAAGACATTTTTCGTGGGCGAGGGCCCCCGGATGTTCTCTTTACGCCGTGTTTGTTGACGCTGTTGTCGTTTCCAGCGAAAATTATTTTTTCACGTTCGCAAACGTGGGTCCGTCCGTCTGTCTTCTGTCTGCCTACATGTAACTTTACTCCGATCTGGCTGGAAGAGGCGACATAATCTCTTTTTTCTGCCTTCTGGCTCGGACTGATTGAAGTTCTTAGATTTTCTTCCGAATTCTGCATCGTGGGTCCCTGTCTAGGCCACGTGAAAACCATTTTGCTTTGAAACTTGTGTCGTAGAAATACAAAGTAACTTCGGCTGATTGAATTAGAAATTCGTCTAATGCGAGAGTATCGTTTGCATACTAGACGCCATATTTTTTTTTTTTGTAACCAACATTTTTCGCTTGCGTGAGGCGTGACGATGGTGGTGGGAACTTGGAGTTCATTTTCTTGCATTATGTAAGCGAAGCTGTGCGATTTTCATTCGACTCATCTGAATGTTACTGTTATGGTTAGCATCCGCTCTGTGCATTCAGAAGGAACCGAAGGCTTCCTTCAGTCCGATTAGCATAATAGGCCTTCCTCAAAGCAGGCCACTATGGCCTCCTTGCACATAATTCACTGTCCTCCTATTCGGCGCTTCATAATCATCTAAGTTACACTTAACACTTCAGTTCCTAACTCCATGCAAACAACCCGCGTCACAAACGTGAGTAGCTTAGCGATTACGAAAATAATAGTTGTTTGTACTAAGAACCAAATGAAGTCTGTATGTGCGCCCTGATTACAAAATGTCGAGGTGTTTTGTGTTGTTTGTTTAAATGAACGTCTTTTGTTTCAGGTGAGTGACGGGGTCTAGGCGTGGGGGATCGTTAGTGGTAAGTAAGTCTTTGGCATTTGGAGTGCCTAGGATGGACAGAAATCTCGGACTACAGACTTGGTTCTGTTGTTTCATCCTGAGGTGGTAAAAGTTGGTCATTCGATTAATGTAAGTCGTTAGAATTATGGTTAAAAAACGATTTGCGGGTTTAAGAATGCCAAATGTTTAGTGAAGTTTTCGTCTGTTCCAATTTGCGTTTAAAAATTTCAAAGTATCATGTGCCTAGTTTCTTGTCATTATTCGTCATGATGAAGATTAATTATACGTCCACTACGGAAAGGAAAAAGTAAATTGAAATTAGCGTCTTACGTTTTAAGGTTTCGCATTTAGGGCGTCGGCCTGCTGACTCTAGTTAAGTGCGTGCTTTCAGATTCTTAAATCTGATTTATTCGGTCTTTACTGTGTTTGGCGTCAGCTTACGGGCGATTGTGTCCTCTCTCCTTTGCTCTGATATTGTCTCGTGTAAGGAAAATGGGTTTTCAGGGCGATAGGCTGGGGACAATGACTTCGTAAACATGATGGAGGTTTATGAACTTTTCATACTTCCATCACTCACCAAAGCGTATTACTCAGTACGCAAGAATGTTCTGTTGTGCGCACTGCCCAAGTTCATCTGATAATCACCGACATATTTTCTTACTATTAGGTAGAATTATTTTGCATTATAACCGGAGAAATCTAACCATGATATTCACGAAGTACTAGGACGTGTGACTAACAGTACAGTAGCATTGCCCATAGTGGAAAATGTATGTCATTCGAACTGGTATGTCTCGTTCAAGTAGGCGTACCGCGTAACTCTTGTTGTGATGGCCGTCTCATTGTTTCACAGGCTGAATTTACGTAATTACAAGCTGTCGATTTAATGATCGCATTCGACTCCTAAGGTGAAGCCAGAAAAGGTTCCTGCGTTGATTTTTTAACAAGAATCAAATGAATCGAGTAACGATGTACGGGTGTTTTAGGAATGCACTTAGTTGCTAGATTTCAGCCAGACAGCTTATCCACGTTTACAGGATGTCACCAGATGTGGTGAAAATCCTCTCTGTTAGCTTGAATGCGTAACTGAACCATGCGACGTCAATAATTCCTGGCACGCTGAAGAATTGTATCGTTGAAGCTGCTTGTTGACTCCTTCCCAAGTAAACTTCGTACTTCAGAAGGTCCCGCTGGTAGAATGCGGGTGTGAGGTCAGGCGATCGCGAAGGTCATTTCGTCATGTGGATTTAGAGTAGTGAAGTCCAAAAACTGATGAGATGAGGAGGCGTTAGAACATGGTTTGTATTTCGAGGGACTTATTTCAATCCTTGGTGCTTGGATACCGGCAATCCCGACTGAGTAATGACTACTTCAAGGCGTGGTTAGAGTGTAAGTCACCCACCAACCGGACTCGGGTTCGTTCCTCATTCGGATCTTTGGTGAATTCACTGTGGACACTGCATCACCATTGAAGGTTTCTGACCACAGGTCGATTCGTCGTTCATCACCACCGATATAATCATTGCTAACGAACCTGGATAATTGGCACTGTTCTGACGTCACGTACCAGTACGTGAGGTATTGCCCTGTCTCCGTGCAAGAGATGTTGGAGGCCGTCGGACTGTCTCAGAGCCCGACTGAAGCGAAATTGCTGCAGAACATGAAGTGACTTTGTATTTATAATCTACAGCAACATCCACCCAAAAGAATGAGTTTGCCGCTGCATCGCCACAGTGATTTTTAATGTCTCAGTTTGATCTAACATCGTTGTATTATGTAGTCAAATGGGGGGGGGTGCTTGTCGGAATAATAGGACAGTCTCTGTTCTGTAGACGTTGTCCGATTCGTTGTTTTAAATACTGAAGAGGATCACGACAATCCTCGGGATCAAGACCTCCAGACGGATGGTCACAAATTTTGCAAGAAGCAAGGGCATTCACTTTGTTAAGGAGAATTTTTGGGGCAACTAATGGCATACGCAGTTGCTCCTCGCCCAGATGACCAAGCAAGTAAGCGTCTTTGAAACGTCGGCCAATCTTTACCAGGAATACACGACGTCACATTCCAGAGGACTTCATGCTTGCCACCACAACAGATTGAAACCTCGATTAATGTTACTTGTAGTGGAAAGTGAGGGCAGTCTTGATTTATTTAATATTTTTTATGAACGGTGAGAAGTAACGAAGCTGATAAATTGGGGCAAATTTTATGCACATGACACAACTAAGGAGCGGAATAACGCGGGGTGGATGCATTATTTTATGCTGTTTTCAGTGTTGTATTTATATATATATAGTCCAGTATAGCATCGGGCTGTCTTCAAGCGTTCAGTAAAACCGTACATCGACCTTGCAGGTTATGACAGTAGCAATTTGTCCGATGTTAGCAAGCGTCTGACGATTTACGATTTCAGTTTGTGTCTCTCTAGGGTCGGGCTAACTTGCAGCAAAGTACCTAGTGCGTAGGAACTCCTGTTCTGCTCGCAGCGAAAGGACTTTCGTTCCACCGGCGTTCGTACGAAAATGTTTTTGAACCTTGGCGTGCTCTGATGAATACTATTGTTACTCGGCTTAAGTACGTGGCTTGCATTTGTGTGGTTTTGAAACTGCAGTTACGCAATAGTCGAGGTTAATTTGCATGAAGTTATTTTTATGCAACTGTTTGCAAGAGCGTCATTTCAGAATCACTTGTTCGATGGCTGCACCTTGAAATGAATGTGCTGACGAATGAAAATCTAGAGGTCAGTCTTTTCTGTACTGCAGTAGGCCCATTTCTTTGTCTGATTTGTGCAGCGATTGTAGAGTGGCGTTGAACAGAGAATCCGAAGAACTCTTCAGAGTCCACGTCTCCCCGGTGAGCCCAGGAATAGCAACATGATTTTATCAGGTCCTTGAATTTAATCCTTCCCATTCCCTTCCCCTCTGTGAAACCGTCGAATGGCGTTGCATGATTTCCACGTTCCTACTCTCTGGAGCTCGTGCGAGATGCACCAAGCAGAGATCGTATGCCGATGGGCTTCGTTGTTGCCAATTGACGACGTTAGTGTTAGAGAATCACAGCGTAGTGTACATTAGTGCTTGTCCCTGCTCGTTCGAAGATAGTTTGCAGCACAACGGTAAATAAATTCGGCCTCATTGTCTTTCAACGTACGAGGAGTAGGGTCTTTCTAGGGAGTTTAATCCTCAGTAGTCATCATCACCTTATGCCGAATAGCAATCCTGAAACCCAGAGTGGAGCGTGTAATCTGTGCATCTTGAATTTGTATATTGACTTATTGCAAAGTAAACTAGCCTTATCTGCGGAATGCTGATTAAATGATATGACAGTACTGACGTACACTCTTAAAAAATCTCAGACATTGTACGTAAGGAATCAGCGTAGATAATAAGTCTGTTGAAATGAACGCGGTATGGACGTGCCTTTGCTCTATGGTCTTTAGTTTTAGAAAGTACGCGCTCAGTGTTCGCAGTTTTGTCACGTAGCGGTAGATGTGAAGTTGAGCGCTCCTGCTTCGAGCCCCTAACTGGAAACCTCTTTTCCTCAGTTCATCGAGGCAGAAGGTGCGATGATTTGTTAAAATGTGGGAGGAAGTAGTTTATAAATTGTCGCATTGTCAAGCAAGGCACTCTACTGCTTGAAATGAGGAAAACCACGGACACTCTCTGGCTCTCTATTGAGTCGTAGCCGCCCCAACGAGAGGATCGGATAAAATGAACGCTGAACGAGAGTATAAGCAGGTGCGGCAGGAGACAGCTTTCTGAAATTGCAAGGCCCTCAGCATAATTACTGATGTGACGTTTAAAATTTAATGATTCCCTCGCATTTTCAGCGATAAGAGGTCTGTTGGTAACATTTTATTTTCCACCCTCAGCATTTCGCTGCCACGGAAGGACTCCGCTGTTCGTGTACTTGGTGACGGCCAGTGTAGTAGCGTAAATTGTAAACTACAGTAGATTCAAATCGTCGCGTGGCGCGCACATTTCCTATTAGACTCCGCTCGTCATGCAGCGCACGGTGTTCAAATATTGTTCTACAGTAGTGGATTTATTGTGGCTCTAAATCAGTCGAGGGACACGTAGTAATCTGCCTGTGTGCTTGTCTGATAAACCTTGGATTTCATGCATACTTAACTTCGCACTGAAATGTGTAATTCGAGCTTTGACGTTTTTAAAATTAGCTTCGGTAACTGATACGATAATGCATTTTATTGCTTGCATCACGTGGTACAGACATTGGTTCACGCTACCCGTCCCAGTCTGTAACAGCATGTCGTGTTTTTCTCAAACGAAATGTGTCGACTGCAAGTTTTCTGTATCGTAGGTTGGGAAATGGCAGGATAATTATAAGTGGTAAGTTGGAAAATATGACCTCTGAAACGTCGGTAAACTTCTACCAGAGTACACTGCCATCTTCGAGAAAACGTCAAATCCTGCTTATGCACGGCTGTGTCAGATCATTTGCCGAGAAGCGTCGGTCTTGGTCTGAACGTCAGGTCATGAGGAATTGAAGTATTATTAAGTCTGTCCGAAGTCGCGCCGAAGGACTCGCATGTTTGAACTGTTGTTTTGTACAGGACACGGCATCTCATCTCGGGAAAGAACAGCTTAGAAAATGTATGCAGCTGTAACAATCCTGACACGATCGCTATGTTTTCGCGCTCTTCAGCTGTTATTCGATGCTCAGAAACGCAAGCAGGTGTTTGTAAAACATCAGTTACTGTTGTTCGATTTAAATCGATATAGGAATGTGTTTAAAAAATCCCCATAGAATCAAGTTTGAAATTCCTTGCAGTGATTCTCGAATCGGTAAATTTAGACAGACCTACAGATCGGAGATTCTTTCTTTCTTTTTCCATCCTTTTGTGTGGACGAGTTCATTGCATTTTCCATCTTCGTAAAGATCCAAGTTCGCGCGTTACCCTCAAGTGTGGGACAGGGAAGAACTTGGAAAAGGTTTCCTAAAGCCCTTCGTGCGCTCGTAGGACGTAAAACGTTCCGCTTATGATTTCACATTTGTTCGCCGGCAGTGGGGTGGAAATTCGCACTGACTGAGAGGCTGGCATAATGCTGTAATGCCACACAATTATGCCTAAGACCTTGCACTGGTCTCGAACCTTGAACGTTTGTTTCACAAGGTTGAGAAAATTTCATCCTCTGTAGCCGGTGTTTCGAAGGATAAGGTGACTACCCACTCTTGTGTCCGAGTTGAGGTTGCATTCATTCCGCTGTTGGTTGCTCGCTTTCAGGTGAACGCGTCTGTACAATTTTGCTGAGTTCAGTACAGTTCTTTCTACTCGTATTACCTATCATTCTTCCAGATGACGACTGCAGAGGAAACGAAAAATGGACCGTCTGGATGCTGTTTCGAAATGTCCATCGGCTAATTCATGTACTAAATGACACTTATTTTGCGCCCTAGAAAGTAGCGCATACAAGGCTTATCGCATCTCTCCAAAGACTGATTTAGATTAAATTTGATATAAGAGTCGAGCCATTTTGAGGCCTGCCCAAACTCGTAGACTACCGTTCCTCCCTCCCTCCGTCTCCCCCTGCGTTACGTCATGTTTGTTCTCCGTGCAACCTTCAGACTTGAAATTTACAACCTATTGTGTGAACCGACGTGTTAACTAGTTCAAGTAGCTTGTCACGTGTGTTGTAGCGCCACGTGTTGCGAGTTCTGTTGTAAATCTGCCCCTTTTAACTCCAGTGCCACAAACGACAGCCTCAAAGTGGGTTACGCTCCGACCGCTTTAACTATATGCTGGGAGCCGATGGTTCCCGTGGGATAGAATGAGAGGTCCTGTGACGGGGAAGCCGAATGTGGCTCAGATAACGAAGCGCCCGTTTACAATTGCGGACAATTCGAGTAGCGTAAGCTCACGTAGTGGCGGCGGTGGTGGACGGATGGACAGATAATTGTATACCATATTGAGGTACCCGACTTTTCAGTGGACTGACATTTTGTATTAAACAAATGTCTGTGCTTTATATCACATTTTAAACGGAGTTCTTAGATTGTGCGGATGTTTAAATACTTTTTTAAAATTTAAATTTATCACAAAAATGCTTACTTTCTGCAATTAGTGCGTCAACCCAGTGGGAGAGCGCTCGCTGATCAAATGCTGCCTTCGAGGCGGGTCTTATGAACCTGGAAAACCAATTTACTTATCAGAATTTCCCAAGCAATAGCAGTTATAAAAGCTAATAATGACTGATTTCTTATAGAGATTAGGTTTGGCCAAAATATCCATAAAAGCGGAGGAATGCATTACAATTGGCCCTGCATTGCTGAAATGTGGGCCTTAGGGGATCAGAAGCATCAGAAAGTCTTGTATTGTTGTTGTTGTTGTTGTTGCCGCCTGCTTCCTGTCTTTTCGCACAAAAAATCTCCACTGCGAGCCTATCGCTTGGACTCATGGGTCAGTAAATGTGTTTTTACGTTCTGTGCCAGACAAGTGACGTGTGTGTCACGTGTCCTGTGCCATTGAACGTGGCAGCGGGCTCAGAAATGTTGAGGGATTAGCATTTTCTCTTTTAATTAAAATCGTTGTTTAAATATGAGTTGATTTTCTTACGATTTCTGCGTCAACTTGTGTGCAGACTGAAATACGATTTGTTTGAACAGAGACAATATTTGCCTCATTGACTGAAGCAAACAACAGCACGACCCAATATGAAACTTGCGTGATTGTCTTTTCATTCCCTGAGGAAAGAAACCTTTTTTTTTTCTTAAGCTCTTACAAATCGGGCTGCAACATTCTCAGTGTTTTTCGGAATTCTTTGTTGTGCAAAACAGAACGAGTTTCGAAGTAACAATAATGTGAGTAGGATTTGGTGATTTCACGGCGGTGATTCTGCAGACGGCTGACTCCAGGGTCCTTCCTTGCGCCGTGTAGTCTGGTAGATGTCCACCGACGTTTCGGACGTCCTTGTTGCCTCAATTATCAGGGCCCCGACTGAGCTACTTTGATATTTTCTTATGGAATCGACGTGTATCGGAGATCAAATTTCTTGTATTTATTTGATTCGGAGCACATATTGAATAATAAACATAGTTGTAAACATTTTTCCCCAAGTCGGGGTTCGAACCTAGATAGTCCAGCCGGCGCAAGGCTAAAGTGCGCCGACTGAAGGTACATTTGATGCTTTATTAAGGACTCTATATGAAACAGATGGAAAAAAATTATTTACGTGATTCTGAACAAATTTTGAATGATGTTGCATAATATAAACATTTCAGAATATTCCCCAATCGGGGGTTTGAAACATGATCGTCCAGTCGGCGGAATTCTCCAGGACTTCTCCAGCAGTTCTCCAGGACATCCCCACGACCACCCGATGAACACGATAGGAATTCTCCAGGACACAACCTAACCCATTGTAAAGGAATTCAACCTAACCTAACCTAACTTGCCCTCTGTATTTTTATGGTGACATCTCTACTGAGTGGCTTTCCACGTTAAGTTATATCACACAATAACCAAATTCCAATTGTTTATTTGTCCTGGAAATGAAGTAGAAGAATAAATGCATAATTTTGTTGTAGAAATTCAGACAACTTTCTTTGTCGCGTTTTAGGCTGAAGAGGTGCTGGAAGATATTTTATCTTACGAAGCCAGTTCTTTGGCGTCGGATGGCCTTAAGGTGACAGATTCGTCACTGAACATTTCATCAGACATTCAGGTATGAAACTATCAGCTTCTTGATAATGTGGTATCTGATGCCAAAAAAATGTTTAAGGACCATAAAAATTGTCTTTTCTGTTCTCTACACGTGTTTACTTTTTTACATTAAAGTCTTAAAAGTTGAAACATAATTATTTCTGTGACAGAAATGGTTTTCTGAATATTGTACTTTGCCTCTCTCAGTCGTGAAATAACTGTGGAAGCCCCGCAATTGAAATAGCGTCCCGTTATATTCACGTAAATTTCCTAGGACCTCAGACATTCCCTGCCTGTCTACGTAATGTTCACAGATTCTGCAATTATGTGATGCAGCGTATCAATTTGCTTTTAATTATAAGATCAGGAGTCGCCTGAAACTTGGGCACGGCTGCAGCGCGTCTCATGGTCGAAGTGGTGGTTCCTGACGCCTTCTGCATTGACTGCTTTTGTATTATCAAAATTCTTTAAGTTTTACTATTTTGTTTGTGAAACGCAGTCGTCAATACAACTTCTTTCTGTCTGTAGTGAACATTTTAATATTCTCTGTATTATTTTAGTTTCTGGATGCTTATGTTTCGTTTAGGTTGGAACCGGAAGCCTCTATGAACAGCTGATAGCGTATGGAAATGGGGCGCTCAAGACGAGCAACTCTTGCCCTCCCGATCTGCCACAGATTAAGCCAGAACCACTTCAGCTTAGCGACGCAGAAATTCATGCGATTGCCAAAGACAGGCAGAAGAAGGATAATCATAACATGAGTGAGTTTACAAATACTCGCATTTATTCTGCCAAAAAAAATGGTTCCCTTCCTGTTTTGTCTGAGGTTTGAACATGGTCCTCTTGTTCGGAATGCGTAATCTCAGTGGATGCTGTTTGACGATGACATTTCGAGGAATATCTGAGCCCAGGGAGGTTAATGATGGCTCAGATTGGGAAGCAACGGGCCTTCGTGGCCTGCTTAAGTTAAAGGCGATAGGTCGTCCAGAAACGGACTCTGGAAGTTAAGATGTAATCTCTTTCAATTAATAGCTTTTCACTGAATCGAGATTATTATGATTTTTACTCTTGGGACCTTTTGCACTCCAGTGTCTTCATCGCTGATTGGAAATATTGATCACTGTAAAACCGTCGTAGTAGAGTGACGGAAAGCCGCGTGTTAGCAAGCATGACGCTGCGCCTTGCATTAACAATACTAATTTACTTTCAGTTGAAAGACGACGGCGTTTCAACATCAATGACCGAATCAAAGAATTGGGAACGCTGCTACCAAAAAACAATGATCCGTAAGTTAATCTAATCTTAATCAACTGAATATTAATGTTCCATGCAGGAACGCTTGGAGGATGTCGTTGCATATCATCTTCTTTGAGGGACTTTGGAGCTCCTGGACCTGGAAGCCTTGGCCTGCTGGATATTTCCAGCTTTTTAAATGCTCTGTTAGAAATTCAGTGGGACTTCTTGAATGGGGTGTAGTATATATTTGATGCCTGTTGTGGGACTTGAACCTGCAGTCCCAATGTTCAAGTCGTCAGTACAAATAACTTGATTTACAGCCATGATGAGTAAAATAGTATCTGCAAGTGCGGTTGATTTCTGCCATGGCCCGATGAAACAGCTGTTCTGTGAGATTCAGAGAGGTTAATTCTTACGACTGCCTTTTCGTGCATTCTTATTGTTGTCAGCTTCCACGAAATTGTGCGAGATGTTCGACCCAACAAGGGCACCATTCTTAAGTCATCTGTGGATTACATCAAGGTCCTAAAACACGAGGTGCAGCGAATGAAACAAGTGGAGGCGAGGCAGAAGCAGCTGGAGCTCCAGAACCGGCGCCTCTTCCTTCGAATACAGGTAAAATCTTTGTCATCTCAGGTGTCGCATAGTCGAAGAGAAGGAGAGAGAATTTGCTGTGGTTTTTGAACAGTTAACTCAGTAAGTTCGGCGTTCTTCTAAACAGCTAACAAGATAATATTAAAATTGATGTTAGAAATAAGATTTAAACTCGGCTTACTGAGAACATCTGCGTGCGGGCCACACGGTTGTTATAAGACGATGATATTTCTTGCTGATCCAGTTGCAAAAAACATTTTTGTAATTGGTTTCTGTGGCACATACATGCTTGAGTATTAGATCCACAGTTTTTTTTCTTCAATGAGATTTTCCATATGTGGAGAGGTGAATTCTTGACCATCGGTATTGGAATGTAGGTACGGTTGGTCAGGGCCCAGACAGCAGTCGAGCAGGAAGAAATCAAGTGTTTGTAATGTAAGTTATTTGAATGTTTAGGAATTGGAACTGCTGGCAAAATCACATGGACTGCCGGTGTCTGAGTTCGCATGGCAATCCTCCACCCCATCACCTGTTATCACCAGCTACTTCAAGTCCCATCACGTGATACAGGACCCAGTGAGTATTCTTAAATAGGAAATATTTTAGCCTAAGAAGAAGTATCAGAAGCCTCATCATTTATGCCGTTCACCAAATATTATTAGAGTGATCATGTGTGCGTGCACGTGCCTCGCATGTAGAAATGATAAGTGCGCGAATGGCTATGATGGCCAGGGCATGTAGCACACGGCAAACACTGGGGAGATTTAGAGTTGAAAAATGTGTAAGGCAGAGAATAGTTGGAAGACAGTTTTAAAATAGATCTTGGAAGAAACGACGTGAATTGGTTTCATTGGCTCGGGATAGGGACCGGTCACAAGCTCTTGTGAGCACGGTAATGAACCTTTGGGCCACATAAGAGGTAGGGAATTTGTTGGCCTTCTGGGTGACTTTTGCTTCTCAATACAGACTGTCTTACGGATTTAGTTGGTTTGTCGGCTAGCCAGCTAGATACACAGTGTACAGAATATGTCATGTAAGGATAGTCGATAGACTTATCTAAAGACAGTCCCAACGATATGTAGTCTAGGTACTGAAAGCATCGTTAAATAAATTGTAAATAAATAGAGACAGTGAAGTCAGATCGACTTTTTCCTACTAATATAAGATTTTTGTCTCTTTGTATTTGACATGCATTGTCTTTTATAGTTGCTTGATCAAACATTGGATGGCGGTACACCACGATTCAGCATGCAGATGCAAGACACTATTATAGAAACGTCAGCTCTAAGCGCGTCCCAAGTAGATCTAATGGAAGATGATCATCCTGTAAATGGCGACCCAATGCTCTCGTCTCCGCACGTGCCGAGCCCAGGAGAGCCGCACCACATAGATGATGATGACGACGACGACGATAATGAACTCGACAGTGACTCTCTTGTGGATATGGACATGGTGGCATGATCCTACTTGTTTGACAGCTGTTGAGGCGTCTGAAAATTAGTTGATGACTATAGAGAGGGCTTCTTGAGCTCGTAGCACAGTACGGAGTCAGCATTTGTTTAGTAGCCATGTTTCTGTGAAACAAGTGATTACTGACTGAAATGCTTCAACCACTCAGATTCACGCTGATTTTGATCAGGCCTTGTTACTTCGGTTGCATATTTTACGTGCAGAAAAGTTTGCAAATTGCATGATCTGTGAAATAATCCTACAAAATAAAACAATGATGCGGTACTGGAATGTTTAGATTGTGTCACGTCGACGACCTGATGTGGGACATCAGAGCGTAACAAGATATGACCGATGAAGTGTCTGGTACCTGAGTGCCTGAACGTGAAATGTGTGGCTGCTGCATAGTTTATGATGCTGACTGATTATAAAATCTTCTCGGGCAACCAGCCATGTCAATTCGCAGCATAAGTCAGATGTTTCAGGGACCTCTCCTCTCTCCGTTATCAGGGAGTGGTGTGATGGATAACCAGTGTTTGTTGTTCATGTGCATAATTGATTCCCCTTCCCATGTGGCCAAGCATAGAACGCCCTCATTAACATATGCAGAAAGCAAATAAGGTTAGGCAGTGCTTGGACCGGACTGAGGTCACATCAGGCGACACGGAGACCAAAAGAAGCTGGAGGGGTTACTGCAGTTTCAGATGACGGTACTTTTGACTGATGACAGATGATTTGTGGTTTTTAGACGACACTGATCAGGTCATTCTGATCCAAAGATCCAGATGCATTCATTGGTCTAGCTGAATTGATTATGTATTTTAACGAGAAACAGCGGCGACATGTCACATCATTCCCTGTAGATCGAGAAACACTGGGTTTCTGAAATGCTGGACTTTGCTCCAGATTGATGCTGCTGGTTGCCTGAGAAGATTTTATCGCATTTAGTCACTGTGAAAGCTTCAAGTCATATCTGACTGATGATGTTAAGTTTTGAAAAGTTTATCATTATCATACTTTTGACTATGTTATGTGATTATACTTGATTTTCAAGAATGGTGATATACGAAGTCACATTTTCAAATAGTTTATATATATATTGATATATATTACTATAAAACTGTTATGTTTGCTAAGAAAGCAAAGCATTGATGAAAGAGGGAACATATTTCATAAGTACATTGTTTTCAACAGTCATTAGCCAGTTAATGTCTTTAAAGCAAATATATATAATTACAAAATTATACGAGATATTTAGTAATATTTCTATTTTCATGTATTACATGCAATTGATATGTATATGATGTCTTCCACGAATGAAAACTGATGGAGCAGCGTTTTGCATTTATATATGCATGTATGTGTTTATATGTATATATGTACACCAAATAAGTGCATACATACTGTGAACAGCTTATACAGTGTACATGAAATATGACCATTAAAAATTTTGGAACCCGTATTTGCAAATTTCATGGAGAATTGATTTTTGTGTGTGAAGAGTCTGTTATGTATGGGTGAAACCACGTGGATGGACGTCTGTTGAGTAGACGTGAATGTTGCAGTTTGAATAGCACAGAGTCGAGTTCTTTTATGTGTATATCGGGTTGCTTGCCAGAGAGACATTTTTCTAAGTAATTAAAAGTTTGATCTCGTGCGCTTGACACGGAAGAAGAGGACAGAGCAGGCATCTGCAGTCTGTGTCGTGATGTTGAATGCCTGATGATAATACACAAGATTTATATAGGAATTTGCTATCCTTGTATTTTTATGCAGTCCTTGTATGTCAAAAACAATACTGAATAGTTTTCATAGGGCCATGCACTTGGATGCCTATTTTTATGTTAAATTTTTTAATGGCAGATCAGTTATTGCTTACCTGTATGGAAGAACGTCATCTGTTCTGTTTGCCTTATCGACATCAATTCATTTTATCTTCATGAGTATCTATTGATGAAATGAGTTGTGATAGTGTCACTTTTTGTATAATAAAATGAAAAAGCTTAGTTAAAGACTTGTGATAATTCACTATATGATATGAATGACCAAATAAGGATATATTTGCTTTTAGAGACAATTGGGCATTAAAATATCAACATGTGACCTGTGCGTAACTGAAAAGTTGTTCAGATTTGAAAGGTTTTGTGAGTGTTCAATTGACTGCCTGTATCTTTCACCCTTATTGTGCATGTACAACATATTTGTAATTTTAATTTTGTCCTTATAATCCCTAGTGATTACTGGCTGTAAGATACTTAGAGTAAAGGTGTATTACTGTAAACCTTATTTGCTATACCTTGTGTTCAAAGAAGGATGCATTAAAGAATAATCAGGTTTAGTGTGGATAAAATATCCAGTAACTTCTCTGTTATGGCATCTCACTATGATGAATGGCACAAGCACATTATTGAACCACAGTTCATTATCGAGGTGTCTTACAGGGATTTGGGGAAGTTTTCCCCCCAGTTTTGGCAAGTGGCCTTGAAAGAATATGATCATGGATTTAAAATAACTGGCTGTGATAAAATATACTATACTTCAGTATTGCATACTGTTTTTATTCTGTGTTGCAGCTAAATGTTTTTGAGAAGATTATATTACTCTGCTTGAATTTCAGAAGTATGGATGGAGGATGTCTCAGGACTGGTAAAATACAACTATCATTCCTTATCTTGTGTCACTTGAAACACTGCGTGCCTCTACACACCTTTACGGGTAATTGTTTTTCAATTCTCCTACATGAAATGCATGACATTCCAATATTTTACATTGGCTAAGCTTGCCTCTTTGTGAAATTGCCATTTCTTTTGTAAGCCACAAACCCTCAAGGTAGACATGCTTGAACAAAGGTGAAAGTACTCACACTGGGATAAATAGTTATTGGAGATTTTCTTTACAAATCCACCAGTCTACATCACTTGCCTTGTGTAGTGATAGTTACACAATTCATCTCTTGGTTTCACACAGCATTAGAAATTACGTACACTGTTCTGTCAGAAGCCTTTGTGGAACAAAGCTTGCTGTTTCTTTGTATTGAAAAACTGTTGCTAATCTTTGACTATATATATATAAATTGTAACAGTGGTTATAGGCATGTCAGAAACTGTTTCGTTTCAGTACAGAACTATTTAATGCTGTGATGCTTATTTTTAATTTCTTCATGTAATACTTACCAGTGGTATTAGGTTATCAGAAATAATGTTTATTTCAAAACACGCGGTTACCTTATGTACAATACTTAAGTTCTCTTTGTTACATTACATAGTGAAACTTGACAAAATTAAATACTCACAATCCTGTAGAGAATATACACATTGCTCATTTCAGACTATATTTGTGGTCTGGTTTCTGGTGTCCATCCCTTCTGAGTGATGAATTATTGGGGAAACAATGTCATGGTCATTTCCTTGGTTTAAATTCTTGCAAGGAAGGCATATAACAAGACTGGAACACTTTCTGCTGGCATTGCTAGAAAGACCTTTCATTTTGACTTAGGGAAATTTGAAGTTTATGATTGATAGCACTGGCCAACAGTTGAATTCTACATAAACAGCTTCATTTTGACAGGGAAATTTGAAGATAATGATTGGTAGTAATGACAACAGTTGAATTCTATATGAATAAATATCTGAGTGGCTAGTACTATTCAATTGTGTTAATTTTCAGTTTATTAGTGGAATAACAAGCTCAGTTCATGAAGCAAACACAGGTATGAGAATTATGGTATAATTATTTGAAATATTTTACAATTTTAAATCTTACATAGTAAATGTTTAAAATTTGGTTTACTGTATGTTTATGTTAACACATTCATTGCCAAAAAGATGGAATGACATTTTCTGTATCTCATGCCACAAGTACCATGTGTTCATCAACATTTAGTGCTGATTTAAGTGTAGCAGATATGTTACTCAGTTGCAGTAAAACATGCAGATAAAGGAAGCTTTGATACATGAACTTATGGATTTATGAATTATATTCTTTTGCAAAACAACTTCCTGTTCCTTTGTAAATATGTGGTTGCTCTGCATGATAAAGTGAAATATTTATATGAAAGTGAATAGCTATGTGTAACATCATATCCTAAAGCAACACTGAAGGTAACTTAAACATTTCATGTAATTACTTCAAATAACCTATAAGATGTCTAGGTTTTTTCTAGCCATGTTAAACAAATTCCACACACTGGGTAGTTTTTTCCACATAGGACAGATCCTTCATAGGTCCAAGCCAAGGATTTAGAACATGCCATAACACAAATAGAAAACTTTCTTCTAATACATGTATAAATTATACAGTTGTAACAGTCAACTACATTATTACTGCAAAAAATAATAGCACAAGAAAGCATACCCACTATTGCTTACATATGTTTAAAATAGCTGAGAATCTTTGGTTGAGGTAAATTCTTCTATGGAGTAGAAGGAATGAGATAAGATACAGAAAGCTTTAGTAACTGGGAATGCAAAGGATGCCGGGATAGTGACATAATTACATTCTGAGTATGTTCAGTAATGCTGAGGAGTTACATAAGGTCACAATAATTAATATGAATAGTATCACATACAAACAGATTTAATTATGTACAACTGTGTAACATAAGGAGCATAAAGCACCAAATATTTATAGTTTTCCATTAAACTTCATTACTTTTTTCAGTAATTCTATGGCCACGCTCAACATTTCTATGTGCAGAACTAAACACTTCCAAATAACTCGACAGGAACACTCCGGTATATTATATGTGTAGCTGAGGCTATGGTCTTATTTTGTCTTTTTTCAGTCTGTCCATTTCTTTCTCAACAAGTTGATTGAGGTCATCGAGGGGGTGATAACATTCATGAACAGCCTGTGCACCCAACATCATGGACACCATGGACGCAGCAAAAAATTTCAAGTACGTTGGCCACGAAACGCCAGCAGGCATGATCCTAGCCTCTGATCTTTTCTTCTTGTATTCGTTCCTGAGCCAACTGCTGTGCCTGCCGACGCTTAAATGTACGATCTGCAATTCAGTTTACAGCGTTTATCAGTGAGATGCATCTGTGCAAACCTTGCACCAGAATTAAAATTACAGAAAAGCACAGAGATAATTGTGCAGCATGCCAAGAATGTTTTTATAAAATTAATTAAGTTTCAGTGAAATTTATGTAAGAATAATTTGCATCAGGTCTAAATAAGAACAGATCTGTGGCAGTTTTGCATGATGAGTAAGGGAACGTAATGCGTACTGCAGATGTGGAAGCTTAGGATGGATTATCAGAGCAGGGTGAAGAAGTTTCAGGACTTTATTGAAGATAATGTTTGACTTCATATGGTACCAGATGAACTTCAGCTTCTACACTAAGTAACCCAGTGTTTGTGTAGTAATCATAACAAGTAAAATGAAACTTCGTGTGAAACTACAGCCACCAGTTTTGGATTGGATCCCTGAAGTTATTTTCACCTGAATTCAAGATCATCACTCCAGATTTTTTAAACAGTTTTTCACTTCATTGATGTTGCTGATACAGGAAATGAAGCACAGGAAGATACAAGACAGCGGATAGGTTAGTATGTCTAGGATATATATTGCATATCAAAGATCACTGATTGAATCCATGCGAAGACAAAAAATTCATCCAATTTTTTAAAGAATTTCAGCATTTAATTTCCTTAGATTTCACTCCAGTTTACTGTGGAGCTACTTTAGTAAAAAAAAGTGCCAACTTACAGAAATTCACTTCCCCTACATGCCAGTTGATCATTGAAAACTCCAGTGCAGCTCCCAGGACAAAGAAGATGGGGAGAAATCTATAAATACCAAAGTATTTCTTTCCAGGCCACCTATCCAAGAACCACCTCAGTCTGCTACTGTAAAATTTCATTTGCTATCCTGTAAATGAATATTTACCAACATTAATACCTGTATTATAAAGGTATTAGTATGATCAACAATTTGATTTTGTTTTTTATTAGGAATACGCACGCTGGACGAAGTGGGAAAACATCAGTGTGTGATGAGAACTGAAAACGGTAAGTAGCAGCATACCATCACTACTAATTTTGGGTATTATTCTAGCACATGTATTATTTTACATACAGAGACTGAGAAGAAAGTCCTGAACCTTCACTGGATCTATAACAGTCTCTCTTAGGAATGGTAGGAGTTTACGGTATAATACAGATCTTCTTGGTTGCGATGCATGTAGATTTGCAGCTGGATGCCAGTGTTTTATAGGAATATGGAGGAAGTATGTTCCTCTTAAATGCACTTAGAAGTCCACATGGTATGACATGCAGAACACTGCCATCAATATCTTCACTGCTGTGATAACCTCAGATCTCAAACTACTGCTTAAATTCTGTTCTAGTCGAATGCACAGTTTATTGAATTGTACTTATCGAACAGATCACAAGTTCACAATCAAAACGTAAAGATCATTGGGAGAATACAGTCTAAATCACCCTAAGCTTAGCCTGGCCAATCTATGCAAACCTAAAGGTGAAAAGTTACACTGGAATGTGACTAGGCAGGAGACCACTTCAATCAATCAATGATTTTGAGTTTTAATTTGGTTACCAGACCAAACAAAATCACTCTAACCTCCACAACACTGCTGTTAAAAGATACTTTGAATTACACTACCAGACAGAATTCTATAAAAATAAATCCCTTATAATGATAACAGATTGAGACATGTGACAAAGGCAGATATTAAGTTACATAACCTCTTTTATCAACACAAAATTAAGGTGACAGTCTATATATTTTTACCATTATGAAATCAATTATATCAGATACTTTACAATGATTTATTAGGTCTAATAACAAAATTAAATCTGGCCTGAGTGTTCGGTAGATTAGTGGGGTTAGAAGGCTTTGATTCAGGCGTATAAGCTGTAAATAAAAACCGAATACAGTGACAAACGCAGTAAATACAGTCACCGTACTGTGGAGCTATTCCTTCTTGCCTGTTGTTGCAAATAATGTAAATAAACTTTCCCGAGTGGGTAATCGTTACATAGAGCACGTCTTTATAATCCGAAAACACGATATGTGAACATGACTATCGATGAGGTAATCGACTGTCGTAATCGTACTCTCGATTGTGACAGTCGATTACGTAGATCAGAAATGGTGGGATTTGACTTTGTAGCAGTACTGTTGATTCCAGGACATCAATACTGGTAAGAATTTACTTCAAATTCTTTACTTTAATGCAACAAAGGTGGGGGGGGGGGGGAGATTCAAAGTATGTTTTACCAAAACAGAATCTTTAAAGTACATATACACAAAAACAGTTTGTTAAGTTGAAGTTAGTTTCAACACATTCTTGTCAGAATTTTTGGTATTCTGATAATATTAATATAACCTTAATTTTTAATGTTTATATTTTATGGAAGGGATGAATACGATATTTTGTTAATATGTGTACCTTGAAAAATATCTTTCGATTTTTGTTTGGTGTATTATTGCCTCGATAGCAATGCTGCGTATGTTCATTTATAGATTGTGTACTTGTAGTGAAATAAGCATTCCGGGAAACGTGTAATGTACTTATCTTTGGTTAAATTATAACGACTGAAATTTGTGGATTGGAACGTCATTCTGTTTTTAGCATTTTCCAGAGGTTTCATTTATGCAACCCATATTGAAGTTCATGATTCGTCTGATAGGTGTCACAGACGGTCATGCTTGCAGTTAATCCACCTATAGGAATATCCTCGTATTACAGCTACTGCAATACGCATGTCAGTGAATACTTTGAACTTGTCGCAAGAGGAGAACTTGTAATTAGATCTTAACTGAGAAAATATAAGGCTGGGTAGGTAAAAGGAAGGATTTGAGGTTTTCACGGCGGTGAGTCCGAAGATGGAATTTTCCTGGGTTGTTGCGCCGTGTAGTCTGTTAGAAGTTTACCGACGTTTTAGAGATTATGATCACTGCAAATGTTTAGGCACTGAAAAAAATCAGTGGTTATTCTGTTGTTTTGTTTTACGTAAACTGGTCTTCTCTTTCATGCAGACATTCCGTGTAGTGATTAGCCCAGTCTTGTTAAGAAAAACCTTGGTACTCGGTGATCCCGCGTATATTAACCGGAAATGAGGTCGTCGTAGAAGCTGTTAGCTTTGCAATGTCTCTCTGTAGTAGGCTGATATTCGGAATAATGAATGTCAAATATGAAAATGGGCTTTTGAAGTTTACAGACACAAAACTTCATGCATATATTATTATGAATCTATTTGTTGTCTCTACGCATTTGCTGAACATTTGACTAAACAGCACTAGACAAATGCATTCATCATTGTTTTTATATTCATTTCACAAATCCGACTTGCCGAGAATTAATATAATTTGTAAGGTCGTTTGTACTCTGCGGAGATTTTAATGCCTTGACGTAAATATTGTGTTCCCTTCTTCGGCGATCATTTTCACGAGAAAGTAGACAATTAACGATGGTACGACCAACCAGTTAATATCTACGCACTAAACAATGGGGTGAAATTAAGCGTAAACGAGCCTAATTAACTTGTTCTTAAGAATTTCATAATATCTCATCTGGTCAATAAATTTCCTGATTATGTAACCCGAAGGGTATTCATAACAGTTCGATGTTGTCCTGTAATTTGCACTTTGGTCTTCAAAGTGGTCTCTTTCCTTCACCATTTTTCTGTTTTAACGAAGGACTTTGGACGATTTGTGAATGCAAGATTGGAAGGAATGTGTTAGGAGATGCCATCTTTATTGAGGGACTAAGGAAAATCTATCACAACATTTGGCCTTCGGGCGAAGCCCGATATCTGCCGAGCACTAAACAGGATTTAATGAGGGTATTCGTGTTGAATGGAAGAAACTTTACCGCGTTTTGGACGTAATCCGGTCGGGTGTCTAACCAAACTCCGTGTGTATGAACTAGGCTTATGTGTAGTTTGGATATCACTGTCATAGACAAATCCTACTGACTTTTAATCCAGGAATTAAATGTCTGCGCACTGATTAATTGCCGGCTGCATCAGAAGTGTGTTTTTTAGGACACCAGTTTCTTCCGAGCGCTAAACTGCGTGATACAGACGTGGCGATTGAAAAATTGAGCAGGAGGCTGCAGAGGATTAAAGTCAGAGACGAAAGCGGGAAGGCAGGGAGGTGACGGAAAGGAAAATACATTTGATAAGGCGGTATTGAAGACAGCGAAAACCTAGTTCGGGGGAGGAGGGAGAAAAGATAAAAGGTTAGGATTAATGTGGGAGTGAAATGGGATAAAGTGACAAGTGACAGAACAAATATTTCGTTTGCAGGAAGAATGAACAACTTTTCTTATAGAAAATATGACGTCAGGACAGCGAGGGAAGGAAACGATGTGTTTGCGTCAAGAAATGCATTTCTTAACCAGGGACATTTTTACGAGGCCCAGAATCGCACGCGAAGTTTGTAAGTGAAATATTTCATTTGCATGTAATGCCCGAAGGGAATCATCTTTGAAGATCTTCTTAATGGTACAGATTTACTTCTTTATTTCAGTGAATGTGTAGGACCGATTTATATTTTGGCCTGACTGCAATTAATTAAGTCCACGGAGCAGGTCTCTCACGAAACGTTGATACTTAATCATCTCGCCAAAAAAATTCCCATTTTTATAGAACCCAACATTTCAGCGCCATTAGGTCTCCCGCGTGGTTAAATTTCAAGTTTTCCGGCTAAAATGTTAGTAATACGAGAGCGCTTCAGTACATTCGTTTAATTATAATATACGCACGCGCACTCTGAACGAAGGCTGTTCAGAGTAGACTTACAGGTGCAAATAAGAATTTAAGTTGCAGTGATGTGTTCCTATTTCGCTCTTCCTGTGAGGCAAAAGTATCAAGTCATTGGACAGAGGCCGACCGCTGAATGAGCTGTCTGTTGGATTCAGTAGGGCTTCAATTAAAAACAGTTAAGTATTAGTCACAGAGAAAAGAATTACATGTTGATTTCTTTAGCACAATGAATAGGCACAATTGCTATATTAGCTGCCGTGATAGCCGATCGCGTATCTCGTCTTTCCCATTCAGCCTTTGATGGATGATGAGTTCCAAAGGTTCAACTGAAGATGATGGACCACGTGAAGCTGTTGGCGGGAGATAAATGCCTCCACAGTATTGCTATTGTTGTCGTAAAGTCTCTGAGGACACCGCCAGCCGTTCCGTTCTGGCGTTCGGGCCTCTGAATACAATGAGCTCCACGGATCTGTTCTTTTTACAGGCGACGCGGACTTAAATTAACGTCAGATTTGTTGTCTTAAATGTTCCTGTGAAATCGATATCTGTGAGAGGACAAGACAAAACGGCTTTTTGAATGTCTGCGACTTGAAAATGTTGCCTGTATCTTTAACCGGGAATCAGAACATTTTATTAATGGATTTTGCTGTGCATTCGATGATGCTTCGTTGGAGACTTATTATTTATTATTCCATTGAATTTCGAAACATTTTACACTCACACACGCATTTAATTTCTTTAGGATGGTTTGTATGACTGAAATGTGGTCGACTTTTGCTGAAGATCGTACAAAATCTTAAAACTTCCTGTGTGAGTTTGTAATTGACATCTGCTCCCTGTTCCTCGGTGTATGTCTGGGTGACTTATATTTATTTCATTATCTGATATTCCTTTTTATTTTAAAACATGCACCATTTTAAATTATTTCATTATTTGTGCCTTTTTTGGGGCATGTTAGCTTCATATGTTTTCGAGTCGCGTGCCATGTTTTTTTTGCATTTTAAAATATTCGAAATAAAATAACTTGGCCTGGAGGTAATATCGCGTTTCTCTTGTAAACTGATTTGAATTACAATTTTGTTTCTGTTTGACGACAAAAAAACAAAAAAGTGGAAGGGACAGTATACAGTGTAATGTTCTGCATCCTTCGTGACTTGGAAAACTGTATTTGAATCCATACTTCCCCGAGCTAAACAAATTAATATCAATAAAGTGTGTTGTTTTGAAGACACTAGTTAAACATGAAAATAATTTTAGAATATATTGGTTTACCGATCAAAAAACGAACATACAAACAAACAAACAAACTAATGACTGATTAAAAATTGGATGGTCAACTGAAAGGCTTCCGACTAATTGAATGCGGAGAGGGGCCTGCCTCTAAGCAGCTGTCGTCTGCGTGATAGATCGGCCGACCCGCGTGTTTAAAGCGACACCGATCCATTTCCTTCTGACGACTGACCTGACGTCGCGGTCGGCATTTGGGAGGTCCTGGGTTGAAATCTGGGCCCGGAGGCCGGTTATCCTGACTCAGGCGTTTCGTGGTTTTCCTCAGACCCTCCGGGGAATTGTTGCGATAATACCATGCGTTCTCAATCCATCCTGTTCATTTAACCCCCTTACTAATGCTTGGTGGATACTGAGGAAAACAATTTAGATGTAGTTTGTCCATCCTCCTCCTCACGTCCGAATTTTCCCCTAAGAGCCCTTTTTCTTACGCCCACAATCTAAATAGGAAGATTTTCCGAATTTTGCCACCGGAAACTGTATATATAAAAATGTTTGAGACAGAAGTCGCCGGTTGCAAATATTTTGTTATGTTTGTGGTGTCATATGGCATTAAAATATATTTCAGAAAAAGTTAAATGGATTTATGAAGATTGTAAATTGAATACTGAAAGCATGAAACAGTTGTTGTTTTGTAAATTTATAGATGGCCTTCGTGGTCAATGCTAATTGTTTGTTAATTACTATTCTGTCGATAACATGTTGACTTATGTGATCATAATGATAGTTGGTCTGCACCTTGCACTTCACATGCTGGGCTACTTGTGAACCTACGCTTTTAATTTAAATTACATCTTTGCTGTCTCTTGTCATCATTATACGTTATACGTATCGCATTTGATGTCTTAACACACGTTGAACAGAATTTGAAAAACTTTGTAATTATTTCAGTTCTCTGGTTTACGTATGTGGCTACAGGAATGAACTCGCGTCAGTTGGTCCCAGTTCAGCATCGAACATCATTACATTTTGGTGCCCAAGACTTAACACAGCAATTTAACTGGCAGTCCGATTAAAATTGTAACTCAGATTCGAGAGTACGTGCGACCGCTTCTCATGAAAACTTAAAAGCGCTTCGCCCCTTCCATCCACTTTCGCGGTTCTGGTTGCCTTCCACGTGTTCTGCCGCTTGTTCATCAGGCACGTCGCTCCTTTTTATCCGTTTAGGCAACTTCCGTTCCATCCACGCATCAACTTCTTTCTAACATCCCCAAATCCTTCACTACGTACTTTTAATTCATGCACAGACAATACATTCTTCAGTTTCTGAAGTAGAATGTAAACATCTTCTCATAAAATTACAATCTGACGAAGTATGGTGAATTCTTTCAGGAGACAAATCATCTGTGGGCGTACGTGTTTCAGCCCCTCTGAAGGCTACGTGTGGTCTTCTTATTCCGTCCCAATTCGAGTGCTTAATTTATTCCAGTCAAAACCTCTTCTAGATTACCGACTTCGATTATGCGTATTGAATTTACGGCATTGAATTTGGCTGTAATCTTGCTTGAAATCTGCGGGGAAGTCAAATTAGTGTCGAAACTGTGAAACTGGTTTAGTTACAACGAGGATTTACTGTGTTCATTTTATTGGACGCGTTCAAGGCGTGGGGGGGGGGGGGCGCTCGTGGTGGATTTAAAACTGCGCCTTCGAGTGTTTACGATTGCCCGCAGAACTTTATGTGCGAAGGTTCGATTTCGGGAGAGGCACAGAATACTTTACGCTGACGTTTTGAAAAAAGGGCCACTCATTTTGTGAGAGCGAAGTGCACCGAAGCAACTGACCTTCTGTCTTTCGACGACAGAATCATCCCAGCAGCCGAATCCCTTCTTCTGTCACAGATGTTCGTCCCGTACCAAAGCTTCTTAATCTCCTATATAAAGTTTCTTCAATCGACTTTCGGGATTGGCTGTCCTGACTGATAATGGTGAACCCTCTTATGGCACAATCCTGGATGTGTATGATGCGGCTGTCCCAAGAATTTTCGTGGATGTTCTCATTCCCTTTGGATGTCAGCTGCTAGTACGTCGCTTCGCGTTGACATCCATCCCGGCTCAAGAATTCGATTCCTGCAAACAGCGACGCTAAGTATAGCAAAATTCGATAGTGTTGGAGGGAGTCATCTTAGCTGCAGTCGGGAGTTTCGCAGGGGCACGGTGGGTCTCTGCGTTGCAAGGTCCTCGCGACTCAAGACAAGTTGCGCGGTCTCCCCTTGTTAAGTATGCAAATTGCAATGAACAATGAGGAATAAGTCTGCGATGCGGATTTCTTTGTGCTCAGTAATAAACAAAGTTGAATCCACCACTGGGCTGAGTTGGACTAGTTGGTATCCCTGGTAGGAGAAGGGTGGCTTTTGCAGGCTTTACGACAATGCGGCAATTTCCCGCTCGCAATTGGTAGGGGAGATAAAGTGAAGTTGTTTTCCAAAGAAACTTAGTACCTGTGACCTCGTAGCACCGAATCTCATTGTAAAGACCAAACTTGAAGCGATTAATTAAGAAAACTCTCTGCTCTTTACTTAGAAGTTGCGACACGCTTTGTCCTTTCGAGTCTGCAGTCAGCGGCTAGTAATTGCGTGAGTCAATTGAAGCTACACTAAGAAGAGTGATAATTCTGTACTCGTGAAAGCGGATGTTCAGAGCACGTCAAAGTAGTTTCTTTTCGCTCACGTCAGAATGTTAAACAGCGCTGGCAACAGTAAGCATCTTCGCCTTTCTCGTTGGCAAGTCCGCAGCATTTTCGATTTGCACAATCAAAACTGTGGAACGTATGCCCCGGGCTTTGCAACATTTCGTGTACCTGAGGAACATAAATTATCAAACGCTGACAGAAGTCTGCTGGATGTCTCTGTTTATGGTTGGGGTGGATTTGCTTCATCCATTTCCCACAATGCACCTCTTGCACCACACTCGCCGTACCGTAAAATATAGCATTACAAGATAGATGCCTCGTGGCCATAAATCTTCCGTACGAGCTAAGAGGTCACATCACTTAGATTGAGCGTGTCTGTACATTAGAAAACCAAATAAAATAAACAAGAAAGCGAAGGAGGGGGCAAGGCCACGAGAGATGATTGAAATAATGAAATGTGACCCCCCCCCCCCCCCCAATGCGTTGTTAATGCCGGTTCACGATTCGCTTAACGTAAAAGTCTCGGCGTAATGCAGCCAGACGTTTTTGTGACACTTGCGTGCTTACTGGGAGCTAACATGCGGTGGATCACAAGGATATCTGATATAAGTTCGTTTGTCTTCATGAGGGACGCAACTTAGTGCTGAAGTACGGATATTAATATCTTGAAGAGGTAACTCGGTTAAAGCGTCTCCACGCGGAAAGTATTTAGTCGCCGTGAGCGTGATGACGACATTTCTGTCTGTTAGAAATGGATATGAAAGACAAATCCGGTTCTCAGGCGACGTGAAATCTTGCGTTTGTATTTTTCTCCATTCCCCCGTCTGTGGTTTGGTTTCTCGGCGGACATAATCGGTGTCTGTAAGGCATAAATCGATTTGTATGCGCTGTGTTATACGATCCTTGCCAGCCGTTTAATGCATAAATCGATTACCGCGAGTCATCGAGAGGACGTGAGGGGCCTCTTCCTTCTGGACATGAACAGGCAATTCGATGATCCGACTGATCTGTTCGAGGACGCAGTGACGCACTCTTGAGCCCAGAAGTGCAGGCGGTGGTGGTCATTTCGGCTTCTCTGCGTGGTGCTACGTGTTTCATTTCTTGAAGAAGCGATCAACTGATATAGGAGTCAGCAGCATGTGAGATCGCTTTGATTAATGACAATACGTACAGCGCATGCGTGTAGTCTGGTGTGACCTTTTGACATTCCTTGTACAGATAAGAGACGAGCCCAATTTAGTGAGTGGTCTGATGCTTTGATGCCATCGCATACAGCACACAGGAACTTTAAGGCAGTTACAAATAAGCCCTCACTGTGATTACATGCCTATCAACATCGAGATAAGGCCATTGAGATGCAAATTCACTGTGCATAATCATTCCTCGTTCGTGTTTCTTTCCTTTTTACAATGAATATTATACATTTAAGAGAGGTGGGGGTTACGTAGTTTATATAAGCCATGTTATATTTCGTTTGAAGATTTTGATTAATTTATTTTGCTTCCTCGGAGTTGTTTTGGAGAGAAGCATCTTATGAAACTACTAAAAGATGTTACGAAATCTGCGTAAACTGGTGGCACACAAATATTTTTCTAGGTGAAGAATACAGAACGTGTTTGAGGAAAATATTTAAAACAAGGAAATCTTCACACTCACCGCTGTGAAAACCCCAAATCTTACAAGGAAAGTGTAGATAAAGGTAAAATTTATTCTTCACTAAATGTCATTCAGATAGCAGAATAGGAAACATAAGTTAATATGATGGACACTTCCATACAATCTCACACTACGCAGTCACTTTCATTCCACATTTATAAAATTTCATTGAGACATGAAGGGAGTCCCTTTGCGGGTATACACGAAGAAAACGTGCACACTTCTTGGGGATTTTTTTGGAAAATTTTAGGATGAGAAATGAAACTGATTTGAGACGTGGCTTTCGACTGTCTAAACAGACGACATGTGCTCATATTTTCGTGCAGAGATAGTTGATGGACATCGGATAACAAGGGTGGGTGAAAACGATACTGTAAAGCGTATAAAATTATTTCTGTGTAAAATAATTCCACCCCATATTTTGTATAAAGTCTTCGTTTACATTTCGAATGAAAGTTCGAGGCGAGGACTTTTGCATTTCTCTCCGCTTTCTGCTCGTAGAGACGAACTAAGAACGAAGCTTCAGTTCTTGTGCCTTCCCAAGAGAAGCAAAACCTGGAAAGTTTGCAGGAGTATTTACATTTGAAATTTCGAATGGCCTTTAGGTGTTAACAGACGTTAGTGTGAGTTCTCAGGAGCGCTCCAAATCCGCACACACGATCTCCTTCACAAAACACACACAATTTCTTCACTGAGATCCCGTGCTCCGTTACGAATTCAACAAAATCACGATCAGGCCCAGCGCCTTTCAAATGGCGTTCTCCGACTCTGTCTGGAATTCGTTCCGACATGTTAATCCAAAGCAGTACCACGAACACGAACTTAAGAATTTAAATTGTACGTGTATCATCCTTTACGGGCTGTCTGCTTGTAAATTTAACGTAAGTGACTAAGTTCACAAGGCGTTGCATGCGCAAATTTTAATCTGTTGATAATATTTAAGTACTATATTTATTGTTCAGTTTTTTCTTTAATTTCCGACAAAGCCCTAAAAGTTTCTTCATTTGCCTAGTAAGACCGAATTCTGCCTCCGCCATATCAGGTGGTATATGTTCGACGTTCAGCTCTTCCTGTACGTACACTAGGCCGTCTTCGCACCGCGGCTGTCGTGGGGCAGGTTCAACACCCGCGCTACAAGGGAAGACATTTGTCGTAGGGAACGTAATCATACACGCGGTATGTTCGATTTCGCTGTTTAACGGGAGTTTACTGTGTAAATGTTTTCCAACATCTGGCCAAGGCAAATTCAGTGACTAAAGTACGAAATCAGAATTAAATTCCTGAAGAAGTCAGGGCTGACTAAATCGAAACATAGGCCTATTCACTGTTGCTCGTACATTACCTAACGCGGGAATTAGTGTCATGCAAGTGTTGTGCTCTCGAAGAAGGGTTGGATGTGGAGTTATGAGGTGTGGAATACGCGCGTCATTTGATAAGGCGCACAGCAAAGTGTGAGGACACCGACGTCACGTCCGATTATAAATCTCGGCGACGCGAACGCCAGGAAACCGGAGGCCGCCGTATCTTTGAAGTTCTCAATTTGCTGGATATGAAGAAAAACACGTTTTTGTCGTGAAAGAGATCATGTTTTATGATTCCAGGGTGTGAATATTTACACTTTCATGTGCAATATTTTTCTCTGTGTTAAAACCTGAGTTTTTCGTCCTGCAGCCTCAAACATTGCACAGATGTACCTATTGTATCGAATGGAAAGTTCTGGGTATTTTTTTTCGCCTAGTAAACATTTAAAGCAATCTTATTATTCGTTTCAATAATATATTCGACAACTGTGACTTAGAACTAAAGGCACAAGAAATGCAAGTTAAATTCTGCGTTGGTCAATAATAGTATCGTAATGAGATTATTTCCAAAACAACGTTAAATGTTGTAGAAATCTGCATTGACATCATGTAGTTAAACAAATACAGAGGTAATGTGAACTACCATGATACCTGCACAACAAGTCAGGTTAGCGAAATGCTACTCGCCTTGTCTCATCGTTGACATTCCACTCCCGCATAGATCAGGGCAGGAATAGGAAATATTTTTGTAAAATCTTGAACAACGCTTGGTGTGAATGTATTGTCTACAAATTTCCTGTCTTAGAAAAAGATTTAATTTTGGGGGGATATATGCCCTTGATGCGAAATAAAATTGATCTATGATTCATTTTTGTTCGTACTCATCCCATGCCTAAATGCCCCATTTTCATTTTCTGGTTTGATAATTTTGACTTTACCTTTCTGTAATATCGTTTAACTGCATTGGAACACAGAAAAGTGTGGTAGTGTTAAATTCTAAACTGGAAACTGAAGAAATGTTCAAACTTAATTCAAGCTTTCAAATGGAGTTGCAGGTTGATTGATCTGCATGAAAGAGGAACTTTCTTGGAATTAGTCTGTGTATGAATACCGGTACAAATTTCTAAGTTCTAAGTACATTTCTGGAAGAATTTTCCATCGCTCCAATATCCGCTCTCCGATAAGCAGGCGCCTGCACGAACACACTCTGATAAATTACATTCGAAATTCCTACGCCCGTTTTGAGTCATATGAAGTCCAAGTCATGGACGTTGCGCCACTTTAAGGTCAGAAGGTGACAGTAGGAACCCAAATGAAATTGCTCTGTCCCACCCAACTTCTGTTCGGAACGAGGCTTGGCCGTCCAGAGAAACCGAGCATCGAATGCCTTTGTCGGTGCGTCTGGGCTCCCAGACTTCGCCCTCCATGTCTTGTAGTAACACATGCAAGTTTCACTGATGACGCGGCAGAAACGCAGACCGTGTTCGTTGGATTCTGAGTCATCCATCAGCCTTTATAATATCATCTAATACATGTACAGACCAGGGAAAATAATGTTCGGAGGGAGCGTTTCTTGCGTGTATTTGCTAATTTTGGCAAATGTTCAGTAACAGAGCGGCAGAGTTCGAAGCGGAGATTCATCGCCTGTTTGTCACACGCAAGATTTGTTGTTAAAAGAGAGAGAGAGGTCTAAAATAAACTCGACATATAAGCTTACTAAAAGCAAAGGTCATTAATAAATATATTGTTAATTGTTCGTGGAGTTTTGATGTTCGGTTAAGGAATACAGTTTTTTCCTTTCATGTTTTAACTGTGTAGCCTGTTAATATCTTAATTTATGCATGGATGTCGAAATGTCCAAGGAGCAAATATTAAATTTAATAGAGCAATGCGATTTTCGAAATTTGGTGTGATGATTGTGCCAGTTGAAAATACGAACGTGATGGTTCCGTAAATTTCTGAGGCGGGGAGATGCTCTGACGACGCCATACACGCGTCATGACGTCACTGCTCCAGACATCATCATCGGTCTTCATGAGGCAGTCAATAGATGACGTTAAAAGTGCGTATAGAATGTGCCGGAAAGAAGAAATTTGGAGTTTTGAAATTTCTGTTACTCCGAAGAGTGAATATTTCCAGTCTTGTTTAAAAGGGGATGATTTAATCTGGAAAAAAATTCGTAGCTAAACATTTCCGAAGAGTAACTGAATAAAATCATTGTCATAGGGAACTTTCAGACGGAAACGTAATTCTTCGTCGGGAAGACCGAGGTATCCGGTTTCGATTGCGTGCTAGGTCAGACGCTTTGATAAAAGTGTTAGTGCTTAGTTTCCCCACTTTTAATGCTCGGAAAATTTAGTTAACGTGGATTGTTTGCGAAGAAGCTGAATTATGAACGCGGTGGCTTGTTGGAAAGCGTAAATTGATTGCGGCAATATTTTTCTCGAAGCCATTAGTTTCAGCCCCAAGTAGCCGTGTCCAGTGCCCAGTCTTTGTTTTGCGGGGTTCAGTGCCACCTTGACGTATCAACTTCGGAGTCAAAGGTCACTTCTCGCTGGAGAGGGAAGGAAATGAAGGTATAAAAAGTCGGAGACGAGCCAGAAGATATAGAGGAAGCTGAGGAGCGGAGGTTCGTACCTTCGAGAGGACCCTTTTCCCTTGGAACGGTCGAGCAAAAAGTTCTTTGAAGCTCTGTTCAGGAATGAGCTTCAGCGCGATCTAACATGGAAGTTTTAAGTGCCGACACGTGGGCGTTATTAAAGCGCTTAGGAGTTACTATTTTAATAGGATAAAGTCTATGACGTCTGACGTCAGTACTGCAACAAGGACCGACATGAAGAACACGTTTTGGGCTGTGTTCTCCGAAGAGCACACTTTTCATTTTCTACAGGATATGAATGGTTTTACGTAATTCTGATCCAATAGAATTTTTACACGTCTTGAAATTTAATGCAGGGTTAATAGTGCAGTTACTAGGGTTGGCAGATTTCAACAGGCAGTCGTATTCTGCGCCAAGGTTTAACGCTCCGAGTTCAGATCACGGTAAATAGCTGTGTTGATATTTGTTTTTTTTATAAATCTTCGAATTATTGTATGTTTTTGTAATATCTATAAACCGAGCTGAAGACGGATTTGGAATCTCCGTTGTGTTCGCGTTACCTAAGTTTCGTTGAAGTCGCAGGATCAACTGCATGAAGAAGTCCGGCTTTGTAGCACGCTGCAATACGACGAGTCAAATTACTTCAGACATGATTAATAATCTTGGGCGAAACCAAGTTAATTATTCGGCTGCTGTTGCTACTTGTAATCTAATCGCGAGATTCCCAACTATTTCAATTAAAGCTTTATTCATTTGTAATAAGATCGCGCGTTGTCTTACCTCGGAAATGCTTTGGAATAAGACAGCGACCGCCATAAACTTATTGAAACTATGTCGACGACGTTTTCGCTTACCTGCACTGCGGGACGAATAGTTGCTCACGTGGTTAATGAGGACTGTCTTCAGTGTGACACACAAACTGGTCCATCTCCTTGTTCTAGTCGCCGTAATCCGTAGTCAAGAAACGCTTACAGATCAAATCTTTCAGATTTAAATTTAATACGAGTTCAGAGCCACGCACTTGCGCCATTTTTATGGCCACCTGTTAGCAGATGCGTACAAGTGTCGCCTATCTGAATAACAGTTCTGTGTTGAGGGAAATTTACGCACGTGGTTTCGTGGCATCCGTATTTGTCTCTCCGTACAGCATCTGATGCCGTTTCGCCATTCAAGATAAATTTCTGAGTAATTGTTTATATGAGATAAGACAAACGTAACAGAGTTCAGAGGTGAGAGTCACACTAACATTAATCGATGGGGGTTTTCGTGGTTTTAGACAGTCCCTCTAGTACCTTAAATTAAGCCACGACCGCTTCTTTTCCAATTTATTAATTACTAACATCCTCTCATCCGACTGAGCAACTATAAATAAATGTAAGCAAACAAGACGAGAACGTGTTCTCCAGTTCGTTTAACACCATTTGCCATAATATTGTCCTAGAAGAGAGGAGTGGTTGTCAGAGCTGCATTTGGCGATTATCCGTGCCTCAGGTGGCAAAGCGTATCCACGACTGAAACAATACTTAATTGAAGCTTAATTTCAAGCATCTACCGGTACAACACACGCGTAACCAACTCGCCCGTCTCTGCTTATTTATGCGTATGTGTAGCTCCACTAAAATGCAAATGTCCTCCATACATATGCAACATGTGGCTGTGTATTTTCTCTTGTTTGAGTCTAGTAACGCCCCCCCCCTCTCTCCCCCCGCCCCAGACTTGTCTTTGGCTCCCCACCCACATGCCTAATCACTCCACTACATTAATTGAGCGACGTCCATCGACCACTGGTCCTAATTATATCTTGGCTGTGCATCTCAATAAAATCGGTAAAAACACGATACGGACACGTGGGTTACACCGTCAAGCTAAGAACCGCTCCGTCCGGATTTTATATTTTCTGTCTGCAAGTTTTTGCGATGTCGACATTTTAATACATCTTAATCGACTTGTTATGTAAACAAGCAGTTGGTTCTGAATGAGCTCGCCGACAGTCACACATGTGAATTGCGTCATTACAAATTCTTGGCCTCGTCCGGAAATATTTCTGTTGTTCTCAAATATTCCGGTTAGCCAAAGAAAACTTTCTGTGTTGGAAATAATGTACGTAGTGCAAACCCGTGGAATCCGTTCGTAAATTATTTATTTTAGTGAAGTCTTTATCTATTCAAAACATTAACTAAATATTACTCAACGTAAGCAGACTTTTTTTTTGCTTTTTAAGTAGACTTTGGGTGTTGGCTCTTTTGCATGTAACCGCACTACCGACCAACCAACAAACTCGCCCTCAGCTTTGGTGCTATCTGTGTTTATGTTAATTTTGAAGTCGATCCTTTATGCCCACTCCAGAGTTGCTGGACTGACAGACAGACAGACCGACAGACTGGTTGAAACCACGAACTTCACTGCCAGACACTGAAACATGCGTATTAATTCAGTTGACTCCTCTCAATTACATTTCACTCCTAGCGTTGGTACTGTCTTCTATGAATAACTTTGTCTGGTTCTGCAGAGCGTCTCGACAACAACGAAAACTACGTAGAAGTACGTTACGTAAGCAGATGGCGAATATGGAAATGTAAGTTCCATCAGATGGAGAATGCAACTACATTAAGAGGGCGTGCATTTATGGAACGTGGAAGAACGATTTTGGTGTGTTACGAAGTGCAAAGAATAAGGACGAACGCTGCATATTTCTGAAATATATTTTACCATACGATACAATATTTTAGGAGCCTACTTCAATGCCGGTACGTCTCACAAATTCGATCGTCCTCATTTTGAATTTGTAATTTACGATTCTAACTTTGCGTCAGATGGCACAATATCCATACTAATGTTCATAAAATCCGTCTATCAGTTCTGCGGACTTAATACAGGCAGATTTCGTTCGCCTTGTGCAAAGAACCGTTTTTGAAGGCTAGTTCAATAAAATACATCTCTCATTAAGCAAATTTACATAACAAAAGCTACGCTTGGTGATCAGAACGTAGTTAAAAAAGAACATTATTGATATTCCGGAGTCTTGTGTATGGAGAAAAAAGTTTAGATCCACTTATCACTGCCCTCTTAGAGTGTGGAGTTTTTCCTGGATATAATAAAGGGGTATAATTAAATATGCATACATTTTGTTATAATTTGTTTGTTTGAGAAGCAAATCGTATTTTAATCTACGTCTTTTTTGGAGTGTACAGTTCATTGCCCGTCATCTTCTATTCACCTCCTCACAAAATGAGGAAGCTACAGTGAGATAGACCGGGTTCGATCCCCGACGGGGGCAGAAGATTTTTCCTGTAGCCTCTGCGTCCAGACCGGCTCTGGGGCCCACCCAGCCTCCTCTACAATGGGTACCGGGATCCTTTCCCGGGGGTAAAGCCGGCCGGGGCGTGATGCTGACCACTCACCCCCATCTAGTGCCGAGGTCAAGGAAGAGAGGAGCTATACCTCCACTCCCCCCCAAACGCCTACATGGCGTATAGTGGGACAAACTTTACTTTTTACAGTGAGATAGAAGCCTTATGCACTGACATTCAATTTGAACAATAAATATGAAATTAAGATTTGCCACAGCGAAGGAAGATAATACAACAGTTTAAATAATATGCAGCTGTGTAGGATTTGAGGTTGTCTTACGCCTGGTAGACGTTTACTTAAGTCATCCGGACTTCACGGCCCAAGAACCCAGAGGACAGGCATCTTCAATACGCAACTAGATTCGCGTTTGTTTGGTTATGAGGGTGGATGGAAGAGATGTATTACACAGTCTAGAGCTTTCAGACGTAATTAAATGAGTGCATGTGGTCTCTAGAACAGCGCGCCGGCTCTTGTACCAATTGCTGATTCCAAACAGTGCTGATTGCCTGCTTAACGACGAAATTGCTGCGTAGATTAGAATTTCAGAACATATTGATCTAACCTCGGACTGGCGTAATCATTTGGGGCAGCGCATGTGTGACTTGTGTTCTGGATCAATATCGCTGGAGTCTCGGTTTATGTACAGGCAATCTGACTTCCGATTTAATGGTTTTCGTAGTCATTACGACCTGTTCTGAAATAGGCCACTACCTAGCCCTGTAAAGCCTTGTGTTAATTGTATGTCCCACTAGCTTTAAAAGCGATGTGTTCGTGTACAATTCTTAGCGAAAGAGGAATTATTTTCTTAACAGAATTAACAAGCTCGAATGTGTAATGACGAAGTGTTATGCTTTCTTTGCGGTATGGACTGAGTTGTTAAATATTTTTCTTTGTTTCTCAATAGCTCGTTTATGTAGTACAAGGTTCGAATAAAATCATAGCACCAACTCGTATACGGATACAAATCGTGTTCTGAGCCTCACTGTAAGAACTGTTTGTATTGCATTTCAGTTAAGTACTTTTTAAATTTCTACGGAAAACACGTACTTTTTCAGATGTCTCTGGATGATTCCTTCATAATAACTGGGCTATATGAAGATTAGGGAAATTAATTAGTGTAGTGTGTGGAATTTCGAGGTGCTTGATTTTGTAATTGTGTTCTTCAGTTGTTTTATCACGTAAAAGTCCATTCAGTGGACTGTGATGTGAGTTAGGACGCTGTGCAGTCTTGAAAATAACGTACAAGATTACAAAAGCGTCACTCAGAGTCGACATCTTCGCTGGAGTTTGAAACTTAGCTCTCCGATACTCCGTCATTCTTGCATGGGACATTCTGCAGAGTGATGGGAAAATATTGCAAGATGACCGCTCCTAACCCCTGGTCTGACTCCGGATGTCAATGAGTGATCACCTGGCTGGTCACGTGCGTGATCTCGCATTAAAATCATTCCGCTCTGCTCTCTGTGCTCTTCAGAATGCTCCCAGCATGACTGTACGCTGCATCCGTCATGTTAACTAATTAGCCTTTAACGAAACGAAAATAATTTTGGGACAATATTGACACGCTCGGGAGTGTTTGGTCATGGACTCTGTTTCATAGAGGATATCACGTACTGTGGTCGAGGGTCACTAATTAAATCTACGGACTGCTTGATTCTATAGGATTAATTTTCATGCGTTTAAAGCCAGGCTTAATGAGACGGCGTTACGAAGTGCCTGTTACATGCCTCATGAAAACAAAAAAACGTGTACGTAACATTTGTCTGATACAATTTTTGTTCACTGTGATGTGATTCAGTACAATGTTTTATCCCCTTTACTTTTCATGTCATGATGGCGAATCCTCGTGGAAGATGCAGATGCGATTTTAAAGTTATATTTACAGTTGTCTCTCGCACGTAGTACGTGCGAGAGACATGAGAATCGCACACAGAAAATCTTCTGTCGGTGACATGGCTGTCTTCTGGATTGTGGCGTCGTGTATTCTGGTAGAAGTTTACCGACGTTTCAGAGGTCCTTGCTGCCCCCCCCCCCCACCTCATCAGGTCGCCGTGGAAACCTCAAATCCTACTTATATCGGGAAGATTGAAGTGAAGTTGATTTAACTACGTTCATTTTGCTTAGGATAGGGTGTTTTATAATGAACATCGGGGTTCTGTGAAGCACAAAAGTCTTTTGACCCTTGACATTTAAAAATTCAATTTCTGTTTGCCACTTCTACTGGACTATGACAGCGCTACTGTGACTAGGTACTTCACCTTTCATACAACGCACATGACTGAAGCCGCGCTTACCTGAGACATGGGGATCACGTTCCATTCCAATTAACCTCTGCAGCACGTGTGAAGGATTCCTAATCAATTGATCACGCGCCTAAAACTTGGATTAATTGAATCATAATGAAAGTGTCTTCCTTTTTTGGCCCACGGGAGAAGATGACCCGCCGAGACGAGAAACAATTGAATTGCTCCATCTCGTGAGTCTTCCCAAGCCACGTGGTCTGCTTAGGCAATGAACTTTGTCTTCGAATGCCCTGCGTCTGAAATCTTCCACGCGCATTTCGTACTTTGTCTGGAAGGGATCCACCAGCAACAGCGGGGAGTTGTGCGAGTTGCGTAATATATTTCAAGGTCAAATGTAAAGGACAGGACCTCAAGATCAGCTGGCTCATTCGCTGTCCGCGAATGAACGAAGGCATGCCGACCGACAGTTGCACGTGCAGAAAATTCTGCGGAATCCTTTCAGATACAAAAGTTAAATGTCTCAGTTTTGTGGCATTTAACTGCCCGAGAGAAAATTTCCCGCTCCACATTTTTGCTCTAATTTCCTTTTAAGACTTGAAGACGATCGTTTTAGAGCACAAGAATTTGGCGCGAAGACGGGGAACCGGATCTCATTGTTAGTTTTATTATTTTACATGATTCGAATGAGTAAACGCCGATAACTAGTCTTCGCTCCGAGCGCGTTTCAAGGCGACTGCCCCTTTAACAGTGTCCCCATTAGTGTCAGTAAATACCGAAGTGAGGCCATTGTACAGTCGTATAATGGGTGCATGTGTCCATCGGGCACCAATAGGACGGTAACTCTCTGATTCGCTATTGTCCCATCAATCGGAATGCAGTTTGTGGATTGAGCACCAGTTAGGTTAATTGCCAATTTAAGCTAGCCGTATCTGGATAATTATGATCTATTGCAATGTCCTCCCTGCAATCCCGCCATAATCACGTTAAGTCATCGAAAAAACTCTCCCTGCGAACTGAGGAAAAAATTGCCAATCCTCTCTACGGTTCAGCAGGAGAAGGCGAAATTATGGAATACCAGCTGTGTAGCTAAAGTTTCTGGTTGTAGACTTCTTTCTCGATAACTTGGTATATGACATTGTTAATGGCGGAGATGTGTAAGTAGAGGAACGAAGTTGTCTCGGAAAGCATGCCGTCCACGCCGAGTTTAGAGACAATCAATCAATTAGTGTCTATTATGTAAATGCCCGTGAGTGCATGAGGAAGCGGATGTGCCTAGAACATTTTATCCTTCGGAAAACCCCCCAGGAATAGGCGAGAGAAATATTTCAAGTCGCAGTGTTTCGGAGATCATCACCAATCAGAAGTGTCGCGTAGTAAATCAGCAATAACTATTTTGTGTCTCTACCAAATTCCTTTGCGTTTGGTAAAAACGTGTCGCTCAGAAACTTGCTATAAGCAAGCGAATTTACAGAGTCATTAATAAAGCTGACTTAACTTTCGTGCACGTAGCGGATTGGCAACTATTTTCTTATGGCTTTGGCAAGATTTGCCTTCAATTCGAACTTCGTTTGCATTTATACTGAATTGGCTGGTGAGTTGTTTGTTACAGACGGTGATTTCTATACGTAGCTTCGATTGTAATTTTGGGAAACAAAAGGGACTGTGACCATTATGGTGGTGAAGTGGAAGGCATTTTGGGTTATATAATACCTGTACGTTAGAAGCAGAAATTGGCAGACTCAGATCTGCAAATGGTGCCAGTGACGAACTCGATGTTGCTCTACTTGATGGGCAAATGACGCTCCTCGGTGAGGCATTCGACTACCGTCTGGCGGTTCTTGTGATCCAGTCAACAAGGAATGGGTTGGAGGGGGGGGGGGGGCTCCTATATTATTGGGATTTAAACGAAAGTAGAATTGGACTTGTAACGCCACTGTGTACCGCACTTTTGGCTGGAGCCGTTACCTAAAGTCACGTGACTTGGCGATATGACAGTGTTGCAGTGAAAGTTATCATTTATCATATAAATTGGTAGTAAGAGTCTTGTATCGGGAACTCGTGTCTGTTGAATGGGATGGGGCCCATTGTCTCCAGAAGGGAAGGGGGAGGACGGGGAAATGCTGACACATTATTTTCGGCGTCTTGTCTGACGTTGGTTGTATCTAAATAGAAGTAGGGGACCCAGATACACTGCTGCTTTAATCTTTTCTGGAAATGTCCTTGCTGGTAATAATTTTGACTTATGGTCGTGCTGTAATAAAACATTCAGCGATTTGTTCCCATTTCCAAGGGAGAGGAAGGCGAATTGTTGTTGGAGATGAACAACAGAAGATATCTGGATTCTAATCTCATACTGTCCTACATTTTGTTTCTGGATTACGCCCCGCTATTTGCGAAGGCAACGGCGGAGTCATTTTCGAGCTAGAGATTATAAGCAAAAATCAAATTGCACTTTTTTTCGCTTTGTATGCCAATATGAACGAAGCAAATAGTCACACTCCCTGTTTCGCTTGAATTTATCGCACGCCACTGTTACAGTGTAAGAATTTTACTTCAAGATGTGCCACTAATGTACTCGTAATACTTAAAATATGATCCAAGTGAAATAAATAAATTCTCCCATAGCAAACAGCGCGCGTTAATAATCTGATTTCTGGACTGGAAAAGAGACGAGATTTAGGTTGGACACGCTTTATAAATTTATCACGTGGTTCTAGTAAGGTCGCTTAGATTTAAGTTAGGTTACTTTGCTGACGCCGATGTTAGAACGGGAGGAGCGGATAGCTTGGATAGATGGGAACGTTTCGCCTAGCAGCAGGTCATTTTCAGGTTTAGCGCACTTTACATTCATGGCATTTGCGAGGCGAAACGGCAGATTTTCAGTTGAATCGTGTTCCCATAATGGTTTTCATTCTTCTGTTTATCAATATTGTGTGCGCCCTGGTAAAAATCCGATAGTGAATTTTTCCGTTATCTGGTGGTGTACAGTCACGATAGTTGAAAAGAGAACATAAATAAATTCCAAATTTCACGTATAATGCAACATTAGTAGATTTCGATTCAGGGTTCATGATTTGTAATCTTCACCAAATTTTATTGGGGTCATTAATTAAGAAAATTGATTAAGCGTGAACAAAGGGACGACTTGCCAGTCATTGATACGTGCAAATGCGGGACAGAATTAAATTTGAGCCCAAAGAAATGGAATATTATCATATAGAGTGCATTTATATTAATTAGTGTTCTTGGTGTCCCCCGGAACACAGATACACAGATCATGTTTATGCGGACAGTAAGACGGTTAAAATCCGTGTTCACGTTTGTACGTTTCCGTGGTTACTGCTAAATGCATCATCATGTTGAACGATTCATTTAAACACCGCCAGTCCTAATATATAACAATTTATACCTGTCTTCGTGCTCTGCACTGGTAGAGGCAATTTATGAATCATTTAAAAACACTCTCTACTTGAAACGCGTTGGAAAAAGGGGGGGGGGTGTAATTTGGAGCCCTAAACCAAGTGTTATGTTCGCTCCAAAACGAGTTACGACTTGCATGTGCGATTTCATTTTTCCGTACTTGGAACATTTACACTTTCCATTCGTGTTGGTGAAAACGTCAGTAAAAGTTTACCAGAATATAATATTCTTCAGTTTTGTTATGTCAGACGTGAACTCTGTGTACGATACAGTGCGTATAACGGGTGATCGATTCCATTTCAAACAAAGATCAAAATTTGAATTCCTGCGAGGAGGCCTGTGAACACACACGGCTCTTACATTAAACACACTTTAGGCCTGCAGGCATGTAACCACTCTCTGTTTCACTTGTTTGGTCATAGGATTCATTAATTATTCAATGACGAACTCTGTTTACTTTCAGTAGGAAGAAATGTAAGTTCTAACATTAGCTTCACAGGAACGCGGGTCCTTTTGTCACGAATTAATGATGAACGGCTAAAGCGTAAAGCATTTCATTTCTTCATAAGCGAGTATTCGAAAACATGCACGGACGTACGTACGTGCGTTCTCATGCGGTTTGAAGACGTGGACAAAGAAATTTCAACGTGTTCAACGTTTTCCCGTGTTTGAATCAAGTTTCCATCGACGTATAAACGTGTTACCGTGTACACGGATAATACAAGACAAATTTACATCTCTCAGAATCTTGGTGGATCTTGTGAACACTAGTGAAGCCTCGAACCCATGAAGGGAAATTGAATTCTTCACAGGCTGAATGACTATTAGCACCGTCTCTCACTCTGGCGTCATTCACTTTCGATGTTGGTCCTGTAAGAGACATTAGACTAATTCATTTTCGCCGAAAATATTCACAGGCATTTATTTGTCTAAGGATTTCTACGAGCGACTGTTAGTTAATCTTTTTCCTTTCTCTGTCCTCGGCCGTCAGTGCGTCTGCTTAGAACGCGGTTTCGAAATGTTTAATGTGAAACGGATACAACTTGTGATGCTGAATGCATTCTATTTTCCGTCCAAATCGCCTTTTTTTTCATCGCCCGATTTCACAAAGGAATAATGATTCTCGTTTAAAAAGATGGAAGGACAGAATTATCTTCACACCAGGTGGTAGAAAGCAGAGCGCTTACTATAAAAAAACTTACGAGGAAATGTAATGTTTTCAGCCATTCAAAAATCACTGATTACACTCAACTTTCGTGTTACTTAACTTAAAGAAAGTCACGAACTGAAGACTGGAACATGCGTTGTGACCAAGCTCGGGGAAGCGCACTCAGGTGTCGAAACGTCGATATTACAAAGAAAGGAATGTCAAAATAAATCCTTGCTCCTTTTTCGGGAGTTTTGAAAATTTCGGAAACAGTTCTGACAAATATTCTTCCGTATGGAAGTGGTAATGCAGAAAAGTCAGTGGCGGAATTTTGTGTGAAAGGGGCCGAAGAATGGGCTGAGATGAGAAATTTTGGTTTTACGAAACTTCAATGCGACTCGTAGTAGAATCTTCAAATGAATAAGTTCTGTGTGGTCGATACTGTACAATCCTGAGTTACAAAGTCTGTTTAATGCGAGTTTGTGAAGTCACTTAAAATAATTTAGATTGATTTTAGCCATGTATTTGAAAGGTAACGAAGATATTTTACTTTACAGGGGAAGGAGGGAGTGAAATAAAGCTAAGAAATTAGGAAAGAAAAGTAGGACACAAAACAATTTCTCGTTTAATTTTAGGGGTATTTTTACTAGTGCGTTAATAGCATTTTGACAATGAGCAGCAAGGACCTGTTTCGCCTGTTCCTGGTAAAACAGAGACAAATCACGGTACTGGAAGCCCGTGGTTGAGTGCTTTGTCGTTGGACTCCAGTTAGACTCGCTTGGACTGTAGGAACAAATGTTGCCACTTAGTTTAATGCACCTCGCTCTCTCGCGTTCCACATCTGGTTCAAACACAGACCCGTCTCTGCTCGCAGTCTGTCCTTTGTTGCCTTGGCGAAGTCTTCCCCGAAGTGGCTTGTCACATTCCACTTCTTATATCATCTTACGCAATTTAATGGAAGAAACAAGTATTTCTGGTTCACACCATCGGATGGAATCGTTTGCCGAGTTTTGTAACAATTTGGCATCAACAACTTTTTCCGGCTTCAATCCAAAGTCTCGCCAGATTTTAATTACTTTCTTTCTATCTGTTTAGGAAAATTCTGGAATTCGGTGTCAAAACAATTCCGCGTTATTCTCTTCCAAGTCGATTGTTTAAAGCAGCCAATGGCAACGTGAGATGACTTATTCGATGACGTCACAATGAACAAAAAATGTAGGATTCCGAACGGTGTGGCATTGTTTGAAAGAGGAAAATGTTTTATAACTCATTATGACAAAGTTGGTTTAAATAATAGGTATATAAGAATTAAGTTCGTACCTGGAATAAAACAGACGCCACCACTGCAATGGGAAATCACGCGATCCTCTTCTGTGGGCATCTTTATAACATCAGATCATAAGCATCGCCCACCATAAGAACCGTCTCCCCCCCCCCCCCCCCACCAAAGACGCATGGGGCCACGGAATCTTGCAGATAAGTCCCTACGCCTTCGAGACGATAACATACACGAGCAATTTCAGAACGCGTAGCTGATATGGGCAGGGCAGTGTCTCAGCTGGACTGTGGTGATAAATCACTTTCTTTGAGACTGCAGCCAGCTAAACACGGAGTAGTGGTTAATCTATTATTATTCGCTTGTGATTTTATTAACAGACTCCTTAAAAATAGACATTCGTATCTCACGGGTGCACAAACGAACTGAATCAGGAGTTGCTTTTACTAACCTAATTTAATCTAATCTCAGCTTCGCGGCAGAAGAAATTATTTTCCCTGCTTTCGTGTAAATAAAAAAAGACAAGCTTACGGTGTATTTGTTTCGGTGTTTAGGTGCCCTGTAATGAAATTGTATGAACTGAAAGATGTTCATTAAATTCTGTACACGTGAATATACTTTATTACGCGTGCAAGATTTTAAAATGTGGCGAATGTAAGCGTCATTATTAATAGCGTTTGGAATATTTCAATGTGATAAATCTGTTGAAAATATGTTAAAATTAAAAACAACATAGACTTGAAATATTAGTCCTTGAAAACTTTTTTGTGTACATTAATTTTATCTGTCGGAATTAACATATTTTACTTCAATTACAGGTAAATATTTTGCATTAACTGCTGTTTGAAATTAGTAAATGGCACTGATTGGGCGACAAATGTAATTACGCGTAACTAAAACAGTAAATTAATAAAAGTGGACTGTATTATTTATTAATACAGTTTACTGAGATAAAATGTATCCAGAGGGCCAGAGGGGAAAGGTCATGTAGGATGTCCAGAATTGTGTGGTAGATAATATTAAAATGATCTTCAAGAAACAGGGCTGTAGAGTATGAAATGATTCGTCTCAGTCAGGATGTGGTACAGTGACAGTCTTACGAACGAAATAATGAACTCTCATGTAGAAGGAGAAAACATATGTAAAAATATGAAAATGTTGGCCGAAGTGATCATGTCAGATGTTTAAATAGCGCCAGTTTGTCTGTTAGACACAGTGAGAATATCCTTCCGCATTATTTGATTAAAGGAATTTCGTCATAAAATATTCTTTTGCTTTGGACCTCTAAAAATTATACACATTTTATAATTTGCGCCAAAGCAATGATCATGGAAATTACTACCTTTATATAGGTCAGATTTTATTTAATTTCGGATACGGGTAATTTGAAAAGTTAATTACGATTAATTGAGATGCCGTTGAGTTCGGCCAGCGAATGACCTAGTTTGTGTGTGAACAGGAGTAATTTCCAGCGGAATTCACACAGAGCTCGTCGAAGCCATTTTGTTCTTAATTTCAAGGCGTGCTCTGTGGAGCGAATGTTTTAAAGACGACTAGCTCTGCAGGAGACAGGACGTTGCTCCGTCATTCAAGTCTGTCTCCCTTAAGGACTCGACATAGACTCCAGTCCTGTCTTAGTTCATGGTTAATTTTCGAAGGAAGTCAATCAGAAGTCTATTGCGTATCATGAATCAGGAATTGGAGCAAAGGACGGCGATTATTTAATATACGCGTACTGCGTACGATATGTGTGAATCGTGCGTAAGATTATTTTATCGAGTTCGTAACTTATGAATTATGAGATGTAGGCAGCAAGAAAGTTTCGCGCTCCGTGCTGTTCCGTGTCTCGAGAATTAAATTGCTAACTCCGGCAGACTTCAACATTTCTTCTTCCCCGCCCGCCCCCGTGCAACTGCTGGAATCATAATTGTCTAACTTCAGCGGCTATTGGAATTTCGGCGCACGCAACTTCCTATTCTCGACTTTTTATGTGTAATTTGCAAAACACGAATGCGAATAATGGCTTAAATTTTACTAGTTCGTGGATGCAGGCGGTGATACGAAGGATACAAATGGACGAAACAGAGCTGAAGAAAGACTACGCTGTGGCTTTGAGATTGTAGGTGGGTCGGGCGGCGGGTTCTCTATGAGAAACAGTCAGGTGCTACGGAAACAAGGCGGTATTCGCTGTTGTTCCTCTCACTGCCTAATCGTAAGGAAGAAATTAATTTTCTTGAATTATAATTATTTGAATTTCATAGTTCTGATCGAATTTTGGTTATAAATTTGTACCCTACAATTTAAAGCAGCAGCAGTTATGTTTGTGTCTCAGATTTATAAATTGTGCTGTTTTAATATAATCGTGGCAATATTTATTTTACGAATCGTCATTAACTTTATTAAAGTACAGTTTCGTTTCATAAAGCCTTGTGAATGTGTTCGGTTTTTGGTAGCCTGCGCTTCGGGACTCGTCAGATCGAATCCCCTTGTGTCACGTGCGCTTCATTTAATCCGTATTTTTTATGCAAGAAGCCTTTCTGTGTGCTGATCACTCATCGAAGGAGTCTCGTCACGTGTCTGAAGTACAAATATCCCAATTGTAATTCTATTTCGGTGCTGATCCATCCCAAAAAAGTGACTGGTTAAGGTAAATTAGATTAGTGTCAGATAACACCGAGAGCATCGTGAATCTTAAGAAATCTCTTCACTTTTTACGCAGCTGGGTGATTCAATAACCTATGTCATAATTAGTAATACATAGAAGCAGCCCGCGTTATTTTGGTGTTTGCCTTTCTATGTCACAATGTCATGTTGCCGATTTAGGCCTGCAACGTCGCTCCTAGCACTGGAATGTTTAGTGAGCGTGTTTTCCGTAATGTTAAAGTTAGTTTACTAACCTAACCTCCACCAGACTCGAGCTTCGGTAGTCGTGGGCCCACCGAACGAGAGTTGACTGGCCATGGGGATTAAGAGTTAATGTAACAAGATTTAGAGAACGCGGATTGGGTGGGGTTAACCGAGTGAACCCTGCCCGGTGTTTGGTCACGTGATTGTTCTTGTTTGAACTGGTATCAATCGAGTAGTTACTTTTCATTTCTTCCGTCCTCTCCTTGGACTTCCTCTGCAACTTCTGCTGACGAACAAAAGAATAAAGGGTGAAACTTCGAGCTTCGTGGCGGATGTAAGGAAAAGGTTAGTGGGATCTGAGTTGTACACGGCGCTGAGTCCGAAGATGGCTGTCTTATGGGTTGTAGCGCCGTGTAGTCTGGTAGTAGTTGAACGACGTTTCAGAGGTCCTAGCTGCGTTTATCATTAGTCGATGAGTCATCACCATGATGATGGAGGCAGCAGGACTGCTACCAGACACGGCGTAACAACCATTAAGACAGCCATCTTAAGGAAACTTGTTTTTCAGCATCGTTGCTTCGACGTCAGGATTCTTTTAGTACCGAATGCGATGTGGAAAAATAGAAAGGAATAAGGATTGGGAAGGAAGCGGTCGTGGGTCTAGAGAAAGTTAAGAATGATAAGAAATGTAGGTTAGGTTAGTCTGTTCCTGGTTGGGATTGGAACCCGATACTTTACGGATGTTACATATACGCCATTCTGATTGATTTCCAGAAAATAACGAGCTCATGAAATGTGCTGCTAAATCATGTTTCTTTTTTCAAGAACTAAAACTTTTTATCGTAAAATATATTTCTGTGTATTTGTAAAACTTCGAAAAGTGATTATGAATTCTTGAGTGCGCGATTTAAGTGGACTACGTTCATAAACGGTGTTTTTCAGGAATCGAAACCATTTTCGGAATTTAATCAATATTGATATCCGTGCGGTAAATTGCCCTAATGGATGTGAAAAGTAGGTAGACAGGCACTCTAAATTCAATTATCCTTTAAATATTCCACATGACTAATGCATTTGTTGCTAGTTTATTTAAAAATTGTCGACTGTAGTACTACGATCCAAGTAATTATATGGGCGAGGGACGGACATTTGCAGCAAATTAATGAAGAAGGGGCCGGTTGTTCGCTGTTCCACATTTTACCTTTGAAGACCACAATTCTTCGGCCAAAATTTGCTAAGTCGAGTAAAATTGCAAGTAAGCTTATCTACCACTGATGTTACCTATTCGACTGCCTCAGTATTTTAATCAATATAATTGTTAACAATAAATTGTTTAACACTTTCCCTGCTTTGAATGAGCTGTGTCGTTTTGAAACTTCCCCGTCTCTCGTACGTGACTGTAGCATGCCCCAGCGGGGGCGAAAAATGTGTAGTGCTTCGTCACATGTTAATTTTGGTATCACATTGTGCTGTGTATTGTCGCAATAACCATCGGTCAGAGTGCAGCCAGGAAAATCGTGTAAGAGGACGGAAGCAGCTTTCAACCGAAGGAGCGCCAACAAGGCTGCCGGCCAGTTCTCTTTCGAGGCAGAAATACGTTTCGTGTGTGTCACTGTTAGTCAATAAAAGGCGTATTCTTTTATATCATGATACCTTATAATGTATTTGAAGCATCCACCAGAGTTACAAGAACATGTAAAGTGAAAGAATGTCTTTCTAAAGGACATTCTCGGTTATGAACGCTTCTTGGGAAAAGTAGAAGCTTTTCTGCATTATTAATAGCTTATTTTATCAATTTGTCTCGCCAGCAGGGGAAATGTACGAGGCAGTATATTTTGTAAATATTTCAGTAGGACAGAGTACAGGATACTAGATCATTTCGGGGAACGTACCCTGGTTATTATCGAGTGCTCTGAATTGAAAGCCCGAAGAATCGAGACTAAATTGTAGTGGCCTTGAAGTTCCTATACAACTTAAAGGGGGCGTTCTTAAACTCATTCTAAGTGAAAAATAGCTTAAGTTGCAGGAATAAGATGGGTTATCGCAAAAGATACCAGTCTTTCCAAAACAGAGATTGTTAATGGAGTTCGAGGATTCTTGTCGATTATTGTTTCTGTTGCACGTTATGGGGCACCGCTGAGTGTATCATGTACGTAGGCTGCTCAGTTTATGGAGCGGATCTATCAGCGTATCCGGGACAACATACGAATCAGCGTACAGTGATGAGATGAAAATTAAGCCCTCGTTGAAATGGGGTGCGTGTAGTGTCGGACTGCAAAACATTCAGAGACGATTATCTAAAATTATCTGAAAGGCCAATCTCAGTAGGTGTTTCTTAACCTAGGCAGAGTTGTGGTAGAAAGTGATACGAGCTTGTGTTGCTTCTCAAACTACGACGTTTCCAGAGCAGAACTCGACATTTTTCCTCGCGTGCCTCAAATTATAGACATTATTCTTTTAAGTGGGTGTATTGGTCCCATTTGATAAATGCGGAATAAAATAGGCCTTGTCAGTTTACCGATAATAATAATAATAATAATAATAATAATAATAATAATTTAAACTGTATTTAGGAAGCTTCAATTCATATAGTAAATATGTGGTCGCTTTGCATGTAACAAAATTTGAAACCTGTCAGTAATTTTGACAAAAGAACGAAGTATAAAGTCTCAAGAGAATTCTTTCATTTTACTTCCCGTCGAAGAAAAAGTAAAATATCTCACAGGAATATTTTAAATTTACTTCATTTGCTGCGTTGCATGGGAATGCGTTCTGTGCGTCACTCTTGCATTACAGGGTTCTGTCTTACGACTCGTGTCTCAATGTAGCAAGCTCCTCCTTTGTGCTGCCTTAGGGACGGAAAATCCTACTCTGAGACTGATTTGTAACACAATACTTGACTGATCCCCATCTGTATGATGGAACTGTTTGTGTCAGGGAGTGTCAGGTGTTCGTAGAAGTTATGTGGGTGGAAATAAATGAGACAGATTTATGCCTGATCAGGATTACTGTATGTGCGTGGGATATAATTGTGGGCGAAGGAAAGTGTAACAGAACCTGGTTTATTCATAATGCACGTATTATGTATTGTTCACTTCCAAATAAATTTAAAGAAGCGTCGATGTGGTAGTTGTGATACGGTTATGAACACATATATTACTTAATGTGATGCTGCGATAACTTGTCGTCATTTTATGCTAATGACGGGGTTCTAAATGTACCTTGCTAGTCGTGCAGAAACGTCAGTAATTAACACGCGTGAGACATGAAAAATTCATTTGCAGTTTTAGTCGGAGAACCGTAATGGAAAACCCCATGTGAGGTAAATTGAGCGAAAGAGAGAAATCCGTAATGGAGTGAATCTTAACTAAATAGGGCGTCGTATAAGTTCAGAAAGAATAACATCACGCGTCCAAGCAACCAGCGGACACCATGGAAAAGGGGGGGGGAGCTTTTTCATGCAAAATTATGGCCACTTTCACTTATCAGTTCAAAGATTTTGCAGCTGGACCAAAGAGGAGAGAAAATCTTCTCTTCTTTACAAAGCACACACTTGCAGAAAACGTTTTAACAATAAGAGTGTAAGTGTATTGCCCGATGAAGTCGATGGTCTTTAGAAGCGGTGGTTGTTGTCAGAGCAATGCAGCTGAACACCTGTCTCCCCATTCCCCGTGCTTAAACTGATATTGTTTACTTAGCGATAAATTTCAGAATTAAATGTGATCACACTCTCTTTGAGAGGAGAAGCAAACCAAATGAAAACATTCGATTTGAGTGCAAGGAATAATGTACAATTTCTAATAAAATTAAGATGACTGCGCTTGAAAAGAAGCAGTCAGAACTTTACTGACAAATTGAGGTCGTTCCTGGATTTCATAAAGGCAGTCGAGGAAAGCCCCACTTGACATCTTTACGATCAAATCGTCTCTGCTATTATTTCATCTCACTCATTAAGTAGTGGCTTCCATCGTCGTTCGCATATCTGCAGCGTACTTTTATTTTCGCAATCAGGTCGTCTCCTACGCGATGTCTTCCTGATCGTGTCTCCTCTTTATGTATTCCTGATGATGTGTCTCTCATAGTTCATGATTTTTTTGCTTAGTATATATGTGTATATGTGCAGCAGCTAATCACCACTCTCGTATACTTTTCATCCAGTTGAAATATCAACATATCCATTCTCTGTCTCTGGACGGGTTCTCGTTAATAAAGGAACAACCTACAACGACCACAGGCCTGTTTCGTGTTCATTTAGATTGGCGTGTCTTTATTGACAGAAGAATCAACAATTTCATTGTGAGAATGGAGAATGACACGGAGTTGAGACTCGTATCTCCACAAGCTTATACTTGTCATTCTTATTAATTAAGACACAGAGGCTTGCGTGTTGTTCGTGCTATCAATAAAAAGGTTGTTACCATGTTCCTTTTGTGTTACTGTCTCGTGTCCGATCGTGACATGTTCGGATTCATTACTAAGAATGAAGCAAGCCTCGTCATAACCAGAAAAATTTGGCGTCACGCTATGTAATTAATTTGTAAGGGCGAGCCAGTGTAAAACAGAGGCACTTTTTCTTTAAGCTGTTGGTGTTGTGCGACCTCAAAGGTGCCTCCTCGTATGTGCTCTGAGAAGCAGGCGCAGTGCTGAGCTGGCTTCATGTAATATTTGTTTTAATGATTCACATTTAATTACTTCATTTAGGATCCCTGCCTCAAAGAGAGCGAGACTCCTTCCATCGAGTTCGGTGGACCCATATCGCATAAATTCAGTTTTCCTCTTCGCTGTCTCGAAAATGCACTGAGGCTACGTATTAATTCTCTTTGCAACATACGAACGTGTATTGGGCTAAAATTATGCAGCATGACAAAGTATCTGTCGTGAAATTCCATAAGAATATTTTCGTATTTTTATAGTTTTGTTGTGGTGGGGTGGCTATGTCTCTGTGGAACTAGGCTCCAGATGGCACTTTGTTTATCTTTCGGATAACATGGGTGAATGTTAAAATTATACTGACAGGGGATACGAAAAGTACTCTTAGAAAAACCCACCCCAATGCCATAATTTCCACATATGGGCACGAACCCTGGCCTCTGCTGTGAGAACCAAATCCAAGGTTGTATATCCGCTTTCTTGTGTCAGTTCAGTGCTTCCTCCAAAAATCCGAGGCGCCGCTTTAAAGTAGAATGCCATAACCTCTCTCGAATAATTTTTGAAATCGACGTGCATGCAACTCCACATTTACCACAAGTCGTACTAATCTGGATCTGGTGCGTGGTAGAGAATAAAAGTTAGGATCTTCTTTATAAGTAATGTCCAGATGTAGTTTCCCATTCGATTTGTGATTAAACAATTCATCCAGCTGATTCATTTGAAGTCTCCGCTGAATTTATATACGCCTCTGGCGAAGTGGTCCTTAACATAGCCGGAGCAGAATGGCTTGACGTATTTTAAATAACTTATCAGGCATTCCAGATATCCTCCGCTACTCCACCGAAGCACACTACAGCAACCTCGCATGTCCGTTCTCAGTTTGTCAAAGTACAAATGGACCCCGTGGTGTGTCGCCAATTTCTGTTAATTTCAGGTGGCTGAATGAAATGTTGGCACGCAATGCACTTCGGTTTCTCCTTTGCTTTTACAATTACGGCTGAGAACGTCATTGGCTCCCATGAAAACTCATCCTAATAGGGAAAGTTGCAAATCAGTTTATTTTTGTAATTTATTTGTATTTAAGACAATTAAAGGTTTACAGGTTCTGTCCTCTGCCCTTCATTAATGTTGGAGTAGCAAAGATTTTCCTCGTGAATCAACGCCATTTTTATGAAAAAGTGTAACAAAAAAGGAAAATAAATACACGCATTGTGCGTGCGTGCATGTGCGTGTATTATACAATCGCTTTAAATACCGTGACACATAATTTACTGAAATGGTCGGTCGAAATGCGATGCTTCTGTTTTATTTACACTACTGTGACCGACTAATTACCGTGACAGCCTATTACTTAGAGCCTAACAGTAAATAGGCCAGTTCAAATCAAACAACAGAGACCAGGGAACTCTCAGTTTCAATGCTATCAAAACACAATTGGCTTGTCTTGTAGAAACATTTGTGTATATTAAAGAACTCCTTGAGAAGCTAATAGCCGCTCATGTAGTCCACAAATTGTCTATTCTTTATGGAGCCCAAAGTTTATTACGTGGTAATCCTAACGCGAGCCGTGCAGGTGTAATCCATTTCGCTACACAGACTCTTAACTAATTTCTCAAGTCTACGTCTTTGTGTCCCAAGTGTTTCTTCTCTCTTCGGTCCAAGTATCAACCTCAGGACCCCGTATTAATGCTAAAGCATCACAGCAAACTGTTCTTTTTATATTTTATCTGAAGCTGATTTGGTTGAACGTAACTCCACTAGTTTGTGTAAAGATCTTCAACATATCGGCGGCGTAGGCCGAGTCTTGTGCTGCACACGATCCGGACGATACTGCAGCAGATATTAAAGAAATGACGTGCTTATGGTCGTAGCGCTGGTGGCCCATTATTTTGCTGCTAAATGGAGCAACATAGTTTCACGGGAGAGGCGGTCCAGGCAGGTAGCACGGCGAGCAGATGGTGTCCGCCGGACCTAGGGACAAATAATGATGCTGTAAAAGCCTTTGTTCTTTTTAACGTTCTAGGCCTACCAGCAAATTCGTTCGTTACTGTTTCCAGCTTCGGACGATGTGCTGTTATGGAAAATTGGACGACATACAAACTCCTATGTTCAGATATGTTGTCATTTCATGTAATTTTTCATTCATATCACAACTACAATTAGGTCAAAGCCAGACGCCATTTTATCGACAATTTAATTTCAGAGCAACAAAATCACTTAACGCTTATCAGCTTTCTTCATTTAATCTTAGAAAATCTTATGGAAGAACCTTCCTCGCACAGCTGCATACAGGTTAGAGAATATTATTAAAACGGATCTTTAAAAAGTATGGTGTTATGACGCGGACTGGATTCAGCTGGCTCAGAACAGTCTCGGGGGCGGGTTGTTGTGGAAGAAAGTAGCGAATCTTCGGGCTTCATTACCGAGTCCAATTTCTTACTAGTTGAGAGACCATCGACTTGTTAAGAACACCTTGTGGTCTTCGGTAAAATGTCCCGACCAGGGTCGGTCCTGTGATACCATTTTGAAGAGTAATTACGTCAGTAAATCTGGTAAGTGTCCAGGGAACCCAAGCGGACTGCCTGACTGTAAATGGATTATGTAAATAGTATAAAAGATGTTGGATGGAGTGCGCAGGTTATGAGTGCACTCGAAGCAGCCTTCGGTCGAGTGACGAAGCTGTTGATTGTTCACAGGAGGATTATCCTGAGGGATCTTACATAACGGAAGAGTGAAGTGGAGCGGATTGCAAACACAGGGGAGCCCTCAGCCGATGCCTCCTGAGAGGAACGAGCAAACGCGGCCTCGAGGCGGTAAGCATTTCGTATTTTCTCTCTTTTGTGGCTGAGCTCTAATTGTGGGTTAAATCCCGAAAGAAAATAGCAAATGTCACGCGTATTCTTTCAACACCTCCTGAATGAAAATACTTGCAGTGTTGCCTTAAATAACGCAGGAAGACGAAAATATTTTCTCTTCACGTTCCTAATTCGAAAAATACGTCAGATGGTGTTCTTGGCCCTGCGCTCTGATCATCTGTGTCAACCTAGCAGTTAACCAAAAAAAGATGTCTCATTACGTTGTTGAAGCTATGAAAGCGATTGAACGTCATTGATGGAACTGACGAATTAGCTCCGCGGTGGAAATTAACTCATATCTTAAAGATATTTACCGTGTTTGCAGAAGTCTTGATATTTCGATTGAAATCCAGCGGGTATTTACCCCTAGATTAACCACGTGACTTTAAACTAGCAGAATAAGGTATCGTGTTAGTATCGCGGCACTTCGAGGTTGGAACTCACAATTACGTGCAACTTTTTACAGTGTAGAAAAATTGTTGTTTTAAACAAACAGAATGCAACATGAAATTGTTCTGTTCTTGTGTCCTGTTTCTGCAGAAACGTTTTAATTATGACATTAACATTCGTTCATATCTCTGTAAGAACTTTTAGGTATGAAGATTTCTGTCTTCTGGGTTATTGCGCTGTGTAGTCTGGTCGATGTCTACCAACGTTTCAGAGGTCATACTGCCTCCGTCATCAGGGCGATCGCCCTGATGACGGAGGCAGTATGACCTCTGAAACGTTGGTTAACATCGACCAGACTACACAGCGCAATAACCCAGAAGACAGAAATCTTCTTACTCACCGCTGTGAGAACCTCAAGTCTTACAACTTTTAGGTAATTGTTCTAATTGTTTTTAAAGTGGTGTGTGCTGTTCGAGACAACCGGGGAGTTTTACTGCAACGAATTGATGACGTCGGTGTTTTAATATTTCCTAGTTGTTTTTTGTTTGTTATAATTAGAACGCGAAACGCTTTGGGTGGAAACAATTTTTATTACGCGGCATTGTGTTCCATAATTATGTAACGCCGCGGGCCATCTTGGGTTTTACATGACCTGCATTTTCCGCAGCCAACTGCAGTTTATGTAATAAATCAAGTGAAGACATAACCTACCTTCGTCCCGACGAGATTTATTAGGGACTGCGACGGTAACTCTGCAATAGCGTTTTCTCATTATGAAAGCCAGATGTTGCACCAGCTCAAAACTGATGGCTGTATCGTTTGCTGGTGGCACGGCGCTCGTCTGAACCACGCGGTCTCGACGTCATTATGCGTCGCTCCATTGAAAGAGTAACAGAATTTTAATGCTCCTAATTTAAGGCATAGAAATTTGCTTAAATTTTTACTTAAGGGCGCTAATTCTGTTACACAAATTGAACTTAGTGATCGTAATGCCTCGGAGATTCATTTTATTAATTTACAGGTGAAAACGTATCCGATAAATAGACAACTTTTGCAAACAATTTTTCAACACGGAAATGCTATGTAATTAAATTATTTTGTTTATTTGATTACTATTAAACTTGCTGTGGTAACTCTTTCAGAAATGCCCCTGTCGACAGTCAGTGTACTTCAGCGAGACGTGCTAAATATATGTATTCCTTTCGTTTTCCCGTGGAGACGCATTTTTTTTTGTTAAATGTTCGCTGTGAATGAAACACTCCATAAATGCCATTTCGCTCTCCACCCCCACCCCCACCCCCCGTTCATATGTACTTCAACACAGCGTTTCAATCCGGAGATTTACTGCCCATATATTCATTTATTCGCTTATATATTTCGAATCTGGTTGTTGGACGAGGAATTTCAATCCGACACAATAATTCTCCTTTTATTCCATTTCAGTCATAAACAATAAAGCGGGCACGGCTTTGTCAGCGACATCAGCTGACTCGCCCGTTTGAATAGCAAACCGTTTTGACTCTTTTTTTTTACATTTTGAATGAGCTGATGGTCAATGTCTGCTAATTGATCGTGCGTTGTACATACAATAGTTTCAGTTGGAATGAGGGACAGTTTTCGATTTGTAACAGCCTCTTGTTCCCAAGACATTATATTAATTTTTAAGGGATGGAAAGCGGTTTCTTACTGGCAGCAATTCGAAAACCAAGTAAGGTAAAGTTTTAGCCACGTGTGTTGCCAATTTGAGGGATTAAATAAAGCAGTAATCATAAGTTCGTGTATATTCTGATTCCAGTTAAATGCCACGACGCTTCTAACCTAACCTAACCTTTATGCTTGTTAAATGATACTTAACGACGCTCTTTTATTAACTCAGATTGTATAGCATCGAATGAGAGGATGATAATGAATAATGAATTGTAGACGGTGTGGAAGGAAACGGTCGTGGCCTAATTTAAGGTACTAACACGACACTCGTCCTAAGGGACTGAGGAAAACCACGAAAACCCCCAGGAAGGATACCCGGTGCCCGGGCCGAGATTTAATCCCCGGCCCTCCGTAATACGAAGCACGACTAGATGCTACGTGACCCCTGCAGTTGATGTAGTGTCGTAAAGTAGACTGTAAATAAGGAATTTTAATATAGAAACTGCAGAATTTGACTTTGTGAAGTAAAAAATCACGAAAATTGTCAATTCCCTCGGAGTTTGTTCTTGTACATTTCAGGACACGCGTGTGACTGAACGCTCAGCAGTAAGTAAGCAGTCTGTCTGTCTGTTAGTCTGTCCTAAAACGTTGTCTGCAGAGGGTAATTCCCGCGATTGTCTCTTTAACGAGGACAGAGCAACTTTTGTGCTCGGTCCAGAGTGCATCTCTCCCCAGCTAATGTAACAGAATTTCGTAATAACTTATCCTGATGTTAACGACTCTTTCTAATAGTGTAATAATAGTTATCTGTCCCTTCCCGATCCTCCAACAAAAAAGAAAACTGCCCTGTAGCTGGTGTGGTAATTCTGGTGGCTTGCCGTCTGACCCACAGAGTTATCCGCGTTTATCTGACAGCTTTCATTTGTTCTCCTTCCCAGCAGCAGATAACCCCCCCCCCCCCCCCCGTATAGTTGGAGTAAATGCAAACAGTGTAAAATCATACAGGATTAAGAATTCTGTATTTTCCGGCACAAATGAAATTTGGAATAACCAAAGAACACAACGAAATTTCAAATTACTTGTAAGACAAAATTTAGTGATATGATAAGACGTCTGGATAAGTAAGCAAGTTTTCGAACAAAATATTAATTCGTAGGACAGATCAAATAGGCTTATGGAACTGGAAAGGATTTGCTTTACTGATGTGGCACTGGACGTAAATTATTTCTATTCGTCAGAACGAACGGAGACAGAATTTGAAATAACTTTCTGTTAGTTATTTTGTTGTCATTTTATTAAATCTAATTGACGTAAGGTGCAATAATTGATTTAGCAATTAATGTAGGTCTGTGATTTCATTTCGGACTCGACTCGAAATGAGTCTTGTGTATCCTGTTGTCATGGAGACCAACACTTCTCTCGTATGAATAAATAAAGAGATGTATAATTTGAATGCTTCGAGTGTTAGTAGGATTATAAGGTAAAGGAAGATGTAGCACGCATTTGTGCAATATCGAACTTCAGTCGTTAAACCTGAAGGGAAAATGACGCTTCTAAGACCCCTGCATAAATGGACGGGCGGTATTAGGTTGGGTTTTAATGGGTCGTGAGGATGATTAGTGGATTGACCCGGCTCAAAACGGGGTTTAGCGTCGTGCTCTTGTGAACACGATGATTAACTTCTGTTTTTTTTTAAAAATGCAAAGATTTTCTTGGGCGGCTGAACGGCTATAAGCTTTTCAAGAGAGGTTTCGCTCCGTGGAACCAGCCGTAGGTAGGAACAGAAGGAATATACGGACTTTATTAAGCGTTAAGCATTTTAGTTACAGCCTCTTGGGACAACCGTGAAGTCTACTTAAGTGCGTGTTTATTTATGAGTACCTACCGCCTTGTTAGCTAACCACATGAGCAGTCTGAATATCTTTCTCCACTGAACGTGTAAGGACTATTACATGACTGCTGTTACAGCTATCAACTTTATAGGATTTTAGTGTAGGATGTTCTTTAGTCGTCTAATGGGTTGTCATGCTGTCGACTCGCCCGCCCTTGGAATGCGATGCTGGAGGAGGCTGGAAGCATCTCACTGTCGCAGTAGATCGAAGTTCTAAACAACAGACGACCGAAGGCCGAGCTTCAATATTCCTTTCAGCAATGGGGCTCGGAGCTGTTTGTACGTCTCCGTCGCCTTCGTCATCTTCCACAAATGTGTTTTACGCTCCCCTTTCTTGGCTGATAATTTATCGAGACGCGTCTATCAGTCGCTTTTCGCGTTATGTATTTTCCTTTCTTTTTATAATTTCTCTGGCTTCAGAAACAGCCGGTTTACGCTTCTAACGTCTTCAGTCATTGCGCTAGTAAGAAGGAAAAGAATGAATCTGTTACGATGAATCGAGATGTAAGCCCCTTTAAGGATAACGGCAAATAAAAGAGTGCAGGAAGAACATGGGGGTCCGATATATTGAGGTCGGGAGACCTACTACCGAAATGAAAGCACCATGTACATTCTCTCGGGATTTATCTCAAGTGCCTTAACGGCCGATAGATATCGTCCCTTTCTCCATTTGTCTTCCTGGGAATGGTTTATACGGCCACGTCCTGACATCGAATAAATACATCAACACGAGCAGTTCCGAGTAACTGGCTTTAAACACAAAATGAATAATTCGGCGCCATTTTTAAAACACGACACAAACCTCAAATATTTGATTCTAAAGGCTTTAACCTTCTACCTGATAACTTCCAACCTCGTTTCTTTACAATTCTTGTGTCTCTGTTCAAGTATCAAGATCTGTACCTGAATGTATTGTTTCAGTTATAATCTGCGAGTATACCTAATTAATTTTAATGAATAGTTCTAAAAAAATTAGACCATAATTTCATTCGAATTGATGTACGAAGTCCAAACAGTGGAGACCTCTTTGAGAAATTAATATAAATTTAACTACAATTTGTTCTTATTCTTAAATTGTGATAATTACAAGATGAAAAATGGACTATCAAACTAACCTTTACTCCATGAAGGCTATTATCGCGAGGCAATATAAACTCCGAAATAAGGCGTAGGCATAAATTTAGAACATGCCTGATGAAAATAAAATAACTGATCACTGTGAACGATTTAATGAAGCTTTGGGTTTCAAAAATTAACTGAGCAACTATTACTTTCTCAAGTCCTAATCCGTTCTAAAAATTAATTAAACCGAAGGTAAAGTAAAGTTTGTCCCACTATACGCCATGTAGGCGTTTGGGGGGCAGTGGAGGTGTAGCTCCTCTCTTCCTTGACCTCGGCACTAGATGGGGCTGAGTGGTCGGCATGACGCCCCGGCCGGCTTTACCCCCGGGAAAGGACCCCGGTACCCATTGTAGAGGAGGCTGGGTGGGCCCCAGAGCCGGTCTGGACGCAGAGGCTAGAGGAAAAATCCTCTGCCCCCGTCGGGGATCGAACCCCGATCGTCCAGTCACTATACTGACTGAGCTATCCCGGCTCATAATTAAACCGAAGGTACAAGATTGAAATACAGAAAAGAGGTCATAAAGACAACAAATAGACTCATACTACAGACATAACATGGAGGATGATATTAAAATGGATCTTAAAAATTGTTGAACCTGTGGACTGGACATTGTGGCGTAGGATATCATTAAGTGGCGAGCCCCTGTGACCACAAGGACTGACAACCGAGATTCTTAGACGATGTATAAATATAGCGCGTGTTCGAACACCCAAATAGACCAGCAGGTAAACGACTGAATGCGAGATGTTAATATCAGCTGCTATTTCGCACGAGGACTACGTGACTAATAATATCCTCACATTTGAAGGCATTCTGTGTAAACGAAACTAATTGCTCCCTGTGCGGGATCTGAGGTTTTCACGGCGGGGGAGTCTGAAGATGACTGTCGTCTGGGGCGCAACTGCCCAGAAGACAGCCTTCTTCCCCTAATTGCCCTTGGTTCGATAGGAGTGATAGTAGATGTACTTGGGGAGTGGCTGGTGTCAGGCGGGGGGAGGGGGTGATGTGGCGTCTTGCCAGTGCTCTCAAGGGCTGAAACAAAGGATTGTGACGGTTTGCCAGTTTTCTGCACTCAGCCCGCCCGTCCTGATATATACTATAAAACTTTAAGATCTTCTTGGTGTTGTCTCTTCTCTTTGCCTTTAAGGCATTTCTCGCGTCTCTCGTTTCTCAGGTGGTGTCGACGAAAATGCATGGGGTTCGTGACAAAGTCAATTTCGCCAGAAATATGCGCCTGGCTTAGCTTCCTGTAGAAGCGGCGACGAAAAATGGCGTCACGAAAGCGGAATACACCGAGACTCTCTCTCTCTCTCTCTCTCTCTCTCTCTCTCTCTCTCTCGTATTTATGGAAGTCCAAAAGAAAATTGAAGTCAGTGTTCCTTTGATACTCAAATTACTGTTCAGATTTGGTTCGGTAATTGCCACGACGTGAAGGACATGCATTTCTATTACTGGGGTTTTATGTTAGAAGCCCCCCCCCCCCCCAAGACGAAGCAATTTTGTGGAAAATTTCTTGATGAAGTAACGTATTTCCATTATTAGCACAGTTTTCTTTTTGAAAGAGAGAATGAAAATATGTTTTTGTGTTCGCCTTGCTGTCTGTATGTCTCTGCGTGTTTGTCTTTACATTTTTAAGTCAGTTCATCGATTTTAAGCAAAGTTGGTTGGAACTTTGTATCCCTTAAACAATTTCGTAAAATCGGCAATAACAACATGGCGGACTTCCAAATGTATGAGATGGAAGTGACACGAGAGCTGTTAAGTATAGAGTAATGATTGATTTGGGTTAATAATAGAACACTGGGAATTATGCAAAAAAACTTACCTACGCTTGAAACAGTTTCAAAAAATTAAAATAAACACTTGATCCTACAAAATTATATCAAAGGAATACAAGATTGGATTTTCAAAACTTAGTGGGAAGGCAAAGAAAACTTTGTAAGTTTTGTTTCCAACTCGGACTTACCTCAATACCTTCATAGCTGTTATAACTGCAAAGTTATTTCATACTTTGCCCAGTCCATTGAGGAATTTAACATTTTTGCACTATATACGTGGTTTATTATAAAATTCAATGGCGGCTTTTGTTGGTAACGAATTCCACATCACTAGACGGTGTATTGAATACTTGAGTGGCAATCGAATTCTAATGGAACGCCTTGCGTGATTCAGAAAGTAATTTGTTATACAGTCTACGGGGCGGGCGTATTCACGGGGAAGGATTATTAACTGAAAATCTTTATGAAATATCAGGAGCGAAATGAAGTTAATATTTTCCGAAAATACCTTAGACACAATGAATGTTTTGTGGTAGGATAACTTGCACTTATGTTACTAGCATAATTAATTTTTCCTGCTTGTCTATTCGACATGCATTAAATTATATTTTGAACTAGCGCGAAATAAAATGATGGCCCTAATGATGGTATGCGGCTGATGTGTACGGCGAAATTAACGAGACTTTTTCTTGTAAGGAGCTTGTTCCCTTTTGTACATCAAAGCGTTGAACGCCCCGGTTCTTTCACGTTATTTTCTCTAATTTGTACGGGGTGGCGGTTTGTGTGTTCGAAATTATTTTACGGGTATGTTTATAAAATATAAATATTGTTCGCATTCGTTAATAACTTTCGAATGACTTTGAAAATTTAAAAGACCTTCTTGAAATGAGCTTGAAAATTTTAAAACCTATATTCCCCAAACTCCTGGAATGATTTTGTCGTGAACTTGGAGTGACGTTGACTTATCCATGAACTCAAGCTGACATGTATATGTCCAGTCAAGTTGCTACAGATCGTTTGAAAATATGATTGTCGAATGACTTTGAAAATTTCAAAGGCCACTATTCGGTAAACCCTGTGACTGATATTGTCGAGAACTTGACATGAAGCTGACTGCTCCGTTATCTCAAACTCACATGAGTATTGTTGCTCAGATTCCTACAGATCGACGGAAATATGCGTTTGAAAAAATGACTTTCGATTTACCTCGATATTTTAAAAGATCTCTATTCGGGAAACCCACGGACTGATTTTGTCTTGACTATGGCATGACGCTGACCGGTCCGTACCTCAATGAGACATGAGTATTGTCACTCAGATTAATACAATTCGGCAGAAATGTTTTCAGTAACAGTCCGGAGAAGGCTGCTTTATTTTATTATACCCACCAGGGACTAGAAGCTGTACAGCATCAGAATTGCTACTGTAACGTGATGAATTGTATGCAAGTTGTTAGCAGCGGGGTACTTTTTAGAGGGCGGGGTCTATTTAGAAGTACCATATCACTCCGCCTGTTTGAACTGAAGAACACGAGCGTGTAGCTGAAGACGAAGGAATTTTTAATCTTGGTATTAGACGAATTTTCCGGTCCCGAGAGATTTATCTCCGAGCAAAGTGTGCATGTGATAAGTTGTACAGCGGGGCGTAGAGCAACACAACATTCCGAACATAACTGTCCCTGGCTAGAAGTGCAGGTACGTCCTTCTCCACTTAATAATTTTGAAACGACGTATCACAGCCTAACATTTTCTGAATTCCGTGAACCATACCGGCGCCGAGAGTCGTATGCCAGTTCCGTTCCATCCGCAAGCATCCGCTGTACATTTCTGACAAGAATGTATGCGCCACGAGGTCTTTGCAATGGTGTCTTCTATAATTACTGTGACCACATGTCACAGAATTCGCATCCAAGTCTCTTCAAATACCCCCCCCCCCCTCAAATCCCCCCCCCCCCCGCACTCACACTTCTAGCGTGAGTTGTCATATATATTGTGCCTTTCCTCCCTCTTACCTGGAGTGACATGTTGGAGGCTTTCGGGGGAAACAATAGACGAGCAAACACTTGAAATTTCCCGCTCTCCGCATGTCTCATGTCCCTCGTGGAGGATGACGTGAGACAGTCCGGGACATCGTATTTCCCGACAACGCTTTCACAGTCCCATGGGAATGTGGGAGGGGCATCTGATACAGTCGTTTCCAAAATCCGCCAACGTACTAATTCAAATATCAATGAAATTACAGCAACCCCTCGCCAGCTGCTGTTACGCTACCGAAAACCGTGGCTTTCGAGACCAACAAGGCCTTCTGGGAACTTTGGACTTAGGAAAAGGAAAAGGGCGAACCTTCCAGACGCTTATTTAAGTCCGAATTGTCAGGAAGAAGGAAGTTAGGTTAGGAAATGTGCGGAGAGTGTAACAATTCTGTCACGTTCGCTGTGTTATTATATCAAGATTTAATTTGCGAATGCTTTTTTTTTCAATTAGCGTAAGTAATTATGTGAGACAGTTCGATCCGTTACCGTTGACCTCTTAGAGGGGCACCGGTGACGTCAGAGTTGCCTTGGGTTACAGTGGACGCTGAAATATATTTTCGAATTCCATAAAAGAAAGGAAGATTGTTGCGCAGCTGAGCAACTATCAGCTCAGCCAGAAATTTGCTCTGTGGAGCTAGTTATGAATGTTGTGTCAAGCAGCGACAGTGAGAAATTCTGAAACGAAACGTGTGGACGCTTTTAGTATTTGAGTTTAATATCTACGCTGGAAATGGAGGCGATCCGTTCCTGCAACAAGCTGATAACCATCCAAAAGACTGTTCGGTGTCATAACCCAGTATACCACAAGCCATTTTATGAACACGAATTTTTCTTAAGGCAAAAGGCGACGGCTGCTAGGTTATAAATAATGACGTCAGTTTTCGGTTGTATGTCTCAGTAATAAATTCGCACTATGCAGTATGAATATTTATGAAATCTGAGCGCACAAGCATTTATAGAATAGCTAGATTGAAAATTTAAATTTTGACAGCGCGACGGTCGTATTTTGCTATTACCTTCGCAGTTTAATGTGTAATGGACGAGCTGCTTTCAGGGTTCGAGTGCCATTCGTATAAATAGAGTAATAAATCACTTATCTTCCATCGCCCGATGATCTGCCCTGCAGTTTATCACCAACTGGACGTTTCAGTTCTACTAAATGATGTATCTTGTGTATGTGGGACAGTTTTGCGATATTTACAAGCAATTATGTCCGTCACGGGGAACAAATACACGGCTCTGACAGCGAAACATAAAAATGCACGTTTCTGTGAATGGAGAGAAGTTGTCGTCCTGCCATTTCCGTGTAGGAAAGTCAGTCTCTCTGAGTGTCGCTGAAGTGTTCGCATATGCACAGAGACTGCACATAATTAATGATTCCACTTTCTATGACTCCAGTGTAATTAATAATTTCATGGGTCTGTCATTACTGAGAAGCTTATTGTTGCTAAACTATTCAATAAAGCTCTCGCTTTTTACAAAACTCAGAAGATTTATTGCCATGCTCAGAAGAATCTGCCACTCTACGCTACTCAGAACAAAATGAATCCAATAGTATTTATTATAGGCCTACGCTTTACATTCGAGAACAATTTTAATATTATCCAATCATCTGCGACTACTTATGTAATTTATAACTTTCCAATCAACTGTTTTAGTTTGCCATTTTTATCAGCGATGAAAGAGGGGTGTGTTGAGGTGCAGACGCCAAGATTCTTAGGAGCATTGCCATTAATCAGATCCTGAAGACAAAATTACCATAACATCAATATCAAAATTCATGCAAATGCTTTTATTAGCTATAATATTTGTCGAAACACAGATACGGCTTGGGACAGAGCAGTGCTGATCTAATACTTTCTGTGAAGTAACGCACGTCGTAATTGCAGGAGTGACGCTGATAATTTATGAACAAAACCACAAACGAAACAGCCTTTTTAATATCATTTTTCACATTTAAATTCAATGGAAAGCAGCGAAGTTAAATATAATGATCACCTTCGTATTTTAAAACGTTATTGAGTTACACAAAGGAGCATTTTAATTTCGCTGAGAGTTGCCATGGCAACCTCCTGCATGCGTCTCTGGGCCGCGTTTTAGGGTCTCGGTTGCATCATTAGTCAAGCAAACGGTGCGCCGAGACTTGATATCACTGGAGCTAAACCGGCATTTATAACAAAAGCCATGCCTTTGTTGTTGTTGTTGTTGTTGTGCCTGCAGGCGAGGTGTATTCAGGCACAAGTGTGACAAATGGGCAGTTTGTTATTCATGGTAACTATTCTGCTCACCAAGCAATTTATTTTTCTTTCCATCACGATGCACGCGTGTAATGGAGTCTACAGTAAAATAAAATGTTGCTTGGTGCTCGGGAGGCTGTATCATGTTCTCTTAGAAGAGAGAGGTAAAGCAAAACACCGAAGACACCACAAGAAAACATTTCTAAGAAATATTTGCCCCCTGGGAAGCACGAAATGACGGTGCTCTTCGAAGCTGAAGCATCGCGCTTTCCTCAGGTGTGGGGCTATCCACATTATGTGCCGGGTCCCATGCGGACGTGCGGGCAACCCATTACGTAAGCTGCAGCGACTGGGAAACTACGGTCCCGTCGACCGGAGGCCCTGGGAGAACATTGTTCTGCTGTGCCGAATGAAAAGCGACTTATCACAAAATGAAAGCGGTTAGCTGAAGCGAAACTCTTAAATAATGTCGAGTAATACGTACATGTTTAGGATAAAATAAAAATGTTGTGTTCCCACAGGAATCGATATTAAATTCCTATTTCTGGTGCGTTTCTCCATATGCGTTCACTTTTCCCAAAAGCCGTAGGTATTTCGTTTAATAAAATGGCGGATTTTAATTTGAGTAGACGCGAAAAACGTCATTGACCTTGAAAACGTCCACGTGCTTTGGGGTTGAAATTATATTCGAAAGTACTTTACTGGTTTCCAGGTTATTACAAAAAATTGTGTGCGTTTGTTTGTTTCGTGAATGTTATTATTTCGATGATTGCTGCTTCTTACGTATCGACGTATCAACTGGTAATTACTTGCTCCCAGGGAACTATGAAAATCTGCGGCCCCCGCCAAGTTTCTAGAACGAAGGAACAAAAATTTTACAACACATTTTAGGACACGTGACAACTAAGCACAAAGAACCGTCGAGATGCGGGAAACGTGCTTCGTAGTAACTCAGTTATCTTCATAACGTGATTTATATAACACGATTGAGCAATAGCAGCCTCTGTTCTCATAACGCGTGTCCTTTTTGCATAAAACGCGATCAGACACGTGTGTATCCGAACCTTAACTACAAAGTTATCAAATGTTCCTTTTTAAAACTTGTATTCATTTTTGGCGCAATGAAAGAGACAGACAGATGTTTCCGTCATTTTCAGTGGGTTCATTTTTCTTTGTTGATACGAAATAGCCTGAGCGCGTTCCTGAGTTCAGTGACGGGCTCTTGTGGACACGGCATTGAACCAGTTTATTCCATCAAAGATGAGGAATTTTTAAATAATTCGGCGATTATCAACATTTCATCAAGGACTCTGCTCCATGCTTTGACAATTTTCGAGGAGAGAGTAATGTCTAAACTTGAACACAAGTTTTAATTGTCAATTTCCCCCCAATTCACTTTAATAATATTTTTCGATTTTCATTTGTCACATTCCCAACAGACTTGCATGGTTTGGTACACCATCTATACATCCGTCCCGACGTAAAGTCTTTGATTTTAGCACAAAGACAGAGTATATGTAATTATCCTCCAGCCCCGCAATACATCTCTCGAAGGACCACATGGCCAATGCTTCTTATTAGTCTGTCCATGGCTGGGTAATCTGACTTATAAATTAATCAGGCAAATTCTGGGTAGTTACTAGGGAATCCATGCGGTCAGATGGAGACCCGCAGCCATTACAGAAGTTCTGAACAACGACATCGGAGATGCATGTCCTCTGTCACTCGATCATCAAAGATACGAGTGTGAACTTTAATTAGCATGTTAAAATGTATTTCAGGCTTCTATCGTAATTAATCTAATAATGGTTCTTCTTTGAAAGCCGTAGTTCCGTATGAAACACACAGCGAGACTGCAACGAAGTTACAAGTAAGTTGGTCTTTATCGATCTGACTTAGACAATGACGAAGTAGCTATATTTTTTAGGTAACTTAGTGTTACGTCCCTTAAAAAGCCAGTATATGCGATGTTACTTGGTAGGAAAGTCTTTGTTCAGTACCCGACCAATCGACTTCTTTATGACACTTTAATATTATTATACCAAGTTCTAGGTTTTACAGGTTTTTGAGTAAAGTCGTGTGTGAATTTCTCATTCCCCACCCATCAAACTTTCCTTTTATTTGATCGGTTTATTCTGTCTTAAATATTTATTAATTGTGATTAATTTAATGACTCTGTTCAAAGATGGGATCAGTGCTCAACAGTGTAGCGGTTAGTTACAGGTTAGTGTCACCCTCGAATCCAATGCTTTGTACAGGATCTACAACTTCCTTTTTGACCGGAAAGGGGCAGCCATTCCGGTCTCTGCGCAGGGTAGCGGTTGCTGACGTCATAACTTCGCCATGAATCATCACGTTTGTCTACGTCAGTTAATGCATTTCCCAATAATCCATTTAGTGCTCTACGGCATGGCTCGAGTGAGTTAATGAGTAACGCGTGTATTTTGTGCAACTCTGTTTCAAGTATGTGTCTGCTAGGAGATTTCAGAACACGTTTCCACGTTTTTGTAATTAGATTCTTCGGTCTGCGGAGGATGGAGCAGTTAATCCACAATTTGTCTCTTTTTACGAAGCCTCGTTTGCCTTAGTTAATGAGGTGAATTCTCAAAACAGTCGATACTGAAGTGCAGAAAATCCAGGACTTATTTACGAGCATCCAATTTTAAAAAAAGGATATGTTTGGTGAGCGATAAGTGCACACAAAAAACTGGGCCCATCTTTTCCGATGAAACAGCTAATGCCGCTCGGTACGTGAAATACATCCTGATGCGACTTTTCGCCGAGCTAAGAAAGAAGAAATGGTAAACGGTGTTCTCCAGAAGGTTTCTGTATTTCGGGTGCCGCGTAATTAGCCGTGGTACGTGGCCCGCACGTTCTCTTGACTTAACACATCGCGACTTTAATTTCGTGGAGAAGTTTGGACAAAACATCGTGTAAAACAAATATCCACGCCCTCCAAGAACTGAGGAAAACATCCGCCGAAGATTTTTCCGGGAAGAAGTCGAGATTGTCGACAGCAACGCCGTCCGCACGTACGCAAAGTGCGTTCGGTGAGGAGGGAAGCATTTTCAGCGTCTGATGAAGTTTTATACCGCGATATAAAAGTTATTTTCACCGCGATAGCTCGCCGGCCGCCACCCTGCCCAGAAGCGTCAGATCGGGGCCGCTCTCTCCTCCCGCTTCTCGGTCAAACGGGAAGAAACATCCCGCGCAGTGGCACTTCAGCGAAAGTATGCAATTGTTTGAAATGAACAGGCTTCAGTCTGAGACCCCTAAGTCCTCTGTGCAAGTTGACTTTCGTATTTTTTGCTCGTGGTTCCGGACTGAAGCCGTCGTGATTCTCTGAGACTGACCACGTAGATTCTCAAGAATTTCTTCAGTCCAATTAAACTCCTTGCTAACAACGTCTGTAGTCGGTACAGCGTCGTTAAATTACCTGCTTTTGAACTAAGTTACTTGTTCCCGCACCTTGTAGCCAGTTTCACTGATTCGGTTCTTAAAAATATTCTGACGTTTGGTTAGGTTGGGTTAGCTTGTAGCCATATAATTGTTCATAATCCCACATGTTCGTATTTAGTTACGGTGGGTACGAGGCAGTTTCATTTAAATGCATCGCACGTGACCCTGGAACTTTAATACATGCATACATTTTGAAACTCCATAGCCTTAAGAGAACGAACCCGAAGTGACCTTTGAGTTCAAGTTAGAGTTTGTGTGGGAGTAAACAATCAATCAAGTCTTGAAATAACGAAAACCATCTTTTGTATACACAGGATGTATTAATTGACTATTCAATAACTTAATAACGCTAAACAATAGAATGCTTACAGGTAATGGGGCTGAAACTTCAGAAATTGCCATACTCTGCAATTATGGATGATGTAATGTATCTGAATAGCTTGTGACTCTCATGAACGCAATAATAAACCTTCATATCTCATAAAACACGGGGAATTTCTTAATCAGCTAAGCAACTGACATCGTATGATGACAAACTCCGTAATCAGATTAGTTAACAGAATTTGTAATTTCAAGTAAAGGTAACGCTGATGTCGTTTAATGTACTGTTTAGTAATAAATTGCAGAAGTTCAATATGATCGTTAGATTAATAGTCCATGTGCACGAGTTTGCGGTTATAGTCTCGATGTTTGTTAACGCACTGCATGTTTCGAGCAAAATAGGTAATATCCAGTTGGTTCTCTTTAAGTGGTTAAAACTAGCAGATATAAATACCAAATTTTGCACATTGAAGTCAGCCAACATTCGCACGAATCCTTACGAGACTCCTTTGCAAGTATTTGTGATATTAAAATGTTCAATATGTCTACGAGTTAAAAACCCTTTGGATTATTAAGTAACCTTAGAGCATCAGTTATTATTATCATCATCAACTTCATATTAATGAATAATACGTAGAAGGAAAAATTAAATGCATTCTTGAAATATTTTCATGAGAAAATTCAGATCATTTATATAATTTGGCGTATTTAACGAAGAATGCTCCAGGGCTCTCCAGACACGCAATCTGTCTCGCAGGGACATTTTGAAAATTAGCATAACGTGTCAGGTTTCCTTTGTCAAAAGAACGAATACATAAACGCGGTTCAAAGTTTCGTCTTCGGAGTTCTTGAGAAATGATTCGAGGATACGTGAGGTTTATTATGGAAATTTCTTCAATGCGATGTCAGTAATTTGAAAGCGATACGCGGGTCAACTACCTACAGGGGCTTGAACTGTTTCCACGAGAGGGCCTACTTACACTTTTTTCACGCCTTCCGGTATGACGACGAGAGTCCTTCACGCATGGACACGTAAAACTATTCAGCAAACTGATTATTAGTTATTAGAGACCAAACGTTCCCTTCGCTTTGTCTCTGGGGCATAATCTACGACTTTGAAGGAGTTTATAAACGACAGGATTGCAGAATGACTAACAGTGAAGGAAGCTTTGACGTTGAAGGCTTCGTAGCTGAGCGAAGGGACATTCAAAAAATGCTCATAGTCTCGGTCGGAAACGTTTCCCTCCGCCTTGTATCATTCTGTCGCTTTTGCTAGACGAACCAAACGTAGGAACGTAAATCGAAATGTATTATGTGTATTAGAAGGAGCCACTGAGTAGTCACTTCGTCTTGATAATGGAAACAGGAACTCCGAAACGTCGGCAGTAGGGCCTACACATGCACGACGCCGTATCGCAGAAAAAGTATCTACAAAAATGTTCTTAAATTGTCTACTGATATTCACAATTCAGCGACACACAACAACCATTGTATCAGCCAGTGCTAATTTCTGATAGCTTTCAGAGATGGGAGTTGATTGTGATTGGTTAATAGGGATACGACGCTTATGTAAATTAAACGTTGAAGTGCTTCATTAGGGAAATTAAAGACATCAATATAAGTAACTTGAACGTTTGTAGTTCCCAGTATGTTCCACACTTTTCTGTCTGAGTTAATATCATCGGTACAAAAGTTTTATGTCGGTCTTTAACATTTTAGAGGCAATGGTTTCAGTGTCTTTTAACATCGAGGACAGAACCAGCCGCTGAACTGAGCCCCAAATAAGTTGCAGTGACGCATAAAACCTACAGCGATTCAACATAACGAAGCTTTCTCACGCGGACATTTCTCGAGCAGGTTTGTAGTTGTTAACGCACACACCGTTATGAAAAGAAAAGTCCGATTCGCATTTCCAGAAACTTTTTCCTTAAGACTCACTTTCCTACTCTCTCCTTCAGTTTAGTGGTTGTGACCAAAAAAAGTTCCTGTCTGAAGTGATCGGTTCTTTTCTGTACTCTCTGTATTTAGCGACTATTCCATATTTCACTTAATTAAGAAAAACTTCCCCGTATTAAATCAAAATAATTTGAATCAGAACTTTATGTACACGCATTATTTCTCTTCAAAATGTTTTATTTTAAATTCCGTCTATGGAATACAAACTGCTTGTCCCTTGTGAATGACAAATTCTACGATTTTGAAAATAACGACAAAGGATGGAAAGTGGTCTAGCCACATCGCTTCCTGGTACGTGCTCCAAAGTTCCATGCATTTGTAGTCTCGGCAGAAGACAGAGATTTGTGGTCAGTTCATTCACCGGCAGCTGTTAGTCTCACGCACAAGAAGACAATGAGGCCTCTTGAATCCGCGTGAAATAGAAATGGCCCGAGAACTCTCGAACTCAGACCACTCAGCTCACAGTCAGCGGCATCATTAAAAAGCATCCGACTGGCGTGGATGTGACGTTAATTATTGAACAGAATGTATGGTTGAACATCGGAGAGAAATGAGCTACAGACCGCCACCAACAAGTTTATACGGAGAGCAGTTCTTTGCGTTTCGAACTTCGTAGGAGACACCACAAATCACTGGATGCGGGGTTTCGGAAGGGGGGGGGGGGAGTTGTTTCCCGGCCCATCATTTCTCAGTTTCAGGGACCACCTGCATCAGTGTCGCCCCATCTGCATGTTCGATCCTTTCAGGGGAGTGTCTTCCGAGATGAACAATCTATCTCAGCGTTAGCACAGCTTTGTCGAACTGCAAACCGAGGAGGTTAGCTCAGCGTCAACCGCTGTTCACTTAAATTTAGAAGATACAGGCTTCAAATCTCGCACTAGTACCAGTTAAAGAGACCGAAGCGGTTGTCTTCTGCGTCGTAGCGCCGTGTAGTCTGGCAGAAGTTACCCAGCGTTTCGGAGGTTATTACTGCCTCCATCATCAGGACGATAAATAAGCACTGATGATTGAGGCAGCAAAGACTTATGAAATTTGAACTTCTGCCACTGTTTCTCATGGCTTCTGACTGCCTTGAGAACCTATCATCCTACTAATGATTGATTTTTCTCCTTCGAGTTCATGAGACCGTCCACGTGAATGTCTGTATCTTAAAGCATATCACTCTGTTTCTGCTTAACACGCAAATAATAATTTTATCACAGGCGATGAGAGTTCGATGGGGTTCGAGGAAGACGTCCATTCGTGCAACCCGAGCGTTCATTGTCGTTTTCACATAAACCCGCCACTGGACTGATCCTGATGCACGTGAATTCAGTCCAGATATTTCCCAATTGGTCTCCTTCCTTCGTATTTTCCGACAATATCGACGTGGAGGTGAGTGTCAAGATGGAATCCGTCCGTTTTCAGATCTTCGCTGAAATGGTTTAGAATGTCACAACTCGTGCCGTCTCTGCGTTCCATAACATTACTGACCCGTTCGACTGCACACATATTCGAGAAAGCAAGTCGAATTACAGAATTCTTATTTGTCGAACGTATTCTGGGCGTTCTCCGCGTGCTACAGGTTGAGAACCTTTTGGCCACCGCAAGAATCTCGACCTCCCCTGGTCTCGCCCCCCTGCACTGCCCGCACCATCACTTTTCCAACCCTCTTGTCAGCACCCTGCGATGCAAATTCTTTGTGGAGGTTGGAAGCAACATGTAGACACCCTGGGATGTTTCCTTTCATATTCGATCTAACTTTATTATGATATTCTATTATAGTCCCTTCTTGTATTCATTGTGAACACGTTTATCCTTTATATGCTTCGCCCCCTTTATTTTCCTTTCCTGAAGACCACTTGAGGGAAATTGTGTGCCAACTTAAGTGTAGTAGGGCCAGAAAATGTATTGGCAACACTGGCAACACAGTGCCTTGTTGGTGGAATAGTTGACAGGCGGAAAACCTCATTTTATTCTTGTTCAATCGACAGCAAAATCTGCCTTTAAATTGGAGGTTTACATGCGTGTAAAGATTGTATTACTACGCCAGAGGAATCTTGGAGATTTGACCTCTTAATCACTGAACACTGACCATCATTCCTCGTCGTCAGTGGCCGGTGGCTTTCACGCGCACGCAAATACGACTGTTGCACACTTCACATATTTGTGCGTTGGTTTGGTGATCCTGTTGCGTGTTTGGGATATCTCATTTTCCAATATGAGCACGGGGGATAGACTATACTGACGGACAGTTTTAGCGGATTTCCTCAGCTCTTCCATAAAAATAACTTGGTATTTCGTAGGACACGTTACACTGCCATCTTTCACAACGTTCCAAATCTAATTATGGCCTCTGCAGCTTAAACGGTGTAGACAAATAATCCGAGAATCTAAGATCCGTGCACAGTAAAGGTGCAGAGTTACGCACTGGGCCTTCAAGTGCCCGATGAAAGTTAAAATTCTTCGTTTCTTGGCTGCGAATGTGTCAACAATTTTTTTACAGTTTGGCTCTAACGGGTGGAGCAAATTTCGGTTTGTTCTGGTTATTAGACAGAAAAGGCTTGAAATGAGTGATGAAAAATCTGAAACTGGAATAACATGCAGATTGCTTTACTGCAATTAACCACCTGAAACTCTCACTATAAGGAAATGCCCAGGGTCTTTTTATAGAAAGCTGGTTTGGATACACGCGATTCTGTTTGACAGAGCTTGCACCTTGCGCTGTGTTTCGCTGTGAGGCCGACGATCAGCAATGAGGCGAAGGCAAGGAACAGGCTGGATCTCAGTCATTACTCGAAATGTGCATTAGCTGTGATAAAAACCTCGTGTCTCTAATCCACTCAAAACAGTTGAAGTATCGAAATTTACCTGGGAAAAACTCTTTTGTGGTGTTTACATTTTCTGAACAACGAACCTGATAGATAATAGGCTTGTTTACTTTTCTTCAGTGCAACGTGTGGGGACACAAAATACATTAACAATTAAATCACAATACTCCTTTCGCCCTTTGAAGCTGTTTTGAACTTTGTCATGAACGCTCTATTGTTAACAACAAGAAGGTTTTGGTTTGTTGCCTAATCATAACGGGCAACAGTGTCATTTCTGTGTTACATTCTTTTCTCGTTAAAAGCCGGATGTAATGAATGCCTCAGCCTTTGTGGATCTATGCATGTAGGCGTGTATTTCTTCATGACTTTAGAATATATTTAACATTTGCATACGGTTGAAATAAAAGACTCAAATTACATTTTTGAACGCGCCCAGGAAAATTTACGTGTTCAGCTTTCCCTCTGCTACCCCCAGCTCTGGTACACGGATTCATAATTATTGCATCGCCAGATATTGTTCTCCGTTTATTAGCCCCATATCGAAATTTCAATGGTAGGGGAATTGAATTCAATTGAATTACCCCCTTTGGAATAGTTTACATATCCAGGCTTAAATTAGCGGTTCTATGGATGTCTGATTTCGTTTTGCGTTTTAACGGGGATTCGATCCGGGGATTTGCAAATGCAGAAATTGAAATGAAACAAGATTCAGGATGCAATGATTTGAAATTGCAAGATTTTCAATACAGAATTCATGCTGAGTAACTTGTCTTATTGTAGCTGTCAGCGGTCTTAACGGCATCGTGCAGTACTGCAGGTGATTACCGATGTTTCGGAGGAATTTACTGTATCCTTCTTCACGGTAGAAGATGACAAGCTTCTCCAAAACATTAGGAATCACCCAGAAGAATGAACGGCGTGTACATTTCACGTCTCCATCGCTCTGAGGACCTCAAATTTGACAGGCAAATTGTCCACTCTTACTTTAAAGGCAACACTTGACAAAGAGTGTCCAACATCGCTGATAAAAGGACACGATCCTGAGACAGATGTAAGACCCGTGTTTGTGTGAACCTCCCGTATTCTTCTGCGCTTTAAAATGAAGTCCTCCCGTGCCTGTTATCGCAGTCACGTGCTAATACAGCAGCCGAGTTGGATTCAGTATCCCGAATGCACGTGACATTCAGAGATCCTTGTTACGTAATATCTCGGAGAGCTCACTTGTTTTTATCCTCACTAGGTTCGGATATTTTCCTTCCTGCTTTATTTTCCTATATTTCTAATTTGTGTTCTTACCTCGAAGTAAGAGACTGCGTCTCTTATCAGCACAAGACGTAATTTCTTTTGTTTTTCCTTGCCTCTGGTTCTGAGAAAAGCATATCACGTGATAAGAGATTTCGAAGCGAGAAGTAGCAAACATTTCCTTAGTGTATTTCGTTCCACTCATTTCTTCGTGAAGTCCTCAGGCATTTGCCTGCGTCTGTTCCGAGACACTCGAATGTCCCATTTTGCTTTGTCGCCTTGTTTTAATTTCTTTCGTCGAATGAATAAAGACTGGAAGTGTCCTCGTGAACTATAATCTGAACTTCAATTTACAGATTTTCTCACTAATTCCAAATATGTTGGCGCCATTTGCGCCGTCCTGGTTATTAATTAAATTCTTCCCAACAACGAGGTCTGATTCCATCTGTTGGCTCTCTTTCACGGGTGTAAGGCGACCGAGGACCACTCGCATGCACGTAGGTTCGAGGTTATGAATACGTGGAGCTATACCTCCACTTCCCATTACATCGTTAGTGATTCATTGAGTTCAGGATCAGCGTTACGTCATTCTGACCTTCTCTGATTGTAACTTAATGTGCTCCCTGTAAAAGTGCTTGATCCTTCTACGCAATATTTGATTTATTGTTTGGATTTTTTGTTTTTGTGTAAATTTACCCTCAATTTGACGTTAAAATGGCAGCTGACAGATTTTAATAGACGCTGCATGTTCAGTTGCTTCAGTTTTGTTCACAGGACGTTGGGATATCATTAATCACTTCAGACGAGTGTGTGCGTTCTGTGTAAACTGTCTTCAATCAGGGAATAATAACCGAGGAGCAGTTTCATGCGGGTAAACCACACAAAACACAAGGTGGTCCTTTGCTTGAACATCTACGATTACGATTTCCTGAATAGTCTATACTCTTTACGTCAGTGTTTCTGCGTTGGTTTAAGCAATAATTATGGCCAGTTCTGCCAAACAGCGTCAGAAATTGTCAACACATTTTAACATGACCGTAGGAGATCTGACGTTCGTTGTTTGGTGAGGCGTGAAGATGTCGTTCTTGGCCTTTTGGTGTGCGACGACATCTGGACCTGCAGTTTATCTATACAACTATTTCTTCGAATCAAAGCAAATGCCACTCAAGGTCTTATCTACTATTTAAAAATTACGAAAATATATTATTCCCGAACACTGTACATTAAAATATGAGCCGACGTAACACAGGGACGTGACTCGCGTATGGGAGTTAGGGCTTTTTCTCGGGGGGTATAGCGGCCGAAGCGTGAAGCTCGCTATCCGTCGCTTCGTGTCAGAATAGGAATTCTTGCGGCTGTATCCACACTCCCACCTTCGTTTTGATGGCGTTGAAGTTCTTTTTATTTTGTGTTGAGAGATTGTCTGTTCAGGCATTCGAAAGCTGCAGTGTAATAAAAACTAGTGCGAAGTTTACGTGCTTACGAATCGCATTCGATTTGAATAGAAGAACGTAATTCCGAATGAAGTAGTGTTATTTCATAATCTCAAGTTTCGAAAGATGGGTATAAAGATAAAAGAGAATTTTCATAAATTATTATGCTGTTAAGTGTAACCAGAAACTTTTTTAAAAATTAAATACTGAGATTTTACGTCTGTTTATATATATATATATATATATATATATATGTGTGTGTGTGTGTGTGTGTGTGTGTGTGTGTGTGTGTGCGTGTTTAATTTTGCCTCTTGAAACGAATGAAACAGGTCTTGTAATGTGAATTAAACCGTAAGCATTTGTTGTTGCTAAGAAATTCTTTCAGTACGGTACTACATGAACAAATGATAAATTGTTACTTTATTTTGTTAAGTTGTGAACACGGCATTGGTATTACTGAACGAATGTGTATTGACGGGGAACTCGGAAAAGCGATTTAACTGATACTTCGGCTTAAAATGACATGATTTATTGCAGCCGAAGTAAATGGCTATCAAATTTTCTGACGTTTATTGACGTTTCAACATCGAAAGTCGATAAGACCGTTTTCCTATACGGCTACTCAGCGTACTTTATGAAGTAGTTCTTTATAGTGTCAACTTCCTTGCGACAAAACATTTGCTTTCAGAGAAATTTGAATCGCCGTTTCTAGAATAAATCAAAAAGTGCGCCAGGAACTTTTGTTTCGTGTTATGGTCATATACTTCGGTTCTTTTATTTTCCGCGGAATGTCATAAGGGAACGCAATAACGGTGTGACGGAGATGCCACTCTGAATCTAGTTTGTCATGGCCCGGAATGCAAGAGATGACGGAGCGTTACGAATGGAAGCCTACGCTGCCGTTTCAAACATACTTTGTTCAGTAATATGTCACTTCCAAATTGATGTGAAATTCCCTTTCTGAAGAAGCGAACGTTCCATTTCATTCATTATTGGGTTATCCTAACCGAATGCTGGAGTTGGTTGACGGCTAACGTGTACGGAATATTCTGTTCCATTCTGTGCTTTGCCTCGCTGGCTGCCGGCCACATCTTGGTTTCCGTCTCCTTAACAATCCCTTTCACGCCACAATGGCCGCCTTATTGAAATGTTAGGAGGGGGCTGTTTTCGCCCTCAAAATTCGATAGGGTGGTCTCTTCAAACTTCCCCCCTTATCGGAATACGTGAAAATGGTTTGGGGATGGACGGACCTACCCTTGGTCTGTGGTGGGTTTCAAGAAGGTCTCAGCTGCCTTGTTGTTGTGATCCTCACTCGCTCGCTGCCTTTATCCTGGGAGTCTTTTTACCTTTACGTGGGTAATGTACCGTACAGTACATGAAAAGTTTACAGTCGATCTACTCGAGCTGAGACCGATGCCATGAATGGGCGAAGTAAAGCTTGCCGAATTGAAGACAACTGTCCCTTCGCGATCGTAGGTCGCCTGAGGGAATAATGTCTATTATCGAAATATTTACTCCTCTCGCATGGCTGATCTTTCTCTGGTCCTTTTCCTGGTCTGAAGCATGAAGCAAAGATTGTTCCATTTCTGGCGTCACGAAACGTGTCTTACTTCTTTGCTTCCGTAACGCTAATTTTGCTCGTGGGTTAATAATAGCTCGATGGCTCTCTCAACTACTTAATTTATGTAGTATCGATTGTAGTTCATAGTCGATCAGCTAGAGGCTAAACAAATACAAGGAGTTTTATGGATCGTGGCGTACATAACGTCTTAGGTTAGGTTTGTCATTGAAATCCGAATTGATATGGTTGAATCCAGTACGCAATTTCTATAACACCCATTTTAATATTATCCTCCTATCCAAGCATAGTCTCCAAATTTGCCAGTTTCCTATTTTATATTTCTCATGTCGTGGTGATTGATTATACAAAAGAATGAACTGATGGAGTGAGTCCGAGACGTGGCTGAGATTAAGAAAACTTCCCCTTTTATTTCGGGGTTACGCTTTCTGGTACGGGTCAATCGATTCACCACCGAGTTAACTCGTTCGTAAGCTCCGAAGATAAATGGGGGAAAAGTACTTACGATTAACAGTCTCTGGAACTAGCAACGCAATTTAAATTTGAAGAAAAGCCGGTACGTCTTTGTGTACCTAAAACTTGCGGTCAGCGGTTTGGCCGAAACAGGGTTCTGGTACGGAAGGGAGGAGGCGGGGAAGACGGAAGAACGGGAAAGGTTAAAGCGAAAGAATGACACGAAGAAAGAAAGAAAGAATCAAAGCGAAGCATTGCCGTATCGATTGCTCCTTTTACAAGGTCGTGTTTGATTTCGTTCATTAGCCGCCATAGATTCTCACGTGACGTCACTTGTGCACGTGTTTGTGTGTCAAGGAGCCTTATTTACTTCACTTACGGAGGCTGCAGTGAACAAGAGGATCGATCGATGAACTTCTTGCTTCTGTACGCCACTCGACTTCCAGCGACGTCTGCCCGCCTCTTCATCGGCGGTGGCAGCGTCTCTCTCTCTCCTCCTCGGTCCTTTTCCAACTACGGACTGAGGCTTACTTTGAGTCCCGAAAATTTTAAGTCCGGGGCCATTAACTTTAGTCTGAATGAAAGCACTTGACGAAGACTGATTTATTTAAATTCTGTTAGAAGGAAGAAATTCAACAGAACAAAAAGATGTCCTTAGTCGGAGTGCTAGAGCTCTGAAGGGGCAAAGGTGGCACCAAACCAACGGAAGATTAGAACTGAACACTAATTATCACTTACATTTGTGCCAGCGTCCGGTAAAAGAGGAAGGAGTTGGCGGTTAAGGGCGTGGTGCTTCGTGAAACTGAGGATGGAAGTCATTAAACGAGTGAGAGGTTTTGTGACGAAGTAATTTCTTAAACACAGACGGAACAATAAACTTTATACTTCCTTTTGAGATTTCAATGCGAACGCGGGGGAATGAGACTCATAATGATAATGGTCTTAAGAAATTCGGGTAAAATAGGCATTCGCGGGAGGATGATATTAAAATGGATATTGAAAGAAATGGTACTGGAACGTGCGGACTGAATTAATATGGCCTATGATGGGGATCAGTGGCGTGCTCATGAGAAAAGGGCGGAGTGCCACTGTGTCTCTCATTTCAGTCTAAATGAACCAAATAACCTCTGCACTCGGTACAGCTCTCTTAAACAAAACAACCGAGAAAACATCTGAAGATTTAAAATTTGAGATGGAAATATAATGAAATGGGAGTGAGCAGGAATGTGGAAGGAGGCAATCGTATGGCTTTCAAGACTAAAATACTTAGGATTCGCATGAAATATTTGAGGAATTACAACTGAGGTTCGATAAAGGCCTCTCCAGTCAGCCTCTGCTCAGTTAAGTGCGACTTTTACAGGAAACAAGTTGTTAAATGCACGTTATAGGGGACTTCCACAAGATTCAAGCTTGGTCAATATGGGAACTTGACTGGTAAAGTGTTGGGGGGGGGGGGAGGGGGTTAAGAAATAAGCCAGACGGCAGATGGTTCGTGTGATCTCGGTCGGGGAGGCAGACAGACATTTATAGAAATTACAGCGTGTGGTGGATGATGGGGCCTGGGCTCCTACACCAGTGTCTGACTCATGGATAAGATGAATCGTAATTGTTCTGTAATTAGTGGTGAGCGACTCGCTCCTCACTAAAAATGCGGTCGTCAAATGCGTGATCCCTGCCCCGACTTGGCTTACAACGAAGCAGACCCACTAAATCTCTCTTAAGAAAAGACGATTGTATCAAACCATAGCTTGTCCCACGCATTTTAAGGACAACGAAGGTTTACCCGAACTGCACTGGTCCCTAAATTTTAACGCATGATTGGAATTATCGATTTTTCAAAATGGAAGCAGTTAATTTTTTACACGACATGTAAATTTATTTTATTTTCTGTGATAAAATAAAGAAAGTTGTTTCTAGCGTTTTTCAGCAGTCGCTTCGGAAAATTACTTCTCTCTGTGTTTGTGCGACTCGTCTGTTGTCCAAGTTCCCGCCAAACAATCACAAGCAAAGGAACGTCGTCTTTCCGAAACGGTTGAAATGACACGTTATTTAAACTTCCTGCGTCAAATTATGTCGCCAATAACGTCCATAATAATTGTGGCAAAGCTTTGAATTGCCGTGTATTTACGTGAAATAACATTAACTAAAGAGTTAAATAAAAGGCTTTAACACGGCAAATAAACAATTCCACATCAATTAGGCAGTCTCATTTTCTTCCGAACGTCCATTTTGAGCAGCGGACCACAGATCTCAGGAAATTGATCGTCGTTCGTTGCATCCTGTCTAAAAAGTGTTGCTTTGTCTTCACTACTCGAAAGAAAATGCAAATGAACGCAGAAGTTTGTGTTGATATTATGCGATGTCATCTGTCAGGGCTGCCAACATCATACCCGAGGTAAAAGGTTCCCTTAAGAGTTAGGAATGCGTGGAATTATTCCGCTCTCCCCCACACGTCTTCATGGCGCTGCGCCTAGTTAGGCACAAGGAGAACTTAACATTTAACAATCGCTCTGATAAATCACTGTGCCATCACTTTTGTTTCCTACTTGAATACGAACAGTTTAAACAAAGAAACACGATTCTTGGATTATAGACATCGGATATTGAGATGGAGCGAACAGAGAACACGCAAGGCAGCCGCGTTTCTGTAGTGGCCAGGAAGCTGTTAAACAAAAGTGATTCTATTTAGTGTAAGGAACCTTTGAGTTACGAAAAAAATGTTTGTCCAAATTTTAATGGAAATTATAAAATAAATAAGCGTACGAATTGTAATTTGAAATCTGCATTCGCCTACAGTGGAAGGAGCAGGTCATTTGAAAAAAAGCCTGGAGGCTGAATTGTTCTCAGTTTGGGCCATTCATGGCAGCGCGGAGACGTATAATCAAACGAAATTGGAACTGCCGTTGATTGCCGGTGTTCGTTTCTAGAAGCTCGTTCTGGCCTTGTGCTGGAGACCGGGTGTGTGAACAGAAACCTGAAATTGTGACCAAGCGGATGTAACCCCGTCCCTTCTGCCAACCTAATGCCTTTCGCCGTATCTGGCCTGTGATCTCAGCTGGTACTGGGGCTGTCATCTACCACCTATTAGCGGCTCCACGGCTCGCTCGCATGCTTTATAGCGCCAGGCAACCAAAGATGCTATCAAATGAAGTGCCGAGAAACATTTCGTCTCTTCTCGTCGATTCTTTTTCTGAGTGAAAGCCAATCAGAAGTACAGGATGCGGACTGTCGGTTCAATCAGTCAATTATAATTTTGCATTTCTTTGCTACTTAGGCTATTTGGACCGAAATGGCGTATTTTTCTCTCCTTTCGTAACTAAACATTTCCCCCCCCCCCCCACCCCCCGAAATTCAGAGCGAAGTCAGCTTTCGAATGAGCGGTCGAACGCCCCCGTAGGCCCTCCTTTTAGCCCACAATTTCTACCACCTTACAAAATTAAATATCCCGCACAAGATTTCGTCCTGCAGTCGGGTGACGAGACGTAACCATGTTCTGCGCGTAGTTTCCTCCGCGTTCAGTTCTAGACACATTTCGTCTTTGTACCATGTAATAGAATTTCGTGCTTCGCGTGGCGTCTTCTGAACCAAAACTAAAGAGCAGTGGTGATAAAGCATCTTCTTGTTTAAGACCATTTTGAGTTGTAAAATCATCAAGGAACTCAAATATTACGTTTTTAATGTGCATGCGTGATGAAAATATATATTTTAATTTTACAAACACAAACACGAAAATAATAATTTGGCAAACGATTTAAAACTTTGTTACACGAAGTTCATTTTACCATAATAGAGGGAATTGAAGTCTTATAACGAAATTCGCTGTTTAATTCAAGTATGTTAATAAAGTACTGTTTATAAATTATGCAGATTTCTCCATCGTTAATTATTATTCACGTTTACTGTGAGAGTGCATAGCCAGGCTTTGATCACTGCAGCGTGTATGCGTTGGAGGTTTTTGATTTAGGGTCGTGGATTCGAAACTCAATAGCAGTACTAATGTATCTGGCACTTTGAACTGTAACGTGTTTGTCATTAGCATCTGTTACTGTTCATGTAGGCCCACAGTGAAAATACGATTTTCTCGTAATTAACATACATAAACAGCAAGTTTGTAATTTAGAAGATACATTTACTTCGCGTCTGATTATCATGTATCATTATTAAGCCTGCCTTTATGCTGTGTACAATAAACTGTTTTGTACTGAACAACTGATCAAAATTTAACTAACCCACATAGGGGAAAAATTTCTTGATAGGGTAATAAAGGAATATCCCTATTTTATAGAATCGTGTTTTAAGAAATTAAGTAAATATTTTGACAAATTAATTTCTATGACCTCTACGGAGTGGCTTTACAAATGTGTGTAATTCAGGTGGAGACAATACATTGGAAGGTTTTCTCCTTTGTAAATAGCCCTACTAGACACCGAAATGGTTCATGGTTTCATACATAATTCAAAATCGCCCTTTGATTCTTGAATGATTAATTTTTTTATTCAAAATCATGTTCTCATCCGCTGCTCTGCTCTGGAATCTTGAGTGCAGCAAATTCCCAAATTCCCTAGGGCGTAGGACGAATCCCGTATGTTTATGCAAAATACAGGTTCACGAACATTGAAACATTTTCAGTGTTCCAGATAAGTAATAACATTAACACTAATTAATACGCTTCCCTACATCACGGCGGACAAGCCGGGCGAGGGAGGGGGAAGGTGTATTTGGAGATACTTTCTGCTGTTCGTCTGTAGGGGCGAAAGATAACCACGAAGACATCGTTCTACATGGCCTTACCCGCAATTAGAATCTGCTACTTCGGGATTACGAAGCTGTCTCGCAGCTTCTAGCGACATTAAATCCATTAAAGTGTGTGTTTAGGACGGTCGGAGGTGAGGGCGAATATTTGATAAGGATATAGGAGGAAGCGTTTTCGCATATTTAAGGCATTAAATCATCATTTGCCCCTAATGACTGAAAAGAATTACGTGTAACCTTACGATAGTCTGTGCCTATCCTGAATAACTTAATCTGCTAGCGTTTTACCGCTCAACTAATCTCCGCGAGTGTTACATAAAATGATTGCGCGCCACTGCTCTATAGTGTTTCGTGAGTCCTTTTCGAGTGGCTCATGGTATCACAGATGGTCAATAAATTCGCTTACTTATGAAGCCCGAAATTTCGTTATCGTCCAGGACCCAGCGACTGGTCTGTATCGTGAGCGAAGTCCGCGTTTTCCTCATAATTTTATTCATCATCAGATTATGAAGGCACTCGCCATTCTCATCCATGGTATTTCTTGAACTAAGGCAATAAGAAAAATGTCTTAACACGTACCCGACCTTGTGAGTTACAGTCGACGTTCTTCGTAACCTCCTCAGTCTTAAGCATTACTCGTGTCCGGCACTGAAGCCGTCGTCAGTCGTGCCACCACGTTGGTTGCTCCACTCTTACACTCAGCCTCGACTTCTTCCTTTGGGCGCTGAAGTACTAGGTTAACCCTCTGTTCTATTTCCTCCCTCGTCAGGGGTTTTGAACGGGCGAGAGGGAACAGACGTGCGCAGGCCGATGGATCGGACTTAGGATGACAAGATAAGGCGAGGCCTCTCGTTTTATTTGAATCCACTGCTGGACACTGTCGTTACGACTCTCGAAACTGGGTTTGGTCGACGCTCACGCTATAGTATCGATATTAATTCGTGTTATATTGGAACAGTGATGCTGGCGTGTATAAATGAGAGAAGATGAACTGAAAATTATATTTTCTCTGTGGTTCTCGTTACATACTGCAATGAAGGCTACTTAACGGAAAATTTAAATACGTGTGGTTGTTATTGAGGATCTGTTAAAGATTGCTCAAAAAATTTTGCTGAAATTCTTTTTTTTTGGACACAGGTTGTTTTCAATTTTGTGCCTGCATCAAATTTTGACAGAAGCCTCTGAAATTGTAGTTTCGTGCACTCACATAAAATCCATGTGCGTATGAAAGCGAATCTTGTGCATTATTATGACGGAATCAAATAGTCCATCCTCTTTCGATCTTGATGGTTCTTGCTGGACAGGGCCATAAAGATAAGAGATCTCTTCTCTGGATCATTGATTTACGGAGGGGGTTGATTAACATGCATTGGTGTCGGACAGTCATTCAATTCTGTCACACGGCAAATCCATTTCTGCGGGAACATGGCAAAGCACTGTGCAGAAATTGAAGTAATGCCGTTGCCAGAATCATTCATAGAGGCCTGCATGAAAGTTTGAGCGGGCCTGTCACATGACCGGACGATGCGTGACGTCATATCGTTCGCCTATTGTCTGCTTCGCGTTGAGAGAGATTCGTTTGACAGGCTTTCCGGTGTGTTCAGCTTCTTGATTAAAAGACCAAAAATGTTTGCATTTCTTCTACGTTCTGGAATGTGAAAATGTTATTTAACCGTTTGGGGTTCATAATGTTTTGACGTACGATACCTCAGATTTAAAAAATGTCGGAGTTATTCCGACGTTTGATGGAATTTCGATTTTCCTAAATGTCGGGTGGAGTGCAGAAATTAATTACCCTGAAATTTCCATTGAAAATATCCGTGATGTTACATTTCCATCTTGGCTAATCCACACAGAGAGCATGATGGTGGAGTCAAGAAATTCATAAATGTGAAGTTTCTAATTTTAGATGCAAATAGGAAAGAAGGATTTATAGCATTTTAATGCGTATAAGACATGAAGACTTCCGGGTAACTGAAAGTAGTAAAATTCTCTCGGGCGATCAGCCATGTTACCATTCCCGCATTCCCTGATGATGAACACGGAATGTCTTTGAAACTCTAACTTCTGTTCCGAAATTATGCATCTTATCGCCCGAGAGAATTTTATCGTTTTAATTTAATTTTAAATATTCAGAGAGTCTTGTAAGTTATACGCATACTGAAATAAAATATGTACGGATGAGTTCCTTCAGAGAAATATTTGTATTATATAGTTCTTATTCAAAATGAAGTAAATGAAATGTTGCTGTATCCCTACTTCTGTTCAATATTGCTCTGGAGGGCGCTTTTTGAAAGGCTAATCGTGAATTGTGAGTGACCCAAATACATGATGAAGCAGTTTTAATAAGAATATATCAGGTAACAATTGACAAGGTAATAGAAGCAAAAGGTTACAAAGTGTGCACCTTTCAAGACCGGAGTAGCGGAAACCGAAAGACGGACAATATTTGGAGTAGATTTCATGTTACACTGTTTACTTACATTCGTCTATTCCTTGACGCTGCATACTAAAGTACGACATCAACTCAAATGTCCTCAAGAGTAAACCAGGCTACGTAGAATCAACATCAAAACAGAAACAGGCCATTCATCAACGAGTGGTTTTTTCCGTACGTTCCCTGACAGTCTTGTGAGCAAAAGTGTCGCAAAGTTAGAATTTTCAATACTGGGGTAGACAGTGTGAAACATTGCTTACTTAATTTTAGTCTCATTTTGAATGCTCAACCATAAACTTATTTGATATTGAACTTTGTAAGTTGACGACGAAGATGTCGACAATTACAGTCTAAAGAGAAATGACAGAGGAACACGAGGAAATTAAACGTAAGCGATGAACGGAACGAGGTCTTCACATTTTCAAAATTAGGTTTTGTTCGTGGCATAGAACAGACAATTTATGGCGACTGTAATCACGCGCAATTAAGTGACAAAGTGAATCTGGAGTATCGCTCTGATGAACACGTACTGAAGATGGTCTAATCTGCGTAATAAATAATCAAATGTTAAGTGTTATATGCGATTACTAAAACTTGATTTGTTCCTTTGGGTGAAAAATGTAAATTAATGCTTTTTGTAAAGAATCTGTGTACTTAAGATGCACGAAGAACATCGGAAGATGGGCTTTCTTTATGATGATAATTTCGTGATTTTTCTGGTCGCCCTCACTTGATGGGCTACTCGTGCAGAAGGCTATTGCAAATGGGTCGCCTCGAGAAACGCAAATGAAGATAAATATTCGAGTGAATCTTAGCATTACGAACAAACAGGATGTAATCTGTGAGACGGACTAATTTGGTTCGTGACAATGCCAATCGCTTGCCTTTGGTTTTAATGTTGCCTGTCCGGAGGATTAATTGTTAATTAAGAGCACAGAGTGCAAGTGACAGGCGTGAGATTTTCAGTATTCAACCATTCCACGAATTCTGGCATTGGCATTGTTTAGGTTATGTTTATAAATGAAGCAGCAAACTTACGTTTGTGTCTGCCCCTTTTAGAGTGACTTGTTGTGTCCACGGACTTTAAATTAAGTGTTTTCAGTTGTTGGCTTCTACTTCCATGGCGGTCATAGAATTTATATTTTTGACTGCCATAAAGAAGATCAGAACGAGATGAGGGGATGAAATGAACTTATGTGTGAGGATGGGAGGTGCAGGTGGTTCTGAATAACTCGGCGGACTTCAACGTTGTTGGTAATGATCCCTCTATTTCTCCCACCAGAGAGTTGCTCTCTCAGTACTTCTGATCTGATTTGCTACAATTCGCGTTCAAAAGACGAGTAATTAAAGATACAGGGTGTTTCCTTTCTTGAACTCTCAGATTTCTTACGCGCTAACCTAACCTAACCATTTGATGCACAGTGTTAAGTAAGTAATTTTTAATTTCTCAACTTTTAGTTTGATTGAGGTAATTCTTTTGTAACAGGTAGAAGGTGAATGTTCAGCTGCTTTTTGGATTAGCAAAGTGACTCAGAGTGTTAAAGATTGCCTGTTACTTTTTATAAGACAGGCTCAGCTTGATGGAGTTACTTTGGAGATTGTTAATTACTATACGCGACGTCCAGAGAATGGCGGACATGCGCGGTGTTGCCAAATCTGAAGAACGCGCTGCTGATATGAATGTGATGTCGGTTTGAACATAAGAAAGGTTAAATGTGAATTCTTGCAGACGTGAATTTGTCTCTCGCGGCACGAAAATATGTCGTTCACCCGACGCCACTTTCGAATATTACAGTTCTTAAAGGTGACATAATTCCAATTGAGTTTTCATGAACGCTGGCACAAAGATGCTTTTAGTGTTCAGTGGCGGAGCGAGGAAGGCTGCATTTCTCCTAGGCTAAGGCTTTTATGAGATTTGCCCCCTCGCGCTGTAATTGGGACGTGGTTTCTGCTAAGGCTAATCCCCTTCTTTTCCATTACTGAATTCAGAACGTAGTCCGACGTTCTCCACTACGTGGTGTACAGTTTCTGAGCTAACCTCTGACCGTAACCACATGCAAGGTAATCGGTCCGGCTTACAGACGGAGCTTGTCTCGAGGGTAAAGCTTAGTGCGCACCAAAGTAGGAGTAAGTAATAATTTCTTTCTTCGAAGCTTGCGAGTGGCCTCCGTTAGCGTAAATATCAGACAGAGACTTATTTTCAGAATAGGCGGATTTAGTCAAAACTGTGTCTGGATAAAGAAGACGGGCCCACAGCAAAGGATGCCTTTCAACTTTCCTCCTCCTGGCGAAAAGGAAGAGGCTGTCAGACACGAGATATTGCTTATGTATAGCTGGAAAGATAATATTAAAATTGCTTTTGAAAAGTGTGGCAGGAGGGTGCACAGTACTTTCATTTGATCTGATTTGAGCGTGCTAATGAATCTTTAATTCAATGAAAGACGATGACCTTCTTTACTATCTGAGCAACTGTCAGTTTGTCAGGAAGAACTCTGTCGCACTCGCACGCAGACCTTTTACAGGCAAAGTCGTAGTTGGATATTTTGGTTTCGTCTCTCGACATTTTGTCAGACTAGACTTCATTCAGCCTTTTTCATTTACCTCGCATCTCAGCTTGAAATAGAAGCCACTTATATGTCGTCAATAGGTCCATGTGATATGCAAAAACAGATTCACAGACAAGCTCTAAGTGGATCAGATTCACAGACTCTTTGCTGCCATCCGCTTAGAAATGTTTCGCCTCTCTGTATCACATCGAAGAATCCAAAGTCAACAAATGTAAATCTGTTATGTTGTCTTTCCTTTCACATCGAGTCTACACCTGAGGGAATAAAACGGATTGAAGGAGTGTGAAATTAAATTTTAAATTGAGAAACTATGAGGTGCCTGTTCCGTACAAATATTTCGACTTAAAAGAGATGAATTAATAGGAAAATGGAGAATTTGCGAACTGAGGAGGTCCATAATTCGCACGGAAGCAATGAGATGTGTACAGAATGTGGATTAAAGTTGCTCGGGATGTTGTCTAGTGGCTGGCAGGAAAGAATTCCTATTCCATGACAGAATGGGAATCTCTTTACGAGCAGAACGACTATCAGCTTCTCAAACGGGTGGTCTCTTCCATTGAGTTAATTGAAGCAGAAATTACCGGCTTTTGTTCTGCAGTTTATTTAATCTGCTTATTAAATCTGTAACTAATTTTGTAATCCACCGACAATGCGTGATCGATGCGCAGAGAGAATTAAGTTAGCAAATCAAAATTTTAACAAAGACTCTTTAATCGAATCATTGTATGGAGACAGCCGTGGTTTGCTGGTCGCTTGATGCTTCTGAAGATTAAACATTTATTGCCAGCAGTGATGAGAACTTGATATATCGCCCTGATGATGGAGGCATCAAGCACCTCTGAAACGACGGCAAACTCATGTCAAAATACACGACACATCATTTCTGAGGATAGTAGTTTTGATGTGTGGATAGATATTTGATTTTGTTTTGAAGTCAGGAATTTAACCGCGCATTAAATGTTTTACAAATTTCTTTAGTCTTGTTGTCAGTGAGGAGATTCTCTAGAGCAAGGGTTCTCAACCTTTTTCGCTGGCGAACCACTAATTCTAATTTAGCATATTGAATGTACCACTAACCAGATGCGTTCACGGAAAACTTATTTATGTTAATATTATCTTTAGATATTCTTACTTATTTCGCGTACCACTCAACATTGGCTCGCATACCACCAGTGGTACGTGTACCATAGGTTGAGAAACGCTGCTCTAGAGCATAATTCACTCGCAAACTCTCGATTTATTATTTAGCCGATAACGTGCACTGATAGTGATTGGTTAAGAATGTGTGTGAGCGAAGGAATCATTCAGGACACGGTAGTGAAAATACACTTCTGTACTATTTGATTGAAATTCGTGTGAAAGTTAAGAGGATTGAAATTGCTGAGATTTATGGTTCAGTCCCAACGTCAAATATTTCAAATTTCCCTGACTTTCACAGGAGTGATTATTACACAGTCGCTGTGCATTCCTTGGTGCATTGAATCCATCCATTGATTCTTTATCCATTACGTTACATTTTGCCTACTTTTACTTGTCGCTTTGCGTTGGCCGTGGACTCGGGCATTCTGTCAGACCTCCACCGAAATCCTGCGCTCAGCCAACCACAAAAGGATTGCACTGGAACATAGACCTAATTGCATGGTCAAATTCATTACTGTGATGCTGGTCCTAACAGGGGGGCTCGCCGCCTTACTGGTAAGCTTGAATGTGGCCACAGCAGAGAGCGTTATTTAAACGAACGAAACCTATCCACTTTCGTTACGCAGCGTAAATATTTGTGGATTAAGCCTCGTGAGTTTAGTCTGTTATTTTCGAGAAATGCTGTGCGTATGTCAGTGGGTGAATATTTTTGATTTCATGTGTTTATCGTCATTATCATGCTCGGTAGGAAGTCGTGTTTGTTTCGGGAAAGGATGTTCGCGTTTTATAAAATAAGATACTGCGACGTGTTTCGGTTTGTATTAGGTTAGGTTCGGTTCTGAAACTGGACGTCCTTACTTTGTAGCCTTCCATCACCAGTGACTACGCAGTTAAGGCGCGGAGATGGTGCGTGTAGTTCGTGTTTACGTGCGTCCACCCCACGTGGGGAACCGCCACTTACACGGATCGGTAATGTTGGGTTAGGTGATTAATGAGGCTAGAAATCGCGTGTTTAAAAGCGACAAGTACAGGACTTGAAGAAAGTGGATCGAGCGGGAGAGTCTGACGTAATTTCTACAAGGAAGTCTTCGTGCCCCTTCGCTTAAGGTCGGTCAGTTGTTATTGTTATTATTATTTGCAGCTCGTTTCAGGCGGACGGGCGAACAGTTATTGACAGACCACTGTCACTTTCCAATAATCTCTTTTCTTCATTAATCAATATGTAGTTGTTTGCTAGTATGGCGGTAGAAGGCAAATTTTGACCAAAGACGCGGCAAGCGATAGGAGGCCTGAGGTCATTTCATATTGAGAATCTCCGTAATAAGTAGACCCGTTCAGATTTTGTTGAGGCTGTCACGTCAAGGACGGGCAAGGCGGACATGAGAAATGTATGCAACATGAAATACGAAGGAAGGAGACTATGTGGGAGACCTAGAGATAGATAATATTAAAATGGGTCTTGTATATGTCAGATTGTAGACTTGATATAAGCGAAAGGGTGGCTAAGTTCCTGACCAGCTGAGCTCCTGTCAGCTTCACAAGAACAGCGCTCCTCCCCGTTGAGTTGCCTACGCATATTCAGAGACGTGACTTTAAGGAGCAGCGCACAAGAAGCTTCCCGTCGCCTAGCGGCTTAAAACACCGACGTGAAGTAGCCTCCTCCAGTTTACGAGGAGTGCAGGTACTCGGGATTTCTCTGAGGCGGATCCATCCTCAAGGCGTCGGCCACCTTTGCAGTGGTTCTACGGCATTTAATTATAACTCGGTTCTGATTTCGTACAGAAGAGTACGAATTACCGAAACCCACAACCAAATTATATAGAATTTACAGTGATGTATGTGAACACCGAAGCTTATGTTTAGCCACAAATTTCGAAGATTCGATAATGAAACCTTGAGGCCAAATACCCAAATGCAACTTCCCTGATGAGGTATCCCTTAAATACTATAACAAAATACTTAATGAGTGCTTTGAACCAGGGTAAATTATTTGGTGTACGAAGTTAAAGAATCAGTTGTCCATCAATTTGTTTGCCGCTGCTGACAGAATCGTTCTTTCTGCGTTGTTCGCTAAAGTTTTACGTTCGGTACATTTGGCTCGGGGCTTATCCGCAATATTATTGATGATTTATTGAGTTTTCTCTCTGACCAATTCACGTTTTATGTTTCTTGATCCTGGACTGAACGTCTGTATTTGCGCCCGATACGATTATGAACATTGTCACCTTTACGATGTTTAAAGGTGGCCGGAACGACAAGCTAGCTGATAATTTCATTGTAGCGTCAGGATATCAGATCGCATCCTATTCTCGACTTCATTGGAGTGCCCAAGGAAATAATTATGTGCCTAGGATCGCTGTGAGTGGTTGGCGTTTGTACCTGTGTTCAAGACGTCTGGAATTCTATTTTCGAGATTTTTTGTATTGCCACAATACGTTAATGAAAACTCAGAGAAATAATGCGAAACGTCGGAAAGAACAACATCTAAATCATTGCCACGTCATCGTTCACAATCTCCATTTAACTTAAAGCAGTTTAAGAACATTCGCTAAGCGAACTATGAAACAGATGTGCGTGACTTCCGACAAGAACTCAGTTTTCACAAATGTTAACATAATTCTTTAAAATGGGCAGTTTTAGTTGTGATGAATTTTATTCGGGGATGTTACGGGTGCTTCTAAATTAACGGATTTCCTGCCGTGTTCAACTAGAAATGGCTGCTAAGTGGCCATGAATATGGAATCAGTCTGTATCCTGGAACCGTCGGCGAGGCAGCCTACTTTAGACATCGTAGTAATAAAGAAACAGAATTATCCTTTGTTTTGAGGCGCCGTGCAATCCTAGGACTGTTTTCAGAACGATCAGGAATATTGTCGTTACAATCATCTCATGGAGGAAATCCCTTTCTTCCGAGATTGTATTTCTACCCCGCATTCATATGAAATACATTTGTGCATGTTTAAATACAACTTCAAAATGAATTGTCACACACCCGTGCAACAGAACTCGCCCCTCTGCATGCCATTAATTATTATGCACTCTTTTCACATAGTGAGAGCGCGGAAGGGCTGGTCGTGTCTCTGTCCGTCCGTCGATTCAACTCGAAAACCACTTGACGGATTTGGATCAAATTTGATGTGGACGTCGTGCCATTCTGCATGACCTCAAAATCGTATTTCTGAATATCCTGCGAGCGCTGGTAACAAAGTAACGGATGACGAAAGTCCTGAGGTGGACACTAAGGTGCTGCGATCTGGTGGCCTAAGTGGAAACTATCGACCAGGGCGGATTTAATACCTCTAAACGCACGGAGATGTTGTGTCTTTTCATTAAATTCCATGTGGTGCAAGAGTTTCAACTTTGATGCTTTGCAAACTTGAGTGCCGCGCAAAGTGTATACACTGCTAACACAGAACACACACAGTGTGTGTGGAGAAAGTTAAACACGCACGCACATGCGAAAGTACACATATTCATATGCATGGTAACCACATCTGCCCGTAGAATAATTCAGTCCTCCATGGATTCACGGCTCATGTCATCATGCTATGATGTTAAACTGGAATGAGAATATTGGAGTCAGAGGCGCGGAGATTCATTCGCAAGAATCAATTATTCCGAGAAAATTGCAGTTCCCCATGTCGCGCTTTATTAAATGTACACAGACCGAACGTTTATAATTACAATTTTGGTCTCAGCGTTATTGCCCGTTGCAGTATCAGTCCTCTAATCGAAACAGCGGTGCCACAGATATTAAAACATGCAGAGCTGTAATTTTCGCTCTTGTCCTCTACGGATGTTAAACTTTGTCCCCTGATATACTCTGAGGATATTTGAGAAGAAAATATTTATATCGAAGAAAGTTGAAGTGACAGGACAGTGAAAATGTAGCATGAGGAGATCCATAATTTGCACCCAACAAATTGTTGTTTATATGATCAAGCAATCAGGATCAGTACTGTGGGGCGTGGGACATCAGAAATGCGTGCAAATGTTTGGTTGGGAATTCTGAAGGGAAAAGACCACTCGGAAAACCAATGTGTTTGTGGGGGAATAATACTGAAATAAATGTTACGGAGATTGGTTTCAGGGATGTGGACTGGATTAATCTGGCTAAGGATCTTTAACGCTGTCATGTTCGTGTGGACACGGTAATGAAGTTTCCTTCGGATTCAATAACATTCGGGGAATTTGTTGATTAGGCGAGCGTATTAAAAGGACTCCTTGTACTTCAAGACTGCTGTCTCGTTCAACACAGCCGTACTACGGAAGTCAATGCGATGCTCTGTGTTTACAATTATCGTGTGGTTATTTGTTTATGAATGTTTGAGGCGCCGTTCGGCATTTTTGCATACCCTGTGGATTTAGTAGGAACCAGCCCCTTCGGGATAGCAGGCGCTTGTGATTCAAGAGACAGGTTCGGTCCGGAGGCAGATAATTGCAGGTCGCCTGCCCCGAAAACGTTTGTGAGCCGAGTGCCTGCCTCTGCGAACCTCTCGTGCTGTTTGAATCTTAGGTTTCAACGCCGATACGGAAAATGTGTCCGGGAATAAGCTCCACTCCGCAAGAGTCGCTTTCCGTTGGCAAAGGGACGTGTTTGCTCAGGGATACTAATACGTGATACAAGCGATGCGGGCGCCAATTAAGTAGCTGATTCGGGCTCAAAGAACGTAAGGTATTTCGAAACCCTTCGAATTGAATACTTTCATAGATTGTACATTTAATTTAGTAAATTCCGCTCTAACATGATAATTAAAGTAGTACCGTCTTTCATTAGTTAAGCTGTTTGACAGTTAATTACAAAGTTGAATCATCAAGAGAAAAACGTATCATATTCATCACAAGGATGAAGAATTCAATGGAAATCGAAGAGTGTTAGTGAAAGTCTAACCTACCTTTACATATTTCCCTGCCCTGTATTTTGTTGCGGGATATTGGAAACCTGTCTGCTGGGTTCTAACATAAAATTCCCTCGCTTCGTTTTAAACAAGTACAGTTGTTTCAGGAATGTAATCAATCCCATCAAGACTCTTAATCCAATAACACGCAGCGTGTTACTAGAAGGAAGTCGTATTACGTTAGGTTACTTACTTCGGCATTAATCAATACACCGAACAGAAAACTTTACGAAGTAATCCAATTACAAAAATAATTAAAACAGTTTTGCATTCCGGCATTTCAGTGTAATTTCAGGAAATGCGCAGAGCTGTACTGTTGCGAAAATGAGTCTGTCGACGCAGTCTGATAGTCGAAGGAAAACGCGGCTCTACACTCGGTCTCTTCATTGGACGCGCCAATGGGCTGCCGTGTCCGAGGTTCGCGTCGCTGACAGCTCATTGTCGACGTGTGCCGATCTCTCCACAATCAAACTCGCAAACAATTTTCATTCGTCGACGGATGTCAGTGGGTGAAATGTTTTTTCCATTCAACAGTCCAATGATTCCACGCAGACATAGTTTTCTGCCAATGCGCCATCTTCTAAGCAGTAGTTCAGAGACCTCTGGAGGCAGAAATATCAAACTTCACACAAAAATCTTGAAACTCTGATCAAGTGTGTGCTCTTTAGGTTACGTGGCATTTTTTTTTTTTTTAAAAAAAAGGTTCATTACCTTTCAGCATGCCCTCGCAAATAAAGCAAGTACACCTTAGTTAATGACGATGATAGTAAAAAGTAGACGAAAGTGTGTTGTAAGCAGACAGGAGGTCGAATGATGGGTATATAACGGTCAGATGTTCTTGAAAAAAAAAGATTGAAAATATTATATAGTAGCTAGTTGTTTGCTTTCTGTCAGCTAAATATAAAATAAGTTTTTCATTTACAGTCTCCTCTCAAATATGAAATAAGTAATTATAAGGTTACTCATTTTTCAGTATAAGAATGGTCAGATTTTGCTAATTAAACTGGGAGTGTGACTGAAAGATACAAGACTGAACCATGATTAAGAGAGATGATACAAAGGAGTTTTTATCTCAAGACTAATTTAGCATCCCCGAGTCAGCGTTTACAGAATAACAACGGAGTTCAGTGCGCAGTAAACCGCATTGTTTGTGGGACGCTAACAATTGCTGCTATTATCAGGTGTAATCTGCTCTTAAAGCGGTGGTGGAAATATCCTCTACTGCCCGGAATTATTTATATATGTTTTGTCGACAATTGCCCTGTTCTTTTCGGACTTTAATTAACATTGGTCAAGCCAACGTTATTGTAACCGTTGTGCGGGGAATGATTGTGTTTAATGCAAAACGCACGACGAAGATTGGTATCTTAATTTAAGAAGCACTGGAATAGATGCATTTCGTAGACCAAAATTCAACGCAGAGACAAATTTTATACGCTGAATTTTAAGCTGGTCGTTAATTCTTTTGTAGACGTCGTTTCTGTGTTCAAAGAGTATAGAATATCAACACTGAAAATTTTAAGTTTCAGTTTATCTGAAAATTTTTCCAGTAACTTAATTGACTATTATTATCATTATTAAGTCATGACGGCATAAATAAGTATCGTAATAATTCAATTTAGTTCATTTATTTGAGTGTTTGTCAACAGCGGAACCCATATTATATAAAAATATTGCACAAGTGTGGGTTCTAAATATTTAAAATTCGTAATGAATAATAATAATAATAGTTCCGCGTTTTGTACGTAACCTTAAAGTCTTCGCCTTCAGGCTCCCCGGAAAAGCGTTAAAAGAACATAGGTTTTAACAAAAGCAATAATTCATTTCGTAACTCACGAGTTGACTGCGATAATAACTTCGTGCCCCAGGCAATATGTGGGACTGTAACGGTGGGTTATATAACATCCCTATTACAGACGGAATGCACATGGCCGAAATGGCTCTGATCTGACTGATGTGCTGTACAGTCGCGTCACGTTGCAAGTAAGCCGTGTCGAAACTGGACCAAGAGTTGCATTCTGCGTCGTGAGAAAAGTTGTTTATAGTTCGTATCTAAACAACAGTCCAGATAAATGGATTCAGATTAAATTTGATATTGTCTCTCATTATCAGAATTCTCTTATATAGACCTGTGGTCAAATTTGGTTCGAATTTGACCACAGAGCATGAAGGCATTAGACACATTCCCACCACGTTATGGCAAAATTAACTGAACACAGTTTTTGGAGCTAAACAGAGGAGCTTTTTATCAAATGTTGCTATGGCCATGCGGTTTAAATGTGCGTGGTAACTTCTACTTAAACTCATTTGCCTGAAGCTGAGTACTCATCTGGTACAGAGGTTAAGAATGCGCGGAGCTGTACCTCCATCCCCCACACGTCTTCGTGACGTAGTGCTTACTTAAGCGCAGGGACAACTTTGTCAGGGCCTTCCAATTTTGCTGTTACGCAGCGCCACAAAACACGTTGAAGTTTCTTGCACTGATCTTAAAACTCCCGAAATGTAGACCCGTGCCTCGCTGCGCCAGAGCCAGTTGCTGGTTGGATTATTCCAGCCTTGTAAAAGCATTGTGCTACAGTACAGTCACGTTCAGAAATGAAGGTGTGGAATAAGGCGTATGATCAAAGAAGAGAGAAATGGCCCTGAGAAGCACTGATGTTGACAAGAAAGAGTGTGTAATGGCTGTTGTGAGCGGCTGCACAACACAAATTTGAAGGCAATGAACATTTGCTCGGAACTGTACAGCAGCAGTGATCAGGACCTGAGCTCTGCCAGTAACCGCTGCATTGTTTCAAGGTCCGTGGCTGTTTCCAATCTGACGAGCTTGTCTGTGAAATAGCTGAGATGGAATGCTTTTTCTAGCTCCACTAATTGGTCATCAGCGTATTCATCGGTCCGAGTTCGCTGATAGTTGCCCCATTCAGCGCTGAAAAATGACTTTCATTCCTGAATGTCGCTGCACGGTGCTGGCTCGGCCTAGTATTTCATGCGGAAATGACGAAACAATTAGATATTAATGTGTTTTTCGTCTCTGCAGTGACGAAAATTAAATCTTCGTGTAAAGAGCACGAAGACTTCGATGGCATTTTAAGAACAATCTTATGATATTTGTCCGTCGAATCTCGTCCTTGGGCCTTTGTCGTATTTACTGAAGACTTATTAGTAGTGCGACCCGTGCATTTATTTTGCGTTAATTCCTAAATGCGGGGGCACATTTTGCGTGACGGGTGTCGTAGATGGCGGCGGAGTGAGCTCAGCCAGAACATTTTACTCCGAATGCAGTCTTCGGACTCGAATCGCAGACGCCTGGAGCACTAAGCAGCGAAGTTTGATGTTTTGGCCCTGCGTCTCTCACGAAGGGTGAGGGTAACCTGACCTCAATAATATTTTGTCTCTTCAGCTTCCAGAGGTTATGACGCAGGTCACAAGGCTCGTGCTATTGCCGTCCAAGGACACCCAGACTCTCAATTATGTCCAAATTTTACGCATTTCCACGTAATGCTTCTTATTTATGAAGCAGCTGTACGTGCCGTTCAGAAGAATAATTTTTGGTGTTAGGGAACTTAGTAATTTGTTTGCAACGTTAGGTTAGCGAGTGTGTCTTACTGAATGACATCAGAAAAGGAGAACGCACCTTCTCATAATGACAGCCGTTTGTATGATGAATTTCTTTTTCCGAGGTTGTCTTATTTCGAAGCAGCATTACAATGCGTGCCATAGGCCGCCTCTCCTTTCCGATCTCTCCCTCCTACAAGCTCCACCTCACTGAGATGAATAACAGACAGAAATCCAGGGGTGATCGACTCGTTAAAACAAAAATAAGATTACAATCACCTATTTTCTACGCTATTTTAAATTGAAGTTCTGTCATCACAGTTCAAACTCAGCACTAAATATGGAATTGAATTTTTGTTAACGTAAAGAAATTAAGGATGGATGGAAATTAGGAGAATGAGATAATATTCTATCTGTTTAAATTTGTTATCATTTTATGGATATCAGATTTCGCTCGTAGAAAAAACACGTGAGATTTATAACCAATGTATAACAGCTGAATAGCTCGTAGGTCCACAACACGTAAGCGATGCGCTTCTCTATTTATTATGACATTTTACACACCAATTAATACAAATTTCACCTGTGTTTTATGTCGCTGAACTATGACCACTAAAGCGAAGTATTGGCTCTGGTCATTGCGTTTTAAACAAAATTTATTCATGTTTAACAACTGAATAACGGGTGACTGCGTTGTTTATAAAGCCGAAATATTTTGAGTTTAAGGCTCTCATGGGGGCAATAAGTACGTCTGAAACGTCGGTCAACTATTATGAGCCCACGTGGCGCAACATTCCAGAAGACCACCATCTTCATATTCGCCCCGGCGAGAACCTAAAATTTCACGTGGAATAAGTGCGCACGGCAGTCTGTGTAACTTCTGAAAGGGAAAAACGTACTCACTTAGAATGTATTTTGTAGCAGAAAGCCTTCAAGTTTACGCGGAAAGGTAAAACGCGAAGCTTTGATGCTTAATAAATGTTTTTTGAATCCCGGCTTATGGAATAACGGGCGACGGACACTAAACTCATAATCCGAGTAGCCATTATATAAAATTAACATGACGTCATCCAGCTGTCTGCTTATGAAGTCGCTCTGCTTTATAATACAAGCCAACATTAACCAAACTTACCCACTGGGTCCAGTTAAAACCGATAACGACTTATGCCCTTAAATATTCACTCCACTGCGCTACTATCCCACCATCCGCGAGTAAATCGTGTTCCTTCGACGGCTGCTCCGGGATTTCTTCCGGACGTTTTGTGCCCCGTTGTACAATGCATCCTAAGTTTCTTGTCATATTTACAGTAACACATTTTATGGCGTGTATTTTTCTTCGTTCACGAGGAAGTTGGTTTCTCGTTATCGGTTATTCTGCCAGGGTAGGCATAACAGGGAAGTTATACGACGTAAAACAAAGGTTAACACTTCATTTCATTCTGTTCTACGATACTTTAAAAAGTCTTACCCAGCAAAAATAAAATTTAAACATTTTTAAAGCAAACTGAATACAGTCTCGAATATTTCCGAGGCTATTTATATAAATCATGTGTTCTTGTCCTGTGAATGTAATATTAATTTAATTACCGACATTTGTAGACGCAAAATGTTTAGCAGTTAATGTTTAGTAACACAGGGCCAGGACGAGAGTATAAATCTTTTGAAAACAGATAATAACAAATATTTTTATATTTTATCACAAAACCTGCTATTATAAGTTCTTCGTTACAAATTAGTACTCTCCACGAAAATGATGTAGGATGTGCTTCGTTGACTTGTGAGCGTTCAACGGGCGAGTGTGTGTATCTGTTCTGGACGGTGCAATGCCTAATGCAACGTCAGTACGCGAGCAGATGTTGGGATCCCGAAGCCTACGAGTAAAGACAATAGTATTACCACCAAACATAATCAAGGACAGAACGTGGGAGTAGGACAGCGGTGATCAATTACCACTGAGCTCGTCATCGGCGCTCTGCTAAATGTTAACGTATTTCATCCAGCGTCTCTGTTATCCCGAATCCCCAGGGCGGATCTCGTCATTAATTCGATAGACATTTCCTCACCTTACTGATGATTCCGTTTCTGGAATAAACACGGCCTCCTGTCCTATTAGGACCGACGTCTCTTTCCCTAGCGGCGAAGCGGCTGGAGCGTGAATCTGACCTCCCGTCTACATTTAATGCCAATGTAAGAACTTTTCCTTCACTCGGGTTTGCGTCTTCAATTCGGCAGTGACTTGTCGCCCTGACTACCTCAAAGCTCACTGAACACTCGAGTTCTTTGTTACAATTCTGAGTTTTATCGGATTCCCTGTTTGGCTCAGGAAACCGCTCAAATTCGGTTTTCTTCGTCGTAGAGTGTTCTTGTTCCTCGAAATAGGCGGTGACTGAGTCCGTCCAAATCCCTCCCAGCACACACGTGATTCTTTCGTATAAAACTTCTGTAGAAGGTGAAAGGACGGGACACTTTTGGAATCATCCAGCTTCCTGTGAAATGAGTTACAGGGGTAAAGCAGCCGCATGTAATGCCGGGGTTAAAACGCGTCGCGTCGCCAAATATCGTGGCGTCGGGAAGTCTGAAATTTCCATAAGCATGGAGGCTGAGTTGGACAACCCTGCACATGAAACCCCTGGAACCTGCAGGAGTTGTGGCTCTCGCCGGGACCGTTGCCACGGAGTGACACTAATGGTCATCAGAACAGCGGGCAGTCCCCGAGGGGGTCTCAAGTAGAGACCCAGGAGGGGATCCACACGGGTAGAGTGCGCTATTGTCATGAGGCGCTGTTTTGAACGTCAACTCTTCTCATAGTGAACTCCCGCTGGGGTTGGCGGGTCAGACGAACCGACCGAAATTCAACCCTGTACCCACCTGTCTCTGTCATGCGCTTTCAAACTTTGTTGGGCTGTTGAGGTTGTTAACTGAATCGTAATAGATTCTCGTATGAAGAGGAACCTAACCTAACAGGAGCGAAAGTCAAAATCAGTGGGGTGTTTCCTTCTCAATTATTTTCATCTGCAAAGGGAGGAACTGCCGAAACGAATTCTGTACCTTCTACAAATCATTTTCTTCTCATTTGATCCTGGTCTTTCATTCTGTAAACCAAATGTCATTGTGTGACGTGTATATAACACTTCGCTCTGTTTATTAACATCGAAGTCACAGTTGAGTATTATCCACAATGTAGATTATATGAAGCTTTCACGGGGACTAAGTATAATAAATTATTGTGTGTTCCTGTTGAACCAATACCAACCTTCCGAATAATGTAATCTTAAAATAGCGTTTTGCTGGAGGACCAGGTCTGAACTGCAGGCCAGCCCAGTGTGTTTGTGGGGCATCAGAGTAACTTCTGTGGCATTCACGTGTATTGTATCAGCAATTCATCGGTTGAATACTCGTAACTGTTGATGGCTGGTATGTACCGATGTCGGCGCTAAGTCAGGGTTTATGACTTATTATCGATTCTGAGCGCCGCCAGTGGTCTGACAGAGACGGTTGGAATCAGTAATACGTCATCAACAGAATCTAACTATACATGAAACAAATTCCTTCTTTTGAAGCCGGTTGCAGCTCATCTGCCCAAAAATTTCTCCCCTCCTACAAAACCCTTTGATACTCTACCCTGCCCACAAAGGCTGTCATTGAACCAGATAAGATACGTAAATACAGTCAACCGCTTTTAGAATTTTGATACTCAGTGGGTTATTTTTTTAAAGACAAAACATGGATTTGTTCGTCATTCATGCAATTGACAATTTCCTGAATTAATGTCTGTCCGTTCACAAATCAGTCGTGACTAATGCAGCCGCTAAGTTGGCACGCGTGTGGGGCACTTTGCATTCACTTGACAGTCAACTCAAGACCGACTTAAGCTTTCAACTCGCACGCGGCTTATAAACGCCAGAGATGTCACCGATTCTCATTTCCAGAAGGACCGACCCTAACCGACCTATTTCTCTTGTGGTTTTCTACAGATCGCGCTGTAAATCCGTGTTTGAAGACCAGCAGAGGATCCTCCAGGAGACGGTGCATCGCTGTTGGTTGTTGGCTGATGGACCCATACGCCGTCTGTCTGTAAGTAAGCGAAAATGTTATGCATTAAACACTGAGGTTCTAGGATTTTTGAAAGCGTCAACGCCGCAGACAAATGTTGTCGAGTGGTGCAACATCATCACGGCATTACAAAATGCAACAAGGTTTCTTCGCGCCTACCAGAGTTGCCGGGAAGTACGTATGAGCCCACGTGATTGTTCTGTGCGTCGTTGATCAAAGAAACTCCGCTGGGGCTCTGAGGAAAGGGGGTTGGATAAAGTGAGTTGACGTCGACCTGAGCCGGTTTAAAAATAAGGGGAGCGTGCAGTGATTGATTGCCCACCTGCATGCAACGACGCTCTTGTTCGCTTTAAATCGAAATAGTCCGAAAATAGCAAATATTTCACCGGCCCGAGAACATGTCTTTGGCAAATGTTCGGAGAGCGTCGAATTCACTGTTAACAAATTTTCGCTGGTGGGGGACACGCAAGAGTCGCGGTGCTGTGGCGTTCGGACGCCCGACGTTCTGAGATTCCTGGGCAAACGCCGCTCACAAAAGCGAACTTTTCCCTCGCATTCTCTTTTAGTGTAAAGTATGGGGATTCCCCATAATGTTATTCATTAAACTTTAGTTAAATTTTGAGTGTCAGACTGAATAAATCGATTTCACACGTCAAAATGTGAAGTCTGTGAGCCTATTGGTTATTTATTAAGTCGTGATTTTTTGTAACGCGTCTCTGCAGCGGCAGAGTTAAATTATTATTATTATTATTCCATCTCTTCACCATTTTCCAGGTTTTCTCTTCCTTGCCCCTGAGGTGCATAGTGCAGCAGCTATTTCTGAAATGCATTTTGCTTTTTATGTGTCTTATATGCATTAAACAGATTTCGCGTGAGGCGTTATATATTTTACATGATCGTCTTTCGAATGATTAATTATCATCATCATCTTGCTGTGAGAATTATGACTTTTCTCAAAATAACTGCGATTTTTAAACACACCGACAAATGGAGGCACGAAAACATGAGATTGTAACCTCAGTAGCAGGAGTTGTGTCATATTCAGGACTTTTGGGTGGGGGAAACGTGTCTTTTGGCCAGGATTCCCGCCACAGTTCTCGTTTACGTTTCAAGTCTCTTGACAGACTTCGCTCGCTGCATTTAAACCACTCACCGAACAGACAAGGTAGGAATTGCATCGCTCTATAACGACAAAGTCGGCCAATCGACCTGCTACAAGTTCATTAACTGTCGCTTCATCCGCGAAGTGGCGAGGCTCTGACGTCACGTTTGTCGCCGATATAAATCGGTGCAATATTAAACGGAGTCGAAGTCCAGAGCTGTTCAGATCGACAGGCAGTTGTTATTCTGGCTCAATGACTGTCAGTAGTAGTTTGTGGATACGACGTGTCAGAAATTTGCATACCTTTAACAGAGTCTGGCCATCGGTGGTCCGCGATCCTGTGTCGGTCCGTTATTTTTATTCGGGTATCAGCGGATGGCCGGGACCACTTTCGTTGCAAATCTTGGCACTGTGATGATTTATGTCACCGTGGCGCTGTGATTTTGAAGAAACTTATAAAACGTCTGCAACGTAGCCAACTCCTTGGAGCACGAAACGTCTTTAAAAGCTTACAGTCGGTTTGCCTGTCAAGTGTTTGTCCAAATTTTTGTGGGGGCGAAAGGTTTGTTAAGTTGCTCGCAAGTGCTCGCCGCGTTCATTGAAATTTCTTGGACGATTTTTATTCTGTGACGACATTTATCAAAAAGGAAGCATCTTAATAAAATGTAATTTATTGTATTTAAATTGACACCGAAATGAAATCCAGAGACTGTGGTTCCCTCTAGGTCTTAGCCACTGACAAGCGAAAAGCGCCAGGTTTCCCGTCCACAGCCTGAAGTCCGTTCCCGCGTTGGAACTCGCTGGCTTAATGTATCACCAACAAGAGTGACATCATAATTAATGAAAATCATGTCTGTTCTACGTGACTGGAATAACCACTGTCAGCTGTTTGCTGAAATGGAAGTGTGCTCAGAGAAACAAACACAGTTACTAGCGAAGGAATAATGTACAAGCGACCAGGTGTGTTGCAAACCCCTTCCTTTCGTATAAAGAGGTAGAATGTGTTCCCGGATGTATTTGGCAAGCCTTGTTTCAAATCAGTACAATATCTACGGACCACTTACAAGCAACAGTTTTATTTTCGTGATATCTGGGGAATATAATCCGTGAAAAATTACCACGAAAATTTAATTTTCCAATTTACAAGAAAGTGTTAAGGATGCAAGATTGTAATGTAAGATTTTGTGAGGATGAAAATGTTGTTCTTCTTCTTCAAAACTGAAGTTGTCTCGGTAAGATATCTGACGTTATTTCTGTCAAAAGTTGTTGTTTAGAACGTTTCGGTTAAGAGAAGTATCGAAGGCAAATCTTCACCAGTTTGTCGCATAAAGTGAAACCGCGCTGATGTTTCAACAGTTCAACAAACAATTGAATCAGTAGAGAAGTGAAAAGAAAATTGTAAAACTCTGCGTTCATATGTTTCAGTGAGAGGAATTCATTAAATAGCTCTTGTGGGGGTGGGATTAATATGAAGATTCGTAGGTTAGGTTAGCATCTCATCAGCATAAGATGGCTTGCATCTTTCTCGTGCTTTTTAAATCGCCTGCAATTTGCTGCCGCGCTTGTATGAAGGATGAGATGGCGACGCTGATGTATGCAGCGAGGCTCTGCTCAGTGTTTGTTATTTTTTTACTTAAACTGGGCGCGCATTCAGAATTCAGAGTTCGCTTCTGGAAAGTCTGTGTATTCCGATACGAATTACATTTATCCATTTTTGTTTGCTGTATTCCTTCTATTAAATAATGGCTACACTGATTCTTGTTGCGTTCTGTAGTGAATTTCTGGCTCAATTTCTGTTTACGGAGGGAGGAACGGGAAAGTTTGAGGTTTTGTTGATTGCGTGGCTCCCTAGTACAGCTGTGATGATAACAAATGCATCCCACCGCCGATGAAAAACCAGTGCTTCCGTCATTTATCCTCTTCAGTGAATACATGATGCATGTATCATTGCTCATGTAGTTATGTGGCACTTATGCATCAGACTGTACACGAAAGGATTTGCTCCTGCGTCGCTTCAGCTCGAGAGACCAAAAAACGGACGTGCTTTGCCCCAGTCGCCAGTAATTTCTTGGTCGACCAATACAAAAAGTTATGTCCGAATTATAATTCCTCAGGTTTGGGGCGCTGGGGTTTGCCCCTGCATTTGCGAACTGAACGATTGAATGAGATGAGCTTGTACGTACAGTCGATCCTGTTCGCGCATGAGATCGGTGGTTTTATTGACCGTAACTGGCTCCAGCCTTTTCCCCTCTACCCACAAATGACACAGTAGAATTTGGTGACGTGAACGCGTGTATCACTCTGACTCAATCGCACCGAAATGTTTGACGAGGATGTCTGTCAAAGATAACTGTCACGAGACAAAGACTGCAGTTAATTAAGTTCGTATATGTCAGCTCAAAAGAGAATCAGGTTACGTGACATCGACATGAAATGCGTTTTAGATTAAAAAAAGCGTACATGATGGGTTTTAATGGTGGACATTCCACGAAATACTTTTGTATTAGTAATTTCTCCTCAACGTTTTTCGGTTAAAAAAATAAACTGTCATAATTTTATAATTAATAGCGTTATAAATTATTTGGTCATGTCTCAAGCTTGTTTGCGAAATATAACTCCAGTTGTTTAGGGAATTCTAACTTTTAATTGCACTTTAATCGTTCATACGTTAAACTCTGGAGTGGTTTGAGGTGTTTGTTGAAAATGGCTACGAAGTTCATTTCCAGTGAATGTCTTAGATCAATTCTCCTCTACCTTAATGATACCTCGGGCCCCGTCCACAAAATTATAAAAGAACGTACAATTTCTACGTCGCATTTGTTCATAATTAGAAGTTAAGAGCGTGTTGAAAATGCTTAAACCTCGTACTCCGCCATCTTGCTTTATTTTACTTCAGTCAGAGACAGCCTCGTCTCTGTAACTCCGCTCGTGGCATTCCGACAGTCCTAAACTGCAGCGCTGTTTGAAGTTCACTTGTTTCCTGTGAACGACGTGCTTGGTATTAATCAAGTGCACTGTAGTATCACTGAAGAAGACGGCTACCTTGCATCTGCGTGTGAACCCTATTACACACTTAAAATAAAGTATATCTACCGTGTTCATCGGAAATTACATCGTGTTATTGATTCTCTGGAGCAGAGACACTGCAGAGAAGCCGAAGGTTTAATTTAGTCAATAAATCTGTTACGAAACCAGACGATTTATTGCTGTGTGCAGCCACTAACTAGCTAAATCCACTTCACAATCTCGCACTCTGTTTATCATAAATTCAACTTAATAATAGCCTCATATTCAGGCCGTGATATTCCAAGAGATCACTTACATTCTGGTATGTTGACTAATATTTCATAAGTAGTTCTCCAGCGTGCTACATGCCAATCCCATCGCGTTGGAACGAATGCGTGAGGGGAAAAGAGTGTTTTCCGGGTTGGAACACAATTTCCGATCTTGTTGTTAGCTCAGCATGGGGTAAAATATTATCAGTTATGTATTCAGCGACCTCTCGCAAGTTCCATGAACGTCATTGCCGGGGTCAGGTTAGGTTGGGTTTGCCTGCTTCCTTATCACGGGTTCCTATCTAGATTTTCTCGTGATGCTTCTCAGTTCGTCCAAGCATGTGCCGGGATGGCGGGTTGCATCCGGTTGCCTGAATATTACGCGTTCATTGCGTAGATGATTTTCGTACATTTCTGTACCTTTCGGTCTTGTTGATTTTTTATTTTTCTTTCATTCCTCTCTTTGTAATTGTTTGCTTGTTTAGCCTTCCATGTTTTAGTCCATTCTAACTCACCTTTTCATTTATTCCTTCGTGTCTCTGCGTCTCTCTTCACTATTCTTTATTCTTCGACCTTTCTCTCGTTGTTCATTTGTTTTTTGTACCGACGTGGGTGTACAGAAAGTGCGTTTACGTGTCGCCTGGGAAGTGATGAACGGGCGCTATATATTTAATTCTGTAAAGAAGTTCGCAGCTAATGCGAGCGTCACCCTGATACAGTGAAAATGAAAGTCGTGCCTCAGACTTACGAAATAATTCTGTTTCTCGTTGCCATTAATAATCGCCGTGCGAAGGCACGTGGGCCTAGAGAAGAGTTTTTCTTTCAGTGGATTTTTTAAATTTCTGTGAACGTTGGTTGTTAAAATGCAAAGTTAGTGCTTATTGTGCAGTGCGATTAATTTCAGGACTTGCGGAATATTTTAAGGCATAATCCGAAACCAACTCCATAACCTAAATGAACACTTTATTTATACGTACGAGGTCGGCGACATGTAGATTTGAACCGCTTCGGTTCACGTATGCATTGAATTCATAAGATAATAGGAGAAAGGCCTTTGCAAAGTAATCGAACATGAAATATCGATTTTGGTCTCATGTAAATTAAATATTATTGATGAAAGACTCTCGGTTTCCCCCCCCCCCCCGTCCGTTGTGTTCTTTTTATAAACAAAGACCATGAATTTAGCGGCCCCGAAAAGAAACACGCTTTGGGTTTTTCGTGCCTGACGTAATCCAGACACTTGATGCAGCGTGTTTTTATACTCGAGTAGGAGGAAGGACTTATTTGCCAGCCTGTAGCATTTTCTTTTGTAATAGCCTGATAATCGGTTTGGCCTGACAACAGTTTCGGGGCGGTCACGTTGATAATTCCAGCGTAATTGCCATTAGTTTGGGATTCCTGTCATATAAATGATTTTGCTGCACCAAGAGTGAAATAAAATAAAGGTCTTGAGCGTGATGTCACCCCCCACCCCCCACCCCCCACAGTCTTCTCGTTCAGTCGCACATATTGAACGGCGTCTTTTATTGCGAATTACAAAATTGTGTTCCTAATGACAGTTGTGACTCATCGGACCCCAATTGTAATTCGGACGTGGATGGGGTTGAATTTTCAACCTCCCCTATCGCTCGCTCTGGAATGATTTAGGTCGTAGGGGCTGCTAACACAATGTGGACAACGGTTGGGCAGGCCGTGAGGACAAATAACTGCCAGAATTCGCCTGTGTCGAATGCAGCAATAAGTTACCTCTTGTTATTATAAGAGCGGGTGGCGAGGTTCTTCGATCCCGTGTCTTCTGTGTACCCTGCCCATCTTAATATATTACAGGCAATTTTAAACATGCAATCAAGTTCATTTAGATGTGATCTTATCAGAACCAGAAATTATCAGATGAATGTCGAACGAGCAATCGCATGGCGTGCGATTATCGATCTTGGGAACACAGAAGACCGAGACCTCAGGTAACTTCGGAAGTGGGCTCGTAATTTTGCAGGAGCTTAGCCGAGGGACAACCCAAAATGTAAAATTTTCTTCTGATATTATTACGGCGATCAAATGAAAGATGATTAGATTGGCGGGACGTATAGTATACATGGGAGAAACACCCTTCTTAGTTATAAATAAGCACGTAATTTCAGAATCCTGTATCAGGTAGTGCCATTGTGATCTCTGCCTTGCATTTTTGTGTTTCTGCCATGTACAGGAAAAAAATTAAAAATGTTTTAGGTTGCTAGGCTGGCATTGTTTCGAGTGGCATTAATGTTTATACCAAATTTTGTTTAAGTCGGTGAGTAGTTTAAATTTATAACGGGAGTCAGAGATTCACACATTACAAGGCGATCATATGGATTGTTCTTTCTTTAAATAAGCGAAAGATAATTTGCTCTCCGGTCTGCCATTTGTATTTTCAGGCCTCCCGTAAAGTAAACAGAACAGATATTTCCTACTTTGTCAGCACTTCCAGTTTGAACAGGCAAAATCAGTCTTCAAACTTTCCTGATAACGTGTTCCTAAAAAGATAAACAATGTTAATCCTCTTTCGTTGTACCGCGAACATTTTCGTTCTTTGTTAAATGGGGGTTGAGTGGCGCCGCGCCGCTCACATTTATGTTTCAGTCGTCCGAACGTCAATTGGTGTCCGTCAGTGGCGTTCCTTCACACTGGTTTCAAATTTTCAGTGGCAGGTTGAAGCATCGCTTGCTAGCGTGTTTGCAACTGGGAATGACAAACCAGCATGAATAAGCGAACGCACTTCAAATTCGACGCGCGGGTCTTGAATGATGGATAACCTATGAGCGGGCTTGGTTACTCACGTGGCGTTAATGGAGCCCGCAGGGAGCTGTGAAATGTAAAAAATACACGCGACTTCAATTACAGGCATTTCAATTTGACTGTTTTGCGCAATTCAAAAAATACGGTGTCCTGTCGGAAGAGGCGTCACATCTCAGACTTGAACGGAAGCGACCCGATTCCCACTTACTTGCTCACTTATTCCGTGGAGACGAGTCCTTCCTGAGAAGCTAACAGTCGCTCAGCCACTCAGAAAGCTCTCGCCCTTTGTTTTGGAACCCGAAGGTTCATTACCCTGTCCACTAGATACCGCCACTGGTTCCTATCATGAGCCAGATAAGTCCACTCCACGCCACCCCATCATATTCCTCTAACATCCATTTTAATATTATCCTCACACCTACGTCGACGTCTGTATGCATTCCTCTTCTCTCCCATGCGGGCTACATGCCCCGCCCGTCTCATCCTCCGCGACTTGATCAGTCTAATTATATTTGGTGGTGAGTACGAATTACGAGGCTCTCCATCATCAAATATCCTCCGGCCTCCTAGTAATTCATCCCTCATGGGTCCGAATATTCTCCGCACCATCAATCTTCGTTCCTCCCTTAGTGTCAGAGACCAAGTTTCACACCCATACGAAACTACAGGTAAACTCGATTCTGACCAGAACGTCGAAAATGTTTCTCTTTGCCAACTTATTTAAAACGGCTTTGGGAATCGTTGGGCCTCTCGTACGAGAAAAGTGGATATCGGATTTGGATTGTCGATGTGAAATAACTGTCACACCTCAACATAAAGCCGAAGGAATTTTACCTCCACGTCTACCGAATCTCCTCACTGCCTCCTGTTCAGGAGCAGGTGCCCTGCACACTTTAATCAAGTCTGTGTATGCCCAATATCGAGGGGTCTCAATCCGCAGCTCGCCGATAGATTTTGGGCGATTCTGGCACGTGTTTGTAATACTGTGTCAGCCTGTGTGACGGAAAATACTTACTCGCGTGGAAAACGTGCTATTTGGCAGTGCATATCATCTTGTGGGCTGTTCAACTTAACGAGGGATGCAAAGATTATTGTCAAAATATCATCATTATGACTGGTTATGTTAAAGGTCATGTGGACCTATTTGCAATTGCGGATTTGAGTACGTTCAGTAAACTGCATGGCATTTCAATAAATTTTCCTTTCTTCAAAACCTTGTATGGAATAGGGAATTGTACATTCGGCCAAAGGCCTACAAAAAGTTGAAAACCTCCGATATGGACCTTACACGTGTGTAAGGTAGAATATGTAATTCAGTGACCTCAGGAAATTCTCGCGCTATGAAATCGCTAGTTCTCGACAATTTCCAATGCTGGAGAGCCACCATCGTCGCCTGTCCACGGCTGCATTCCACAGGTACCCTAAAGATAGCTAGAACGTCTGTGAGTTCAGAAACATTGAGAAGTTCCTGATCCGTATTAATGTAAGGCGGGCCGAGAAGGTCTAAGGCATTGGCGCCTATCTGCCGATTAATCTTTACTGCTATCAAACCATTATTAATGGAGTTTCCGGTAACGGAGTAAAAGGATCGAGACATGTTTATTGTTCGCGCGACTCGTCCATTTGACCAAATAAAGGTTTTATCCTTCTTCGGCTTGACCAAGGATCGAGTGCCTTATCCAGTCCTGATTTTCTCGTGATTCTGACACGAGTAACGTAAGAAACGCACCCCGCGACTATAACATAACATTTATTGGCAAATGTCCCAAAATTGCGAGTTCCAGTAAGAGAAGGGAAAATATGCGAGTAATAGTTGGGAAGCCTGACCCCTAATAGAGACATAAATATTGGGCGGATGCGATGCGATGCTTTAAACCCCGAAAATAAATAAGGAAATTCGTGGGCAGGAGATACATTTAGCGTGAAATCGTCTGGAGGAGGAAAATCATTCCTTGCTTTACGGTTACGCTCGACTCGCCCCTTCGGCTTCTACCCCGAAACACTGCGTCTCATCCGCCCTTCTCCACCAGATCGCAAAAAAAAGTCTTTCCTGTCTCTCCCTGGATGGCTCTCCTGAGAACTCAAAACTTTTTTAAAAAAAAGACTCAATGAAAAGAAAGGTATAACTGATGAAGACTGCTTATGTTCAGGTTTAAAACATTTGGAAAGACCCGCTCTTCGGAATAAAACACTGTTAATTTACAGTTCTGAATTCCTAGAATCACAATTAAGTTAAACTTCGAAAGAAACGCCTCTGAATTTCACTGACTACGTGACAAATGAATTTAGCGATGGCGTGTGTCATGTTACGAACGTTGTTGTATTTAGATAATTTAATTGGAGGGAGCGTTATTCAGGTGGATTTTAATTCCACTGATCGGTTGCAAAAGCTGTTAATTGCACGTAATTAAATCGAGCAAAAGTGAATAGTCAGATCCCAGTTTAAATTCATTCTCTTGACGTGTAATCTTAATGAACACATAAAATCGTTCGTCTCCAATTATTTCAGTACTGAATTCATCGACACCCGCGCATGTCTATTGAGGAATTGGTGATGAGAGTCAGCTGGTAAACATTCTCAGATGTCGGCCACGGGATGTCGCTGTCGGCTAGTCGTTTGGTAACACACGCGCTGAAGGAGTTCAAAACTTGACAGTCGGTATTTTGATATTCCATTGCAATATTAATTGAGGTTATGCAAGACGTAGAGTGACGAAACTTTACCACGCAGACTGTGAAGGCTGACATCTGGTGTGAGAAATGGGCAGTCAGAGACAAGTCACTCTGACTGACTTAATTTAGTTCTCCAATCCGGAAACGAAGCGGGAAATAGAATCGACGAACTTATAAAATTCGGTATGAAGTGCGGACACGTGTACGTTTTGAGACGAGTAATTTTGGTTTTATTTTCGCTGAAAAACACGTGTCTGTCGTATTGTGTTTCATAGCTCGTACAGTGTCAAAATTAATATGAACATAATCAGTTTACCATGATTCGATTTCAGTGATTCGACAGCGATTCACGATGACGTCACCCAAATTGAATCCATCGTGTAAATATTTAGATTCTCAGAATTACCGCGGACACATATCCGTAACAACGTAAAAGTATTTCAGTGGGCCTTCAAATCTTTCCCTGGTCCGATCTCCCGTATGACGCATTTAATGCCTTAAAGCATTAATAGGAAAACTGGGCCCATGTGATTCATTGAGCCAACTCGGGTTAACTTTGTGTTAGTTGGTAGAACAGGCTGTCAGCGCGCTCTAAGTTCATGATACAATTCATTACACTAACCATGCGATCGTCTTTTGTTGTTCAGAATACAGCAGCGAGTTGCTGAACTAAATTTCAACATTTCGATTTCACTTCTGAATGGAATTGATTCGTATAAATTCCGAGCAATTATTTATCCAATTAAAGAGTGAAGATATGTTTGGGCATTAATGTGGAATTCTGAGATGGGGCTTGAACTCTGTGTCGGCAGTATTCCGACCTGATGGGGGCACTATTATGTCCTTTAACCGGATTCAAAATACGTCCTTTCGCCTCCTGTAACTAATGGTTACATTCAGTGGCCGAGCCGTGTTACAGGTTAGGTTAGCAAGTTAGAACAAGTCGAGTAAAGGCTGTGATGCAGACAACGTGAATTGTGTTCGCTGAGAACACCCGCGTATTCCGCCGTCCTCTCTCCACCCTCATGTAACATGTTTCACCCCCTCTGTGGTGCACGCTTACCCTCGCATCCACACTGTTAATTTAACGTACAACGGGCTAGGTGGAATGGCAGTCGACGGAAAAGTGTAAACCCGTATCATCCTCGGCTGATTACTCCCTCGTCGAAAACATGAATGTACATGAAGAATTAGCAGGGGTACGAGTCGGCTACTTTGCTGGCATTTGTTGCTGTAGGAAGCCACTTTGGCTGTTCACCAAATAACTCACTGGGCACATCAGAAATGCACACAACATTTTGGTCGAAAACCTCAAAGCCTGGAAGGATAAAACATAATCATACCGAAATAGATCTTTGGAAAGTGAGCTCGGAGAATGTCGATTGGATTAATCTGGCTAAGGGTAGGAGTCGGTAGTGGACCTTCGGGTTCCATAAAAGCATCTGTCAGATTCTCAAGAAGCTCACTGCGGCATGGAGTTCTCGTTTTCTTTCGTAGTCGGTCAGCTTGAAATGTAGGACTCCTTCTTATCGACCGATACAGAATGAACGAGGATCACCGAAAGAAGATGTCGATTACTGCCTGAAGGCAAAGTCCGTGTTAAAATTCAGCTTCTTGCTAACAAAGTGATTTATGTGTGTAGCGAATATCGTCCATCCTAAATGCTCTTTGTTCCATTACGACGTGAGGTTTCTACATTGGCGAATTTGTTCGTCTGGGAGTGAACTTAGACGTAATGTCAGCGTTTCGGAAGAACACACTGCCTCCATCTTCAGAAATCGTTTCCATGCTTTCCTTTGACTTCAGAACTGTGATTGTGTTTCTTGGATCGGTACAAGAAGATTAATCTCAGTTGCCGCTGCATTGACTAACATATTTTATATACACCAAAGAATTAATCAAGCAGCAATATTGCGTTGAAAAAGCTTGTTCTTAAATAAAGAAATTGTCGTGTTTTAAATAAATTTTAAGAGAGTTTGTGTAATGCGATTCTTTCGTACTGTCATCTCAATGATGAAACGTAAACATTACAAGCCCTATTGAAATTCTGTGCGCATTTTCTGCATCATATTTCACCAAACGACTCATACCGTTAATGCGATGCACGAGCTTTCCGCTACGTGTCGCATTGCTTATTTCTCTGTACAGGAATTCCATCGATGCGCGTCATTACTGGAAGTACGTGTTCACAAAGGCACGAGAATCCAGAAGGAAAGAGCGTAAGTAGACTCGAAGCTTATGGCCGCTGCTTTCATAGTCTCTTGTGAAAAACATCCACACTGCAGAGAGAGATATTTCACGCGACAAAATGTGAAATCCTGTATCTGATGTTATTTCCGTCTGCAATGCACGTGAAGAGAATGGATCTGGCACTCGTAGTCCGCATTTACACGATCCTTTCGAGGCTTCACAGTCATCAGTAGGAATTCTTCTTTAGGCGAAGCGCATTTCACCGACACTAAATTTTTCAGGTAATTGCGTTTGCCCTCAAGTTTCGTTCAGGGCGATTATGCTATCCCACCGTCGGACGAAAGACGCCAACCTGGCCTTGGCCTATACCGTTGGTCCTCGAGGAATGCTCACCGAAAATTTTCCTTAAAAATGTCTTAATTTCCTATGGAAAGGCCGACGTGACCGAATATTTCAGCCACCGAGATCTCCGGACCTAACCCCGCGTGAATCTTATGGGGTCCAGTGAGTGGTCACGTGAGAGAACACCCGGGCAGCAAAGTCTTGTTTGAAAGGCTCAGGCCTGTGGTTTGAAAACCGTAGCGGATGTTTTTAACAGTTGAAAGGTATTTTTTATAAAATCTGACAAATTCACTTGAGATAAACTGTAGTTTACTTTGGCTGGAGTTTCGAATCGGTTGGATATAGGACCAATGACCATGTATTAATATTTTTTGCTAGAAATTGCCACCCGGGTGAGAGACACCCCGTTTCATCCGTTTTAATGTTGGCTCAGACAGTGCAGTTTCACTGAATTTCCCTGAAAAGGACTGCCTATGCTTTGCCTCTTTGCAGATGAGGCACGGAGCGAGTGTTTTAAAGTGTGGGGCAATGCCTCAAAGCCGTTTGTGCCAGGCAGCTACATTTTCTGGCCGCCTTTTCTGTCGTAACTCATGACGGCTGCACTCCTGCCTGGGCGAGGGCGGGCAGGCCTCAGGGGGTGGGGGTGGGGGTGGTATCCACAGTGCGGCGAACCCAACACAAGAACAAACATGATTATCGATTGGGAAAGGAAGCAGCGTGCAGACCCTGGGACGGCATGATATTTGTCCCTGGAGGAAATGGATGGTGATAATTCTATTGACACTCGGGGAAGGGCTTCGTGTGAGTGAGGAACTGGAGGGAGCAGTGGCAAGGTTCAGGGGAGGAACGACATTGTTCCAAGTCTGAGATATGACTTTGAGGCTGACTGCGAACTTTACGTCTGATGGTCTCGATCTATCTCTTTAAAAAGCCAACTGGAGCTGACGTGGTACATGCCGGTGAGTTTGTTCATGGGCTGTGGGTCTGAAGATGGCCGTCTTCCGGGTTGTTGCGCCGTGTAGTCTGGTAGAAGTTGACCGACGTTTCAGAGCTTGCTGCATCGTAATCCAGGTCGGTGGTGGGACATTTGAAACGTCGGAAAACTTCTACCAGACTACACGGCGCAACAACCCAGAAGACAGTGCCTAGAATACTATTCATGTTGACGCACACTTTCGTCCGAATCATTTGGACCCCACGTAAAAATTTGAATACGTTCTGCTGCAAAGTGCATTACACTAGTTTGAGTTATAATTGTTTTGTCAGTGGCTTTGTTGTCGTTGTCTGACATTTATGATACGCTTAGGAATCCATTTACGATGTTGAGACTCCCATTTTAACCCCCGATTCCTCTCCCCCGCAGGCAGATACTGTCACGCCATTTTAACATCCGTCTTTGCACGTAATACATATTCATATCGCGCGGAGTAAGACAATCAGTGTGCTACATATAAATTGTTGAATATTTATGACCTCTACGAGGCTCCGTAGCAGCTTTCTTCGTAACACAAATTATTGGATGAGTGAACGCCTCAGTAATTCTGTTATTCGTTTTTAATTAAACTATGTAAACATTTCTGCACACAAGACGTAAATGTACCTGAAGTCTTGTGCTGCTATTATAACATGAAATTAGACTTTTCAAGGGAAGAGATTGTTCCCTGAACGAAGTATTTATTTTGAAAGAAATAAGAGATGAGAATGTGTTCCTTCTGCTTCAAAGGCAGTCCTAAACATGGTAGACGTTGTTACTTTTACGTAGTTTAATCAGTGTCGTATCAGGTGCTGAGTTTCTTGCAGGATAAGTTGACAAATGGCGTATGCAGCCTACACGAAGGCAAGTCGCGCTTTTGAAGTAAACGAAACGTGACGAAGTCTTAAGACTTTTGCGAGTAACGAAAACTCCAAACGTGTTGAAAAGATTCTCATTCGTTAGTGGGCGGTTTACAATGGCGTGCAGTGTTAGATCAGTCATTATGACTGGCTGTGGCCATGACTACCCGGATACTTTAACCGGAAGGGGCAGGGATTTGACTTTTCCCCTCAACGCCGAGTATCCTCCCCCCACTGGGCTGTGTAAGATTGCGTCTCCGTGGGACTAAGCTTCTGATGGGCCGTGGAGGGGCTTATTTTTTGGAACTTAGTTGCAAATGCGCGTGAGAGGAAGCACGCCCTTTGATTGTTCGTAGAGAAGGCAGTGTGTGTAGCAATGCGTCCGGAAGAGTTGCAGCTCCGGGTCCAGCCAAAGGCTGTACGTCATGTGGCGAACATCAGGGGAAACCTAAGACGTCATGTGGCAAGTTAATCTGAGAAACTCGCTCGCGCAAAAAAGGGACATGACAAATATTTTTGCGAGCAGGGACCTAAGAAAGAAAGAAAGGAAGAGAAGACAGGCGAATGAAAAAGGGAAAGGCGGAGAACAGGAGACAAGACTGATGGCAGACGTTGGACTGCTCTGTGCGGAATAGCTTTTGTCGAAAAACGTCTCTTGTACGAAGTTATTTAGCGCACTGATATTCGGTTAGACAGCCTTGTTAAAAGGCACATTTTCCGTTCCCTCATCTTCCACGAGTACACTTGTGGTTAAATAGAATATTCCGTGCTCCTTGCATTAAGTGGCGTTCTGGCACATGCGGACCCTTTTTCGTGTGCACCCTGTGTCTCCACTCGCCTGCCAGCAGCAATTGAGGTTCATTACCCATACTTAAGGTACACATTTCGTTAGTACGAGCCGGTGGAGATGGCGGCGCTGCGCCGCGGATGGACACAAGGATCGGGATAATTGCCGAGGACGACTTGTAGCAAAGTGGCCCTAGGGTCGTAGTTCTGAGGTCGTCTAGTCGTCCCCATGTGGACAATGCACTGCTGCTAGCAGGGAACGCCACAACACGATGGTTGCTGGCTTCTAGTGGAACAGCTGTCTTCGCCAGTGGCCAAGAACTTCATTTTGTGGCTCATTAACATACGAGACTACTCGGATATAATGACACGAACACACTAATAATATAAAAGGAGTGTAGAGCAAATTAGTTGTATAATCTTGGCTGTCTGGAGTAAAGAACGCCATTATCCGAGTTCCTATGTGATAGATAAACGCGTCATGAATGCGTAAGAGGGTCCGGAGGCTTTCAGGACATCAGCACTTAATTGCGTGGTGCACCTAGACGTAAGCGTCCTGTATAATTATCTATACTCGGGGTAGAGCAAAGGGGTTTTTCTTTGCTTGGAGAACTAACGGGCGTGCGATAAAAAGTTATCGTAGTCACTCGCTGTTTTTGTTGTTGATGCCTTTGCTCTGTGCCGGGATCTTCGACTTCATTTCCGTCGTGCGCGTGAGAGTGCTTTTAATTTCCTTCCGAGCGCCGAACCATCGACTGGTACACGGGGTTGGAAAGAGCCTGCGTCTTGTCCACGACGAGTGGAATTAAAATTAATACCTTGGAAAACAAAACACACCGACAGACACTGCCACCTTATTTGTCGAGGTCGTGCCTTGTGCTTCATTTCCTGTGACATTCGATCTTGAGGGCCCGCAGTCGCTCGAGGCGGAATCACGAACTCCTCTGATGAAGAAGCAGGCGTATTGGATAATGAACATTAAACCAGCAGCTCACTCGCTGTTTTAGAACTGCGCACTATTTGTAGACTAGAGAAAACAGCAGCAAGCCTGTGTTGCATAGTCTGCGTAGGCTACATGATTTCTCAGGACTTGGGAGCCATGTTTTCGCCCCTACGTGTTAGCAATCCTCGGGCTTTTCCCCAGAATTTGCATTTTGGCTTTTGTGAATGCCGCCAGTTACGTGAGATATGTCTGGATGAGCCCTCTTTTAAAGGAGGGGGGGGGTGTTTTCGGTTTGGCGATGACGTCATCACGGGGTATTTTTCCGGGGATTTCCTTCCGTGGTCGCAGTGCTGACGGGAATACCTCACTCAGTCAAGGACCGGATTTACGTCATACGTCGTCACGTAGTGATTCCTTTATTGTTGTCTGATTTTTTAATCGAATTCGAATCTGGATGAATTTTACTGAGACGCCCCAGCATAAAATTTCATGGAAGTGTTCGGCAGTTACCGAGGAGGAAAATGGACGGCAAACGGACTGACAGACGTGGAGCGCCGAGTAATTGCAGTTTTGCAGCTCCAAGTTGTGAACGTGACTACCAGAGAAAGGCCCATTTGATAATACAGTTCTAGAAGAATGAATTTTAATTAACTTGGTATTGCATGCGATTTCTGAACTTTATTTTTTGGAAATAATTTTGGCCCCACTTACAATGTCGGTTGAAACTTCATTTGAAGACCTGAGTATAATGGTGCACTACAGAATCTTACTACATTAAAAATATGTTTTTGAAAAAAAAATATGAAGCACTTTTAAATTAATAGGCTTATGAAATTTATTCATACAACATTATTTTATAAATAATTGGCATAAAATATCTCCTTATTTTTTTACGAAAAACTATCTGCACAACGTTTCCATTAGTACAGCGCATTGTGAGATATAATTTAAAAGGCATTCTGTAATAACACTGGGTTGTTTTTCCGCCAATCAATCAAATCAGCTACGCAGTGTGTGACAATTACCGTCCTGCTTTTAATTAACCGAGCTAAAACAAATTCCGGCTGATGGGTTGGATTTTTATTGGTTACATTGTAATATAGAACTGCATAACTACTGTCGAACCTAAATTACAGCACTGCATTGGAAACCACGCGCCACGCTGTGTTGTCTGAGAAGAGCGAAAAATGTTTAAAATGCGAGCGAAGACGAAGTGAGGAGTTCCATGGTTTGCAGTCTTTCCTCAGTATTATAAATATGGCGAAACTGTAGAACTTGAAATGGATTGGGCGTGTAGCGTGGACCGGAACAAATTGAAATGCGTGCAAGATTTTAGCTGGAAACATTAAATGCAAGAGAATGTTCAACAGACACGGAAGCAGGCAAGAAAATGATCCAAATACGTGGATTGTGTAAGAGTAGACAGAGTTCATATGACTCATGATAGGCTTCAGTTTTCGGACTTCTTTGTGCTCGGAAAATAACTTGCTGGTTTCTTATAAGGCGTAGAATTTCCTGACCAAATATCAGCTTCTCAGGTAGGACTGTTTTTGTAGTCCCTGTCAAATACTTGCTTGACCAAAGGAGAACGTAGGAGAGGAAAGTTCGCGATGCTTCAGGAGAAGATAATTCAACGCTTTGTCCATCAAATCGCTTTGAACTACGCACTTTAACACCAAAGCTTTCCCACATTAATCTGTAATAAGTAAATGTACGGAGCAGGGTATTTGAGAAATTGATATTCGCTGAAAATATTGGAATCGGAAATTCGAATGCACTTTGTGCACACAAAAAGTGTAGGTGTATTGATGACACTCGAAAATTACGGGCAGATTTCATTCGACATCTGTGAAACAGTAGCTTGAAAGAACCGAAGGAACGTATGTGTAATATGAGTTCGGGAATAATTCTGACAATGTGCAATTGTGACTCGAATATTGTAATCTGAATTCGTATCACTGTGGCCCGCAGTAACACAATATTACACTCAAAGCATTAATTCAGGATGAATTTCCGACTGATCTTTGGGTATTGAAAAGCAAACTGACAATTAAATTGTACGTCGGGGTTTTGTCAGTCAGTATGGATCTGCAATTTGAAATATAGGCAGGCGTGTTCATGTCGTAGTACGTTGATGATGCAGGTTTAAACATCGTATTACCCTGTCAGAAGTGATTTTATATCACAGATATTGACAATTGGATGATAATTAGAGATAGGGAGCCCTGCTATAAAACTGAGTTTGTATGATTTTAAGTGCAGATGTTTAAATTGTTTCCTGGTCTATAAACAAGTTTGTTGCCCGAAACAACTATTTTGTGAATGGATATATGAATTCAAATTCAATTCTGGTTTTGTAAATAACGTGGCTTCAAATTAGCAACAACCAACTTTGGTAAAAACATTCCGGCCTTTCGCTGTTCAAACACATGTGAATAGGTCATTTGTATATTTCTGCAATATTTTTTAAAAAAGGAGATACTCTAGCAGTCGTCATCAAATTCTGCACTTCAAGCCTACAGAACGACTTTACTTCCCTCAGCGCGCGGTTCTAAGTCTAAGTTTGCTACGGTGCGAGTTCTAAGCTGTCTTCACCAGCCTGGACTCAACTTTTCGTTTTGCGACGATTTGTGAATTTTCCTTGGGCTTGAGGCATGCAATTTGTTTACGGTACTACAGGACGCGAGCAAACAAAAGGTCTCCCACATGAATCATGATGCATCTCCCTCTCGCTTTGCCTCGCACAATCGCATCTTTTCCTGCTCGATGTCTGCGATACACAGCCTCGCGATTGCAGCTGATCTCCGCGCCTCTCATCCGGCATTCCGTGCGCGTTGAGAACGTTTCCTTCCGGCTGAATGTCAATCGTTCGTGTTTGAGGCCCTCACTGTGTACGACCGTCTCCATGCTCAGGGCCTGCTTACCTTACCTATTCGGTTAACGGCAGGATCTGATGCGAGATGCCAGTCACATTCTCGGTGTGGTTGTTGAAGTTTACAGCCAAGGCAATAAAACGCCTGTTTTCGGAAAGTTGAGAAATGCATACATGATTTTGTTCCGAAACTCTTTAGCGAGGAGACCGATCACCGCGTAACTTGCCGAGAAAACACGTCCAATGAATTATAACGAACTTTATACAGCAGACTGCTCGGCCAATCATGAAATTCTTAATCCTTTATGAAACCTGAAGATTTGTTATCGAGTTCACAAGAGACCACCATTGGTCGTACCACGAACCAGTTCATTCAGTTTACAAATTCCCATCCAATTTAATTCATGTGCGTTTTAATATTATACTCATAACACGTCTGTGTCTTCCAAGTAGTCTTTTATCTTGAAGTGTATAAAGAAAAACTTTGTCTGCATTTCTTATCTTGCATTCTACATACCTTGTCCATCAATCGCGTGACCATCGGCGCACAAAACACTAATAGCACCTAAATATAACGTTAACAATACGCGGTCTGTGTGACCGAAAATCAGGCTTTAAGAATTTTCGATGTTTCTTTTAGAATTTTCGAAGGCAGTAGAGTAACATATGTGAACAATATGACGTTTCATTCTCTTCTTCTGTAATACAAACCTGAAGGCATATTTTACACGTTGTAATGATGTATTTCCACCCTCCTGGTTATTTATTTCGTAATTTATTACCACCAGAATTTGCTCTTCAACGTCACATCTCGTTCTTCGCGTGACACCACGAGGAAAGAAAAATATGGTAGGTTACGTATTTTATTCAGGGTTACCAGAGAGAATATTATTTAGCGTAATATAAAGGGCACAGCAGTTACGGTGCAAATTGAAAATATAATTGCATTGTTCATGTGCGCGTGTGAAGTTTCGGGGGAACAGAGTCGCTTCTTTGTCGCTTGTCGCTGCTGACTGAGTCTCGTATCAGATTGAAACACTGCGAGGTCTGAAAGTTTAACATCAGGACTGACATTTTCGTGCAGGACGTGGCAGCTGGTGAATACATGATTCAAAAATACTGTGTCACACAGATCGGATTCTGTTTCCTTTGTCTTTGCTGCGAGCTTGTTAGTGAACGGTCCGGTCTTTTCAGCGATGTTAATTTAAGAGCAGTGACTAGCTCAAGAACCCAGACGAGGAATTCTCATTGTATAAGTACAAAGCCTGCGAGGCTGAAAATATTGTGAATGTCAAAGTAAACTTGGTCTGCTCACTTGTTAATACAGGAACCCATGCGTTATGAATTGACTACTGCAAATCAGAGAGTCACTGGGAGTTTGGAAGTTTAGGGCTGAGCGTTCGGACAGAAATATCGAAACTTTGACCTGGCAATTGGATTTTGCGTCGTGCTAACAACACGCTTCTACGTGTCCCTTTTGGCAACGGCGTGTTCGACAATGCCACAAACATCAGTGCATACCCTTTGATTTGTATCGAGGTGAAATTTCACGTGCTTGAATTTAGGAATCTTCTAGATGGACAATGATTTTGAATTACTTCAAATTATACGGAATTTGTGGCGAGAGTAAAAATTCAAAATGCTGTTCCCCTCTACATAAAGCTTTTGCTGCCCGCAGTTCCGACGCAATGCATTATCTTATAACTGTAACCATAGAGACCATCCTGAAAAATATATATTTATAACTTGCTAATATTATTCTCCAAATATTTTACCGCCATTTTCCCATACTTATTACATCTGTAACATTAGTGTTACTTTTTTGTAAGCTGCATTTCTGTTAATATTAAGTCGTTTAGAACTAAAAGGAAAAAATTGTTCTTGCATTCCTTCGGTGCCGAATGTTTTAAATATTTTACTCACTGCATGGGTGACGACATCGTCCTTATGGTGTTCTGTCCTGGTGAACTCTGTGTTAAACCAAGGCAACTCACTTTTCCCACTTGTTTATAACACCCGCATTCTTCCTGGCTCTTCTTCGAATTCATTTTACAGACAAACTTGAAACTTGAAATCTAGCGGTTCTCAGTCTGTGGCCCTCCCATTTAGATTCTTTTTAAATATTTTATTACTAAATGAATATTGAATACGTTTGTGTATTGAAAGCAACCTCAAAGACTGTAGTTTATCGTGTGTAGTGTTGTGGATTTTTCATTGTAATTTAAGTGACTAGACTTGCAAAGAAAATTACTGTAGGAAATTGTTCTTCAGAAGAACCAGCGGCTATCGACAGAAAAATTCCCACGTACTTATTAATTTTTTAAGGGTTTGCGGTACGTGCACTGTACATCCAGTGGCCGAAATACATCGCATTAAGGCAAAGCTGTGGTAGCTGCTTCCTCGTGAACACACGTCGTTTGTGTGGTTAGGTCCTTAGATCGAACCCCACGCCGGTTGAACTGCTATACTTCGTCGTTTCTCCGTCAGATCCCTGGCGCTTCGATCCTCAGCCTAACCTTAAACAACACACATTTTTTAGCTTCAGTGGCTGATAAGGCGTCGTCCTTTAACGGGAAGATGAAAGTAGCATTCCACTGGCACTGCGCTGTTGGTTTTGCGGTTAGCGTGACTGGGTTTGAGGCTTCAGTACTCTGCGTGTTCTCTGTGATAGGCAAACACGCGTTGGGATGGCTCCTATGTTTGTACTCTGTTTTCTTTCCACAAACTTCGGAATCTAACCTCCACTTTTACCTGCACTAAATAATGCAATCGGATTTTGTGATACCTATATATATAGCTGTAGTACATCGTTGACGCTTGTTAAGAACACCAATGACCAATGACGTATCTGGTGAGTGAATTTTACAGACATGAGTACATCCGTCACTCCCGAAGCCCATTTCAATATCTGTCAATCGCTGTACACGTTTGTGCCCATGAGGTGTTTCGCAACTACAGTCCCCCCCCCCCTCTCTCTCTCTCTCTTTTTTTACGAATTTTTGGTCTCTCCGGTGCGTGCTACAGTGTGAGGCATGTATTGGGCATTACGAGGAGGCATCAATCTGTCCGCAGTTGTTTGCAGGACTGTATTATATGTTCAATGTTATGTTTATAGAGTGACATAAATTGCATTACCTGACCTAACTGGGTCAGAAAGCATCACTGACCTCATGTAGTTGTGACAACGGGGATAAACTGTGCTCTCAGCTGTGCGCTCCATTTACAGGATGGCCTAGCTCGAGAACTGAACAGACGCAGTAAATTAAATTAGTAATTTCCGTAAGACTTCAGTGCAACGTTTATTCAATATCTCAATGCATTTTGAGGACAGGGATTGAAATGAAATTAGATGAAGTAAGAGGAAGCCAGAGAAAATTACATTATGAGGAGCATTCTATTGGCATGTGCACCACATTCAATGATGATAGTGAAACGTGGGGATTCCTGTAATAACGATGTCGAAAATCTGCAGTAGTCTGTGCTAATATGGGCGTTACGTCACAGAAGTCCATAATATATCTCAGTACTTGCAGTGAATTAATTATCTATCTGTAGGCACCAATCAAAAATAATGTTTGAAGAAGGTGGTTCGTATCCTTCAGTTCCAAAATTGTAAACCCTTCAACTAAATAGTTCGTAAGAAAGGTTTCGAAACATTCAAGCATTCTGCCCAACATTTCCATCAAGGACAATCTGAATACGAAGCACTAAGGCTAACTGTGACACCAGTGCATCTTTACCTCTGTTACCTTACAATTGTGGGCGAAGATAGTTTATGTGCATTCGCAATAACGCACAAGGCAACTTTCTTTAACTTTTGGAAGGCGTCCAGTCAAGATCTATAAGAAATCTGCAAAATCTACGTAAATCTCTTCACTGATGGAGGCAGCGAGGACCTCTGAAACTTTGGGAAACTTCTGCCAGACCACACGGCGCTACAACCCAGAAGACAGCCATCTTCGGACTTACCGTCGTGGAAACCTCAAATTCTTCATTTCTTGCCCTTGTTCGCTGAAATGTTTTTATATTTCCAGTGAGTGACTGTCAGCTTCTCAAGGACCGTGCTTGACTTAGAGAGTTGTCAAAGACGTTTTTGTACATGGAAGGGAAAGGAACAATCCTCAGAAGTAACAGCCGTCTTAGTGCAAAACTTTCGACTTGTCTGGACGTGGTGCCTTGAATCTGTTTCTCCTCCCACCAATAAGAATGGTATTTTTGATTGCGCAATTTACTGGAAGTCTGCGTTGGCTTTCTAGACGAGAAGGTCGGAGTTTCAGAGCTAAGCCCCCTAATGCGTACAGTCTCAGCGGAGGCGCCTCCAACTTCCTGATTGAAGCTTGGATTGGATGATCATCACTATGGGAGATCTCGCACGTGGTAGAACAGCATCGCCCATGTACTTACATGTCTGCTTGCTTGGAAGTTCCCAGGCTGCCGGATCAATTATCTCACCCTAGGGCAGTTAGGAAGCCAAGCTTACGCCCTCTAAACCCTTCCTGTCCCATTCCACTCGCGATAGTTTCGGGACCACGAAAATGGCACCAGGGATGCTGGAAAGGGAGACGACGCACGTGTTTTATAAGGTTTTGTAGCAGACAGTCAGTTCGCCTCCTGTCTCGTTTTATGTATCTGGACTGGGAAAAGATTAATTTGTTGAATCAGCTGGCGAAAATCACATTCAGTAATGGCAGAAACAATCCCTGGGCCTAATTTATTACTCACATGGACATAGTGCGGCATTTTTATGCTCGTTCCAGATGTCTGCGATTATAAAGAGCTAAGACGATTGCAGCCTCTCTGTTTCTATTCTGTCTAATGATTTGTTGCCCGACGTCTAGTGTGCACATGTTGGACCTCTAGAATGATGGAATTGTGGGTTCGAATCCCACGGGGGGCATCGGTGTTTGTCGGCGTTTGTGTTATGCTACATCATGTAGGCGAAGACCTAGCGATAGATCGATTACTGCTCAAAGGGTTCTGTCGAGTACGTAAAAGGTTGTTTCATGGTTTCAGGATTCAATTCTGAATTGGAGACTTAAATCTTATTAATTTGATACAATGGAATTATGTGGTACTAATTACGGGAATACGTTAATTGGATTTGAGCTTCTCTCAGCGGCGTGTTTGTTGACGGCTGATTTAGGTTGTGGCGATGTTTGACCTCAGAGAGACCTTGTTCATGGTAAGTGAACGTTTAAAAAAAGTGATACTGGACTTCCAAAGAAAGGATAAGACTATCAATTACAGGCGTAGAAGGCATTAGTGTGATAATAGGCCTACAAGTTGTCAGTTTTAATATTTCAATATTTATTCTGAGGAACCGAAAACCACGAGAATCTCCAGGTGATATGTGAAGTCCCGCGCTCTCTGGTAACTGATTTCGTAATCTGTTCTCACAAAATCATATTTTTCTAAGTGAATTAACATTTACAATTATGGAGCAGCTGCTGTACAGTGGTACGCACACTGCATTGCCGTCAGTAAGCAGTCTTTATTTATTAGATGCGCGCTTAAGTATTTTCTAAGCATTAAAAAATTTATATTTCCGGTTCTTAAGTCAACGAGTGTGAAGATTAGTGCACTATGGGTCGTTTAGTCCCACACAAATTATTGATGGAGGCTGTAGGCACCTCTGAAACGTCGGTCACGTTTTACGAGAATGCACGACACAACAGTTTAGAGAAGTAGTGAATTTTCTGACAGGAATCAACTAAATGTTTAAATATTTTTTGAATTAGTTTTAAGTTTTAAATTCTTACCGGATTCTCTGTAAATTAAGTTCTCTGCTTTCACTGTTTTATTTTCCATATATTTCTTACAGAATAAATAGCTGTTCCAAATAAGATGTTCTCACAAAAATTATTCTGGAGGTACGCTGCTACGTTTCGTGTGTTTTGACTTCTGTTCCTCGTTAAAAATTCGCATTGATCCGGATGCAGGCCCACGTTGAATCTGACAAGACAGGAACGACTGCTAATTAGGCTCTCAAGTTATAAATAGCTTTAGGGTGTTCCCATAGGTCCCTAAGGACAACGGGTGTATCCAGAACCTTCCTCGAGATGATTTCTACTTGACATTAAATTAACTAAATGCAGTTCGGCGATTCTCCTGGCAACCCAACAGTCGGAAAGCTAACTTAGTTTTCGAAGGATTAGGTTGTGTCTGCTTGTCTCTTCTTATCATGGTCGTCACTTCGAGAAGTTAAACGAACACTGACATTACTCCATTGGTCAATTAATAATTTTGATAAACACGAAACGATCTTAAACGCGGCTAAACATAAGTTTAATTTTAATATGGATTTTTTTAAAAATCGTTTGTAAGAAAAAACTTGATTTTTATTACCGAGGGCTGTACTTATTTGAAGGTAGCATTAATACATTTTTTAATTCAATTGGCAAGCATTCAGTCGCTCATAGTATCATTAAAATATGTACAGACGCTTATGCAGTATCGAAATTAATTAAATTAATTCGTGCTCTTTTGTGTGGTTCATATGTCTGTCTTCCTTTGTGATTCTTAACACATGGAATAAAGGATTCGATTTTTTGACGTAGTTTATCGTTCAAAGGTTACGACTTTATTCAAAGAGTAAACCAATGTGGGACATGACACGCGTTGTTGCTGCTAAACATTACAATGAACTTACGGAACTTGCAACAATACTTTTGTGGCCTGTTATACGCACCGCACACGATAAAAGCCCAGGGAACCGAGGCTTTGTCAAAAGCGTTCTCTCGTCATGCCATATGCTTGGTTAATAATATGATTCATTTAACAGGACAAAAGGATTTGACGCAGCTGCCGAGGGTTAATGTCTTCATCACTTTGGTGCAGTGTTGTGGTGAGGTCGTGGCGAGCGGTAAGTGATGAGCTCAGTCCGGTGGTCATAGTTAGAACATCAGAAAACATTCATAAATAGTCTACCTGTAGCGAAGCCCAAAATGTGTACATTTGAAAACATTAATTCGCATACCCAGTTACATAAATGTAATGGAACAGGAGATGAATCATGTCCCAGAAAATCATAATTTGCGAAAGAGAGAGGGGTACAAGAAATGTAGATTGTGTTCGTTCAAAAGGGGACTTTGTTTCCAATGCTGTAAAGTGAGGTTAAGCGTCGGAAATGTGTAGGCAAATGGATATAAACACGTGCTTACGCGGAACTTATTACGAGTGGTTAACGACGTTCTGTAACATCAGTCCGTATCGGCGGTCCTTTCCTGAGGGTAAAGCCCGGCCGGGGAGTGACGCTGATTACTCGGCGCTGTGAGTAGGAGATAACGCTCGAAACATTTTTCGAAAAGTCACAGTGGCCTGTGTTGAATGTGCAGGCCTGTTCATTCGAAGTGTGTTTCGCCTTTTTATTCCGCTAATACAACGGGAAAATATTAACCGTCTGTAAGGTAATCCATTTTGTAATCAGCATACTGACATTCACATTTAAATGATCCATTCCGTGTAATGTGATAACAAAAGAAGGAAGACTTCGTCAATGACACTCTTCGAACTTCTGAGATGTTTTTCTTTCACATTTAAGTAGGAAATTGAAGTCAAGTAAATGATAACTTCGTGATTCCCTCCCATAACTTAATGTAAAAATGTATTTTAGTTTAAACCTGACTCTAAACCCAACCATATTTGTGTCGTATGTCGTTCTTTCATTCATCACTCTGTCCGGATGTGTAACGGCAGATCTGACTTTCATGAACTGTACACGATAATATATATATATATATAGGCCTACACAAATACAAAAAGAGGGCAATAAAAAATGTTTCGCATCCACTAATTTCCAGACAGCGTAGATATTCTGGGTTGAACTTCTCTCGCAGTAGCGGACCAGTACAGAATACATTATCTACAGAGTAGGCCTACATTACGCGCACTAGTGTATATATGTATATATATATATATATATGCTTTACATGTGTATGATAAATCCCCATACAACTAACAATGCATTTGGAACTTTACGTTGTATTGTGTTCCACAAGTGACAGCTGTATTGTACTGGTACATGATTAATGTTGGTCCATGGACCATCATAACGTAACATCAATACACAACGGGGTTCATATTAATGCCGGTCCTTGTCTTCGGGTCCTCAAATCATGCATAAGCGGGATAACATATCACATAATTTAGACTTCTCAGAAAATTATACTCTACCATTACAAATGTAAGAGTGGAGATTAGTAAGGCGCTTTAAATGCAACTTTTTGGTTATAATAAGTTGTCGAGTAATTACCGTGGCTTATTCGTTCATACCATAAAGATATCTAGCGGAAGTGACGTTTCTCTGCATCTTCTCTTTAATAATTTGTCTTACCTTTGACAAAGAACGAACAATAACAGTGACACTTGAATGTACGTAACTACGAAAGGATTTGACAAAGCAAAGTTTTGCATCAAAATTGCTTGTCACCGTCGCATGGCATATTTTCGCCATTCGCCTCATCGTTTGTTACGTCATAAGTTGGTGACTCTTACAACACACGTGCTGGCACCTCACAGCTGACCAGTTTCTTCGCTGAAATGTATAAGTCGGTTTGTTTCAGGTTCGCAGAATTAAACACGGTTCATGAGAACATGAGATTACTTAGTCTTTCTTAAAGTAGCGTGCGACAATTTTCCATAAGCCAGACTCTGCTTTCGCGTTGTGGGTGAAGTGATGACCGGTAATTTCGTGTCTCGTTGATATCGATTGTGGGTAAGAGGGTGGAGATTTCATGGCAGCATTGTGTGAAAACTCGCAGAATATTTAGTTACGTGAGAACAGGGCCGTGACTGTTATTACTGTTAAGCTGAGTGCCACTTAGTGGTTTCTCATTCAGAAAAGAAATTAATTCGGGTTTTAGCTACAATCACGAGACGTTATATTTGTACTATATCGAATTACCGAAAAGTAACTGTACCCGTATTAAAGTACTTATTGAAAGTTGCGATCCAGTACGCTTCGATTTGATTAATGAGCATAAGACATCGCTGTGATTATGCAAGGGCTAACGCAGGTCTCGTCATGTCGTAACCTGCTCGATCCAGTCCGTCAGTCGAAGTGCAAAGATGTATTTTTCATAGATGCAACAAGTGTTTTCTGTCGAACGCCGCCTGACATCCCTTTCTTGCTGAATCTACAAGAACGAGTTTAGAGATATATTTCCTGCTAAGAGAAAAACGGAAAATAACTTCAGAGCTGCAGATGGTGCACTCTCACATCGTTCAAAGGGCGGTTAGACATTTTAGATAAAGTGTCCTGTAGGATAATAGTCAGGTCAGCGGAATATGCAGTGCGGAATTTCATAATACATTCCACGATGGACCTTTAGACTTCTTCAATTCGGAGATTGTCGACAGAGGGTAATTCGCACCACTTCACTTTCTATACATTTTGTTTCCCTTTTGAAAGTTGACGAACAAGACTTCTGGTTTCAGCAAGATGGGTCTATGTCAATGAAAATTCTGAGTGATAACATTATTTTTCTAAAATTGTGTCTATGGAACGTATGTAATAGGCAGTGTGTTAGAGTAATCAGATGAATTAAGCTGTTTCAAACATCATTATTTGCTTCGTAATAAAATGGTTTTAAATACCTGTCATGTCATTTTAGTTAACGGGTCGTGGTACTTGTTGTTCGCACGCAATTAACATTTCGCGTGAACGTCTGTTGAATAGGTTGAACTGATGTGTCGAAGATCATTTCCTCCGCTCGATAAATGCCTGTCGATGCTAAGAAATATAGCTTACAAAAATATGATAGTTACTACGGCCGGATGTCCTTTAATCCGGCGAACATACTCGGTCTCTCTCTCTCTCTCCCTCCCTCTCCCTCTCTCTGTCCTGCATTTTCACGCCCGAAAGGCGTTTTGATTGTGAATAATGCCCAGTAATACAAGTCCATTTTGCCTGGAGTACTGCGCATAAATTAGAGGGTGAATAATCTGCTACGTTGTTTCAACAATAAAAAAGTATTTTTGTTTCTGTTTTTGTTGTTGTTGGATTTGCTTCGCTAAACCGGATTATCGCCAAATCGAGCTAGAATTCCATCCATAATGACCAGAGCGGCGAGGTGTTTCAATGTGTCCGCAATGAGTGACGTCATAAATCCCACGAGTCGTCTGGTTTGCCATGTGGCGTGGTCCATTTGTGTACCTAAAAATGTAAAAGTTGAGTTCTGTTGACAGATTCTCCCTCAGAGCTGCACATTTGTGCGAGGGCTTAGGTAATTTCGCTGTCTGACAATTTGACTAGAGGACAAATGGAAATGCACATCACAAGACGCATATTAGGCAGTCACTTAATGAATTTTAACAACAAATTGAAATTTAATCAGATTTTTATAATATAAATGTTTATTGTTGCATTTGTATGTTGTTCTCTGACGTTAAAACACTTTGTCTATCCTCCTTCTTAACAGGTTCTTTGATTATAAATATCTCCGTTCAGTCCAGACTTAAACTGTAAATACTGAATCAGCTGGTTAGGGGAGTGATTTGTCGTAAAATGATTCCATGTTGTATCGCAGTGAAAGATTTCTGACGATGGTGCGTTTAATCAGCACAAATTACTTTTGATTTTGTCCAAAGCCCAGTTTAGAAACAGAAATAAAAATTTAAACGTTTCGGAAGTCAGATCTTCTTCCGTCTTCAGGTAAAGTGGAAGAGGCAGCGACCCTGCTTGGGCTATCCTCAGTCCTGGACAGTGCCCAGAAAAGGAAACTTTTTTCAACGAGGCCTGTTACAGTTCACTGCTTGTTTGGTTTGAAGTAGGCCGTGTCATGGCATCACACGAGCCTGATAACGGCGCCTCTCAGCCACGAATTCCACGTGGGTGCACTCAATTACTCAGCAGTGCGTGTTTGTGTAACCTCTGAATTTGAAATGAAAGTGTTCCCACTGTTATGCATGTCACAATGGAGCGAGCCCTTAAACGGCAGAGATCTGCCACCGTTATCCTCACCTGTCGAGCGCCACAGCGGCGATGATAAATGAGGCAGGGAAGAAGCCACTGAACACACACGCACTGACTCCTTTGGACTGTCAGCTTTGAAGAACGGAAGATAATGGTCGAGGTGTTCCATAGTTTTTATCAGAACTTCGGTACTGCTGAGTTAAAAACCAACGTTCGGGAGATTCGGCTGTCTCCATCATCGGGGACATTGACCCCCAATGACTTAAAAACCATTGACGTGGTTGATCACCGGAGGATTCTTTTAGCATTCATTTTGCAGTCAGATATTTGAATCTTGCATGGAACGTATGAGTTTTTTTTAGCTTGTTTTGTGAAATTCTTTGGATTTTGTAAATTATATGCCAGATTTTGAGACGTTTATAATTGTTTTTAATAATGTTGAATTTTTAAGGGGTATATAAACAGCGTTGCGAAATCTCTACAGAACCAAATGTTTTAATCCGGAGTAGATTGATTAGTTTAATCCGTTCTGCTCGCGACGACTAACCAATTCGATGTTATTAGCCTAGCAGTTTGCAGGTCATATTAATATTTAAAAAGAAAAAGTAAGTATCGTAACGTTTGTGCTGATCGTGGCGTACAGAGAAATGCTCGTGTGCGGATTATAAGGGGGAGGCTGCAATGGGCTCCTCTGCCCTTGCAGAAAATATTACAGTACAACACGTGTTATGGTCCGATATGTTAAGGCATTTTTAGTTAACATTTTGTAGAATAAAAACGCGTCACTTAAGTTCTCTTAAATTGGCCACCGCATTGATTTTGTGATGCCGAATTATAATAAATTTAAAATGATCAGATATTTCATCGGTTACTTTCACAAATTGTTGCTCAGATTCTCTCGCGTTCGTGCGTCGACTTCCAATGCCAGTTTCTTGTCACTTCCATCGATGCTTGCACGCGTGATCTGTTTTGCGGAAAAGTGAGCTGTAGTGTGCCTTTCGGAGACCGAAGACGAGACACTCGCCAACGCATCAAATTCTGCGGCACTAATTGAATTGCCCTGTTATTGGATGAAGCCGGAACAAAATGCTTGCCCAGATACTAACTTATATTGAACGGCGTTGCCTGAGGTCGGACTCAGAATCAACTTCCTTTACTGTCAATATGATGAATCTTTGCTACAGACTGTTGGACTGCGAGTTCTCTATTGCAACTTGTATACAAAAGTATTTCCTCGAGGCCAATCAGCGTTGGTTTAGTAAGCTGACTGAGTAATTTTATACCTTGTCGCCACAGAAACAGAATGTTTTAGAAAGGACAATCTGCATTACAATACCAAAGAACTGAAGATTTAATGTACTGAAAAATACGAGAAATCTTACGCCAGAAATATAACTAAACCGATTACTTTAACAAAATGCGTCTTGAAATAGAGGATAAAATAACGTCCTGATACCTGGCAGAAGTTGTAATAAGCGAAGGTGAAGATGTCTCTCTGATAATGGAGGTTCTGTGCTAGATTCCGGCGCTAGACGATGGCGAGCAGTTAGATCTACCCCGCAGAAAGAGTCTGAGATATCCATTTCATAGGAAATGGGGCCCAGTCGGTCTGGACGTTGTAGCGAATTAAAAAAAATATTGTATCGAAGTCCGGTCGTTGAGGTACAGACTAAAATTAAATTGACAGATTTAAGTGGAAAACTCTGATACCAAATTTCATGAAAATCCATTGGCGAATGATATCTACGTATGCGTGAGCGGCCGGACACAAATGTAGACAAGGCCCTCTCGTTCTGCGTCGAGTTAGTGACCATGAAGAAGTCATAAGATGCCTCTCTGCGAAATAAACATCGGAATTAACCTCATTATCAGTAAGTTTAAGCCCGACGCGTGGTCACTCTGTAGTGTTAAATACACAGAAGAGCGCCTTTGTCAACATGAGCACGACTGTGTAGGTGAAATAAGAAACATTCTTTTGTCTGAATAGAATCGCGGGAACGAAGCTAAAGGTTGATAAATAAGATAAGATTTTTTTAAAAAAAAAACAGGACGCTCCTTGATAAAATGCTGACAGTCACAGGACTGACGAGTTTCCTTCCATTTTTACGTGTCCTGTGTCTGCGTGGCTTCCAGAAGACCATTTTAGGCCTTCCTCGTTATTGCCTTCGCCCTTGTACTTCTTATGCTGCGCGCCTAAACGTCGGATGCCAACTGCATTTCCATTGTGTCCCTGCTCATGTATTTTGATCATTTAAACGTTTTAAGCTGCGTTACTTTTTTATTCTCTGAAGCGAAAACATGAGGTGGGAATGCTGTATAATTCCAGCCGGTTTCTTGTTTTGATCTTTTGACACTACATTCGCTACGGCGCCAAAAGAGGTGAAGTGGGAAGGAGGACTGGAGGCCGCAGCAAAGTCAAGTCTTCTTTTATTGTTCTTATAGACCGAAACATTAATGTATCCTTGCCCTGAACACGGATTCCATTGGTGCTATGGCATTGCCGACTAGTTAGAACGCGTGTAGTGCCTCGCTAATCGTCACCTACGCAGTGGACAAGATGTATCCCACCTCGTACCTTGTACCTTAATTATCGTAAGTGCAATGCTTGAATAATCGTCGGCAAACACCGAACATTCGAGACGGCTCTCATGAAAGACAAAATATGTGTTGGACATATGTTCTTCTTACACTGAACACGTTCTCGTCTATTCAGTTTTTCTGAGTAAAGATTTCTTCGTATTTAAATTGTACCCCGTGGCTGCTAGATGTCTCTGTCATCTATCTCATCTTCCACAATCCGATCACTGCAATAATAATAATAATAATAATGACTGGCGAAGAGAGCGAATTATGAAATTCTTCATTACGCGATTAGTTTATTAACAAATTTGCGGTAAACACGTTGTATTGTAGCGGGGCTACGGTTCTGGACACGGACTGGGTGTTCGTGGTTTTATTCAGTCCCTCGAGTCAAATGTCAGAATACGCCGCGGCCACTTGCTTTCCACTTGTTTTCATGTAACATTTAAAACTCTTAGCGCGATCGTCCGTGAAATAATGCGACGTTTCAGAGGCTCTTTCCTAAACGATTGGCTGTCCTCTCGCTTCGTCGCCTTAAAAGACTTCATTACGATGTTTCCATGTGACTGAACTTCGTTATTACCAGCGACCGGCTCTCATAAATCGTGTATCCCGCTGTCCGACGTGGTTCGAAGACAAGCAGTCCGCATAAATGTGCAGTGGGACGGCTATTTTAATTTCCTCTCTGATTTATTCGCCGTATTCTCCATTTCTCACCTTTCTGTTCAAAGCTTCTTGCAACAAGAGAGGAATACGGCGTTGTCAGATCTCTCACTTAAACTTGACCGACATTTCATAAATTTTCCACGCGTCCTTGAGCGTACAGTTTTTTCTTATCTTCTCTGATTTACTAATTCCACGGAGCAAAATTCTTCTTGAGAAGCTGGTAGCTCGTTAAGAACCTTTGTTATTGAACACGTCGGTTCATTGCTGTGTTAAAAGAGGTCGCACCGGTCCGTTTCCTGAAGATGGCTGCCTTCTGGGTTGTTGCACCGTTTAATCTGGTAAAAGCTTACCGACGTTTCGGAGGTCCTTGCTGCCTCCATCATCAGGGCGATTATGGAGGCAGCAAGCTCTTTGAGGTATTAGCGCACTAATATACAGCAGCACGTGTAGAAAATGGAGGATCTTGCAGCGTAAATGTTTTTGCAGTGTGAACAGCGTTTCTTATGCCGTCACGGGTTGTCTGCGACGAGGGGAGGGGGCGTGGAGTGCGTGTCGTCACACAAGCGGGCGGCAAGTCCGCCACAGAACTTCTTTTGAAACAATGTCGCCTCAAGCACTTCAAATATTTTCAGCTCCATTCGCTTTGTTCAAACTGGCTCTGGAATTTTGAAGCGAACTGTTTTTAACCTATTAGAAGAAAAGAATTGCCTAATTGTACGTATGGTTTGCATCGGACAGTTCCTTTCAGTATTTACATGGCATGCGAACACAAAGAAATGACTGTCTCGTAAATTTCGAAACTATTTTTATCTTAATCTTTCATTTTTAAGTCGCGTAGTACTTAATCTAAAAGTAAAGTGGCCTATGAAAATAGAAAGGACAGCCAATGAAATGTAGGTTCCGTATTTGTTAATACCGTTTCAGTGTAACTTGTGATAAACACTAAGTGCTCCCTTCGTGGCTTTCCTGTGGTTATATTTTTAACTCTTAAGAGATCTGCCATCTGTGGTTAGTCATAGATAATCTCGAAACATTTTGTAGCAAGGGTTGACTCTTCGTGTTTCTTGGGTTAACCAATCACTAAAGGCGAACACACTGAAATAATCCGTCCACTTATTCCTTGTCTAATATTTCGTTCTGGACATTTGACGTCTCGGAAATGGATGTTTTATTTCTCATGTAAAAAGGAGTTGGGTCCATTGGAAGGAGATGAAGTTACTCAGTGGACCACTGAACGCTGGAGTGATTTCGTCTTCAGATAGTTGTCTCGTATATTTTATTGTGGTCTCTTTGTTACACTGTCCTACAGCATTTTGATTTTGTATCAAGATTGCTCCGTAATGGCACTTACGACCAAGACTGCGTCTGTAGAGTCGCGACAAGTAAGGAAAATAATTCCAAGTGTCCCGTTTGAACGAAGACCTAGAAGCATTGAGGAAATCTTCTGCCTCGGGCCTCGTCTGTCTTAACCCACTTGTCTTTACGCTAAATGTAAAAGTTTACAAATTTAATGAAACGATGCACTAATTATTGAGGTCCAACATTGTATCATAGGTTATTTAGAGCTTCGTGGACCCATTGGATCCCCTCAAAAACTTGGTGGATGCTTACGACTTTTGTGGTCTTTTGGTCTCTTCAATTCAGGTTTTCCGACAAAAGTTTTGTGCTATATTTTCCTCAGGATCTCATGCGTGACGTATTCCTTACAATCGATTTGCTCACCCAAAAGTGCATGGACGTAGACTTTATGACTGGGCTACGAGTCACAAAATAAAATTGGAGTGATCAGATTAATGAGTGTCAGATTGGCAGAGTATGTAGCACAAATGCGGGAGATGAGAAATTGTGCAAAGTTTGTCAGAAAACCTTAACGCAAGAGACTGCGCTGGAAACCTAGTGTGTGAGGTCTAATTTGATGTGATTTAAGATACGGATTATTTGTTGGCTTTTGTGAACATGGTAATGAACTTCCTAGACCCATAAAATCAGCAGTAGCAGTAGCAGTAGTAGTAGTGTTGGAGCTTTGTGTTTTAGACGGGAGGATAAATATTTAAATTTCATAAACAACTCACGAATAAAACGTTTTGTGTTGTGCTATACTCAGTCTCCTCCGTAAATACCAGAAAATGCGTCAAGAAACAATACAAAACGCTTTTCAACTGATAGTTACCTCATCTTCTCTAAGAAACGTGTCTGTAAGAAGAATTGCGTGCATAAAACGCTTTTCAACTGATAGTTACCTCATCTTCTCTAAGAAACGTGTCTGTAAGAAGAATTGCGTGCATCTGTTGAGTCCAAAGAGTTGGTGCAATTTCTTGGTCGCCTGGATCTGCGCTCTATTCTGGACTTTGAACGAGTCTTGCACTTAAACCCCAGTGGCCACACCAGACGACATCAACCATGAAATTGAGACCATCAGCACCGACCGCAGAAATGCTTTAGGGACCACTGAAAAGGGAAAACCAGTTACAATGATATTTTTTCGTGTCATTGTGAAAGTATAATTGCAGTGGCGAAAACGAATTCTCGTTGCAATACTAAGAGAAGCTGCTTATAATAATTATAATAATAATAATTATAATAATAATAATACAGAGATTACTCCGTTTTCTTTGGAAGACGAAGAATTGCGCGTCGTTGCAATACAAAGGTGGTTCTGTCGTGTGCTATCAAAACATTCATCTTTCATATCACACGCTTAACTGCCGGTGCGTTTATTTGAAATGAAAGCTTGTACATGAGTATTGGGGTAGAATAATATTCCCATTCAAATACCAAGAGCTGAGATAATCCTGAGTGACATTTTGGGACAATGTGTCTCTTTCCAGCGACAGTTATTCCGCCCCTCGTCTTAACCTCGCTCCTCTCGTGTCCCAGAAGAAAGCCTAATTCACAACAACCTGCTTGACACTAACCGGATGGTCTCGTGTCTGGTATACTGCGTTCCCACGTTTTTGGCCGCTGAACTTTGTCAATTGGAACCTCGGAGCGAGTCACTTACCAGAAGTTTGCTGGAAGGCAGGCCGCGTACAGTACACTCCAAATAAAATATCACCACGGCATGTAACATAGGAAAGTCGAATTCACTATACATTACCAGGAAATTAACACCACAGAGAGTATTAGATAATTTTACCTTATTCACAAATCTTCGGCCCTCTTCCAATCCTCACAGAATATCGCTTTCGGACATATCACTCGATTCATCACTGCTGCTGCTGCTGTACACTCCATTATCTTCAATTACACGTATAAGTGACAAAGCGTGACTAGGCGTGACGTACTGTAACGGTGTGGCGAATTGTGGCCATAAGTGCTAAAATGCCACAAAAATTTTCTAAAAGTTACATAACCTACCAATATCCACTAAACAACCTAACCTAATCCAACCAAACATAACCTAACCCAACCTAACCATAACCTAACCTAACCCAACCAAACCTAACCTAACCCAACCTATCCTAGCCTAACCTGTCGTAACTTCATTTAAAGTAATGCAAAGTAGCAAAAATTAACCGAGCCGTACGTAACATGACTTAAGCGTGCCGAAACGTGACTGGGCGTGACAAGATTTGGCAGTATCTGTCGTAATGTGATGGAGATGTAGAATGCGTGACCAAGCGTGAGAATAATTTCATGTAGCGTCGATGGTTTACAAGCTGTAAGCTTTAAGATGTAATGGGCCGATCACACTTTAGCAAACCCGTACGCAGTTAAGAGTCGCTCTGTTGTGAACAGAGCTTAACGTCCTGCGTCCGACTAACACAGAAGTGGCCTCTGTCACTTCAGACGAAAGAAAAGAGTATAAAAGGAGCACAGGATGAGATAAAATGTGGAGATCTGTAAGGGAATGACTCCGTTTTAAGAGTGATCTGGAACCCGGACCACTTCGGGCGGCATTTCGTTGCTTGTTTCCATGTCAAGGACGTCGTCCGATGTTCGTTGCTCACCACACGCTGTACATCGATCATCTTCTTTGTTCAGTGGCGTTATAGTGTTACCGGCACCGAGGTCCTGTGAACAGTGAAGTTGAGGTTCATCTCTTGCTTTTGCCAAAATAATTTTTTTTGATGTGCGTAAGGTTGAGGTGTGTGTTACACTCATAACAGTGATGCTGATAAATGTTATTACGAAATCGAATTTGAAATAGCGATAGCAGAAGTTATTCACATCTCTACTCAAATGGTTAATTTCTTTTTACTCTAATGGAAGTGTGTATTAAATTATTGCCTTGTTTTTGTGTATTCGAATTTGTCACCTTTCATGATTCTAATAAATAGAATAAAGCGACCGCTACTTTAATTAGAAAGACAGATTTTAATATCTGAGCATAAAAATGTTGCGTTTTCGAAAAATTATGAACTTGGTCAGAAATTTGTATTTATATAAAAGTTTTGTCGTTTCATAACAAATACAATATAAAATATGTGTTAATGAATAGAGACGAAAATAAATTCATAAACTGAATCGTCTTTCCATCCGAAAGCAATAAGATTAAGGTGTGAATAATAAAGTACAACATTTTCTTTTCACACTGCAATGGAAATTTACAAAACCTCCTCTCAGCTTTCACTATGTTCCCCAGCTTTAAGAACCGTACAGGTAACCCATAGAATATGTGGTCACAATCACTGCTTAAAGTAACCGTTACCCGTTAGTGGTTATTCAAAATTCATTGTTTTTGAGTGTTCATATGCTTCCACATTTTGGCACGGGCTGTATCTGTAGACTCAAGTAGCGTCTACTAGAGAAAATATGTGTACAAATAAATTTTCAATTTGTAATAAATTTTATACTCCGGTATCAGACTTAGTTTCACCTCTCAGTATTGAACACTCAGACAGGGTGGGAAAAGTTAATTTACGCTGTAATTTTCTCTAACATTTTATTGAATGTTAATTCACATGTAGAAATTTTACTGATGAAGAAAATAAATACGTCAAGGCTCCTCATAAACTGCAGTCATCGAACTTTTCATTCGTAAGCAGAAAGATTAGAATTGTCGTCTCGTAGTGCACAGTTGTTTCGCTGTTTTTGAATTTGTTACCGGCGAACTACAATGTTTCAGCTGAGCTACCCTCTTCCCTAAGCTGTGGGCAGATCAATCACCTGATGTCAAGACCACAAATATAATTTGCGGGGACTGGCCAAGTTGAAAGCGAAGTTTGTTTGTCACCCACCGAAACCTCGTGATTCTGTGTCCCATTCCGTCGGTGACACGAAATTAGTCGTCGTTGTTTTCAAAAGCCATACATTTGACTCCTGACGGAGGCTGGGATTTCTTCCTGCCCCACCGCCCTGGAGTGCATCCAGGCCTTCATCAATTGCGGTTCCTGGACCCCATTTCCCTGGGACAAGGCGTCAACTTCCCACTTTCTAGCTTCCATTTCAGAAGATTAGGACGCGTGGAGTTCTACTCCCACGTTTGTCCTCACAGCGTTGTCCGTAGACACAGATCAAATTTTTTTAAGACCTTCGCGTTCAAAGGACGCTGGAAATGTGAACATAGTTTTGAACCGCTCTGTACTTTACAGCTAGGAAATATAAAGACTGCGTGTCTGGTTGCAGTCAGAATTCTGATGTACTCCTGTAGATTGGTGTAGGCTTATAATTCTTGCAAGTACTCCTGTACCGAGAAGAATGAATAATATTCTGTGTGAAACAAAATACGTTTGTTCTCATAAGGCGAAAATGTTTAATTAAGTAGGATTTGGTGAGTCTGAAGATGGCTGTCTTCTGGTAGAACTCCTACCACGCTACTCTAAATACTTTCAAGCAGCGTAAATCTGCTGACAAATTTAAAACTTCTCTAGGGTTGATCTACAATCGGAATCTCACTTACTTTGCCTTTATCCGGCTTTCAGATGGCACGCCACTGGCATAAAAGCATTAGCTGTGGCTGCCTGTCTCCGAATTTCTGAAGCACTCTTTGAAAAACTCGACATTCAAGTAACCATGTGGTGTTTTCCAATAATTCTGATTTCCACCCTGCTTTCTGAATGCCACTCACCCCTTACACAAGCTCTCATCTGCTCTGTGGAAGTTGATTCTCAGTGATACAGCACTTTGCTACCCTCGACCGTGGATGCACTAAGATTCAAGTGGCCCTGCTGCTGTACTGTTCAGAATGCCTCGTCCGTTTTATTATACGGACGGCCTGTTAGTGGCTTGTCAGGCGGTTTGAAATTCGTGGCATCCCCTTCTGTAATTTTCTGTTTGCTGCTAAAATTTAATGTTGAAGATGCTTTGCGTAACGCCGTCTGGACGCGCGTTTTACGATATCGCATATATCAGTGGCGTGCATTGACCTATGTATTTTGATGCAACTGACAAAATACAGGACCATAAAAAGAAACGAAACATATTTATACTTTAAACTTGAAAATTTTACGGCGAACTAGTATTATAATTCTTTAGTGGGGGGGGGGGGGGGTCAAATGCTAACGTGCCCTAAATGACAAGATTTAACCACACAACCTGACTCCACTGCCTAGGCATGTAACGCGCATGTTATTATTTCGTCATGAACCTCACTCATTTGTACTCGTTCACAGGTTACATAAAACATGTCTGTATTTTGTTAGACAAATTCCGTTACTCGTAAAATATTTTCTGAAGGCGACGTATTCGTACGTTGCCTTATTTACCTTGGAGCGGCCATTTTGGATTCAGAGCCGTCGCTCTGTTAATGATTAGGCGAAGTATTTCGTTCGGTTCATGCTTCGTTTCAGGCATTGTTTATTTTCACAGAGTCAGAGCACGTTTTTGCCTTTATCCGTCGTCCTCTTTGTAACTCTCCACGCAAGCAGAGATATCGCTTTGTAGAGGTCCTCGGATCACGTGAGAATTACTCCAGTGGTCGGTCAGCGCGTTGCTTCAAACTTTCATGTCTGGTAACTGAAGTTCCCTGTCAGGGCACGGGGGTATTTACGGCCTCGGGTAGTTCGTCGCTTCCTTCGTGTACTGTTCACTTTCAGCGCGAATGACAACGGATGCAGCCCTTAAGTTCCGCCCTCATCCCAACACTCGTATTCTGTAGAGGTACTCGGAAGCCGCAACATATTTCAGTTCCTTTTGAATGATCCTTTGAGTGATGATTTCCTTTAACAAACGTGTAAAGGGATTTTCGCTTGTTTTGCGACAGGGGCTTCAGCTATAGATCAAAATGATTGACACTTTGAAACTTCGCACGCAATTTAGAATTATTATTTTCAGTGTTGACCATTTGGGAGTTCTAGGCGTAGTCGGGAGGATTGCATTAATATGAATTTTACTTCGGGTTCTGTAAAAGGCGTGAAATTGACTTTAGTAAGTTACTATTAAACCAAAATGTCTCACATTGATTCTAGACTTCATTTCGCTTACCACGAAGTTTGGCTTTTCGTAGACGTTCGTTTCGTGAAGCTCAACTTTCACCTGAGTGTATGCGAGCTTTCGTTTATGATACATTTGAAAGTGGTGAGCAACTCGCTGACAAACGGCCACCAAATTTGCTGCTGTGTATAAATTTTTTGGAGCACTCTGTACATACAAGATTAATAAGAAATAAAGTTCGAGCAAATGAGTCACACTTGAATGACTGTCACATATATTATTACACTTGCTGAAGCTGATAAAATGTGCATTATTTTTTATCCACATCGTTAAATGCTTTTATTGTACAAGCAGAAAAACTCAGAAGAATGATTGTAAATTTCAGAAATGCACGGGCATTCAGCCCTCCTACTCTCTGCTCGTATTTTCAGGCATTTGATAAATACGTCTCACGTGATTTGATGTTCTGACTGTGGCGAGCACCAGACTACGTGGCCCACAACCCAGAAGACGACTCGTACTTTATCTTATGTTGTTACGTAATTGAAATTCTTTGCAGACTTTCATCATTGAATATCTTTGTCAGTAGAGAGCCTCAGCGCTTCGTTTGTTTTTATCTCTGCACCCTCGCCGTGATCCATTATCATAAAGTGTTCCATAAAATCCCTGAATGTTGCCAGGCTAGACTGCCCGCCTCACACCTTCATAAGTAAGATCCTGTTGTTCAGAATTGAATAAAGACGTAGCAGTCCGTTCTGTTTATTAGTTGGAGATTAAATGAGCTGTGTTAGTTAGTCTGAACCAATTCATCCCCACAGAAAGAGACCAGAGATTTGGTTCGTAATTTGAATAAAATTCCCTGGGAGGAGCAGCAGACTTAATTAATTTGCCTACGGTCCATCACAACTTTAAAAGAGTTTGACATTTTAATCAAGGTATCGTACCCCGTCATATTTAACGGGGTGTGAGAACGCATTGCATTTAAATTGGTCCCCGTGGGCCCGGCTTGGGACTTGGACGTATTTCGTCTTAGAGTTTCCACCGCTGGGGCCCCTCCGCGAAACTTTGCATCTGATGGATGGTGACGTGTTTTTAATGGGATGGCTGCTTATTCCGTGGCTTGGCGTGTCAAAAGAGCATTACAAAGCCTTAGCTTACCTCCGGCTATCTCCAAGGCTGAGAGGAACTCTCGTCTGTCCGTCCGTTTCTCGACCTACTTGAGTGTTACAACCTCTGAGTGTCCCTTCCCTTTAAGTTAACTGACTGCGTGCAGACGAGACGTTCTTGAGGATCTAATAATCGCTTAGCTAGTCGAGATATTTTTTACCGTTTCCACAAGAAGCCGTCGCTTATTCCGATCCGGGGCCGACAGATTCCAGAACACATATATTTAGCTGAGCAATTAATCAACATTGTAGATTTATATGTAGACAGCCCTCTCGTACAAGGAATTGTTAACATTTTTAAAACCAAAACTATTTGCATCGGTTTCTTAGTGTCTTGTTAATCCATCAATGTCCTTCCAGAGCGCTCGCTGCCATCTATCTTATACCACCCTTTTAGGTATATGTACTATTGCTTTTATAATAATTGTCTATGAATTTTGGCATTAAAAGTATTATAATTTTGAACATGAAACAAGCAAAATATTAAATTTAAGTAGGTATTACACATAAGCATGTAGTTGACAATAAGATCTGCGCAAATCAAAATAGTAAACCCTTTTATATGTGTTTCTTGTAATTAATAGTACGTTCATAATTGTGGTTACGATTCACTGAAGGATCATTATTTTACTCATTAATGTACGTAATTAACTAACGATTCGAAAGTGCCTGTCGTCTGGATTGTAGCACTGTGTAGTCCTGTAGAATTTCAGAAGTCCTCCATCATCAGAAAGACGTTAGTAGACTTCTATCACACTACACGGCGCTACAAACCAGAGGACGGCCATCTTCGGACTGACCGGCGTAAGAACATCGCATTGAAGAAGTTTCCAATTGAGTGCCGGTCACTAATTCAAGAAGTCTCGTCCAGTGGCAGAGTCAGTCGCGCAAGGACAATGTAGTCTGCCTTGTCCTGCCTTTGCTCCGTCCAGATTATCTGCTTCTGGAACACGGGACGGTGTACGTCCTGCAGGTAATAGTGATCCATCAGAGTCCTGTCAAGATCTTCAGCTCCTGTTCGGATAAGCAAGTTAACCGAAACTCAGAACTGAATTCTGAGAATGTCGTGGCTTCGTCGAGGTTTATAAATATACTTACGGCCGTGTATTGGGAAGTCGTGGATTTCAGTCGTGTATATAACATAAATTGCCTAGTGAGACTAGTTCCGGATATTGACAAAGACAATGCGCCGAGAAGAAGCTGAAAGGTAATGGAGAAGATTAGACTACGAAATGAGGACGAGGCTGTAGTGCCGTGTATTTTGGTGAAAGTCTGCCAGCGTTTTAGAGATTTCTGTTACCTCCATCTTCAGGGTTGCAGCAAGAACCCCTAAAACGTTGGGAAACTTCTGCCAGACCACACGGCGCTACAACCCAGAAGACAGCCATCTTCATAATCACCGCCGTGAAAACTTCAGATCCTAGTTTCATAGTTGCAATTTGCATTTAAGCAAACCGTCGGGATTATACTTAAATACTATTTTATAGTTCATTATTTAAAGCTACGTTTTTTACATTGTAATTGCGTCTTCATTATACAAGGCGTTACAATTCCCCAAATATACAAGTTCCATGCGTGCGAATTTGCTTATGAATGACTGACAGGATTTCGACCAAACAAAAATAATTGAGTTCATATTGAAACGTACGTAATTATGTCATTTTAAATATCTGTTTTTTTTATTATATTTGGAAATGAAAGCTTAAAGAATTTTCGCAAAGCAGTCGAAGCTTCACATTAGACAGGAAGGCCTGATTCGTAATTTAAACATGTTTTGATGTGTGTATGCTCGAGGGATCGGGACCTGAAATACATCAAATACATGAACGAATGGATTTTCGGAAATCCTTAAAAATTGATAAACAGGAAGACAGATGACAGATGTCGGTCTGTTCGGAAATGGACTAGATAATGCGTACATAAATGCATGAACGACAGGGCGACAGAGGCAGTCTTGGGAGTAAAGTAATTCAAAATGCCGGCAAACCTGTTGCGTAATTCTGTGTGTTGCCGGTGGTTAATAACAAAGACCTAGATGCTTCTTTATTAATTTATCAATTAGGCCAGGTTTTCTTTCAGTTGTTAGCTTATTTGATTTAATTTCTCTGTAAGCAAGTAGTGAGTTTTTTGTGTAGTGCTTGTCTACATGACATGTTTCTTATTAAATCTCCCTGATGAAAGAGGCAGCAAATACCTCTGAAACGTCGATAAACTTCTACATGTTCTTTATCGCCATTTAACGCTTAAGTGTTCATAGATTTTGAAGAAGGCCCAGGGCATGATTTTGTTGTGATTGTACAAAGCAGTGAACAAACTTAGCCTGATGTAGCATGGTGCAACTTTGCACCGAAACCGGTGTGTGAGTCAAGTGTTTGTGGAAAATGCGTGCACTTCAGTGCGATAGGACAGGACAGGATAGTAATTTCCGTGAGTGGATTCGGCAGGTTGCTACATTTCTTCTTGAGTTAACTCTATTAACCATGAAGCACTGGCGTAATCAAGCGTCATGATATTTCCCAAGATGCCCTTCGCTTTGATCTTGCGGTGGATTCTGCAAAGTAAATGCACCCAGTGAAGTATAAGATTTTCGAGTTCCTTTGACTACCTGCGTGTCTTACCCCAGTGGCCAACAAAACGCGATTTCACGAGCGTCTTCCTCTGCGGGTGACAAAATACAAGTGGTGAGGACTAGGGCGAGGGGAGGGGGAGGGGGTGCGAGCTGAAGCGAACTTTACTGGAATTCTGAGTAGAATTATGTCTCCAATGATCACCCTCAGCCTCACCACTCGGTAACCGTCGTATTGTATCACGAACCGTAGGAACTACGTTTCATGCATCGGTAAGGTCCTGCAAAAGGCTGCTATGATCGACGTTTTTCCAATTTTTATTTGTTAACTGGTAAAATTCTGAATTGATACCCACAAATTAAGCTGCATTTGTATGTTTCGCATGCAGTCATATAAATTAAAATACAAACTTACACCCCAGAAAATATAATTTTAAAAGTTTAGTTGATAATTGACAATAATTACGGCAATAATAAACTGTGTTAGCTGTAGTAATGCTTAGCCACAAAACTGAACATTTTTCAAGACTTCCAGAACTTTGTACTCTACCTTTCCCAGATGGATGGATGTGAATCTTCAGTGTCGATAAAATGTCTGTCATCCGCCCTCCGTAATGATGGTAGGGTCTGACAGATCCTTCCAGTTCTCTGTCTCTGAAGGTTAATACAAATCCTCAGTCCATAAACTGACAAGAATATGATGTCAACTCGCAAGACTCCAAGTTACTTCGCCCATACCAATTTCTGTGCAGGGTTGCATTAGAGTGCTCTCTAAGTGGAAAACCTCGTTGGCCTTATCTCGGCTGGCGAATGTCGTGACATTCTTCGCTGCTTCCAGCTGAACAGACAGTTGTTATACCTAACGACCGACGACCTTCGCCTTTCCCCCGCGATTAATCTAACTTTTATCATCAATTTATTTCCTTTCATGGCAGATCTCACGTCAAATGAACCACTCTTATTTCGTGCACGGAAGGTCTCCGGTTCAAATCTCGGCTTCGTGTTTTTTCTGTCGCTCCAGGCAAATGACGGGATCTTACCTCACATTAGCCCACGACATCCTCCTTCCTCGTCCTTTCCCATTCATTACTCACGAGCTTTCTCATTCGGTGCTGCGTGGTCTGAGATACAAAGGCGTCGTTAATCAAATCATAAATAAGTGAAATGAATTGAGAAAAATACTCGAGGAGACTCGAAATGTAAATGAACACATTCGAAATCGTCGCTGCCATGAGAAATTCAAAAATAAACTTCCCCAGTGTTCGTGTCTTCCGACTGAGATAGGAAACGGAATTTTTATTTGTCACGCCACGTAAATGTGGGACTGAAAATCAAAAACGATCCTAATCTTCTTATTTATTGTCGTTTCTGTTTCTTTATTCTATGTGACGTCACTTTGAGCCGGGATAGCTCAGTCAGTATAGTGACTGGACGACCGGGGTTCGATCCCCGACGGGGGCAGAGGATTTTACCTGTAGCCTCTGCGTCCAGACCGGCTCTGGGGCCCACCCAGCCTCCTCTACAATGGGTACCGGGGGTCCTTTCCCGGGGGTAAAGCCGGCCGGGGCGTGATGCTGACCACTCACCCTCATCTAGTGCCGAGGTCAAGGAAGAGAGGAGCTATACCTCCACTCCCCCCAAGCGCCTACATGGCGTATAGTGGGACAAAAAAAAATGTGACGTCGCTTTTAATATGAATCATAACCGATAGGTGGTTTTGAAAGAGTTGGACGGAAAGCACTTTTCAAATTTGGATGCTTTTATATTTAGTTGAGTGATATGAGGGAATAAAATCTTTTGTGCTTTGTACCTAAGAATCAGCGTTGTACTGCGACATTGGCAGTGTTATAGGACGGTCTGTACTATTACATTAAGAGATAGGAACTCGTCCACGTTCCACGTCAATACACAGCCAGGTACGGAACTCGCATTTGTAGTTTGTTTAACGCCGATTTGTCAGGTATACAGGTCAAATGGTACCGAGACTGAGGAAAACACAAAAAAGAAAGAAAGAAAGATGTTCTCTGGTCTAGATTCGTTCCACAACAAACCATTCTTCATCAGACATCTATTTTCCGACAAAGACTGGGTGTGTTTTACATTTGCAGATTTCATTGAACTTGTAAATTTGCAAATATCTTGTGCAGATTTTCGTTATGTTCTACTTATTAGTCTGATTTATCTTGGTTTGTTGCGTGATTCTAGAATGTTTAAAAATAACAGCACCTAATTAAATACGACCTCATCCCCCTGTTTTCCTTCTGTCCCCGTGTTTTGAGGACAGAAATTACTGCCATTCTTAGACTTCGTTTAACAAACTAAATTTACTAGGCGCGTTCCATTTTAGTATAAGCAAGTTCCTCAGTGGGGTTTAGCCCGTGCTGCCAAGAGCATATTTATCTTTCCTGCAATTTTTAATAGGAATGCGGTTTCTTTGGATTATAGCCTTCATTGTGCAATCCTAGATATTTTATTATATTGTTTGTTTTATATTTATTGGTTTTGTATTTGTTACGCATTTTATGTATTGCATGCTACAGGTTACAGCTGAGTTGAGCTGAATTTGTTAGTGTTCGTTTGTCATGGGCTGTGTCCTGTTAGCAGACCCCATAAAACAGAAACTGAATTATTTCTATTGTTTTTTGAGTCTAAGGTAAAATTATTTCCTGAAAATGTTAAAGGATCAATAGATGGAATTGTGAAGAAATATTTCACTTCAATTCTGCGTGATAGGATTTTTTAGGTTACGTCTCGTCACCAATCGCAAATATTGCTTTCTTATATATCAGTCTCGACTTTTATGAATATATTCGTACTTCTAATGATTACTTTTGAGCGACGTTTCTCTCAAGATGTATAAAAAACTTGTTTTTCCTTCAGAAATTTCAGTTGTACATTAATACCGGTAAAAAGCTTCTGGAAAATGTAATGTGTGCAGAAATGGAAGAATGGTTTTGCTTTGTGTTCACGTCCTTGTAGCTTAACAGAACAGTGAATTTCTTGGAGACGTGTATTTGGCTATGTGCACTTCATATCAAATGGAATTTCCATTCACCATTCCAACAGTATTACTCAAAGCTTTGTTCATTCAGTGGACGAAATTTAATGTGGACACGCGAAATTGAATCGCTTTCAGCATATGAATCACTGATGTTGAATTTGCACTCAATATTGTGATATCTTAAATTGTGACATTGCAAAAAAATTCTAAGAAAAATACTTCGAGCTTAGAAGTAGGCTAACTTAGAATTTTATGGCATTACATAACTAGGAATTTAATGAATTTGACAAGCATTAATGATATGTATCATAGAAGATAACACATCTTGGAAAACGTCCATTTGCAAGACAGATAAATAGATGGAAGGTGGTCCTGCGTCGGAGTTTGCGAAGATGCGATTTGATTGTAAGAGGAACTGACTGGGGGATTCTGTCCATTGGCTTAATGTGGTATGAACCTCTCGATTCTCTCACCATGAATGTTATTTTGTTTTGCATATTCTTAATATTAATTTAATATACTCTTATAGGTGTAATGGAATGAGGCATTGAAGTTTAAGCGAACTTTGTGTTTATGTCGTTCTGTGAGAGATGTCAATGTCAGACCTCAGGCAGGAGCATTTATAACATGCACGTGGATCGATGAAAAATGTTCTTAAAATACAAAATGAAAGAGAATACATAAGTAACAGTACCGAAGAAATTTTTTTCCTCATAAAAGGTTAAAAAGTAGATATATTAATTATTTAAAATGTGTCTTTGTCGGTGGAATTGTAAGATGTATATTTAAATATCTGTGCTCTACACCGCAAGAACGTCCCTTAAGCGGTGTTTGACACCAGTTCCCACGTACGTTCAAGCGTAGAAAACAAGGGGACTCTCTAATCACACGTCTTTAAAAATACGCGTTGTCAGGAAAGAGAGACATTTGACAGCGACGATCACATTAATGTAATGGAAGTTCGGGCTCTGCGCACATTTAGTGCGCAGCGATCTTTTATTCCGATGTTAACTCCTGTAGAAGGCCCTGCTACATGCAGCCAGTTAACGTTTTGTGAGCAGAGAGAGCAACGATCAGCGTGTTCTTTACAGTTCGGATGAGAGGAGAGGCACTCGTGTGTAATGTTGACGTAGAGCGTACATGGGAGAAGGGAAGGGATACGCTTTTCACTTGACTACGCCTTTTCTGTTGAAGCCGATCAATCACTGTGAATAATTAATTTTTGAAGGGTCAGGTGTGGGAACACGTAGAGAGATTCTCATTTGGTGTCAACTCGGAGGCCGTGAGAGCGTCAGGCCCGGTGACCTATGAAGAAACAGGTCTCTCCTCCTCCCAGGGTAATCCTGGCATTAGGGTTAAGCGAACGCAGATTAGTGCAGCCATAACACGCGTGTTTGTATCTGGTTCAATGACATGAAAATGTAATTTAATTTTATAATTTGTTATATCAGTTGTGCCATTAAGGTCTTGCTTCTTGTCACTGATAACATTCAACATCTTGATCGTCGTAGGATTTGAGGTTTTCACGGCGGTGAGTCTGAAGATGGCCGTCTTCTAGGTCGGTAAACTTCTACCAGACCACACGGCGGTAGGACCCAGAAGACAGCCATCTTCATCGGCATCATACCCGCGTGGAGCACTGTCCTCAAATGCACGTACTCCTAGGTTTTCCATTTGTGCTACATGTACCGCCAATCTCGCCTTCCTTTAATCTGACGTAGCGGCTACGAATATCTGAGGTTTTGTTTCCAGTGAAGTGCAAAGAAACCTTTCGTCCTCTAGGAGGTTTCCTGTAGGATGTCGGCGGCCTTTTGCTTGCTTTATTATATCTCGTAGGACACAACTGCATGAGTCTGTGGGATGTGTATGAGAGGAATTTAGCGAATGCGAAGGGCTTTAGAGGTACGAAGGGCACATGCGGACAGAAAATCCGATGACCAATGGAAGCTCCTGTGCAAGGTTTAATATCGGAAATTCACGAAGTTTTCGTAGAATTATTCGATGGTGGTATAACCGAAAGTGAATTCTGGCGAAGCTAATTTTAAAACCGATATAAGTCTCGTTACCACGAGACTTTAATCGTGTGCGTAAGTTTCAAACTGAGAGATTGCACTAACGCCATATGGACTTCTTTTCTCACTACCAGTCTCAATGCAGTAAAAATTAATAGACGCATTGAACAAATTGCCTGCTCTTGGCCCAGGTTTGCGCACCTGCGAATTCGGAAATTGTTAGTGCAGTTGCCTTCGATTTCATACTTGATTTCCAACCGGGATGGTCTCCTCCGGAGCAATTGCAAAATCCAGATTTGAACCGACGTTGCAAGCCAGGAGGCCTGCAACTTTCTGCTCAAAAGGTTTGAAATACTGAAGTTGTGACTTGACACTTAAATATTGATTGCAGCAATAATTTATTAAGCACAGATTCGATTTGGACACTTGCCTCTGCATTAAGTGAGATCAAGATTCATAGTATACTCACCAATACTCGCATTGTGCCTTGATTTCTCTTTCTTGCAAGACACAACATCCTTTTCCTTTTCCTTTCATCAGTCTTGAAAAACGAAATGTTAATTACAATATCCCAGTCGTTGAGAGTCAGATACATTCGGACATACAGAGAGAGCGACAAATTACATTTTGCCACAACCCTTCAGGACGTCTTCCTCGGCTCCGGGTGGATTCTTTTTTGGGTTTCATGGACTCCGGCTATCCGCTGAATCAAGTCCTCTTTGAAGGATGATGCAACGAGAGAGTGGAGAGGGGCAAAACGTAATGAAAGCTGGAAGATCTTGTTTTTAGATAAAGGAGAGGTGAGGTTTACATCTCCAATTTAAAACGAGATTCCGCACTTTTACCACAATTTCCAAATCGAGGTTTGCCTACATTTCGTAGTGAAGTAACATGACTTCATTAACTTAATAACTTTAACCCGAAATACATTTTACTGATGGCTAAGTAGAAATGAGAAAAGAGGTGGACGACAGAGCCGATGGAAAGTGGGCCAAGTAATTTTGCAAAGCCACAGTTTGCACGAGGCCCTAAGTTCATCTGTTCATTTTCGCTGTTGACGGAAGATGCTGTGCTTGACTGTGACTGACGTAAGTGACTGGAGACCAGCTTCACGACGTCCTTTCGACTTGACGTATTCTGTGGGACCTAAAATGCCCTTCTGACTGTTTAACGACGGACTGCTTTACTGTCGGCTGTCGGTCACTCCTTCGAGAGTTCTCATTTATTGCAGTCGCATAATATTACGAATCGTGGAATAGTTTATTTCTCATGGGCCGAATCGCAGATTGTCACGCCCTAAACACATTCTATCGGAACCTTTGATTGCCGACAGCTTTACTTTGGACGTAGATGCAGCGGATTTATTTAACGTTGTAATAGTAGACTGAAAAATTTCATTGTGACCACGAAGTTTATGGCAACTATCAACGGCTTCATAATGGCCGTGGTCTCGGTTTATTGCCAATAGCATCATCAGCCATTGAAAATATTCTGAGGTTGTTTCAGGGGGTTAACTTTATTGTATTTTGAAGGGGGAAGGGCAGGGCAAGTGATTGGAGAGGTAGATACTGGACAGGAGAATTTATACTGGCTGAAATGGAAACCATAATATTCATAAACGAGGTGGATATCCAGCGGTAAGAACACCATTTTGCAGTCCACCAAGATTATGTGACGATATTTATTAATCTTGAACAGTAGCAATTATGAAATAGTTTTATTAATTTCCAGTGATTATTAACTACCATTACATTTCATGCATATCCAGTTAAGGAACCAAAGAAATATATTTACTCCGAAAACTTGAAGGAAAAAATCGCTTGGAAGACTTACACGTGGATTGAAATGTGTAATTTTAAAGAAGGGTTAGATAGCGTTCTTAATTTGGTTAAATAAAATAAATTGTGGCTGGCGAGGAAATAATAAATACCCACAAAAATGTTGGGGAAACATTCTAAAAATTAAATTTTTATATACGCTATAATGTAAATTAACCCCACGGGAATAATTTATGAGAAATGTTGTTTTCCTGACGCTCCATAGGGTCCATTGGAAGGCTTTTTGTGTTATAGTAATGTAGCTTTAAATTTTTTTTACGAATATTGACGACTGAGTAACATTTTCCTAGGGAAGGCTTTATAGTGTACTCGGTGAGACTCTGCTTTGGTTTGGGAATTTGCATTTAATTGCAGGAACTTAATTTGCAGAGCTTTTAAATTTCTGATTGATTTCCTACATGTATAATAAATACGATTAATGTACGTTTTTATGTCCCTCTGATGCAATAGAAATGCACACGTAAGTACTAATTCATATCAGATTAGTTTTTAACGAAGTACGGTTTATATGAAAACATTACGGAACAAATTCCAAAGCTTATTCCAGCTGTTACGTAATGCCCCTAATAGGGCAGAGGGACGTATCATCGCGATTAGCAATATGTGTTATAATCCGCTCGATTACAAAATTGCGTCGTGCAAATTAATTACAGTAAAACAAAACTGCATGACTTGATGACAGCGCACGTTGTGTTATCAGGACGGGGAATGTCATTTCCATTGAGCATGCCGCTACAAATTGACATTACAAATATTTTACATCCTGTTTAAAATTGGCGTGCTGGATAACGTAATGTCTGAGCAGGCGTCAGCGGATTTTTCGGATGTATTTGAAATGTTATTCTGCGTCTCGCTTCTCGTCAAGGCACTTGTCATCCTAAGGCCGTGGATCGGAAGAAAACTTGCGAAGGGAGAGGGCAGCTGCTGGTGCGTTGAATACAAAGCCTTGTAGCCCACAAGTGGCGGTCTTCCAACTTTGGATTACACGGGGAGTTGAAAGTACTTCGAGATGTGCAACTACGTGGTTACGAAACGTTAAACAACTTTGGCCCCTTACAAATATCCGCGAGTGATATTCTGACCAGTCAGATTAATTTACTTTTGTCAGTTCTTCAGATTTAATGCTGGACCAAAGCTGTGAGACCTTCAAAAGGGCTGCGACTTCATCCTCAAATTCGCCTCTCTCTCTCTCTCTCTCTCTCTCTCTCTCTCTTAATCATGTACGTGTGTACAGTCTTCTTTACGGAAATTAAAAGGGACGGTAAGTATGAGAAGAATGCATTTAATAAGTACATTCCAATGTTTGTGTTTCCCGCAGAATTAGAACATCTGTCATTGGTCTGAGGGTATTTGAAAACTGGGTGTTGAGGGAAATATTTGAACCAAATTGTGAACACATAATAGTAGTGTTGAAGAAATACATAATACGGACCTTTATAATTTTTACTTTTCATGAAATATCATTTGGTCCATAGAATCAAGACGTAGATTGAGTTAAGCCTGGGAGGTTGAGCGGCTTGAACCTCCGGTTTCCGCAAGAGGCAAAGAATTTTCTTGAGTATGCCACGTAAAATAAGGGTTGAAATCAATGAAGTTAGGGACATCGTCATCAACTCCTACGGATGATTAGGCCTCATCACCTGTTTGAATTCGGAACTGCTTATGACATGTGGCAGTGGCGTGATCCCTGGATGGGTGATCAGACCGTATCTACAGGACAGCAGAGCAGAGAAAGACGCGGACAGACATCCATGCCTTGAGAGGAATCGGAACCCATTATCTCAGCATCCGAGCGGCCAACCCACGCTCTGGACTGTGATAAATGAGCCTAAGTAGGCCGACGCAAACGACACGCAATGGCTGGGTGCACGTCGTTTATGGACAACATAAGAACGAAATCAGAACGCTCTTACGGGAATGAACTATTACCGAAGGAGTATATAAGAATGCTGACTGTATTTGTATAATTGCTCTCTTGCTGCCAGACACGTCCAGCGGCTTCAAGCTTCAAGCTTCAAGCTTCGATTCTGGCTTGGATATTAACAGGACTGAGCGCTGGATGGTTAGAAGTTTATTGCTCGATCAAATTTAATTGAAGTAAATCTATTCACTGGCTAATGAGAAGTTCATGCACCTAATTTCAGACATAAATTTAATTTTGTTTACGCTGTCACTGAACACGTCGTAGTCTAGAACGTTTCACTTTGCTTCGTGCCCGTGTTTGTAACGAGCCGCGGCTTTCACTACCTCGTCCATCGGAAACACGTGAACTGCGTTTCGATATTCGACCAAATCCACGTCCCGTGAGATAAATTACGAACAATGAGGCCCATACACGCTTTGCCTCGCATACGACGAGGTGTGTATGCCCTCCGAAGTGGAGAAGTCATCTTTCTGTGTTTCTGAACTTCGACTACGAAGCCGGAGCCAAATGCCACTCTCCTGACGCAAGTTGAACAAAATACAGTTATTCAGTTACGTTTTGTTGAACTTTTAATTGCCTGCCGTTCATAATCAAACAGATTTAATTAGAAACGAAAATACACGGTATCACAAAATGGAGACGGAACTAACAACAAATAGTCCACGCTGAATTCAAAGACAAAGGCACTGGTCTACATACGAGTACAGACCTCCGGTAGTGTCAACATGCTACTATTTGGCGAAGCTAAGTAAATGTATTTTAACTGTTTTGGGGATTAGTCAGCTTTATCGTCATAGTCAACATGATCTGGTCAGGATGAAGTTTATGCTTTCATTGTCATTTCGAAAGATCTCTGATTTTTAAAAGTCTATTTATCAACTTTACGTCGGCTGCCCGAATGTTTATGCCCCAGTGCCCGCTCTGTTCTTAGGCTTGTTTTAATCGAAACCCGTTGTTTCACAAGTTTTTAGTTTCACATATATTAGAAAGAAATAATGTGTATGTACGTAGTTCACTGAAAGAATTTTGCTCCGCGTAATTTTCTTGATTAAACATCAAAGAAAATAGCTGAGATTTAGAGTCTACTGATACTAAGCAGGTATAAAAGTAGTTTTTTGAAAGTAAAGTTTCTATATAAAAATTTAATCTGATCACAATAAATTTTTACTGAAAGAAATTTGGAGCAAATCTTTTTGATTGACTGACGTACCTCGTTTGTGCCATTTCCAGTAGAAGTTAATTAAGAAGGCGTAACTTCAGCTGCATTTTTAGAAATAAAGTTCTTCAGTATAACTGCGTTCGGTGCATGAATAATACGGAGATTCTCGATTGCATTTGTTTGCAAATGAAAACGTTTTGCTACAACTGTACAGCGTAACTTAACTTGAATGTTGAGAACTCAAATCTCTGCCACAGAGCCAGTTATGCAGTGTTATAATTATGGCTGCACCAAGGAAAACTTCTATTAACATTATTACGCGCATATAATTTGACGAAGTTTCTTCACTCCGAAACTTCCGTCTCTGTTTGTGGATAACGATTTAACTTGGCTCAAAGCGCAGATTCAGAACAAAGTACAACAGGGCGCAAAAACATTTCTCCAGTGCGCCACAGCAAAGTAAACGAGCTACTTCGTCGTAGATTGTACAGTGTGCCACAAGAAAATTTCCCCTTCTGCTTCCGTCCACTTTGTGGAATGCATGAAAGTGAGTGCAGATTATGAGAGAAGATTATGTCCGAATTTTTATTTATCTCAATCCGTAAGCGTGTGTCTTATCGGAAATTACTTAACGTGTTTAGATTGGATTTGTTGTCGGTGGCCCACAGTGCGAAATCTTGAACATTACCCAATAGACGTGTTCGATACGTCTACAAATTTCTTGTCTCCGATCGCGCTGTTCAGAGGAAGCCCACATGCAGATAGAAACTGCCTTTAGCACTTAACTGGAGCAGTTTCTTAAGCCCAGTTTTGGTATAAAAAACAGCGTATTTTAAGTTATTTAATTTGTAACTGAACTAAGCCGCCTCCTTCTTCAGATGACTTATGTTTTCATTGCAACTTTTGTCATTCGTTACTAATATTTGTTGTTTCGTTACATAAATTCTCCTGATGATTTTCTGAATATTGCAGCAAAGGAGCATTCATGACAGTGATCTGAGGTAAATGTCATTTGTGGTTTGTGACGCGTGCACTGAGGAAAAAGATGGACCTTAACTGCCTTCTGCGATGTTGCGTCGCGTAGGTTGGCAAAAGTTCGCCTGAGTTCTAGAGGTGCTTATTGCCTCGATCATCAGGAGAATGAATGCTGGGTCTGAAGACCTCTGGGACGTGGGTTGCCTTCTACCAGGCCACACGTCGCCACAACCCGTCACTTTAATGGCAGTTACTTATTCTAAGCATGTTTCTACGGAATCCTTTGTCGCTCCAGAAATATCAGATTTCTATGTAGCCTAAACTTGGAAATAGCTGAGGAGTTTAAGCCGCGTTAGATGCTTCTGTTTGATTACAAGTTTCCTTTCGTCATTACATTTTTATTTCTGTTTTGTCCTGTTCCTTCCACTCTCCTTCAGTCTTTCTGCCGTCACAGCTCCGGAGTGCATTCACCAGGCTCATCTGCCATTGCTGGCATCTCAACTCCACGTATGTGGTCGCCAGAGCGTTGTTAAGGGCCCGGTTCTCGTCTATTGGAATCCGTCTTAAGACGTTGTCCGTTGGTTATTTTCTGACACTCAAATAGATTCTTGACAGTTACCAATGTTTCGGAGTAACATTCTTCCTCCATCTTCAGGGCTGAAGACGGAGGCCGTGTGTACCTTCAGAACACTGGAACCTGCCTGAAAGTTCACACGCTGTTTCGGCCCAGAAGACCGACCAACATCCACAGGTTTAATATATCTCGTTAGGCTTATGCGTATTTCTGATGGAACTGTTTACTGTTCTCATATAAACATCGAATTTCATCAATCGATCAGTGGCCGCGCTGCTCCCAAGGTGCTCACACTCTGATATCACAGGTTCGAATCCGACTCGAGGCCTGTGTGAGTCCGAGCCTTCCTGTGGTTGTGGTAGCAGCAACGCCTCGCAACCACCCCCCACTCCACCCCATCTCGTCCAAAGTTTCCCATCAAATGTCAAACAAACGAACGTCAAGGCACAGAGTGGAATACAACATCCGCGTGTCGTTGTTGCTTGAAAGCGTTCTTCGGAGTAACTGAGGAAGAGGGAGGCCGAAATGTGCGGGGCGAACGCGAGTCGCTGCGTGGACTAGCGCCGACTTGCGGGCGGAGGCAGTCAGTTGCTTCTCGGCAGCGCGAGTGGTCGGTCGTGTCGCGTCGCCGCGGTGTAAGTTTTCGTTTGTTGGTCCGAGTGTTCACGCCGTAGTGATCTAGTAACATCGAATGCATGCGATCGCTCCATCGACTTTGGATACGTCGCACAAAGGTGAGTTCCTGTTACCAGCTTTCGAAAAGAAGAAACTTGGTCGTAGACACATTCCGTCTCTTAAAGAATCGGCGTGCGCTGGTTGCCGTCTCCGAAACACAACAGCTCAGTTGAGATTGCACACGCGAATCAAATGCGGCAGATCAACCGAATTTTAAGACGACGTGCGATCAACACTGGCCTCGTAGTTGAAGCGGGCAAAACGTGGCCCGACTCTGAATGCGTGAAACATAATTTACGAGAAATAGAATAATTCAGATTCCACTTTCGTGTTGCCCCGAACAAAAGTCGAGTGTACAAAGCGTACATAATTTTTGTAATTTATTGCTGAATCTCCGATACGAATAATTAGGCCCATTTTACTTCCCGCATCAGAATAAATCGTTTACCTTCTTTGTCCATGTAACTCGCACGCACTTAGAAAGAGGATATGGAAAGGGAATGCTTAAACTTAAGACGAGAGTGTTTCATTATTCAAGTTTAATACACGAATTTGCTACGTCCAAGTCTCGTAAGAATTTATCACTTATTCACAGCATCTGTAAAGAGACGTATGTCATTATGAGTCGGTGTAATCTATGTATTACATTCTGCATTACTCACAAAAAAGTTACGCGGACTTACAGAACTGACTTAAAACGGGTTTAAGTTGTTAAGTAAATTCTGCTGTTCGTTATATTTTTCGGTAAAATTTGTTCCGACGAATTTCGTGTTGCTTTTCTTATGAACTCAATACAGAACACACTTGGACGTTTCGAGGCGTGTCGGTCAGCGGAGGAAACGTCAATTGCAGCAAGAAATTGCATACACATTGAAAACCCCCCCCTCGGCCTCAGGCTGCCCAAGGATCAGTGTGGCAATTGCTGTTTTGCGAATCTCTGGCGACTGCCTCTGAAGTGTTTTTGATCTTGACAAAAGAAATGTTTCTCTTTTGCCGCATTTAACTGAGTTTCAGGAAACATTTGACGTACCGAGCCCTTAAAAGTTCACTGCGTAGGTTTTGTCCACGATATCGTCTCGCTATTTCTATGCATTTGAGCCACGAAGGAACTGAAATACGAGTTTGTTTCTATTTCTGAAGCAAGGTCTCCGTTTGAGGCGGCCTTTGATTAAAATGACAAAAGGAAGCCGGTGGTCGGGCCTACGCGACACAATCTTAGGCGTCGTCTCGTGCTTTAGCACAGAGAATGTCGCTTTATTCCCATAACAGATACAAATTTTTGTATGCATCGACGTCATGCGCTTATGTGATGACGCCTACTGTAAGCTGCAATCGAAGAGAAGACGCCGATCTCGAGTTGAAAGTTTTGATTGAGATATATTTAGTCGCAAAGAAATGATCGAGCATGGAAAATGCTTTCTTCAGCTTCTAAAATTGGTCTTGGATTCGTTTCGAAAATTTCTTTGAGCAAGTCCGCGGACGCCTGAAGTTCGTGCTTTCCGACTTTTCAAATGAAGCTGGGAAAACAAATTCTAAGTATGATGATAATCGTATTCTGGGAACTTGCGGCCGCTTAGTCTTCACCGACGTTTCAGAGGTTCTTCGTGCCTCCGTCATCCATGATGTGTGAAATCATAACTCAAATACTCTAACGTTTACATAAATATACGTAACTAATCGTTATTATTTGTAAATGATAAACTTTGGAATTTGAACTTCGCCGTATCTCTGCGTTGCTCGATTCAGATGTCCGGCGCCACGTGTCATGTCTCGCGACTTGCCGTTTGTCTAACATTTACTTCGTAATTTAATGTCGAAACGACCGTCGGCTATCGACGGTTTCATTTCCACAAAGGTTCATCACACTGCCATCTGTTATCGCGCGAAATTGCCTTTTCTGGAGTGACTGCACGTAGGCCTACCTGAATAATTAAGCATTCGAAACTTTTTTTGAGATCTCCGTTGATAAGCTAAGGTTTGACGTTGTTTGTGAATTGTATTTACATTCGAAGTTTGGTCTTTTGAGAGTTACTCATTGTCACTAGCAATTTTGTTTTGTTCCAATTTCTGAGAGGAATTATGAGTCAATGTGTGTGCGTGCTGACTGTTCGCTGCTTCGTACAAAAATAAAGACAACGATTACAGCGGCATTCTGTTGTTCGATGTAAGTCACAGACGGACACATCGCAACTTCAGTCCTGTTATAACTCGGCGTTACCCGAGGAAGATCTAAGGCTTTGCAAGCGTCAGGGAACAGTCTTCATAACGCGAGCCCATAGGTCTTCAGATGCGGAGAAGCTATTCAGCTGTTTTTGTGTTTAAGGACACATCTGAAATCTGAGGTCATCACACCTTGTGGGCTCCGAAACGTCTGCAACCGCATATAAAATGACGGGGCGTCACAGTCCAGAAAACCTAACCTAACCTATCGCACCCGAGACTTTTATTCGGCTGAGCACGACGTCCAATTTCTCAAATTTAATTTTCTGGCGTGTCAAAAATTCTGTGCGTTCTTGGGACGTTCTCGTTCGTAGTTAATCGCTGAGCGTCATCCTGACGGCGTAGCAAACCGGAATTACTGTGTCACTGTTGCAGGTACGTCGGACGGACTAGCTCTCTCACGCTGTTGCTTTGCGTTGGAACTCGGGGGGAGCTTGAACACGCATCTGTCAATGTAACCCCCGCGTCAGTTTCTTCTATTGAAACACCAAAACACGAGCTCTGGTAGGTTCAGGATGAGCTCGCAGCGGCTTCACGACCATAGATCAGGCTAACCATTATTACGCGTGTCAAACTCTGGCTGTGGCTTGAAATGGCAGCATCTTCGTGCATGTGGAGCTCAGTCTGCGGGTTTCACGTTACACTAAGACTTCCCTCTTTCTTTCCGTTGTCCCGGCAGGGTGTCAAGAATCCTCACAGAATTGTTCCTCTTTCTCCGAGGTAAGGCTGGGAGATAATCCGGGGGGTTGCTTCAACCAGCCGTGTTTGTTTGGGATCCTCGGGCCTTTACAAGTTACTGATACCCAATAGGTCCAGCTCCAAGCTCTTATAATGGCCATTATCTGTAGGAACTGTTAGCTTAAGAAAGAACCAACCGCCTTCATATCGTTTCCGCTTACAAACACCGAAATCTCGCAGACTAGACGCCTTGTAGTCGTTTCCTCTGCACATTCTGCCTCTGTGAGTGAATATCGAAATTATGTATGCTTTAGTCGACACCACCAGCAATTAAGTTCGTGCTTTCAGAACTGGTAGTTACGAAGTACTTCATGGAAGTCCGTGTTGACCCACCCTGGTCCCGCAAACTTTATTTCATTGTCGTCATCCAATACCCATTGTCAAATAAGTTCCCTTCAGAAATTATGAATGTATTTAATGTTTCCATCATTCGAACTACAAGTTTTCCGGAATTAAGGGTCTACGTATCGCAACTTTTACTAATCACTGAAGTGCCCTTTACTTAACATCGTCCGATTTCGTTTTTCTAGCATTTTGTTTCCAAATTTTTTTTAGTGATTTTCATTTCAGAATCATCCAAATCTTTAATGTGATTGAAAATAAATAATGCGACTTTAGTTACTTAGGTACAAACACGAACACGTTAATTCCATCCTCAGACGTGTTTAGACATTGACGAAATTTAAGATGCTGTGAACGATTTTAAATGGTTCTTTGGCTAAGTTCTTGCTAATTTGTGAAAGAATTTCGACTTTCCTCTGTTTCTTGTTTGCTTTCTAAATCGTCAGTGAACACCTTTTATTTCTGTAACCAGGAGTAGAGATCAATTAACAGAACTCTAAAGAAAACAGAATGAAGTTGCTATGATATATTCTCCGTCTTGTATTTGGTCTCTACTCGGATCTACGTATAACCGTTGTACTTTGTCTCATATTCCTGGAGACGGATCTGTCAACCTGAGATACGGTGATAACACAATTTCCGTTTGCCGTCACAGATTGCCTGTGTATCCATTTTCGAGGACGTACGGAGGCTATTCAGTGCCCGTATTGTTTCTTAAATGAGCGTCTTCTGACGCTAGTTTCTGCTAGCCGCGGGTCTCTAAACACAAGATTCACAAGAATACGTAGCAATCAGTCTGAATACGCTTGATTTCTATCATGTAACACTTCCCTGAACTTGTATTAGTGATTCAAAGTCAGGGGACTTCTCGAATTAATACAAACATTGAACATAATTTGGATTTGGTTGTAATTCAATAAAATGTCCCTAGATGCAAGAATTGTTTTGACATTTGTGCCGCTCTACGCGAAGTATCTCCATAGTTAATAAAGCATTGGTAAATGTGCGAACTAATCGATACTGATTTTGTGTATTGTCAATGTTTTATCGTTTTAAAGCAGAGTAGGCCTTACTGTGCATTTGTGCCGGCTGTGTTAAAAGGCAAAGTCATCTCTTTTACGTTGTGTTATCGGCACGCAATTTTAATCTGCGGATCAGCGGTGATAGCTTTTATTAATTTTGTATTGAAACTTCATATATATTTACGTTATATAAATTAGTTTCAATTGAAAATATCGATTGTATCCAACACTTATTTCCTGTAGCGTGCCATTGGCAGTCGACGTTGGGAATTTCTAAACTAGAAGCTCCTTCTTTTCGGTGTTTGTTTACTTATTTGTGTCATTTGGAGTGAAATCGCCGCGTCTACGGCCGACGACTGACCTGCCGGAATGGTCTCGGCCTCCCGAGCGCCCTCGACGCGGTCACGCGCACTCTGTCCGTCGGACTACGCTTACTCCCGCGAGCGGACACTCTGAGGAAAGTAAATTAACCATCTCCTCCCCCCAGAGTATTGAAGCAACAGACAGGCTACAGTGTTTTGTCATATACTGCCTCCCCGTCTGTCTCAAAATGAGTTTGTGGGGTGCAGACCGCTAAAAGCATTCAGGTCTTCTTTTGTAAAAAGGTAGCAAGTGATTCGTTTCTCCGTCTTTATGATAAGGTTTGGAGGGGACTTTCAGTGAAAAGCAGAGAAAAGCTGCGAAGGGTAGGGAACACAAGAAACAGACCGTCAGACTTCAATCTTCAATTCAGGCCTTCAGATGGTGGGGGCGGGCTTTGGCAGAGTACGAGCTGTGAATTACAATGCGTCTATGAGTGACAGTGAACGAGAGAGACAACTGCTTCAGTTGTAAATGCACTGCCCAAGCTAGGCAGGCCGTCCCGCGGATTAAATTACGCAGCGTTCCATTTAGAACACTACCCCTGCCTGCAACTTCAGCTTTAAACATTCTTGAAATCAATATAAGAGGACAGATAAGTTATTTTATCAGCGTTTGTTATGAAGAACTTCAAGACAGCTTCACAGATATGTCAAAAATGTCCGCCACCGTCTCGAAAAGAAGACCCCGGCATTTCTAGAGCCTTTCCCGCGTCAGACAGTGTCCTCAAAGAGATTGTTTATGCTAACCATCATTTCTAGCATTGAAGCTCGCACCAAAAGTAGACAATTCTCCGATCTGCATTGCAGGCAAATGCAAACCAACGATGTGCATGATGGGATGACAGTAAAAGCTGTGAACTTTTGTTAACGGTACCAGCAAGGACCTTATTTGTGACTATTGCATAAAGCCCGTCACTTCTTTCGGGTTTCGATTGCCTCATCGGAAGGACCTCCTCAAGCTCTGTTTTCGGAGAAGGCATCTACAGCTTAATGCTTAGCATGAACACACTCGTAGTAGGGAGCCACCTATTCACTGCATATGAATAAATTATTCGGGATTACAACTCCGCTCAGGTTATCCGATGACGACCCGGACTGAGAACCATCTCTTCATGATGTGAACGCAACCCCTGCTCGGCGTCTGTGTACCATAACACCTTCCATCGTCCTCAACATGCTTTGAAAACCAGTGAGCCTGAGCGCAAATTAATTTTACCTTTCCAGTCCGCGTTCTTCTCTAACCAAGGAGTGAACGCCGTTGGGTGATCCATCATCTTCCAGCGAGTTGGTTGCGCTGTCTCTTACTTTGCTGGAAACAGCCCCTCTTCGGTCCGGGCAAGGGTGGGATTAATCTGGCCCTCGACCTGCAGGGGTCACGCACATGACCTTTCCGGTCGGTTGCTAACATCTCCTCATTTTCGTCTCTGCGTCTTCCTACGCTCATCCACTTTTACTACGGAGCACTGAGACCAAGTTTTGAGATTCCGCTCTGTATTTCAGTCTGATCGCTGTTATCCCGACTTCAAGTCTTTCCCTTTACTGAGGTGTAAAGACTGCAATGACGCAGCGGGGTTTCGATTCCAGTTCTAGGCGTTGGAATTCCTCTCTTTACCACTTTGTAAAGGCTTTATACCCCACTAAACTCATTGTTCTGGTTGTGCGAGCTCCTTCCTTGGACGACCACTGATCTCCGTCTGGTGCAGAGAACAAGAATTTGCAGACTTTTCCTCAATGCCATAATAAACCTTAGAGTTTTTACAGTAGTTGTTCTTCCTTTCACAATCATTTATCAGATACACGTTCTTACCGTAAACACTGACGAACGTATTAGGTTTGACAAATAATGAGCTAATTATTCGACAGATAGAGGACACGTTTCGGAAGTCACTCTAATGAAATAATATCGCAGTTCTCTAAATGATAGCATTTGTGAAGAAATCCCATATGAACGCTGGAATTTTGATACACAAAGCCGCCCTTGAAGGGGCTTCGTATTTTAATAAATGGCTGTAGCGTAGACTACGTTTACATTGCAAATTAGAAGGGGAGGCATTTTAGAGTGTGCACAGATTTCTGAATGTAGTGGCACTATTGTATTGAAATAAGAAAGAATCCTTGACGAAATGCTGAAACAATGGCTGTTTCCATGCTAATTTATTATACCAAGTCAGCGACTTGAAGTAAGATCGATCAGCATAAATCCAGTCGGCAGAGAGGGTTTTAAAGATCTGTCAAAGATTGTACATGATTAGACAGAAAAACGAATGAAGATATCAGAACCGAATTAGAAATACACTGAACCAGATGAATGCGGACTGAACATGGCGAAGAATACCTGAAATGGAAACCGAGATATTTAGTTGGCGAGGGCGAAAGACTCGGGCCGCATCTTGAGGGCGAGAGGTGGAAGGAGAAGAAGAAGTCTCCTCTCGAGTAGCCTCGCCCAAAGATTAATGGACCGCGCTGTTTGGAAATGGTCGAGAAGATGATGCTTACAATTTTAAAGCCTGCCTCTCTCCGCTGTAATGTAAAACAAGGTATAACGCACGTGTTCCGAATTTTTGCCATTAAAGATGTTTATAGATGATTGGCGCGCACAGAAATGATCACATAAGCCGACACTCACTTCCGATTTATTAAATGACACTGCTGTTGGCGAACATGATCCCGGCTTCAAATATCGGCCAGTACACTGTCGATCCTGAGGTTTTCGTAGCCTCCCTTTAGGCAAATTCCTGGACGGTACCAAAATTAAACCACTGCATCTTCCTTCGATATCCTGACGACATAAAGTAATCCGAGCCACTGTGAATCTCGTTTAATAAATGACAAGGAAATTGACCCGAAGTTCAAGAATTAAGGATTTGCTTAATATTAATAATAGAATTACTTTTGGCTGTGGTCTCGCTACGTTGATAAACGTTTGCTGTTTCTCAATTTTAAACTCTCTGTTTTGTCATTTCAGAGTCTTACGTACTTCGAAGGTTTAATATTTTATCTAACACTGTTCTAACAAACCCCGAGCGTGGAACACTGCTCATAACAAGGACCTCCATTTCACAAAGTCCTGAGACAGTATATTAATTCTCCGGTTACCATCATGTTCCTTAAATGATGGCATAGTCAACATTGTACTTTAAGCAAAATGATATTTTTGAACTTCAACAGCCACACCAATAACATTGAAATAACAATCATGATTTTACTGTTCTGGACTTCTCCTTGCACTGAAAAAGATGAGCTTCGAGATTTGATCAAAAGACCTGCCACATCGCAGTCAGACATCCCGTGTGGAATGTATGTTTACGAAGATACGGAACTATCATTAAGAAGGGCTCTAACAGAACGGTGCAGGGCCAGAATCTGGGGCTTGTCCCAGGATTCAATCGATTGTGACCACAGTTTGCAACAACACTGCCGCTGCGGAGTTCTGCCGGAGTCACCGGAACAATGGTTTCTGCCAGTGGCGGCTTGAATATTTATTACTGAACTGAATTTAATGAGAATGTGGCCTAACTGGAGGTAATAAATCCTTTAGAAATGCAGCGAAGTTAAAACGCTTAGAAATGTTAGTAAGACGTCAAAATTACATTCACGCTCGTAGCCGGAGCGACTTGTACGTACCATGGGGGTCAGAACATTTTTGTCTGGTGGGTGAGAACTGGTTTAATTGGCTCAGAGTAGTGCCCAGTGTCGTGGTTTTTGACGGACGGTAATTAAATTCCTAATTCCATGAAACGGGTAATTTTTTTTAGACAAAATGAGGTACTGTTAGCTTACAAGAAGAAATACACGCTGTATTATTTGTAGAAATGACGAACTGGTGAATAAGGGAAATTCATAAAGGAAGAACGTGGATGGAACTGTTGTGTTGTGTCTGATGAGAAGCCAATTAAAATATCTGTACAGTCAGTCTGGAGAACCTAATCAAAGTTTAACACATTATGCTTCATGCCGATGAAACATTGGTTTTCCCGATGTTCTACTGCCAGTTCGGTTGTGTCAACTTTCCGACAGTACACACAGACCTCATCTCCACACTAATTACCTGTCAGTCTCCTTGTCTAGTAGTTTAAGCACACACGCTTCGTATATCCGACTGTACATAACATCCTTCCCAACTCTTCCTGTTAGAGACTACCATCTTTGTTGATAAGCTCGTTATTAGACATCGAATTTCGTTGTAGTAATAGGATTTTTGAAACCGAAGTTATTTCTGTAAGAATTGTCAGTCTCTATTTTAATGGCTTCCTGCAATTACCATTTCTATCGGCTATTAATTGTTATGATTTGCTGCCCTGAAAGTGGGCGAAATGGGAAATAAGTTGTAGGAAGTTCATAATAACAATTATAATGTCAACAACAATTTGGAAAGTGCAAGTGGTTTGTCGAGGTAAGAAGTTGTGTTGTGATGTTTTTAAAACGCATTTTCATCGCAATACCACCGCAGCCATTTTGCCATTATTCTCTCTCTCTCTCTCTCTCTCTCTCTCTCTCTCTCTATTCACGTAACTTGAGACAATAAGGCGCACTTTTTTGTGTAATTTGATTTGGTTTGTTCCACGCATTTTCAAAATTTGTTTTTGTCCGACTGAGCAAAACTGGATTCCAGACTCCCTGGCGATTCATTTGCTGAATTTGTGTCCGCGCTCGTGTTTGTGTGCACGTTCATGCATTGCGGTGTGAGGTTTTGCATGGCCGTGTCCCAAACTGCAAGCCCATAGCCTGCTTTAATATCAGTGATAAACCCCAAAAATGATTTCGGAGTAATCAGTTGTTTCCGACGACCTATCAACGCTAACACGACTGAGTTGGTAGGATCTGAGGTTTTTACGGCGGTGAGTCTGAAGATGGCCGGCCGTCTTCACGCTAATAATTTGCTCAGCTGGTAAAAATATTTCTCGCCTTTCATGAAACCCGAAGCGTCATTACCGTGCTCGCAAGAAACCGCCACTGGAGCCTCTCCCGTTGCAGATTAATCCACTGCACACTCACACAACGTTTTACTTTGGTACCTTTCTAATTCAATTAATCTTCCCCTTTTTTCCCTGTGTTTTCTCTTCGTCGGCTCTTTCACTAAATTATTGTTTGCGTTTCCCATCCCTCCCCTTCGTGCAACGTACTCCGCCCACCTCTTCCTCCTTGATTTCATCACCTTAATAATATTCTGTGAAGAACACAAATTATGAAGTTCCCCATTTTGCGGTTAAATCCATCCTGTCACTCCTCTCTGTTCGGTTCATATTTCCTCCTGAGGAAGGGACGCTCATTCAACATCTTTGCTGCTGAACTCGGCTTTTAGGAGGCCTTGGCGTCACCTCCCGCATCTCTGGGTTTCGTTGTATTGAGGACAGCGAATGCCTGCCGAATTAATTTTACTCCTGGGAGGCTCAGTGCTGAATTATTGACCCATAGACGTCTCTTACATAAGATCGAGTGAGCAGCGAGCATTATTTCCGTGTTATTTTCGAAGAACGCCACCGTCTATTAGGACGAACTTCTGGTGAGATTCGTATCGTGGACATCCCGAGTGACGAAGCCGCGGTGTGTTTGACCCGGCTGGCAGTTGTGTCAGGTTGAGTCGCGATCCGTTTATTAGCTCTCCGATGCTCCAGGTTCGACACCCGCCCCGAATGACGTCTTGTGGTATTCTCACTTCGTCCAGGCGAATTCGTGAATATCAGCTTAAATGGGCCACTTCAGCTTCAGATCTTTTCCAGTTAATTTCAGTTCTCTAGGGGTGTTTGGAATAAGGTGGCGCTACTTTTCTCTTTGATCTTCATTTAGTGCATGCATTCTTAGTTAGGAACGCTTTCATTAGGCCACATGTGTTGCAGTTGAGCTTTAGAAACTGTACTTTGTGTCAGAAGGTTTCAGTATATCGGAATTAATTCCGTCGTGGAACGGACGTGGGTGGAAGAACGAGAAGGGTGAAAATGCACAAGAGAGAGGGAGAGAGAGAGAGAGAGAGGCACGAAACATATGAGAGGAATAGAAGAACTACGACTTCGTGGAGTTCTGTCCCTGAAAGAAGCTGCCTGCTCCTAAGGGCAAGGATTACGTGTGCGCCTGTAAGTAGGCACTGTGTCCCCCGCAAGACTCCCACCAGCTGCGTCTTTCCAGAATCAAACGCCGAGAGTTTCTGGAATCTGTACTTGCCAGTAAGAGGTCTCCGTTTTTCCACTTTCAATTAAAAGAAATTATTTGAGCTAGCGTTTCGCTTTGATGAAGCCTCTTTCGGTTTAACAGTACTTAAACTGATGAGACCTCAAACAGTCGAAAGGACTTTCTACTGGAGTCTTCTTTAAAACACACAGATTTTACTAAGAGGCTGGGGGGAAAAATTTCTGTTATTATCTGCTTCGTAATATTTAATCTTTAATAAAAATTAGCTTAATCGAATCAAGAATTCTCGGGGAGCGCAGGGACAGATGAGGAACTTATGCAGAATTGTTGTCCGATGTGTGACGGAAATGGATTGCTCGATACACCAACGCTGAGGTGGTACAATGATCTTAAAATTGATAAATTAACCAGCCCCTTGTTCTGCGTTTGCATATGTTTGACCTATATGTAGTTGGATGTGGTATGCGTGTAGGCTTAAATCACAATGAAAGATGCTGCATTATAATATTTTTAGTGTCCCACCATTTGCCTATAGTAACTAAGGAAAACCACGAGAACTCCGTCAAGGCAGCCGTTCACCGGGTCGAAGTTCCGTCCCTGAGAGTCTCAAATAGTGATCCTGTGTGTAATCGATACTCTACACTGTTCGATTGTGTATTTTTGCAGTTCTGCTAATCAGTCAATTCTCTGGTTTCTGTCGTGAGCTGGATGCAGGTAACTTCAAATCGGTCTTCAGGCGTGATTTGTGTGCTTCTGATTAAATTCTTCTTGGAGAAAAGGTACAAGGGAGAAACCAGCGGAATAATACATTGGAACATAGTCCGTGGAGGAGGACACGTTCCTGGAAAATCTTCGCGGACGGAGAATCTCACAGTCACGACCTAAATTATGGTTGATGCTCCGTTAATTTACCCCGCAGTACAAACAGAGAGGAATGTGCAAGAAATAAGTCGTGGATGATTTTAATCCCAGTTTTCGTAGGTGTGAGGAACGTGTAGCAGATTAGAGAATTGATTGCACCAACAGTAGTTATGTATGTAGCGTACAAGATGGAAACAGAAATTGGCGGTCGCATCCACTTTGATGGACAGTCCTGCCACTCACCTACAGAGACTGAGAAAATTCACGGAAACCATTAGTGTACCTGTAAGGTCTAATTAGAGGTCCTAGGAGGAGGTTCTCAGGAAGTAATTCTGATTTAAGTAACATATAAAAATTTGGTCCTATTTTGAGCCGGTGTGGGGCAACGGCTTTTTGAAATGTTTAAGCAACAAATTCCTGCTTCGGCAGAACTGGGCACCGCTTCGGTTGACGACACAAACACTTACTTGTACGTGCTTTGATATGTGGCATTAGTCTCCAAAGTCACAGTCTACTTCAATCAGCGTTGGCCGCTGAGATCTCTGGCCTTAAGTTCCTTTCATTTCTTTATATGGAATTTATGCAGCATTTTACCAATTTTTTTAAAATCTGAATGTGGTCGGTACGTGATGAGGTTTTGCATTCTCTTTAAGATGTAGGTTAGTTGACTCCGACGGATGGTAACACAAACTAAGATATTTTAACAAAGAGATGATATGCTTTAAATTGTCAGCAAAGCAGCGGCTTGGTGTATTTTTCTCTCCTTGTGCTATCGGATGTCCGAGTCTTGGTCCAGCGACAAACTTAATTTGGAGAAAACGCCTTTAGGAGAATTTTAGAGAAGTAAACGTGATCCTAGGACATGATTACTGTGCAAAGAAGAAAAAGAACAATAATCGGAGAGGCACGAAATGGGGCGATGCATGAATAAAGATGGAGTTTGAAGGCGCCTGGAAGTAAATGAAATAAGAAACTGCGTGTCGAGACGCGTAAATACATTTTATTTGTTGCGTGTATTTAACTTCTTCTCGCTGGCTTTCGCGCCCACGCTGCAGTTTATAAAATGAACCAAGACAATATTCAGATAGTAAGCCGCTTAGATTTCGTATCAAATTTCAATGAGTAACAAAATTTCTAAATTAAAACATTCTTATGGAACAAAATAAATTTTCGGCGAGTATCTTGCTCTCTCCGTAACAAACAAACAAACAAACAGACCGCAAGTTGCTGAGAATCGCTGGTTGTCTACTGTATCTGGTCGCCTAGTCTCACAGTTGTAAGAAAAGTGAATCGTGTTCCTGAACCGGCGTCATGGAAAGAAACCCTTATTTTGGATTTCTGTTTGGTTACCGGCTGTACTGATAGCGGTTTTCCTCAGTCCACGAAGTTTTTGGACAGTACAGATTGAAAAATGCTACTGACATCCCGTCGCTGAGTAGCTCATCCTTCTAAGAAATCGGAATTAAAGAATCCCTAAACATCATCGCCGTAATTCTTTCGTGTTCTTAAGAGAGTCTCTAACTGAATACGATTGTAATCCTGTTAACTCGTGTGCGCCAGTGATTCATTGAAGACACTTTATTGTGAGATTTCGAAGATTAACGGAGTCTGCACGTGGGGATGTTTTTTTTTTTAGAAACTTACGGAATGATGGACAGGCCAATGCAGCCTCTGCTTAGCTTTGTAAATGTGGCCAGCTTAACGGGAGACGTGGAAGAAATTACCACTCGCGCAGTAAAACAACGTCCATTCATCTCGAGCACTTCCATCGGTCCATAGAATATTGAGGCCCTGCTCTGCCCTCGTCCTGGTTTTTCTTACCTCATTTTACCTGCATTTATAGCAGAGCTACTTTGCGCGGCCATTCACTGAACATCTGCTCGTACTATTTCGAGATTTATTAGAGTTTGATTATAGCGTTAAGTTCTAAACGCCCACTGCTACTGCAAGGCAGCCGTGACATTTTTCAGCGCACGCGCAGTTGAGCCTCGCGTTCAAGCAGGTTTTAATCTTTTCGGCTCTTAGAAATGGCAACCTCTTAAACGACACGTGGAAGTTAGTGCACTGAAAACGCAAGCGTTGATTTCTATCTTACTTGGGATCTACCCATTTCCTTCTTTCCACGGGGTGAAGCGGCCGGGGCGTGGTGCTGACCACTGACCTGACGATGGGCGACGGTATCCTTGCTGCAGCCACCATTATCGCCCTGATGATGGTGGCAGCAAGGAGCTGCGAAACGTCGGTAAACTTGTGCCGGGCTACACGGCGCAACAACCCAGAAGACGGAGATCGTCAGACCTCAGATCTTACATATTTTGATGTTCCCTGAAATTACCTGATTAAGGGAAAGGCTTTTACTTTAACAGGAATGAACCATAAAAATCGGAACAGATCGTTCGAGGCTCATTCGCGATTCGTGCTACTGCCGAGCCATTTGATGGAGGAGTGGGCTGGCTGGGGAGGGCCGAAAGTGGGTGGGGCCGTGAACAGGATTTACTGCCGCGTTGTTATTACACTTTGCAGAGCTACGGTAGCACCTGCCAACCTTCCCAGTTCCGTGCTATGGCTGGTGGGTGATACGAACGCTTCCGAGGCAGTCCTCCAGCTCGGCAAGTACGCCCATTATTCCAGCACTGGACGTGACCCCAATAAAAGACTCACCGCCTCCTTTTGGGCTAATTGACAACATTCCTTAATGGTGATACAGCGACGCAGCCTCCGAGTTACGCCACTGCAGTGCGGTGCTGCGGGCCCTTGTGAACAAGGCGTCGAAACGTTCGGCTTCATTAAACGCGGGTTGTGCGTGTTCAAACGCAGCAGTTTGGTGCCGGCGTTAAAGAGCATTTTAATATTATCCTACCATCAACGCCCACATGTTGCAAGTGATCTCCTTTCCTCCGCGTTTTCCAGTAAAAGCGTTATGCATTTTTAATTTCGTCCTGCGTCCTATCTCCCCCCCTCCTGGATGTCACCACGCAGAAATTGCGTAGCGTAAATTGGGTCTTGAACCACTGCGTTGCTACCAAATGTGAACCTGGGCCTGTATTATTAACACGTCGCTAAATTAATTTGTTAAAGTGAAGTCTGTTTGTGGAACGTAGGCCTACTTCGAATTTCCCTGCTGTCACCGTACGTGGGCAATGTTTCGATCGATGTTTGAGAAATTTAAAGTGCGTAGCCTCCAGCGAGCCACTTATTACGTAGCGTAAGCGACTTGCTGTTTTTGAGGTAATAAGCAGAAACTACTAAATTGGACATCTTGAATCTACGTGCGTGACTGAAAGCGGCCTACTTGTGATGTTCCACGAACTTTATCAGAGTCAGTTTTTACGTCAAAGTAACCCACAGTAATCCTTATTAGTATTGTCTGCAGTGGTCATCCGCTTCGTGGAGCAAATTATGCACAGAATTATTTTTGTTGTTTTTTGTTTTGGTGTATTTATTTTCTTGAGGCCTGAGCTTCATGACTTCTCTCTTAAACTGCTTTTGAATTATTGCGTTTCATTAAATCATCTGCCCGAGGACAGGAAATTATTTCCTGGAAAAGTAGTTCATTTTTCCGCGATGTGTGAAGAAAGTTCAGTGCTGCTAAGAGTTTGCCGAAATGGATGATAAAAGTCATTAAGTTATTGTTGGTTTCCTTCGTGAACAGGTTTTCAGTTAAACTGGTTCAAATTGAGAAACCTTCTTGGAAATTTGACATCACCAGTTCCTTTAGTGAAACTAGCAATAGGATAGATTGCCTATTAGAAGTGAGTGACGAGGTTTCCATTTGCAAAATACAACTTAAAATGGCAGCCGACGAAGGAGGGGGTAGGAGTGCGCACTGACGTCTCAGGTGAGTGGAAGAGGGGCTCAAGAGGGAGTTCGCGATGATTGCAATGTATTCTAGGCGATCCAAACACGACCTCGTGCTCTCTAAATGAATGACGCAACATAAACTGGCGACTCGAAAAACGCGCATTGGCTTGGACTGAGCTCGAAGTTCTTTGTAAATGTGATTGAGTTCAGAAAAATTCACACTAAATTGGTTGGCACAGACGGCTGAGTTGTCCTGGGATATTTTCTGAGAACTGAAGTACTACAAAACCTTCATCATTCGCCAATGACTCGCGGCAAATACAGAAACTCACGCTTAGTGCAAATCGTTTTCAGGCTATTGTATGATCGGTGTCTTAGCCTATTAACGAGAAAGTAGGCTTATAGCATGAAGTGACATTCCTCAAGCTGATTTACGGGTAGAACAGCGTTTTTCTCGTGTTACCTTCACTCTCTCCCGCATGAAAACTTGTTTCACTAACATTGCGCTCCTTTTAATTTGCGACTTATATCGCCCCCCTGCGTTGGTGATAAGCAGAGTCCTGGAATCCGTAGATCCGAGGTCAGCTGTTGCTCGCGTTCTCGGTCAACTGTGCTGGAAGTACTCGATTCGAGTGAGTGGCGACCTATCTGAGCTTCCTTTCTTCCTCGGGAAGTTCCGATAACTGGTAGGCACGCAAGACATCCGTAGCGTCTCCTTTGACTCTAAAGAGAGTATTCAGTTTGTAGAGAATCGTTGAACGTCTAATTTTCACCTCGGGTTAACAACTAAAGCAAACTCTGGGCTTCGAAGTGGATCGATTTATACAACGCCATTGTCTTTGAGAGTTGCGAAGAGCTGAGTTAGAAGTGAATAATTCGATGAACTGGAAGCAGAGAATGATTTTTGAAGAAGCGACTGCTTCAGACAGACAGACAGACAGACAGACAATAACAGGATCCTTCTTATTTACACGCGCTAAATATAAGGACTGTGTTCAACAACTGAAACGTTCCCATGAACACGCTCGCAACTTCCTTATTAGCGACATCTGGAAATCAAATTTGGCAAGAAATATCTTACGAGCGAGTTTATTTTAGGTCTAGAACAGAATCACTTTTAGATTAAAAGAATTAACACTCACTCTGTTACTGCTCTAAGCTGTTATTTTCGAAATTCCAAGCCGAAATTATTGGAACAAAACTCGAGATAAATAGTCGAAATAAAGTAGCCTACTTTTAGCGTGTGCTGTGTCCTTGGGAAAGCTATTGATGTTCGTTCAAGTGCACGGAACTGGGAGAGAGCAGTTCCCCTTTAAATAGGACATTATACAGCGGCCGATCTTTTCCTTCCTATATATTGATTTCCTTTCAGTTATAAAGAAAGAAATTTTATGTGCCTTATGCCATTGTTAATTAAGCTGCTGGATTAATGTGTGATCTGTGAGAGGACAAAGGGAGGCTGAGGATGTTTCAGAACGAAGTGCTAAGAAGAATATAATGCGGAAGGACTGAGAAGATTGCGTGGGAAGGAGTAATAATTATTCTGTTTGCCGAATGAAAGACACGATAAAGGCGCACAGAAGAGTTAGGGGACGAGGTTAAATGAGAGACCTAAACTTATATGGGAAGATAACATTAATATGGATTTGAAAGAAATGGATGCGGGCCGGATTCATTCGTAACGCGGAGAATATCTTGGTCATATGAACAACTGTCAGCTTCGCGAGGAAGATTTTTTGCACTGTGGCGTTACGTAACCTAGAAGTTGCTACTAAGTTCTTGGTTTTCTTACTTCGCGCTCACGTGATGCTTATGAATCCGGTTGCCAGGCGACGTGACATTTTGTGGTCAAGCGCCTTCTAGTTTACGTGTTAATTAGGTCAATAACATGGATACCATGTTAAGCCCTGCTTGCGTTTTGTTATTAAATACTCCGTTCATCAAGATGTTTAACATTTCCTTAAGCTAGTCACACACTGCGTCACATGCCTTACAGCAGTAGAACCGGAATCTTAAAACATAATTGAGTATGAATAACATATTTTTCTTAGTTTGCGCTTAGTGTGCATTTACAGAGTCTGTGCGTGAATATATTTAGGCACAAATTACACAACATGGATCTGGCGAGCGCTTTTGAGACTTATTTTCAACCAATGAACAGCGCTGAAAGTATGTTCGTGATTAGTCCTTAAATGTAATGGATTATTAAGTGTAAATTAGTGTAAAGTTGGGGGGGAAACATGCGTTTTGCCGATGATGTAACCCGAGCGTAGTGAGCAATGCTTGGCCTAGACTTCACCCCCGACTGATTACGAGAATATTTCTATTTTTCAAGTTTAATTCTGTTATAAGAAAATAACACGTCTTTACACTTTAAAAACCGGCTTTATCAGTTGATTAGTGCTGCGTCTAACTATGCAGCAATTTGGCTTCTGTCACGTGAATAGCTGAGAGAAAGTTTCGGGTGGAAGAATCTATGAACTTGCTTCAACGTGCTGCGCCTTCTAAAGATGTCGGGGTGGTGAGAGGGGACGCGAGTTTTAAAGTCCTTAGGAAATAACAAGACATTATGTGAAGAAATAAGAAATACGAAAAGCTTTTAGCTCCGTGTTTGTTCGGCGAGCGCGCTCGTGTCCACTGGAACTGCACTTAAGCAAGCTCACTGAGTAAGCGATCTGGCAAATATTATCTGACACGTCCAGTGCTGACGAGCCGACCGACGTAGGCTTTGGAAAGTATGTCAGCTCCTTACACATCGCACAGGCCGAATGCGGCACCTACTTAACACAGGCGTTACTTACTCCTGGCTTACAAGAATTGCGGGTCTCGTAAACAATGAAACAGCGCGATCTCTCGTCCTGATCGATGCGAACCGAAGTCAAATGTAAGGACCAGGTACACGAAAATGTAAAGTCGCCAGTTATTCATCTTTTACTTGGCCTGCTAACAACAGGACACCCCTGTGCAATCTGAATGCTGCTTACTTGTTCAGCGACATTTTGTTGCAGCCGGAAATGAAGCGCCCTCTCGCAATCACAGCAAGAACGTCGCTAAACACTTAACGATCCGGAAAACTTCGTTGCTATTCAGCGAGAGTAGCCCTAGTATTTCCGTCGCAAATACGTAAATGTACGCCATTCCGGGAAAGCCGGCATTTGAGAACGTAAAAGCCATTCTGAACGCCACGACGCCCTAGAATCACCTGCGCCTTGTTAGGTTCTGGTATTAGCTCTGTGTTCAGTCCGCGGTCACGTGTGTGCACGCGTGAATTTCAAACATAAATAGTTTCATAACCGTTGAGAATCTGACTTGGAGTTGAGAAACGTTTAACAGGAAATGACCTCAGATATAAACTACAGATCCTGTGACATTTTACTCCGACTGGCCGCCATGACGTTGTTTGAGCTTCGAAGGGGGCGAAACTAATATTCCGTCTAGCAGAAACGCTTCTTACGAGAAACTGGTTACGAAGCAAGTCACACCATGGAGTACCAAGGACTGAGTACGGGTGACTCACACCGTTCGATCTGTGGTCGCCGGTTATACCCGGAGATAGAGCCAGGATAAATTTATCTGCAAAAATGAAGCTCATCTTCCTGTCCTACCGAGAAAAACCCAGTTAATTTCGGATGTGAGGAGAGACATGAGGACACAGGCATATGGACGTACGGATGCAATGCATTCCTTTATTGACGGTGGACATCAGTAAGTAAATAAGTGGATAAAATTGCTTTATAAAATGTTTCAGAATTAAACTCGTTATTAATGTCATTAGGATTATCAAATGAAGGAGGCTGAGATAAACGAGCAATTTGCACGTACAGATCAGATGAAAACTTAATATTAAGGTTCGCCGGAAACGGGGCCTAGAGACTCCTAGGCATAGATAAGTGGATAATATTAAAACAGATCTTAAAGAAATATAATGTGTTGGTGAAGACTGGATTTGACAGACTCGGAATGTGAGCCACTGACCAATTTTTATGAACAGAACAAAGTACTTTATGGTTCGTGGCTTTGCTTACTAATATATTGCATGTAGGAGTCGAATCGTATTATATTTGTACCCAACATTAGAAACTGCTTATACGAATATTTGTATTGCGACTGAAATTTCTTATATTTCGATGCTACTAACGACTGCCATCTTCACTAGGCTACAATATATAAAAAAACACACACTTGCAGGCGGTTTCATTGGCTTTGTAGTGAAATTGACGAACGCCTAATTCCAGCAACATTTGCTACACCGACGTTGTACGGGCATGCGCAGTAAGAACACTGATCCGCCAGGAAATGTACGTACATTGTGGCTTACGGCGACGTACAAAATAATGGTCCTACTTGTTCTAAAAGTACACCTCCCTAGCACGAGATGTTCCTGCAACCAAGACATGATGTAAACACCGCAAGCCCGCATTACCTCGTGTATTTGCCAGGGTACCCTCATATGAAGTCCAGAATGGCTGTGGAGTCAACCGCACTTGAGCTGGGACAGAGATTACGTGTGTACGTCGGAGCTGTTAATGCTCGCGACTCTGCCCCACCCCAACTCGCCATTTTTTGTGTGGCGAGTTAACTTTAATCGTTACGGTTCCCATCTGTTTTATTTGAACTTAGTTTACGCTGTATTTTCGAAGATGGCTGTCTTCTGGATAGCTCCGTAAAGTCTGGTGGACGTTTACCGACGTATCAGAAAGTCTTGCTGTCGCCGTCATAATCGTCCTGATGATGGAGGCAGCAAATATCTGTGAAACCTCTGGTGGAGGAAATTTATTCATCATCTGAGCGACTGTGTGTGTGTGGGGTGTGTCTGTGTGTTGTCTGCTTTAGTGAAGAGAGATGGAAGTTCAGTAAATACGTAAGCTACACATTGTCCAAAAATATTGCCGTGTTGAGTTTTTGGAATTCAAGCTTTGTCATCTTGGGTTGATGTTGGAGCAAAGTCTAGATTCACGAGTGCTTTAGCGTTGTCAACAGAAGGGCGGAAAGCCTAGTATTTATGACGTAGCAGCTGCTGATAAGATGTATCTGTCGGCCTGTACTCGTATCTTGCTAGTTGGATGCTGGGTCTCGTCTCGGAGGCTTGTCGACCGGCAAACCCAGAAGCAAAGTAAAGCAGACTTTTTTACTACTGTTTACTACAAGGGCAGACCGGGCGGGTCCTTAAAGGAAGAGTCTTGAACCCTCGGAACGACGAAACGCTTCAAGACAAGACCGGAACAAGTCCACGCGGGCTGCGAAACTTTGGAAACATTTGTGCATTTTAGTAAACATTTTGTGGAAAATCGTTACGTAAGTGTGGCTACATTCGGAAGTGTTTGTTGTATAGTAAAAATGACTTAGGAGGTCGGATGAGGATATTTTGAATTATGTTTTGAATATCCTAATTTTCGGATTTCATTTAGCCAATTTTCTGAATTAGTTTCTTTCAGGAGTCGCGTAATACGTGGTCTCTTCGATACCGACTTTCAATACAATTTGTGCGCCTTCTCTCTTATCAATTCCAGAACTCACACGCGGAATTAAATGGATCGGCAGAAGGGTTGACCTGACACAGATTACAACTTGGTAAGGAAAGGTAGTAGAGAGTGAATTGCCCCAAGGAAGAACATAATCTTGGCAAAAGATAAATGTCTTACAAGTGAAGAATTACAAAGTCCACATTGCAAGTAATTAAAGGCACTAAATTCTGATCTCAAGGCACGACATTTTACGTTTTCCAGCAGCAGCCAGGTCTCTTGGGATTGGTCTCGTTCTGCGTCTACTTTCATTGTGTTCCACCGAACATATTCTTCTTGGGAGCACTTCCGTGCAGTTTAAATTCGGCGAAGGAACAATTCGGGCGCACGAGCATCAGTGGAAACAATAAGACGGTTTCACGGGGAAATTTTTTAAATGTTGTAAGTGGATTATTCAGACTTGTGGGATGTCGCATTCTTTGGGCGCGTTCTCAAGCTGTGGAGCGCCTGCTTAATTATCCCGTCAAACACAACGTGTATTTCGAAATGTACGAGGGTCGCTCATTAAGTAATGCCCCACATTTTTTTCCTCAGAACATATTTATTCAAGATGGCTCAAATTTAGTGACAATATAAATCAATGTTTCCTTTACACATACTATTTTTCCACATAGTCCCCATCAACTTGTACGGCTTTACGCCATCGTGGAACAAGTGCGTGCATGCCTTGCCGGTACCAGCTCTTGTCCTGTGCACGTAGCCATGTCCTCACTGCTTGAATCACGCTCTCGTCATCTTCAAATCTTGTTCCGCGGATAGCATCTTTGAGTGGCCCAAAGAGATGAAAGTCGGAGGGTGGATGGGGCAGCACCGTCCAACCCAATTTGGTGATTTCTTCCCGGGTTCTCAGACTTGTGTGAGGGCGTGCATTGTCGTGCAGGAGCAAAATTTCTGCTGGATGCTTGTGAGGCCGAACTCGTCGAAAACGCTTCTTGAGGGTTTTCAGGGTCCTGATGTACGCGTCTGAATTGATGGTCGCACCTCTTGGCATCACATCCACAAGAATGACCCCATCACTGTCCCAAAAGACAGTCATCATGACTTTTCCGGCGGAGGGAGTTGTCTTGAATTTCTTCTTTCTCGGTGATTGAGGATGATGCCACTCCATTGACTGCCTTTTTGTCTCTGGCTCAAAGTGGTGTATCCAGGTTTCGTCACCTGTAATGATCCGGGACAGAAAGACCTCTCCCTCAGCATCAAAACGCTCCAACAATTCAGAAGAAATCGTTTTCCTTTGAATCCTGTGGTCTGCTGTGAGACTTCGTGGAACCCATCTTGCGCACACCTTCGAATATGCGAGAGCCTGGATAATTGCAATCACACTTCCATTGCTGACTGAAAGCTGTTGGGCCAATTGTCGAGTTGTGATGCGCCGATCCTCACGAATAATGGCATCCGCGCGGTTCAACATGTCTGGAGTGGTGGCTGTGGCAGGACGCCCAGAGCGCGGCAGATCACGGAGCTCGGTTTCTTCACTTCCTGAAGCTTTAACTCTCTTAGCCCAGCGACCAACGGTGCTCCTATCGACTGCACAGCTTCCATACACAGCACACAAACGTTTATGAATGTTCACCACCGTTTCTTTTTCAGCAACAAGGAATTCAATTACAGCTCGTTGCTTGTAACGAGAGTCGTTCACAGACGCCATTTTAACAGTTCACTACAGCTCCGCTATCGGTTGGAATCATTTGAAACTCCGTACACGAACGCGGGAAACATCAAATCTCAAGCATGTAAAAGTACACTTTTCTATCTTCATTATTGGCTGAGAAAAAAAATGTGGGGCATTACTTAATGAGCGACCCTCGTAAAATCTTTTGTTTCATGTTATATGTTTCGGGATTTTACATGACATCTTCAGACCTACTTTAACATAATATGTCTTGTGTAACATTTATCTGTATTTATACTAGTAATTCTTAAAATATGTATAAAACTGTATTAAAGTTAAAATTGTATGTTAAATTTATATGAATTATTGCTGTGTACAGTGACGAACTACGATGGGGGTATATTTTTTCTCTTATATGAGTAACTAAAGTAGTAATATATAGTGATAGTTGGCAAGGAGCACGTTCTTTATAACTCTTCTCAAGTTCTCAACTAAATATTCAGTTTGGGTCCGAGCTCATTAGCACTGCGGGTTGTGGTGAGGGGAGAGAGGGGGTGGTATAAAATAACCCGACAGAGCCAATCAGGAGACCACAGCTTATTCGATGTACACAACTAATACCCACGCAGAAAACATCCTCTGTGGTCAGAAGCACGTGCTCTGTGGCGTGGACAGGGCGTGTTCTGCGTAAATTATATTTCTGTTCGCCAGTTCCTGACAAATACTGAAGGAATTGAACATGAGCGGTGCTAAGGCGAACTCTTGTCAACATTTTCGTTCTGAATAGTAGACTCACTTCCTTCTCTCAGGCACCACGGGCGTCGGGGTTTCCGCATTCCTCCCAGGGCTACAGATCTTGGTCCTGAAGAGGACGTGACACGCAGCTGGGGCCAGAGATAATCAAACTAAGCCGAGGAAATTATTTGTCATTCTCCTGTCTCTTCAGGCAGATGTCAGGTCTGTAGCCTACATTGATCGGGGCCGCTACAGTTTCCCCTTCCCAAGTACAATTCATAACCATCTTTTTTATTCGCATTCGACGAAAAACAACTTAGTTTGCTTACGCGGCCTCGGAAGCAACAAACTTAAGCGTAGAACGGAACACGAGAATCCAATTTGGCAGCCTCACTGACAAACCGAGCTTGTGCTGTGTCGAGCTGCACCTAGAACCTTGGCTCGAAGCCTGTAAAAGAGAATTCGTAACAATTCAGTTATTCCGAGTGGCATTCTTCCATGGGCATTTGGATTTTGCAAATGTTGACAATTGACAGTGCTCTGTCGTCTTGTCTCAATTGTGTTGGATGTACAATCTTTCGCATTCCAGTCAGAGCAAGTGAACGTGTTTCAGGTTGCTCTGTGGTGCAATAGAGAATGCGGCCAGGGATTTCGGAGGTGCTCCGTGTCGAGAGCTGAAGGCGCCATGGCGTGGACCTTGGCCGTTCTGCTCACACTGGCCGTGGGGCTGGGACACGTGGCCGGCGCTCACTGGACCCACTCCACAGATCTGGATCCGAACTACTCAGTGTTCTGGACTCCCGGTGAAGAGGCCATCACGTTCGAGGTTCAAGTGCGGACCCTGGGATATGTCGGGTTCGGCTTCTCAGCGGATGGACAGATGCCAGGAGCCGACATTGTCACCGGATGGGTTCGCGACAACCAGGTCTTCTTCCAGGTAGGGACCTACTGACTCATCAGCTCATTTGCAGCGTAAGCTGCCAGATTTCTCTCGCGAAATATCGTACATCATTTGGAAGCTCCATGGTAAAAGTAACAGCTTAATATCTTGATATCCGAAGCCATAAGAAGTGCCCACGACAGGCCGACAAGTTAAACGGTAGGTGTGGAGTTTAATAAATTTGCGTGTCAGGAATCATTAAATAAGTACGATTAGAGTTTCCGCGGCGGCTGTGTCAGATGATGGCTGTCTGGTGGGTTGTAGCGCCGCGTAGTCTGGTAGAAGTTTTTCCAACGTTTTAGAGGTCCTTGCTGCCTCCATCATCAGGGCGATCTGTAGGTTCGAGGCAGAAAATATCTCGTCAGTGTAGAGACGACGAGAGTTTGCAGTCTGCACCCGAGGGCTTTCTTTTGTGGTCGTTTGTCTCTTCTCCTTCTGTCCCCACCTCCGTAGAACGGCTTCTCTCTGCCTACTTCAACGAAAGACAGAATGGTTTTCCTTCCAAGATTTCTGCCTCGCCAGGACAGCTGATTTCAAGTTCCGTCCATTTAGAATGTAATTGCACTCGTGTTTCAGCGGAAAGTGGTTGCATCGACCGAAGGTCTGAATGGATTGCATGTATGAACTTTTAATGCATTTAATTTGTAGGAGAGAAAGTTGGTACAACTGTGGAATGCGCATCTCATTAAGTATAACTTGCATGGGATAAAGAAACCTGTTGATGAGAAGAATTTTCGGAAAAGTAGTTGTACGGAGTTGTAACATTGCTTTGGCAGCGTTTTGATATCTACGTGTATTTCATACACCAGTGAAAACGTCTCTCATAAATTACATTCCATTTCCAGTGTGGTCGCAGAATTATGCTCAGAGAGATTTTAACAAAGGAGTGATTCAGCGGGAAACAGAATTTTAATTATATTTGTTTGTGAATAATAATAATAATATCCATTATTATTTTGTTTTAATAAAAATAATGCGCTGGGGTTTGATAACACAGGGCTTAATCTTTAACGTAATCTGTTTATAGAAGTTCTCTTTGCCACCAAATTTTTCCCAACTCCGCTAATCAGAGTTCTTCCTGGGAACGAAATAATTCTCTTGGTTTGTCCAAACAACGGGAAGTTTCATTGCCGTCTTTACAAGAACCCGCTACCAGTCACTGTTTTGAGCCAGATGAATCCACTCCACGAGACCAAACCCAATTTCACAAAGATCCATCTTGATATTATCCTCATATTTACGCTAATGTCTTTCAAGTGGACAGGCTTTCCAACCAAGATCTTTGCTCATTTGCAACGAAAGACAATCAAGTCGATGTGTATTTTTAGTGATTTAGGATGTGAAAACGGAAAACGTCGATTTGAAGCTTCTGAAAGTAGACATTAGAAAATACATTCAGAGCTATGTTTTATGCATGGAATCTCAAAAAATAAATGCGTTACTTTCCAGTGTGTTGATCCGTGGCACGAGAGAATATCGGTTTATTTAATGGTGTAATTGAATTTTTGAAATGTATTTATACAGCAATTAACATCAGTCCATACTTTCGAGTCGCATTACTCAGTGTGGTGCCACCACGTGACATTCATCGACCCTTTCCGTCACAGAATATACTTCATATTCCATTCCCAAACTCTGATTCATTACACGTAACTACGCTCATTAATTGAAATTGCATTTTGTTATAGGCGTTGCCTTAGTGTGTCATTGTTTGATCAAGATGGCCACTGTTTCTGTCCACTGCTGTAACTTACGAAAATTGTTTTCATTCGTCCTTCTGCATGTTTATTTTCAAAATATTTTTCAAGTTTACGTTACCATCGTTCAGTTTAGGCCGGATAGGAAAAACTTCAAAATTATGCAGCCAGCATGTTGGTTTGAGGGTTTGTTTTCCGAGCACATTTAAAATTATCCCTCTTTCCAAGAAATTCCTGTTATACTGCATTACATCATAAATATTTTTCACTTTTACTGTTCTCTGTCGACTAAAGTTTCGTTGATGAATTTCATTACAACATCGGTAATAGCCTTACGATATTTCACACAATTTAGAAATGTTGTTTTCCACTTTTGGTAAAGCAGCTTGAAGGCTTTGATTATATCTGAGACTACAATTTTAAATTCGGACTGTACTAATTTAACTCTCTCGTGGAGTGTTTAACGAAATATTTATTAGACTATTGAATCGGGTACAAAATTGTCTTCCCTAAATTTTACTAACAGCAACACATGTTAGCTCACAGACACGTTCGATTTTGGTTTAAATTGCAATTTCAGTCATTTTAAATTTCTTATTGTCCTATTAATGTTCTATTTCCTTCCGAAGTAGGCGTATCCCACTTAATTTTGAGAAACCGCAAATTTTCCATTAACGTCAATTCACTTTCTCTTACCGTCTTACCAGTAAACATCCTTAACTTATCTTGCCTTGTAATTATATATTTCGACATTCTCTGTCATCAAAATATTGTCCATTTTCCCACATTAAAATACGATGTGTCCTAAGGACCACTTAATCCTCATTTTCCCAGTTCCCGACACTCAGAACTTTGTTTTGTTAGTGCTGTTTACCTTTAACGACAGTGTTCAAACATGTTGAGCAAATAACTTAAATAGTTACATGAACACGGCAACGGAACTTGGGATTCCACAGTGGTTCGGCCCAGTGACTATTTCACTTTCATTAAAGACGACACTCAGCGAAGACAGTTTGCCAGTGTTATTGAAACTCGCGTGATGTTAAACTTCAAATCTCTCAAGAGTCAACAGTCCTGTTAATAGCGCGTTTACAACATCTTTATTTTGTAGTGCAACACTTCGGTCTGTTATGTCATAGGTGTTCGCCATCCCATAACCAATCACGTAATTGCACAACAAACTTGTAAAGGAACACAAAGGAAAACCACACATAAGCGCACTGGCGTGGTCGCCTGATAATGGCCTTACAAATGGCGTCTGAAACAGGCCATTGTATGCCCCGCTTTCATGTTCCGCCGAGGATTAGTACCGTTGGTTGTCGTTGAAGCATCCACTTCTCTGAGTCAGATTGAAATGTGAGTGAACTACCGAAAAGTACCTCGAATTATTTTTAATGTTTTTCGTGATCCGTTCCGAAGTACCTCATAATTTCGTAGTTCAAATAACGATTTATGTCATACCGATGTTCAGAATTGAAACGCCATATTAGAATTAAGTGGTCATGAAAGTTTGATAAGATACGCTACCTTTATTTACCTTGAATATGGAGGTAGTAGGTTCGTTCTAAACGTTGTTGCAGCCGAGATACCACAAACGATTTCTCAGTTTTCATTCGTAATATGTCAAATTGGCGCTGTAATGCGGAAGGTTCAGTAGTCGCGTGTGTGATGAAGTAACCCAGAACAGCTTTTTGCTGAACGTTACTTGAAGTTATGAAACATTCCTGATGTCAGAGGGGCAGCTCTCAACGAGAGACGCTCCGCTCCATTTTGTATCGTGAGTTGAATGGTTGGAAAAGCAGATAAATACGTTAGACTACGTTAAATTTGTTTCATCTTGGTCATTAAATCAACGTTTTTCTAAATCTTCTTTTTTAGAATACTTTAATGAAATGTAAATTTATATCGAGACCTGTTTTAAAAATAATTAAAGACGTCAATCTGACAGGTAAGCTGGACCAGGAATTCGATGAAAGTCAGAAAGACGGAGATCATTCGGGAACTGAGTTTCATTAAACGAAGAATGGCAGGAGATTCAGTGCATCACTCGAATTTTTCCTTCTTTTTCTTGTTCTGAAATCCACTCACTTAAGGGGCTGCGTCCAGATACGTAATGTAGAATCACGTTGTTCAATATACACCTCCTTCAAGGTTCTGTCACATTCACACAAGAAAATCGCAGTTGATATAACGTTGTTAAACCATGGCGTCTTATTTACAGACTGCAAATGAATAATCAGTCGCCTTGTTGAGCGACATTCGTGTGCAAAATCAAAGAAAATCCGCTGTCGTGGCGACGCTCCTGCGTATGTGAACGACGACGCCTATTTCATAACGTTTTGAATAGAATCACGTCACTCTCTTTCCACGTGATCAAAATAATTACCCTCGAGGGGTCTAATACTGGACCCCATTACAAGAAGAGGCTTCTGTAGCTCATAATGAGATTCTTTTACCTCGAGGCACCACATCACAGAGACCATGTTCCAGCAAAAACTTGGATGTATAAAATGAGGGGCACGGAACAATGGGTTGTGACTTGTCGGTTGCTGTTACGGGGGGGGGGCAAAGGCAAAGGGTACACTGGAACGTTGGCTGGCGGTCTCCAGGCAATGAAGCGTAGCTCGAGTGCCGGAATGGCTTGCCAAAAACTCTACGCTGTCACTCATTTTACGCTAAACTCTCTGCTTCTGTACGCACACACGCATGAACTTAGTTGTAAGCGCACGGCGCCTGTGGCAATCTGAATGCATCGATTTATAGCCTCGGAGAATATATTTTAAAAGAGGCGAGAGTAAGGTCTTTCAAATGCTTTCCAATATCAGCTCGTGTTCTGAAAGCTATAAACCTGCCGGTATGTACACAAATTTACTATTTTCTGTTCTGTACTACACAATGTAAAGAAAAAAGCCTAACAGACATTAATCAAATATCGCTGGCCGTTTCAACAGCAACTGCTGTAATAAATTGGTATCTGAAACATTATTTCCGAAACCAGACAGCAGCATTTACCCTCCTATCAGAATGCAAATTGCACTGACTAATAACACGTGTTGCAGTGTACGAGGACACGGGACATCCCAACCTCAGGTTACAAATTGAAATTTTTCACCCACTACGTTACTGAGGGGGAGAGGGGAATTTCGAACTCGCAGGTCGGCCGAGTCACGGTTATACCGGGTTTACCACTTAGAATTCAGTGCTGCGATATGTCGATGACGTGGCGCTTGTATTGTGTCCAGTGCAGTATTTATCATCGGCAGGTCCATTTTTAGGCCGTCCCGGGCGGCCGGGTGGGATTCCCCGTCGCCGCCTCAGCCTCTCGCATCGACATCAGCGAGTCAAAATGTGACATAAGAATTTCAAACTGAAACAGATAAAGACGTAATTCAGTTTTCAGACGCTAGAATTTGTTCCACGCCAAGGATGCTTTGTTAGGGACCCGATCTAACCAAATGCGCGCTCAGGTTGAGAGTACTTATTGTAATATCGTATACTTTTAATGTATCGTCGACTACGCGCTATGTTGCGTTACCACGGCCTCAGGACCAAAGATGTAACAAAATTTGTTTCGGAGTTTTTAGCTCTGACGTATCCCGGTTTATCAAGACTTGTTTTGTTCTGCCACGTGAGTCCAACGTTTCGTTCTGGCTGTGTCGCGTAGAATTAAATCACCTCGAGGCAAGAAAACTGAAGACGTTTTTGTGTTGTTAAACTAGTTCAGGCCATTGTGAATTTCAAACTTGGTTGAACCTCGGAACATACTTAGAGCAAACAGCCAAATCATTTTTCATGGAGCGGGCAGTAAAGTTTAATGTTGCCATATACATCACTTGTTACTAACATCGACACTGCGTGTCTCTTTTCCGGAAAAATGAAGAACATCATTGCGTGTTCTTGTCAGCTGCGTGCAGAACTGAATCTTGTATATGAATATGAGAGTTTAAGTGCGCTGTTATTCGGTACTCGTCTAGTCTAACTTTGGATAAACAAGCGGGTTATCTCATCGATAATAAACACGTTTTGAATACCCTACGGGATTCTGATTACCGATATCCATAACTCTCTTAATTACTCGACGCAGTTTCATGATCGATCCGTAAACGTGCGTGTATCGATTCTTCCAACGTCTGTCCTGTGCCGTGAGACAGACGGTCTCTGGAAAAAATTCCGTGTGTATAGTCTAATGCTTTACACGACGGAGGTCGCTGCCTTAAATCCACTGTGGCGTAGCTCTGACATTCCCGGATATAACCCCAATCGATTTATGTTTGTCCTTGTCGCATGGACTCGGTGCTGTTGACACGTCGAGGGTGCAGGAGTCGACTGACATTATTTGCCACCCTCAGGGTGTCTGTGATCCTCTTTCGTTCCTCCTTCGTCGCCATGTTTTGTCACTGCTAACGATGTGTGTGAACACTTCGGCACTCTTAAGGCATTGGAGGGGTCTGTGCTGCTTTATTAAATAAGGCAGAGTGCTTACACAGAAGCTGATAGTCGTTCAGATATGAAATTTACGCCTTTTAGGGACTCAGAGGTCCATTACCGTGTTTACAAAATCCACACTGCGCGACCCTGTCATAAGCCATCGTAACTCAATACATACCTAATTTTTCAAGGGTCTTTTGTCCTGGGGACGCACGTCATTTGACAATACATTAAATTATGCGTGAAGTAAGCGTAATTTAATAAGCCTTGCAGTTATTGAATCCTTACACAGAATTTCAGTGTCCAAATCCTCATTCGACTTGGACCTCTGGTTTCTGCCGATCACATTTTGGCGACTACTAGGATAGGACAAAGTGGAATGCACTGACTTTGGTTGTACAACCAGCAACATTAGATTCGCTCATAAATTGAAAGGATAATTATTGCATTGTATAAATGAGAACGGATGGCGTACTCTCATCGGGCCGTCGCATTGTTCGCTGGGGCGCCCCCTTCAGAAACAATGAAACACCACTAACAGACCGTATCCATAACAACAAGATTACATTCAAGTTCACCTGTGTGACTAATACAAACTTTTATAAATCATACTTTTATCTTTTACTCTGCGATGTAATCGAAAGTGAAGCGAGTCTTAACAAAAAAGAAGCCCCCCCCTCCCCCCGGGCCCCTCTTGCAGTAGCTTCGCCAGGATGACGCTGCATGAAAGATGTTATTAGACCGGATGGAAAATGTCACGAGAAAAAGTTGCCTCCGATCAGAATTTTTGGTCTCGGAGGACGAAATCAGAGGTTACGCTATTCCCAGTAATTAGAGAAGCATTTTACCTGTGTTCTTGGTCCTGATGTAAATATCTCAGGCCAATCACGGCCTCTCTTTAAAAGTCAGTGGCCACTCAGCTGGTCAACAAATTCGCATCGTTTTATGGAATCCGCGAGATTGTTGCCGTCTTACAAGAGGCCGGCGCTGGTTGTTACCGTCAGACTAACAAATCCACTCATCCTCTTACCACGCGCCTTTGAGATCTATTTTAATATTGTATTTCACATAGGATTAAGCCTCCAAACTGATATTTTTCGTCATGATATCCGAAAAAAATGTACGTAAAGATGGAAACATAATGTCATGACGAAACTGCCGCGTAAGTTAACGGGTTGTGTTTTCGCCGGAGCCAGCCACCTTTCTGTCCTGTCCTGTAGAGTCAGTAAATTCTGCGCCAATCTCTTGATTTTACTCTGAATACTGTTCTTTGATTGCGACGCCAACTTACGTGCTTCGAAACTTTTCTTCCGTCAGATTTCTCCTCGAAGCCTGCTCGGTTACGATATTACAAACGCCTTGTGCTCCCGTCATTTTTCTTTCGGCAAGAGGACTCGTGTGCCAAGAAGTTGGAAGCTGTGCGAGAGGAGGAGACCTCAATTTTGCCTTGTCAATATCAGCTAAAGCAAGCACAGCGGTCGCTGGAAGTGAGCGCATCTTGCAATAATTAAGTCCTGTCAAGACAATGGCATTGTTCTTACTGGGAAGGGTCGCAACTTGTGCGGGGGAAATGGGAGCCCGTGACAGGCGAACCAAACACTGCGCAAAATATCTGTTTCATGTCAGTCCCTGTGTCCCCGACAGCGGAAAACGTGGATTCAAAGGTGAAATGCCAGGGGGCGAAGTCCTTTGCAATTACTGCAAGTTATCGGTAGAATTCTGCCTTGACAAGGAGGACCGCGTTGTCCCGGTCTCACTAATCAAAACAGATGATACACAGACTGTCTTGAATAAGCGTCACGGGTCGGTGGGGGTTTCGCGAAAGGGAAATCGTGGTGAGACAAAGCCTCCAAGTGCCTGTTAGTGTTATATTCATAGCAAGCGTCTGGTTCTGACAGCTTCCCCCTGGCCCCTCCGACAATGCAATTTCCTTGAATTCTCATGCGGTTTGGTTAACTTGGCTTCGGTTCTCTCCGGCCCTCAGAGGACAAACGATCCACCACCACTGCAAGGCGCTCTTACGAAGACACTTGTGGTTCCACGTCTGGTTCAGTCCTGCGCATTTGAAGGCACTTAATTTTCAGTCGGCTCCTCTGTGATGTGCACTAAAGTAAGCTTATACGAAGAAAATGGCAGCTGAGATGCATCTGCAGCTGCTCGTTAGGTTGGCGTGGGAATTAACAGGAAATCTCTTGGATCTGCATTGTCTTTATTACGCGGGATGGTTAACGCTTGTGTTTGCTGGACGATGAACACTCGTTTTTTGGCGTTCGTGTGAGTCAGCAGTGAAGTGTTTCGCATGTGACGAACTGTCTGATCTTTTCATGGTCATTAGATCGGATGAGCTAAGTATTTCCTTCAAGCAATAAACGTTAAACCTGTTCTTGTCTTTGTGGGAATTTGTAAAGTTGGAGTAACTCCGAACGAGGCTTCGTCGTGTGTTCAGATAAAAGAAAAGAAAATACCTGGAACTGGTTAAAAAGAGTAAGTTTGTCGCTCTTTTTCCCCACCGAAATGTCAGTGGAGGAGACACATCGGCACTGCGACGAGCACAACTCATTCTTCCGCCTCTACGCCTTTCAAAGAGAGAGAAAGTCCTTCGAAGCCTCGACAAAGAAAAAGGTCCACGTCCTGTTCCCTCATATCTGCCTTCAAGCAGCACTTCACAATGACGGGCGGCGAAAAGACCATATCTTCGCGTTCCTCGGCCGGATCTCGCTTGTCACGCGGTCTGCTGATTCGGTTCAATTTTAGGTCAGCGCTTAAACTTCCTGATGAATTTGGATTATGGTCGTAGTTGCGCTCGGCCGATTGAAACCTCCGAAAAGATGTTTTTAAATGAACAGCGCTTAACGAAAGTGATATTTCGAAAACACTACTTTTGTTGAAGGTGGAGGGAGACGTCGGCAATTGTGGAACGCCTGGGTTACACGCTGAAGATCGCGAAAGGAAAACACCTCGAGAGAACTTGTCAAAAATAATTTATGATAATGTAATGTTGGGATCTCGACCATGAATGTAGAGGCTCGGTTGTTTTTAATTTGTCGTGAAGTTTATCTAGCTTTCTGATCGCCCTGAGTGTTAGAGCGCGTCTCTTTAACACTCCTTTGTTCTGTGGGATACTTTATGTCATATTCATGTTCTCATTCAATCAGACTAGAAAAAATACGGCTGTAAAGAAGTAACATTCTCCATTTTCCTTGTGGGTTTGTACTGGCATTTGCTTCGATACCTGTTTCTTATGCCATCTTGCTGGGCGAGATGAGATCGTGATTTACCGCGAGACGCTGTGTCTCGATGTGCTAAGTAAAATGTAATCAGACGGACCTTCTCGATCGCCTCCCGCCTCGGTACCTCGTTCACTTTTTGCCTCCCGCAATTAAGTGCTCCTTGACTGATCATTCCCCCCTCCCCTCACCCAGGGCTCCTGCATCGCCGAGGCAATGACCTCTACAGTTCTGGCCGCGATCTCAGCCTTTCTTGCAATATGCACCGTGGAGTTTCCGCCACACCCTTAGACCGCCTGGGAGCAGAGTATTTCTTGAGAAGCTACTCGTCGCTCATCTGGTTGAATTTTTCAGAAATTGTAGCGTCATTTGCCGTGTTTATAAGAAATCTGCTCGCCCCTACGAAGGAACTGACACGTTCTTTAGCTTGAATTGTCGTTTCCAAGACTTCGTTGTCCCCAATCTGTGAGTTTCTGCTGCGATGGATGAACTGCGATGAAGAGTCATGAAGCCAATAATGAAGTCGGCTGTCCCAGCTTCGAGGGATGCTTGAAGAATTGTCACCCGCGCGTTTCGGCGTCTGTTGTCCGAGTATCGAACTCGGCTTCGTTAGTTCCGGCGGTTGGACGTCGGATTCAATCCAACGGACAAGGGTTCTCAGCACGGACGTTCCTTCGTGCCAGCTGGCAGAATTCAGTTGCAGCGTGAACACTGAACTTCAGTGTTTTTAAATAATTGTTTCTAGTAGTGACAACGCGATTCTAAACGCACTGTTTAACCCCGTCTGTTCTCTTCTTTCATTCGTTGATTTCAGACAGTTTCAAAACTTAAATTGTCATTATTTGGTAAAGATAAAGACTCTTTGGTACAGAATTTCTTCCTTGTGCTCTGGGTTTCTTCACCATCAGTACTCCAGCATTACTCCACATGGGATATGAGGTTTTTACGGCGGTGAGGCTGATGTTCTCTGGCCCTGAAGATGGAGGCAGTATGTTTCTCCGAAACTTTAGCTTCTACCAACGAGTGAAACTGCGCCAAAACCAAAAAGAACAACCCCACTAATATGCCACACCTCCATTTCACTGCCCTTAACTAAGGGGAAGGAAGCGGCAAGTTTATCACAATTCTGTACTTGAAGAACGTTTTAGGTGCAAACTCCAGCGTCAGTGCGTGAACAAGGTGGACATCGATGTTTCTAGCGAATACTTACGCAATAATACTAAACACGTGTGTCGTGCACTGATATTATTAATGATCTGTGTCTTCTGACAGATATCGCTTTGTCCGGTCCAAACCGACAGAGTTTTCGTTCGTTTCGTGAAGCAAAATGTGTAATTAGCATATTTGCAGTGAGACTCGACTTGTTCCTTCCTATTTGCAGTTAATCACTCAACTCCATAGAACAGAGTTCTATAGAAGTTGATAGTCAGCCAGGCGGTCAATAAATCTCTTCCTTCTATGGAACCCGAAAGCACATTATCGTGCTCGCAATGGCCGTGTGCTGAGCCAGCTGAATCCAGACCATCTCTCGCCCTTCCGCTTACGTGCTGAGGTCACTGCCAAACTTTCGTAACCGCAGTCAGCTTTTCCGAAATACTGGATGTCAATTATTCTCCGGTGCGTCATGAAACGGGGTTGGCCTAATTGCTTGCATGTCTAGCCTTAACATGCTGGGTGTATTACATGTCTGTCGACCCATCTGAATACAGCAGGATAAAACTTATGTGGAACCGTGGGCCTGATTTGTATCCGCATGTTGATAGTTACGTCAGCCGGTTATATTTGTTTTAATTTGATCTAAAAGTACGTCATCTTTAATTGTTTTTCAGTAGAGAGAGTTCTTGAGTCGAGTTTTTTTTTTATTCATTTGCTGTAAGAATTGGGCTTTGAAAGTGAAGAACTTAAAACCTTTCTACAGAAAAAGAGCTGAAGTGTTTCACCGCATTTCGGTCCCCTTGGACTGCGCGCTGAAGGGTCAATATATCGAAATTGAAATGTCGGCTTCACCTTTCTTCCGCGGTTTTTCTTTTCACATTCATTGTTATTAAATTACTTTTAAACAAACTTGTCAGCTTTCTTGCAATGAGGTCATTATACCCTCGAGACTTGAATCTGTTTCTGCGTTACTGTGTGTTGAGGATAATATTAAAATTTAAGTTAAGGAAACAGCGTGTTGAATGGATTCACCTGGTTAAAGATTTGGGTCCAGTGGCTGGACCTTGTGATCACGGCAGATTCCATGAAGGCGGGGAATCGTTTGACTAGCTGAGCGACTGTCAGCTTCTGAGGCAAGATTTTGGTCCTTGGAACTAGTCATTTCGTTGTTGGTAGAGATCTTGCGATGGACCAGTCTTCCATCCAGGGATTTGAGTCTTCAGTCAAGTGTGTTTTGTTTCAGACCTAATTCTGAATCGATACAGAAAGCTGTTCGCTAGAGAAGAAGAACTTTGGTGCAGCTTTATCGTAGGAACCATTTGGATTTCATAGGTTCTGTACTCTATGACATTTATACGAGAATCGTTTGCAATATGAAGGGAGGGGTATCGTATTTGTTGCCCGGAATAGAATTTGATGCTGCGAAACCATCAGCTCTCCCCTTGTTCGTGATTAAATTCATGTCACCTCGTTCTTTGAAATCTTTTCCCGTGTTCTGAAGCTCCCCGGCATTAGGCGGTACCTCGCGCTGACGTCATGCATCGTGCAACCTTTAATTAACTTCTCAGAGAACTGTACTTCAAGAAAGAACTTTCTTAACCTCCTGTTTCAACGTGTTTAATTAATGTAGTAATATGCATGGCAACGCTCAGTAGTCGATTGTAGTTTAACGGGAGCTGTTTGCCGTGCGGAAAAAGTATATGAATTCTATGCGCTCCAGACAATGGGGTAGGTTGAACTGTTATGGTGTGGGAAGATCGTAGTTGATATTTCTCGGGAGTCCATGTTGGAGGGATTGACCACAAACTCACTTAGAGTGGGCGGATTCGTTTCCGAAGGCAACATTGTCCCGCCTCTGCCCATTTCATGCGAAATGTTTTTACAATATCCACTTCTGTTGTCTTCTCTGTCCCTAAACCCGCAGTCACTTCCATGTTTTCGACTAGATATTACAAAAGCGATGAATATTCATTAGGGCCGGTCTTTCGTAATGCGTCCTGAGATTCGAAATTGAAATTTTATGTAATTTAAGTAAACTTTCCTTTTAATTCGCTTCCAAAGGCCCATAACCTTCTGGTAGCGTTAATATTTATATTTTAATACGTTATGAGAGTCTCTGCACGTGTATTAGGTATATAATGCCTTTAGGCGTACGTCAGAAGTTTTTCCCTCACGAGAGGATTGATTCTATGCAGCATTGCTCTTGAAGCTTCAACACAAAACTTTTGAACGACGAATTACGTTTTCTCGGAAGAAGTTGGAAGGTATTACACATGATTGAGTATGAATAAAAATAAATAAAATATCGTAGATTTAGTTAATGGAACAATAAATTAGTGAAAGTCTTATTAGAATTTTAATACCAATGTTTTATTGAGAATAAAGGAGTGTCTTTTAAAAACTAACTACGCGTCGATATTGCTGAATGTCTGCATTAAAACTAGCCTTTACATTGCATTCTTTCAAACAATTTGATGTATCAGTATTGCTTGCCTGTATTTATCGATTAATGTGAAACTTTTCCGAGTGTTACTAGCTTTAGTAAATGTAAATACTGAATAAGGTCGAATTCAAATTTGCTTCGACAATCGACAGTGAATTCAGAATGAACTTTGTGAAAAGTTTGTATCTGGAGACCTGTGAAACGAGAACACTTTATCTTTGCGCCCTGCAAAATAAAATAATATTCGGCACAACTCGTTTTGTCGGTGGGCTAAACGTTCGTGTAAATTTATATAGACGTATATTTGAATTTCACGCGGGATTTCGACTGTCAGAAAAGTAGAGAAATAGTTCAGGCAGTTTAAAATATTCTTTACTGTGTCAGAAGTGCTGTACGGTTTTCTATTAAATTTGGGAAGATGAATTTCTGCATATATTTCTGGAAGAGTTTTCTGACTCGTGAAGTCAGAAGCGCCACCAAATTCTGTCAGCTGGTAGCCATTTGATTCTTAGCTCATCAAAATTGTTTTGGTGCCTTAACGATGCTGAAATTTTGGTTATGTTTTAGAAGGAATTGGTTTGTAATGAAGTCGGTGAGCATTTCTTGCTTCCAAACATTTCCACCACTGACAGGGGCAAAGACTGGCGTTGCTCGTCATCGAATTTGAGAGTGTGTACGACTTGTGACGCAGACCTCGTCAGACTTTAATAACGTTCAGTAATCAGCGTAATCTGCAGTGAAGTCGAGATCCTTTACCTAAAGTTGGGTGAATTATTTGGTGGTTTGAACTTACGCCCTGTGCCCGCGGGGGATGCTTTTGGAGTAATGTGTGCGTGAGAGAGCACGAAACTCGGGGCAAACTGAAGAAGCTGAAGGAGAACGCGAAGAGAGAAGAAAACGAGCCTTGAAGTTTGTGTCTTCCGAAACTTGGTCCTGTGCAGTTGATTACTGATGCTGCAGTTAGTCCCGACTTCTCGTTTTCCTGCTTGAGCTGTGGTAAAAAGAATCAACGGAGGACGTTCAGGAGAGACGGAAGGCGACGGTCGGAGGTGAGGGGCGAAACTTGAAATCGAAGTTCGACCTCACCAGAATAAATATCTCATTTTCAGTCGATTTACTTGGCCGACAGTCTTCTTGCTACGTATCGTTCACAGGGCTGTGATGTTTAGCTGCAGGCTTCGCTATAGAATTTCCCTTAACAACGTGATATGTAGCCTACGGATGATATTTCAGATAAGCACTGCAGAGCGTAGCTGATGAAGCGTCGTGTAATAAACATCTCGAATTCCCCCTCGCTCTGTTTATAAATACAACGATATAAAGTGTATAAATATCTTGAAGGGAAAGTTTAGTGCATTACTTTTTTTTAAATATGTCATAAAAATGTAACGAATCTCCAACCCGGAAGTTTTAGAGTTAAGCAGTTTCTTTTGCTGAATTAATTTCTCTGTCCCACGCTTAAGAATGTTGAGAAAGAAATAAACGTAAGAAATATAACACGTCGGTAAACTTCTACCAGACTACACGGCGCAACAACCCTGAAGACAGCCATCTTCACTCTCACCGCCATGGAATCCTCAAATCCTTCTAGATAGTACATGTTTTGTTAATGATATCCGAAGGCAAAAATAGGAAACATAAATCCTCACTTCCTTTTAGACGTATTTGCGATGCAGCTAAGCCCGTTTGCCGAAGTCATTCTTGAGAATCAAAGAGTCTTGGGTTTAGTCAGAAAATTCCTGCTCTTTTATGGAACCCAAAGATTTATTATAGTGCGCTGATGCTGGACCTTAACATGAGCCGGATTAATCCACCCAACGTAATCACATCCTGTGTCTTAGAAAGACCCATTATAATACTCCCCACCTGCGCCTGGGCCTACGAAAGGTTTTCCGTATGCATTTATATCCCCCGTACGTGATAAACGTTCTGCCAGGCTCATCCTATTGTAATAACAGCGTAGCCGATTGTGAAGTAGCTAATTAGGACATTGAAGGCATTTGGACAGAGGAATTCATCACATGCGAACGATTTTAATTGGTTTGCCTAATTTATGGCGTCTCTACTAAACGCATTACCTGCTGATGGTTTGAACTGGTCGTGGGCGTCGCATGTTTGGGGGTTTTCCGTTGACCTTGGGAAAATTGGAAATCGTTCGCATTTCCACACACGAGCATCGAACACCGGTCTCGTGCGCGGTAATAGTGGCTTGCTTCTACGTCATGCCATTTCAAAGGTTTTTTTGGTTTTCTGACCCTATCAAGTGGCTAATTCAGGACGTCGGTCGCAAATTCATGTAATATTTATGTAGAAATGAAGGCATAATTACTATAATAAGGGTAAATGTGCAAATTTACATGACTTCAGAGATTTTTGTATGTGTGTGTGTGTGTGGGGGGGGGGTTGTGTGGCCTGGTACTTGTTTGGTTAACCACGCAGCCTCAACAGAATGTCGAAGTGAAAACATTTCCATGGAACTGAGGCAATTTCGGACACTTGAAGAAATTTGCTTGTCGAGCGTGGGCATGCGGAGGTTGGAAGACGGGGCCCTGCCAGAACAGAGCCAATTTTTGTAACGTTTGTAATGATATTCCGTGGAAGTATACATTAATAATACGGCAGAGGGAGCAAGTATTTGATTTGTGATAAACAGCATAATTTAACTGAAATATTTTTGAAACCTGTTAAGAATATTGCCGCTTCCAGCTCGTTTCTCATTTTTTAGTAAAATATCCCGTCTCATTTCACAAAAAATTCTTTATAGAAACTGTTTCCACGTATTCGACAAAATTTATAGACCTTCTTATAGCTATTACAGAAATCAATAGGCCTTCATGTGCATATATCTTGACTTCATATTAATGTCCTAACTTGTGTCTGCGTGGTATCAGGGAAACGTCATAAATCATCCGTATGTTCCGTGCGTTTCTGTAGAGTTCCGAGCGGGAAAGAAACTCTCTACAAATCTAAACTTTTTGGCTAAGTTCGTTGTCTCTTGCACTTGAATTCCTGCCCTAGTTTCTTCACGTGTCTGACGTCGCATACAAAAAAGATCTCTGTTTCTTCGGGTTTAAGTGCCAGTCGCATGGTTTATTCTTCTCAAATATTATTTTAAATGAACGAACCGAAAGAAATGTGTCGTCAAATGGGGCGTCGAGAATGTTCGCCCAACAGCTTCATTCTCGATGGGAAATGCAGGTGTACTCTGTGACACTTGTTGTTACGTCTGCCTGGTCTCCATTTGGAAAATGGCGGAGAATGTGAGAGCGTCTGCATCTCTACGTATCAGCCACGACTTTCCGCCTCAAAATTGTTTTAACCTTGAGTACGCATCGCCGGAATCCATTGTTTATTTAACGACGATGTTCGTATTTTCTATTACTGAGTTCTGGAATATATTTATTATAATAATGACCTCAGAACATGTCTAGAGCATATTGAGTGTTTCGTGGTTTTCTTCTGCTCCTTTCGTTGGATGATGGAATATCTTAATAAAACCCACCCCACCCCTCTCAGCCATAGCCTATAAATGGTTTAATCATCCACCATTCATAGCAACTTCTACGTAATGTATTCGAAGACGCAAAATACAGGGAATGAAATTGAAGTTTCTTATATCGTTTACAGCCTCCATGAATATGCCTTATTCCTGCTTTATCTTGAAACGTGGCTCCATCATTGGAGAATTGCAATAAAAATTCAAAATTGCATTCAGGAGCGGATTGAGAGGAGACTGGATTTCGAAAAAATTGTTTGCTGCCTCGCAGTGAAGAGAATTTTGCCTTTATTTCTCAGACGTAATGACGTAAAGAATGAAATATAAAACTATAATTTTGCGTGTTGTTTTGTGAGGATGTGGCCTGAATCCTTCTTTTCCCGCTATAAAGGAAGTTGAGGCGGTCTTAAAATGAGGAAATGTTAATATTTTCTTCTCATAAGGGATTTTATTTCCCTCAAAATTTTAACGCATTTCCGTTTCTGTGCTGCGTGAAGTATAACAAGTCACAACTGCTCCGATTCTACCCTGCAGTTAAGAGGAAGTACGTTCCTTCTGTGATCAAACTGTAATGATCTGGCGCGGCGCGACCCCTCAATTGTTTTTAAGAGGCGGCAACAGCAGGTGGAAGGCGGAAGGAGGCGATGGAAGGAAATAAAAAAGAAAGAAAATGGGCCGAGAGGAGTAGAAAGCGAGGAAAAGAAAGATCTATCCTCTGAGGCTGACGAAAGTGATTCATTCGTTATTTTTCATTGCCTTTTTCGGAACTATATTTGCTATACACCGAATTTCGGGAGTTGACTCTACTCGTTTCGGGTTATGATAACAATAGACACTGCGCGAAATAATATTTAATTACTGCAAGAATATATTAATTTTTATTAAAGTTGACGGTGAATTAAAAGTTTGTGGTCTCCTTCCCGAACTAAGGCACGTGGATTTGTGAGGGCAGCGCGCAGTCTCCTGATGGCGTAGAGCCCTTCGCTCGGTCCAGAACCTCTGTTCTCACATGAGTGGATCTTTAATGCATGGCTGACTATTGTTCCTCAAACTCTCGGTGATGTCGCTGTCAAGTTTTGTGGCCACTGAAATATTTACAAGTAGCGAATGCGAAAGGAGCTCCAGGGGGGGGGGGGGGGGGGAGTTGTCAAGGCACTATCCTGTCCAAACTGTTTATTCCGGTGACAAGACGAAGGAGAGTTTTTGAAGCTGCAGCCACGTCATTCAGTTCGAGGCCCAGAGCACGTGAAATACTTGTCTGCAGCGAAGACAGAACCGAAGCCGAGATGCGTCACTCGAGGGCAACATTAACAGAAAAACTCTTCTGGTAATTCTCAAATTCTTATCCTCGGATGATTCTGTTGTTTTATGATGGACGATTTTTTGTTCATGTAACGACATTTTTCAGCTGCTTATGTTATGGAGCGTCAAATGGTAAGATAATTTGGAAAGGAAGTGATCTTGGTTTACTGCTGAGTTACCAGAAGGCCACTTAGCTGGAGAGACTGAGAAGAATCACGGAACACGTGAGGAATAATCGGAGTTTGTCCGTTTGAGCTCCAGAATGTTAAGGAGGAATGTTAGCCACTCAACTCGTGACGTTTAACACTTTTACGACAATTACAAGAAAAGAGCCCGGAATAATTCAACGCCGATCTTAGTAGGAGACGATGTCTGTGTCCTCAGGACCCAGTAACAAGAAATGCGCCCACCATAAATTACCTGAAGACGAAATTAATGCATTTGGGCACTGCTCTTTTTATTGTTATTGGAATATTTGCCTTCATAAGAACAAGTGATCAGTTGATTTTGTGAACCGACTCATTCTGTCCGTGGCATTCTGGTTTTGCGCTGTCTGGACCAACAGGTCAATATCAGAGTTTAAAAGAACCATTTTCTTCACCGCCCAGAGTTCTTCAGGTGTCGCGATTAATTCTTGAACCATTTATTATATTCTTTTAGAGACAAGTTTCTCTGGTTTGAAAAAGGCAAAATTAACTTTAGAACTTTACAGACTTCCTGAAGTCAGAGTTCTGCCTGCCCTGCGCGCTCTTGTATTCTTTCTGTTCCGAGGCTTGCCTTTATGTTAGCCTCTGTCGTCGTTTTCCCTGGCGTCTCTGCCACCCGCTGTGCTTTCATTCCTGAGAGGAACCTTGCGACAGATTGAGCTTCTAATTTAAGATTAATAAAAATGTTGCAAACCATTAAATCTTGCGAGGTCATTGACTTCGAATTCATATTTCAAACTGTTTGCTGTGGACAACTCAGTCGAAGGAACCTACAGCGTGTCCCTTAACGGATGCTCTGTTAATCGGCAGCCCGAGTTTTCTGCGAACTTTTCATGGATTTCCTCAGATACAGTAATTATAACGATGAAACGTTCAGTCATAATTTTTATTCTGCTTTGATTTTATGAATGCATTGCGTTATATGCGTAGGCCTATTACATTTCCGTCTGTGCTTTAAATGCCGTGTAGTCTACCCAGAAGCCAACCATCGTGAGAGCCTCAGTTCCTAATGAGGCAATAGTTGTTTGCGATTATGGAGGCTGAGTCAGTAGAATGGGTGGAACAGGGAAGTTCGAGCACCTCCTATGGTGTTTCTTATGTTTACAAAGGAAATTCAAAGCCCCCCCTCTCCGCCCAGCTGCCAGCATGAAACAAGACTTCTACATCGCAAGTGTCTGGTGCTTTCAGAAATCCGGTGCATAATGCGAATATCGTGTCCGTCAAAATTTTGCAGAAATTGGACTGTAATTAGACGTGCAAGGTAGTGGGGAATGTTTATGTAAAGACGGTTTCTGAACCGACTCTTGTTTCAAACTTCGTACGAGAACTGAATGCGTACGATGAAATAATTACACGAACGTTTGATATGGGATATTTAACGAAATACCTGGGAAATTGACTTTGTGCAGTTTAATACCCGTACCATATTGTGCGTTCAAAGTGACAACAACAGATTTGTCTGTGAAATACAGAGGCAATAAGCACTGCTCAGCGGTACAGAATTCCGATGACTTGTTTTGGAAATCTGCGTTACATAAACTGAGCTACTCGACACGTCTAGAAGCTTGCAGTAGAATTTTCCTTTTGTAGTTTTTCACATCTTTATTTAACGACTGTTTCTTGAGTAAAAATTCTAATTTACGTCGATTTGGACGGGGAAGGCACTCTCGTACAGGGTACCAGGGCGTAAGGTCATGGTGAAAGAGACGGGCATCGGAGGGTTGCAGATTGAATGAAGGGAGTGGACTCTAGTGAATTCGGCAGTGAACGTTCGTCTTATATGAAATTCGGTTAAATTCTGGACTAGCTGCTCTAGATGGGGCTGATCAATTGATAAAAGTTCTCGTCGTGTTTGGATGTTAAGTGGGCACACATAAGAACATGACACAGGGAGTACGGGTGTGTCCCGAATCCTTTGGAAAGGCGATGACAGAAATTTTCAGCACGTCGGAATAAAAGGATGTTTTAAAGACGTCTCCTTCCTTTGTAGGTAACTAACACACAGCATAATCGCGTTACAAACATTATCTACCACACTGACCGTTGTTATAAGCAACTTAAAAACATGAGTAAGCATCTTAAATGCGTCGTTGTGCTGGAAACAGAAAACGTGACTAAGGACAAGCCATTCACTGTCTGGCGACAGACCGTCCTCTGTTCCTCGCACTCCTACGGACCTTTGAGGTCAGGAGTGCGTTTCGTACCCACCCTGGCTCGTAGCTAGCGGCACGAGTCAGAAACCTTGTCCTTGAACGGTCGGCATGAAGGTGATAGAGGGGCAGATGCCCGTCTTTCCAAAATTTGAGATCCTTGCGTGCGAACGAACCGGTCGGCCAGGGGCCAGTCTCTTCCATTCTTTCGTACGGAGAGACCGCGCGCTCGGACAATGGAAACACGGGTTCGAGTCCCACTCAGAGGCATGGATGTTTGTTCGCATCTTTCTGCGTTATGTAGGACGATGCCTTGCGACGGGCTAATCACCCATCACTTGTCCTAGGACCTTCAAGGACTGCACAGCCACGAAAAAAGAAATGTAATAAAGTAAAATGGGTTTTTAGAAATTGAAGCAATTTAATTGGATGCTGGTGTCTGGGGAGAGGCACGATATTTTCATTCTTGAGAATATAGAGCTGGGTCAATTGAAATTTTTCTGTGTCTCAGACCATGGGTTCGATTATGCCACCTGAAGTGCTAATTGTTCCCTCCAGTAAATAATGAGACAGTGAACAGTAAAGCTGTATCTGCGCTGAATAAAGTGACGATGGGAAATTAGTCTCGATAATAAATGTAGGCCAATAATTCGCTTCACGCCTTGGTCGGTTAAATCCCTGCGAAATTGCGTACCTTCAAAGACGGCGAAACTGCGTCCTTCGTCATGTTCTTTGTAAATATTATTTTTATCGCATTTTATCGCAAGTAATTCTGACCTCCTCAGTGTCATTTGAATCTCATAGAAGTCTGTGTATAGTGGTAAAATGTACTTAACAGTCATTTGAATTATTAAGTAGTCAACTCTGAAAGGAACTTGACTTCAGGCGTAAGATGTATTGACAAAAAAGTTGATAAAGCTTATCATAATTTTTGAGAGCTTTCAATTAAAACGTGTGAATTATGTTATTAATATCAACACGTGCATTTTAAATCTATCTGAAAGCTCATTGCTTTTTAATAACTAATTATAGAGAAATTTGTGATTACCTTATACGTAATGTGTATTAAAATTGTTTGAGTTTTCCATTAAAAATCAACATATTTTGTTGTCCGAACCGGCTATAAAAATGCTGACCGAAAAGATATTTTTTAAACATCACCAAATTTGCAAATTAATGTAATGTATTCTTACTCCTTTCAGCAAAGCTGCACAAAGTAATACAGCACATTTCATCATGTAATAAAAACATTCCATTAGCTGATTCATAATTACCGCCCTTTACAAAAAAAAAAGAGAAGCGCGAATTATAATTGCGAATTTGACTCTGTGAGGCCTTTCTTCACGTTGCTGTACCTTCATTTTCGTAGACAGATGTGTCAATGTGCCAATGTGCCAATAAAAAATGTCATTGTCACTGTCCGTACTGACAGCTACAAGAACGGATTAAATTACACGTACAGTTCAAGTGCCTCGTTTCGGGCTCTTTTTTGTCTGTGTACAGAAATGTTCAAATCTGTTTAAAAAGTAATTAAAAATGGACGCATTATATTGCAAGGAGACCCATTCACAAGTGTGTGCCATTTATATTTTATGTCGAAGAACTCTCGAATTGATATCCTGAATGCATTCCTATAATTACTGTTATTATCAGTCTGAGGCGTTGGCCTCGTGCGTTTGGTCGCTGTGACCGTGGGTTCGAATCCCACTCAAGGCGTAATGTTTGTCCGCGTCTTTCTGTGTTGTGCTGTCCTGCGTGCAGACAGAGGCCAAGGGGTCCTGCCAAAGTCTAAATAGTTTAAGTAACCTTCGAAAGAGGCGGCTGGGTTGTAGAGCCACAGATGATGATGGTTAGTGCGTCATTATCACTGTCGTAAATGATTAAGTTATCGTCACTGTCATTTTCGTTGATTTCATCCGTAATTTGTTTCGCGTGAGCTTAGATGCCAGCTGAATAATTGTAGATTATTTCGTTTAATCGTGGGTATTTACTCTTCAGAATTTAATTAGTGCGTTGTATGCGCGGGTTTTCGTGACAAAGGACGCGGAACGGAGCGACGCTCGTCGTAAATATGACACGACGAGCGTCGGTTCGTGTAGACCTTTTTTTTATTCCTTTCCTGCGTGACCCATTCACGTGCAAACCGTTCTACGATTCAGAGGTCAATCGTTTTAAAATATCTGTCAGGAACACAGAATGTCTCTCCTTTTTCCTCTCTCTGCGTGGTATATTTTAGACATTTGGTAGGACTCCTTGGACGAGTGATCAGCCCGTCGCAAGGCGTCAGGGAAGAGAAATGAAGCTGACTGTCGTCGTCCGTTCCCTGAAAGGAAGAGCCTCGTGGCAAAAGGCTGGAGTATATCAGGACCGTTCGTGGAACTAACTGCTACTCGTGACAATTCCAAATAAATTTATTCAGCTTTCTATTGTGACAGCAAATGTAACATTTGTTACATTAATTTCGTTTTGAAATCGACTGGAAAGAATTATTCCCGTAGTCCGTTAAAAGTTTAATATGAATTTATATCTAGCCGAAACATTGTAGTAATTTGTGAAGGACACACGTTCAGATTAAACCAGGAGGAAGTATAGCAGATGCTGTGTTGCTCAGTAACTCAGCTCGGAGCTCTGCCCGCCAAGATTGATGTTCCTAAGGCGGCGGTGAGATTTGTCTCGACGTCTTCCTTGCGTAGACCAACTCTGGGGTTTACCAATTCCACTATCCAGTGGTTACTCGCGATTATTTATCTAGAAACCTAGTATTCGTCAACACTTCATGGCTTAGTTCTTCGTCCCAGGAAGAATGCATTGTCCCGATCATTAGCGAAGTATTAATTTAAAATTTGACTGTAAGATGTCCAAAAATGTATACCCACTGTTGTGTTTCACTTATCTTGGATTATATATAGTAATGCGTGTCACAACGTGTAAGAATATTGAGCAGTGTGGGCTACGTTTAACTTTGTTGTGTGTACTTCAACAAGAGGTACTGCTTAATGAAGGAATTAAGAATTTTAATAGCTTCCGGTTAATTCTAAGCGAATTTTTCGCAATTTATAAAACTGTTAAATGATTGTCAAAAAGTGTTTTGCTAATACATTTTCACTGAGTTACAGTGGAACGTTTCATGTGTTAAATTTGGAAGATATGTCGCGCGACATTCAACTGTCCGCTGCCTTTAGTGAGATTGACGCATCGACGCCTTTCCAGGCTTGTAGACAGATTAGAATTTAGTTTAAGTGCGTGAGTGCGCAGCGGAGTGCAGCCGATCAGAGCTGTTTTTCTTTTTCTTAAAAATGTGACGGAAGTCAACAAACTTCTAACCTGTAAGACTTGAGGTTTTCACAGCGGTGAGTATGAAGATATCCGTCTTCTGGATTATTGCGCTGTGTAGTCTGGTCGATGTTAACCAACGTTTCAGAGGTCATACTGCCTCCGTCATCAGGGCGATCGCCCTGATGACGGAGGCAGTATGACCTCTGAAACGTTGGTTAACATCGACCAGACTACACAGCGCAACAACCCAGAAGACGGATATCTTCAACTTCTAACCTATTTCTTTCACTAGTTCCACGGAAGGATATCGGGTTTTTCGAATGGATTGAACTTCTAGCCGTGACTGTTGTAGCAGTTTTGGTGTAAGAAGAATGTTGCTTGACATTTACGCACGCTCCAAGTGTTTTCACATTCGTCATGACTGTACAGTCCCATCACAAGGCACGTGAGAGAGAGAGAGAGACGGTGTTTATAAAGGACATAAACAAATTGGCAAAGTCAGAGAAGTGTGTAGGCAAATTTTGACCCCCCCCCCCCCCCCAACCAATTTCATGGGACAGCGTTTGGCAGTACGTGATCAGTTCAAATTGAATTTTACTGAAAACTTTGAATTCCGAAGGCCACGAAGTCCGCTTTTGGGTCGTGCCATCGAATTCTGTCCAGATGACATCTACAACCCTTATTATTGTAAGAAGCTTTTAAATTCTGTTGTCTCACCTACGCCTGATGTTCGTTCCCATGAATTTTTTGAACAATCACAATATCGATTAATTGATTCCTCACTTTGTGACACTTTTCCATCCTCTTTCTGATAATTTTTTTCGCTGTAACATTTTCAGATTTTTATTAAAAATTACGAAACCCCTCGTCATGCAAAGGTAAATAAATTATTAGAACGATCAGATTACTTTATAAACTTTTAGGGGCAAAATGAGATCCCCTTTAATTTATTCCTTCTTCCGCTTATGTTTTCTGACTAAAATCTTGCGTTCCACATGCGAATTGGTACACCTAAATCATGTTCTTACCGACATGCGTTGTCATGCTTCTGAAATTCTCCTAAGAAAACTGACACCTTCTGGGAATTTTCTGTGCATTACCATTTTGAGAGCAAAGTGGAATGAAAAGTGTGTCCTCAAGAATTCACTTCATATTCAGAAATAGAGAAACAGCTTGTGTGTCAGTGGGCCCTAAGACGGACGGACTTCTATTAAGTTGTGGTAAACACTGCCACGGTTTATCTCGTCTTCTGCAAAGCACAGGTGAACACCGCGTCCTTTAAAAGTCCCAAGAGTGGTTTTATCTCTGGTGTGCGCGTGTTCTCGCAATGCACAGAAATGTGTGTGGTTCTGTCGTCTCTTGTGAATTATTGCGCCCATCAACACCGCCGTGGTTCTCCCTTCTCGCGGCCTGGAGATGCAATACCAGGGCACCTGCGGCGAATAGCAATGAGATATTTAATCGAGCCCCGAAAGTCTCGAATAAAGAGACTCGGCTTCTGCACACATCGTAACAACATTGACGTCGCTTTATTTTCAACTGAAGTTGCAATGTCTTGGGCGAAACACGGGACACTCGAATCATTGCTCTGTATTTTCGCGGCGTGTCCCGAGATTCCTTCATGGCGGAAGGTTAAAGGCCACGGAGCATTTTTTAATTTACAGCAGTTAAGCGGAACTCGTGTTTTTCAACTTGTAAATCGTGCGGAAATTTTTTATCACTGTCTCGAAAGCAAAAAGTAGCGAGTACAGACAAACAAACAATTTTTGAATATCTGTAATATTATCAAGATGGCTGTCTTCTGGGTTGTTGCGCCGTGTAGTCTGGTAGATGTTTACGGACGTTTCACAGGTCATTGTTGCCTCCATCATCAGGGCATATGTTGAACTACGCGGCGCATTCTTCAAGGACTTGTAATCCCCAACGACAGGACCACCCTTTGTTAGCTGTCCGTGACTGTTTCTCATTATATTCACAGACGTTCTTCATGTAAGAAACGCATTTTCTCCATCCACGGTCTGCAGACGAGGCGTTCTGTTGTGACAGGGGAGACAATAGAATTTGTCCTATGTAGTGTTGGGGTCTCGTAGGACCCTAGAGCATGGTCACAGACCTCTAGTGAATGATTTCTTGATTACCGCCCTCTATGCGTATATCCGTGATTGAGTTAGGGGCGAGAAGGCACGCGCAGTGGGTTTCTGAAGAGGGAAGTGTCCCTGCTGGGTGTAAAAATGAGTTTTGCTCATTTCGCGCTCAACTGTGAGGTTGTAATTGAATGCCCATTATCACAGATGTTGATGAAATTCAGTGGCGTGTTTCCCCTACAAAGTGGAAAGTTTTGCCAATTCGCGCCGAACAAAAGTTTCCCGAATTTATACCGTACACAGAGCGCGGGACGTGTGATCGTATTAAGACGAGATTCCGGGATGATCACGGCTCCTGTTTTCGCGTATTTGCGTTGAAAGACGAGCGGAGGTGCACATTGTAATCAGCATGCCCCTTCTTCGTCCTTAAAAGATTCCGTTTCGCAACTGCAGAAATCGATCAAGAGATCTCATCGGTGACCAAGGATTACCCGTGGCGAGCCTCGGAGATTCTACCTGTTGACCAGCGAAGTTCACAAAACAGCTGCATAACTCAAGCGCTCTTGTAATTGGTTTACACCTGACCTTTGCGAGAAAAGGAATCGGATTCCTGACCTCGTGCCGTCTCGCAAGGAGGAGGCCGGCTACTCCAAGGTGGAACTTCGAAACCATTGCAGGTCTTGAGGAACAGAGGTGTCACGCCATCACTGGATCACCTCCCTATCGCTTGGAAAACGATAAACGGGGGAATTAGCCCTTTAACCTAGGATTTGAGGTTTTCGCGTCTGTTCGTCTGAAGATGGCTGTTTCTCTGTTTATGTTGAAGATATTATAATGATAAGCACAGAGCGAAGTTTATCCAGTGTCGAGACAACTGCAAGATATTTCCAGGATACCAGAACCCACATTTTGATCCCGAAAACAAGTCATGACGCCTCGGAATTAACCTATTAATAAGGAAGACGCGCGTCTGTCCATGTGATGTTTGAATGGATACAAGTAAATCTCTTTGACTCGTTGTTCTTGACGTAGGCACAAAACGTACCATTGTGCGGTATTTCTTTTTATCCGTGTGGGCGGTTCGCGGAGGGCACTGGAAGATGAACTTACCGATGTGTCCCGTTAGGCGGAATCCCTGTCTTGATAAATTAATAAGTCCATCACTTCTCCTGCAGCCGAATAGCGCAGTTTACAACGGAGCAGGATGTGAATGCATGGGCGATGATAAAGCTGGAGGGAACACATAAAAGATTATGTGATCCGTGACGCGACGTAAATGGACCTCCCCTTTTATTGCAGATAGAAAAAGGATCCTTGCCATCAACGGACGGACTCTGCTTTTTAGAACCATGATACGCACAACAGAAACACTAGCTTCACCCGTTCTTAAATGTGTACCTGTATAATGGGACGTTTCCACTACCCATCAGCCTACATTCAATCCCCTATCATTTTCTACTCCCCTTTCATATCCTGCTGCAGCCCCTGAGAAAAGCCAGGAAATGGGGGTAATTTTTTGTTTGTGTGATTCAGTGCTTGTTTCTATGGAAACAAAACATCTCTACCTCGGCCCTGGTGACGCTGGAGCCCGTGATTTGTGTCCCTTGGGGCACGGCGTCATGTAGGTGGACCCCGCTCATTCCGTGCGTTGTTATTAATACGAGGCTTTGATCTCCATGACGCCTGAATATGTAGTTATTTTATCACAGAGATAATTAGCAGATCGAGGAATGGAAATTGGGTGGGAGGAAAAGAGAAACGAGTCGATCTCGTCCGATTCTGAAGTTCTTTAGGACATAATTCCAAACTTTCCACGAATACAGTTGATGGTGACATCTGGATTCAAACCTGGTGTCATCCTGGTTGAAATTAAACTGTAATTGTTTAGTCGGCAAGGAGTAACGTCTAAGGATTGCTTTCTTATGGGACATTACGCATTGTAATGACGTATAAAGTGACCAGCGTTTCAGTGTAAGGGAGGTCATAGCCCCGTCGACGGAAACAAAGTGAATGTAAGAATATTCGTGATCGTCATTAATTTGGTCTGAGGGGTTGTCTAGGATTCGATAGCAAACTCAAATATTTGTTAAAACTTTGCATACCGTGTTGTCCTCACAGAGCAGAGTCCCTGGCTCGATTCTTGGCCGAGGCATCGACTATCCAGCTACATAATTCTCAAAATTACAGGAGGTACATTTGAAACACTTCTGACCTCAGCCATTCCAGCTCCCATCTTATTTAACGACGAACGACGTCCACAGTTGAGTTTGCACCATTTATATGTATTAAGCAAATTGCACACTGCCTGTTACGGAGGTCTGGTTTAACGCCTCGGCCCTCCAGGCAAATGCCGGGATAGTTCTTTGAATTAGACCACTAACGCATTCTTCCGAATCGTATATTATCATTGTCTCATTTGACGCTGTATAATATGAGCTACTGAAAAAGCGTCGTTAAATGAACTATAAATAAGCAAAACTCTCTAAGTGTGAGTGGAGTGTTAACCTCTGTAAAGGAAACACCACAATTTCTTTTGATTCAACAGCTGAGTGTAGTCGAAATGGGCTGGCGAGCCTTGGAGTGACTCCACCTTCTGAATTACTGTAACCAATAGTAACTTAAGCTTTGTCAATTTGAATGGTAGGCGGTTTAACTTCGTTCTAGAATAACCGGACATGGACGCTGTCTCGCTCACACACTCGGCTGGGGCTGTAATGAAGAGTACTCCTTCGGTCAAAGGCTTCTGCACTCAAGCGTCCATCTGATAAGGCTAAGAGCAGTGTAAGTTATACATAAATAGTGACGCGGCGGGGGATCTGGTGAGCACCCCCTCTATCACGGTCGCCTCTTAAAGTGACCTGAGTCGATGGTAATATGGACGTCACTGTTTAATTAAATAGCCGTCACTGGCAATTCCACTTTGCGGTGCCAGAAACCAGAGCCGAGAGACGGCTGCCTGCTTTTGGTCGGATAAGGACCGAGCCAACGCGCATGGTTGGTCGCACCTCATTTTATGGTCCACACAGATGTTCTCTTAACTCTTGACAAAGCTATTTAAGTTTGAAGCTGCGGATGGCGCCGAAGTGGTCTAAGCTCAGGGCATTTCTCAAACGCTGTGCACCGAGACTGACAAACGAGTGGTCCTCGAGTGGGCTTCGGCGATGTTTGTTTCTTGAATCAGCCGATGGCCGCTCATTTCGTTAAAAACACCACGCGTCTTATGCAACCCGAAGCTCTCTCACTGTTCTCTGGACCCTATGATGAGACTGTGGAGTCCAGTCCACATTATTACACCCTAATTGTTTAAAATCCATTTTAATATTATTCTGTCATCTATGCCTTGTAACCTGAAGATATATCTTCTCTTGGGGATTTATGACCTAAAAATGAACTTTTTTAGCTCCTCGATATGTGGTGCCTCATCGCCCTGATGATGGAGGCAGCAGGGACCTCCGAAACGTCGGTAAACTTCTACCAGACTACATGGTGCTACAACCCAGAAGACAGTCTTCTTCATATAAATAGCTCAGTCTTTGCCTGGAAGGATTTTTAGGCTAATTTGAGAGAAATTTCGTACTCGTAACTCAGTCAAGTGAATGTGTTACGTCGTTTGGTAGCTGCGTTAAGAAAGTTATGGGTTTCAGATTGTAATTACATTTTTATTCTGGGAGGCCTTTAAATACTGTGATAAATATTATTTTAACAGGCACCATATATTTCCCTTTAAAGTCTAAACCAGGTAACATGGAGATTACAAATGGGCCCCATTTGGTAATATTTGATAATTTTTTGTGCTCTAATTTAATGTCTGACGTAACTTTGAGCCTCGTGTCTCTTTCAACACTTCCCAGACCGTTTTTACAGTTGCGTGAGAAGTGTAATTGAATAATTCCCTGCAGGCTTTCTGTTGACACAGGGAAAATTGGGGCGCATGTTGAATGCAGGAGGGAGGTTGGCTCGTCTGTTTCCACCACGATTGACTGAGTCTCGTAGCAAACCGCGTGTCAATATTTGCAGACCAAGTCCGGGTGGTTTTCTATTCTTGTCTCGATACTAAATTACTTGTAATACCTATAGAAATTATAGTGCCATGCCCCATGATTGGCAGGTAATATACGTCTTCATCAATTATTGTGACTGTAGAGTCAGCATGTGCCACTTCGCCCTCGATTCTTGCTTACAAAATTAAGTAGCCTGCGTTCTGGTGAGGGGCCACGAGGGCCTCGTAGTCGCTCAGGCGATTAGTCCAGAGGCCGGTGTTGGTTTCCAGGCTAGTCCTGCGGCATTCGCGATTGCACTAATAACAGTAAGAAGTTGTACGAATTGTGGGAAAGGTGATATAAATTTGTGAATAAAACAAATGAATGAAGACTCCCTTAAAGGGTTTTCAACTTCTATACCGTGGGTTTATGTAATTACTTTATTCTTGGGCATACGAAGGAAACATCAAAATTCGGTTTGTCGGCAGTTCTTAAAAAAAATTTCGCTGTCTTCATAGGCTAGCCCAGAACCGAAAGACGTTTTTTCCTGGCTGTTTCAGAGAGTTGACTGCTGGGAAATGTACTTTGAAGGTGAGGAAAATTACATAATCAGAAACTTTATTAATAGGGTGTTGATGACGTTGTTGAGACGACTAATTACAGAAGACCCAGAACATTTAGTGGGCAGTTTTACTAAAATCTTTCGGAACATTCCAAGTTTAGTGAATATCGGACAAAAAAATACGCACGTTTCCCTTAGACTTATTCGCGTTGACCTCAGAGACTCTCGTCAGGCACCCCGTCTGTATAGCCACATGGGGAATCCCCGTGATGACGAAATGGCGCAGATAGACGGGTGCCAGACACGTGGCCCACGCAAATGTCATTATTCTCAGAAAACTCTTACGTCACTGCCGACATTCTCCGATGTCGGAGTTCACGTGTTGGCGGAATAGGCATCCTGCATGACTACTTATGGCAACCTAACAAAAGAGCATTCATAAACCGAAGACAGAGAAAACGCCTCAGAACTAATACACTGTCCCATCGACGTCGAGGTCTCACATGCGACGTCCTGCTACTACAATTTCGCCCTCGTTATCGAGACTTGCATGCTACATGCCCGCACTAACATCTTTTTTTATTTAATTAATCTAACGTTATTTTTGTACAAGTTTTTTAAGTCTCCTGCACATTCTGGTTAAATCGTGGAACCGCTCGTTTCCAAGCTCTCCGTGTTTATCCAAGTAATGTGTGGCCGCCTGTATGTTTTTTCCCCTTTCCTTCAGACGGTCGAGTATTTCTGAAAGAGGAAAACTTTGCCAGCGCATAAAATAGAGTGAAGAGTATTATAAGTTTTCGAAACTGAAAATGGAGTTCGCATCCCCCGGATCTCAGATCCACGCCGTAGTTACTTTAACAGGAAGTTTTAACTACGTCGTATCTCAAGTGATCGCGAATGTTTTTCAAGAAGCATCGGATGAATGACACTTCTTTGTGTTCTTGTTAGGTGATTTGGATACGCGCGTCTTAAATGTAGTTTGCCAGTAAAGTGACATCAGGTGGGGGGGGGGGGGGGTGTCGAGTAGATGTTTCGGGTGTTTCTGACTGACTTCATCCAGTCACTGCATTCGTTGCTGCAAGGAGGAGGGCCATTCTGAAGGCAGTTCCGTCTTACGAGGTGACCCGGTCCATTTTTACGCTGCTGTCCTGACGGTGGTGGTCCCCCGTCTGACTTCCTGGCCCAAAATATTAGGTGCTGGCAATGTGTCGTTTCTTTGGAAAACGCAATTTCATTTCTCAGTTTCTTATTCTTTATGCATATCATCAGATGCCAAATTGTTTCCACGTAAGGTTTTGAGAAAATGTGGTCTGGATTCATCAGTGTCTGCGAACATTTGCGTCATGCATTTGCCAGGGGATTTATTGACCAGCTGAGCGACTGTGTACATTTAAATAAGGACTCTTTTCCGCGGAGTTATCTGGCTCGTCTGTGCCGGAATTAAGCCCGAGGAGGCGTAGACCCCCGTATACACACACACATGAGAAGGAAGTTCAACGCTGCGAACCATCTGTGTGAAGTAAAAGCCGATTTGATGGATGTTTGCTTTTATGTTTCCTTGCTTTCCCGTGGTACTGAAATTTTTTATAATCTTATAGGAGATGGCAGTGCGCGATACATGCTGTACCCTTGCATCTTTCACGAACAGATGAAGCTCTTTACAGGAATGTAAGGAAGTAGACCAAGAAGGAGAAACGGTCGGTCTAAACCCTGCAGCACGTGATGATGAGTATCCTGTTAGTTGCCAGCAGTAACATTTGCTGCTACATTAATATTACACTTACAGGAATCTTTTCCACGGACCCACAAATTATCCAAGGAGGATTTATTGCTTGTTTCCCATATATTTGCCTTCTCCATCCACGTGTACGCATCAGGTATTGATCTCCGGTCCGTATGTGGCATGGGTTCCAACCCAACTTTCTCGTCTTAAATCGCTGACCTATTAATCATTAGGTTTCTTCCCACTTTCCTTGCTCTCTGCTCCATTCGGGAGTCTTTCTTCGTCCATATTCATGACGCATCTGAACATTCCCACAGATTTAGAGTCGTATCAACGTGTCACAAAGCTGAAATTCGTCGTTGGGAACCACTGACTTTTCTCCTTTGGATTTTCCAATATCATACCCGACCGTGATATACTGCAGCTAAGTAATGTGGAAATTCATAAACTGTGCCGGATGATTGAGTGTGTGACAAAAGCCGAACGGCGTTAGGATAAATCAGCGACATTTCATTGGCTTTTCACATGACATATGACGGTATAAAAATTGTCCGACTTGTGCAAAGTAAGAACCTGTTTGTGTCCACGTTGAAATGGGAGGTGTGTGGCCAAATTGACAGCGTACGCTGAACTGAATTGCACGTGACGTCATCTTTGATCATAATGGTTAATTTAATTAATCATTACTATAATGAATGTATATTAAAGTGAGATTAAGCCCCTCTCTGCAATTGATTGTTATTGTTTGTCCAGTAGATTAACACAAACAGTCTGTGCAATTTTATCGCAATTTTTTTTTTATAAAACCCAAACATTATTTTGCAATATTTTTGCTGTTACGTAACGTGGACGTTGGAATTGTCCAATTGAAATTGAAACCTGAAATTTGTTCCAAAACTTTCATAAATTCTTTCATATTAAATTAAATTAAAATTGGGCTATCCATTTTCGAGTTGATTTATGTGTACGCTGGCGGATGATCACGCCCTGCGTCACAGCTGCTGGTCGGTAACTCGCATTATTTTTCCCACCACGATTACGATACTGAAGTATTAACGGGGGACATCACTAATCGTTGTAAATTAATGATTTTGTGATTTAGTGAGTTGTTTTAATGCGTAATTTGAATAGCACGTGTTCTGGCTGCAGTAACTTTGTAAATTTCACAATGCTTCTTGACAGAAAAATGATTAATAAATAGTTAAGTTTTCATGCCCAACCGCAGTCCTGAAGATGGAGATACCGTGTTTCCTCCGAAACGTCTGTATGTACCAACCAGAAAAAACTTGCGTTCTGGCTTTTGATACAGCACACTAATAATAAAGAATTGTCATCATCAGTGTAGATGAATCGATGGTTGTGATGTCTGAGTGCAAAACAGTCCTAAAGCCGTTACACTACTTGTATTCGCTAATGCTCTGTGGAGCGTAGGTGTCAGTAGGCTTCTCTTCAGCTGTGTGTATTTTGACTTCTTGGTAGAAAAATGTCGTGGATTGATGAAAAGTGGAAGCTGTTGGTGTCACATTTATGCCTGTGGCTGTTTAATCAATTTCTTCGCTACCTCTCCCGTCTCATTCTGCAATTTTTTCCATTTCTCTCTCTCTCTCTCTCTCTGTCTCTTTTTAAATTTTACTTGCTTCCCCCCACACCCCATTTCACTCGTTTACTTCTTCTTCTTCTTCTTCTTTTCTCCGCGAGACACGAGTTCGCCCGCTCGCGTGCGGGCTCGGAGGCCCTCAGTTTCATATCGCAGCTGCGATGTTCCCGTCTCCAGTTTTGTTCTAAGTCTCACTGGATTGGAGTGAGGTAAGAGGGTCGTTTTTTATTTTATCTTCTGTTGTTTTTTCCTCTTTCGTTCGCTTTGGGAGAAAACAGCTGAAAGTGACTTGCTTTATTCTCAGAAACGTCGTGGGTTTGAAAGGAGGCGGTCGTACAATGGTTTTGGTGGATGCTGGGTGAATGGCGTGTCCCCACGGACGCCCTCGACAGACCCACTTGGCACGACACGCGATGCGTGCCACCACGACACGAAAATTTCTTGTTGGGAGATGATGGAACGGCCCGTCCATTAACCTCGTGGTTGCACAGAACCAAGTTGCCCATATTTCACTGACAACCGGCGAATTCACATCCGATCCTAAACCAACAACAACGTAATTTTCGAATGTTGCCTTCTTCCACATGCTTGCAATAAGAAGTAACGCGATCTCTAAAGGTTTGTGACTGTGGTTGTCCGTACGTGTGTTCTTTATGGAACGCGCTATCGGATTATTATGACGCCTATTCCGGCCGATATCGTGCTGCCATCTATCATTGCTCATTCAGAGTATTCGCTCTACCGCACAAGAAATCCAGAACTGCAAAACAAATGCTTTTGGAACTCGGCATGGACTGTATGGCACTGGAGGATAGTCCAGGCTTCCAGTTTCTAATTCCCTGCAGCTGGTAATCGTGACGGGTGTCTGAATGTGTTGGGTGGGACGGCAGTCTTCTGTTACGCCGTCTTGGTCTGTTGTTATGTGCGATGCCGTCTTGGCACATGATTTGGTCTATCCACTCTCCGATTTGTCAGTGGCCTCGCGAACTATTCGACGTGACACTGGGGCATTTTTTGTGGGCTGCAGAGAAAACCGTCTTACCTCCTCCTTCGTAGATTGCATCAAGTATTAAACACTCTTCAGTCCATCGCTGCTTCAGCCATTATTCAGTTTTCCCCGGCCACCTTCGACTTCCTTTGCCAAGTCTAAATGTTCTCCTTAGCAGTTCATTCTACAGTCACATTCCCGAAGCCCATTCAATGCTTTTATCGGAGGTAGCGCGAAGCTAACCCGCCATCTCCTCTTAGTTCCGAGGTTGAGAATGCGTGGAGTTATACCTCGTCTCCCCCTCACATCCCACGGCCTGTGCATTTATTGCTGCTATTATTATTATTGTTTAGAGCGTCATTACAGTTGCACGACGCATGCATTCAGCAGATATGAGGATCGTGGATTCCTACATACAATCCTTAACACCCATTGAAAAACAGCATTCATATTTCAAAACCTAATGCATGCCGGTTGTGATCGGACAGAAGTTAGAGAAGTCCTTTGTGTTCGAAGACAAGGAGCGAAGGCAGACTCCCCTGACATCTTGTTTGCAAGCAGCCCGCTCGTCGCCCTCGGCTGGCTCCCGAACTGAACCGGCCGCGCTACTTTTCGGCGGAGGAGACACCTCGTGACATGTCTAGAATGGCATCCGCGGTCCTCGCAGCATGAGGGGAATGTGTGAGCGTATAAGAGCGAGCTTCTTGCCTTTGAGGTCTTCACGACGGTGAATCCGAAGATGCCTGTCCTCTGGGTTGTTGCGCCGTGTCGTCTGGCAGAAGTTTCTCGACGTTTCAGAGGTCCTTGCTGCCTCAGCAATCATCGCGTTGATGATGGATGCAGCAAGGACCTCTGAAACTTCGGTAAACACCGGATATAGATAAATATTTGACGGAAAAAAAATTATTTCTTCAGGTTGTCCACAGCAATCACCTGCTGAGTACGTCTTGGTTTTCAGACTCCTTATTATTAGCGGCTATGATAAAACACATAATTATGAGTGCCTTTAGCTTGCTTCGATCTCGCGACCATATGGTTGCCGTGTGCTTGTACCGGATGTTAAGAGGTACGGTTATTGGGGTGGCCACTAATTGATTCATAATAACATTTATCCTACGATGTACGATATGTGATGAAACTGTCAAGTGCACACTGAAAAGATGTCCTTACATATTTATGCGAAGGAAAATGCTTTTCTGCCGTGTTGGCCCGCAGCTCTGAGCACCGTGTGCCGGCAAATGCTTCCAGCGGATCATTGTGTCTGGTCCGCTGTGCAGGTGACCCAGCTCGTCTTGGGCGAGGGGAGAAGGGATTTGACCAGAGGAAAGAAATTATAATGAATTTCTCCGTCAGCCAGGTGTCCGACCTTTGTATACTTCAGCTGGAATGCTTGGGACTAAAAATATTCTGCATCTACTGACTGAATTAGGAGAAAAGTACCATTTCTTACTTTGTTAATAAATTATGTGGAACCAATTAACATAAAAGCAGTTTCGTCAGTAATTCCAGCAAGAATACTTTTCCATTAAATATTGAAGAATGACGGAAGATTACGTTCTGGTGCACGTGCTTCATACTCATATACGCGCATTAATTACTTTATAATGAGTGCCTTTGACATTCTAATTTGAGAAACATCTTCAGTCGATAATTTCCTTCGATGTTGGGAGGATTTACACTAATCGTTTTGGTAAAAAAAAGAAAAACAGAATCGACCAATGATAAATTCGAACTTGCCGTCGGAATGTCCATGAGAACTGTGCATAGCGCCAAGCGGTCTGACAACTCCGCGGATGTGTTCCTGCCCTTGTAGTACATTAAACCGCACTCCCTCTTATCCGCCGTCCAATTCGGCGGGATTTCTGTCTCGGTTCACAAATGTATTTGCCGTTGGGGAAATGCCACATCCGACTTTTTGTGACGTCGTCTCTGGTTAAAGCGGTTGAAGGTATCGATTGCCGATCTGGCTGTCCAGGGTTTGGTGAGTGAGTAGGAATCTTGAGTTTCCCGCTATTCAAAGCGAATTCGCATATACTACCATCTTAGAAAGGTCCACGTCCTTCTGAGTCCGATTTGTCCATGGAGACTTGAGAGTCGTTCGAAGGGACGTGGGTTAATTTACGTCTAGACACCCGCCCCTCAAAATCCCTGAAGAGGTGTACTTTGATCGCGCATGACAGGGAAAGATTTACACTTAGCAGAATTAATATAAAGCAATAACAGACGAAAACAAATGCTTACTTAAATTCAACGGCGAAAATTGGCCAGCATTCACCACACGATTACTGAGGGCGCCAGAGGCAGCTGGCAGCTCAGATATTTTCCAATAGGGCACAGCATTCGATGAACATAAAAGGTCGGTGTCCAATGTTACTATTCCTGCCTCATACATTTGTACTTCGTCCTTTATATAAGATCCATACACGCGTCAGTGTCTTTTCGTGGAGGTTTCATTCGCGAGAAAAGTTTGGAAAGATAATTCATATGCATCCTGTAGATTGTCTTACCCACGTGTGGGAAGTGGAGAATGTGGTCTTTGAAACTCTGAGACTGTGTGGCCTCTGGAGAAAACATCGGGCGGGAAGCCGCCCGTCTCCAGAAGGTGGCGGTGATGTCGCTGAGAACCTATCCGAAGTTTTCCTTTGCTGTATTACTTCTTGTCAGGCTCGAGTTCTTACTCGAAGCGTGAAGTATGAAGAGATGTTGGTGGAACCTTTCCTCCACGAGTTTAATCACCAACCAACAGAGAAACGCGGTGTTCTGTGTCATGTCGACCGTAATTACCAAGTTAGATGTTACGAAAGCAACTCAGCAGCTGAAATGGCGATCAGTCCCACACGAGGCTGAACGGTGTTCATCCGGGACACCGGGTACTCTGACATTTCTCTTTCGGAATTCGTTCCAAGCAGCTGAAGGAAGGTTTTGTTTTCGGTGTTCATCCTCTAGTGAGTCACCAAATGACTGACCAGCTCATATAAAGGTGCCAATTTTTTTATAGCGAACATTCAGTTTATGTAAACGCGCAAAATGTTCTGAGGATCTTAGAAAGTATAAATTATTAGGCGCTTCAAAGGAGAATGGGATAAGTTACCCACTTAGTTACTTATTTGTGCCAATGCACCTTTTGCATTGTATCAATTTACACTGTGAGGTTTTTGCAGTGAACCAACAGGGGTCATGAAGGTCGAATATTTGCTTCTCTGGTCAATGTAATAATTAGTTGAATGCCTGAGAAACATATTTCAAGAAAGAACAAGTTTACGCTGTACGAGGAAATGACTGCGTTCGACATTGGAAAAGACAGATGAAATTTGCTCTCAGAGAACAACGGGCGAGGCTGAGTTTGACCACGTGAATGTATAGGAAGTTTCTGTTTACTTCCTTACTCAATAAATTCACATCGTCAGCAGAGAATAGAAGCCGACGTGAGCCAGTTCATTCCAATCCCTTATTGTTTCCCTGTAAGTGCCAGTGGCGATAGAACAGATCATTTTTTCAGACTTAGAACTGATTTCTTTAAAGTTTCATAAATTGAAGGGTGCAAGAAGGGCTTGAAGTAGGATACAGCTTGGTGGGGGGGGGGGCGCACGCATTCGCACAGTCTTCGTAAGGAAATTTTTTGTAACGCAAGTATTGGGAAGAATTGGGAACAGATATGAGGTTAAAATAAGGTTTACTTTAGTTACGAGGAAGAGAAGCTGTGTACACTCTGTTCAGGATTATGCTCGGTGGCTGGCGCTTGTTCTAGCTCCACTACCTGAGAGTTAATTAGCTGTAAACTGTGCATACAAGTAGTCGAGGAGAGATCTTCGCAGTGTAATGGTAGGTAAATATAACGCAAGTAATAGTAGGAAGATTCTCTGTTCCACCTGTGGGCTGTCACCGCCTGCTCCCTCTTTGGCTTCCTTCTTCCAGGACTGAGCTCGTCGTCCCGGGATTAAACACTTTTGTTCCATTTCGCGAAATACGCAAGTTCTGTATTACCTTCGCCGTCCGTCCCGGAGAAAGAAGATTCCGTTTAGATCCGGCACCCGGACAGAAAGTGTTGCTCCCTCTCAACTTAAGTCCGGTGAGATTGTATTTTCTTTCCATTTTCCGCTCCCTCGGAAAAGTGTGCTTGTATGGTAAACTTTACAAAATCTATTCTGGCTTCTCGAAGCTGTGCACATCCTTGACTGTGTAGAAGGCATTAAGCTGTGGAAACAGCTTCTGCTGTTTGCAGTACGGGACTGATCCTTTCTTCCGAGCGACTCGTCAGTTTCTGGACAACGTGCCGTAGAAGAGCCTGAATTCAGGAATTGGAGTAATTGTGTTCGATCAGCCGAAACGCCTTGCATTCTTGGCCATGAATGTAGTCAACAAAGACTCGGCCTTTATCTTCCTTGAAATATTTAACTAACTATGAATTTGAATTCGGTACGTTTAACTCCTTCACGTGAAGCTGATAATCTCGTCCGTTTTTCGCAAAATTACTTGCTTTTTAAGAAAACCCGGATCTTGATTACACTTTTCGTAATAGTCCGTCGTTGGACCCTTTCTTAAACAGATGAATTCAGTTCATATCATCACACTCTACTTCCTCGAAATACATATTAATAATATCTCTCTGTTTCACTCATAATTTTATTAATAATTTGTTAATAGACAAATACTAATTTACAGTGTGCATTGATAATTCATATAATATTTATATATTTAATTACTAGAATTGTATATTTGCACGTGTTCCGATAAAGAATTCTAATTTAGTATTCATGAATTTTTGTTGTTGCGTGATTAGGAATGTGAATTTACATATTTACCTGCTGGATGATTAATTATTTTTAGGGGATTGCAGATAATTTATAATAATGATAGAAGTGATTTTTCATTCATCTGGTTAATTAATTAGACATAAGAGCTATTTATTTAAGCGGTTTTTGAATTAATTGCACTTCATGAATGTTTCAATTTTCGTTATATTGTACTCAATTTGACTGGTGTCTTGTCGTACGGTGTGAGAACTGAAGACATGACAAAATCTTTGTTTGGAATTATATTATGTAAGAGATCGATTAACACGAATTACGAATGAATTACCAATAAGAATAATTATTTTGAAGTGAGATTTTTTTCAGTGTTGATTTTTTTTCCAGTTTTTCTCCCATCACCGAACAGATTTTGCCTAATACTGCATGATCTATAAATCTATGAATCAATAAAATATGTGACGTGTAAGTCGTCAAGTATTGATAGACCTCTGCCTGCTGAATCCCCACCAGCCAGTCAACCACTCAAAAAACTTAAAACACAAAATGCCTTCAGTTATGGGTGCAAATTCTGTGATTCTTCGTATATTTTCTGTTTAACATGTCGATGTTCAATAAGTAACAATATAAGCACATTTGCTAGTGGAGATAGTAATTAATTTAAATAATAGAATATATTTATATTATGGATCGATTTTGGTAATACAGTGAGAGTACTTGTAATGCGGGAAAATAAATGACACTCGTTGATACGGAATGGAAGGGAATCTAATGGGATCAAATTGTAGAAACGAGAAAAGGCCGGCATTCGTACGCACAATAAACACTTTCCTCTCAACTTGGTGACCATTGTCGTCTCATTATTCTGTCACGATAACACTGAATATCGAACAATACTAACTTCCTATGTATTTATCAGGTTCTATTGGAAATTGAAATGACGAATGTGTGAATTGCTATTGAAACGCCGTGGCTCGATTATGGAAATAAACAACGTTTCCTACTTTATTTTGTAGTGTTTTACAGCAGCCGAACTTTCACTCTTGAAATGGGTTATCGATCAATTTCAATTTGCATTCCAATGTGTAAATAGACTATCCGTTTGAATTTAGGACGTGTTGAAATTGATTTCTGTGCAATCTGTACTTGTGGCAGTGGGGGAGATGAATAGGTATTGATGAATCAATAAAGGTTATTTTCGATTAATGGTCACTTACGATCAAAGGTTTAATTCCTGCGTGATTTGAGAAAAATTGTTTCACATAATATTCGTATTTTTTTGAAGGGGTTCATAAACTGTAGCTGGAGTGACGCGTCTCTTGAAATTAAATTTGTGAGTTGTTAAAAATGTACAGAATATTCATCTTGGGTAGTGAGAATGCAGAAATGTTCATAACATTTCTGTGTTAACTTCGCGTATTATAATATGAGAGAGGCACCGCCCCATCAGTGTTTGAAGTAATTGTAAATGACCTTGAAGATGAATTTGCTTTGACTTCCAAATGTCCCATTTCCATTAGTCGAGATGCAATTACAGAAGGATTAAAACACTAAACCGCCTGTTATTTCAGACAATAAGCAATTTCTGCAGTCGGAAAGGCTGTTACTTGCAGCCAATGACGTTGGCTTCTTCCTGGTGTCCCGGAGGTAAAGAAGGGAATCTCCGGATGCCTGTGGGATTATTTCCGCAAACGCTGTGCGTGCTTCTTTTCAATAAAACTGAATAACTTAGGGAATGGGGAGTGGAAAACTAATTTCCAACGCAGTAAAATGTATTTTCTGTTAACATAATTTATACGCCCTCTCCAGGTACAATACAACGTTTGGTGTCCGTGAAATGATAAAGAATTAGCCATCCACCTCGTGAGGTTGGTAAGATTTTGCCTTGTGCTTAATCAGACACGTGGGTTACACGCGTAATATACAGGTCTACATAAAAATGTATATGTTTACATATTTGATATTTGATTACATCTGCAAGTTCATTAATGAGACGGGGGCCGTTGTTTGAAGAATGTCAGGCCCTTGGAAATACGTAGGCCTAGTACTGTTAAAATTTCGACTCTGTCGAGAACACGTTTTCTGCTTTTGACTTTTGGATTTTCTGCATTAGAGGATTACGAAGCTGGATCAGCCACAGTTAGGAAGATTGCCGTGTGTCACGTAAAAATGCAATGCAGACTACGTGTAGAAGCAAGGATTTGTCGTGTATTTTAATCGTGACATTTTATCTCGTAACGAGATTTCGGCGTTAGGAAAATGGCATAACTGAAGTTAAGTGTTTCAGAGCTGTTGAACGTATGATAATTCCATAAAGTCTGCGAGAAATTGTGAAACCTTGAGGCATGTTTAGAGTCGATACATCAGAGGCTCAGATGCTGTTGTGCTTTATATACAGGAAAGTGCGAAGCTTGATCTGTTACTCCAAGGGAAGACGACTGGCTAAACGCGTTTGAAGACAGGAACAACATTTTGTTAGATAAATTTCATAACCAGGAGCTTCGTACTGGCCTTCGCCGTACTTCAACAGGGTTATCAAATCAGTATGGATGAGAAGGTGCAACGTGCAATGAGAGCTGAATAGCCGGCCTACAACACATGTAAATAAAGGACCAGTTGAAGTACCTAGGTATAGATGAAACGATTTTAAATGGTGTCTTAGATAAATAGGTTGGGAGGCTATGGATTGGATTAAGCTGCCTCAGGCCAGTGTCTGGCGTTTGTGAAGAAGGTAACAGACTTTCGTGTTCACCAGAAGGCAGCCTTACGTCGTGACACTTACTCGAGAAAAACAAAGTCTTTGATTCTGGTTGTAAATAAATGTACAAGACTCATTTAACTGTACCTAAAATTTACCTCCGAGTCGTCTTCTGACAAAATGAACACTGCTCCAGTTTTCTGTTTGTAATGAACGCCCATCGTGGCTTCCCGAGGGAAGCAATGCCTGTGATATCGACTTACATTTCGATCCAGTGTCCCGCTCACTGCTGTTACGACATCACCACATCCCTTTATTCGCAACCTAATATCCACGAAGGAATCTGCCATATTGCTTTCATTCTCCACGAAAGTTCCATTCCTTTCTAGAACGCCCAGGTATTAAAAATGAATTGTTTTATGGGAAATTGTACGAAAGATGGTAGCTATCTGATATCATTTTTTTAACTTAATTTTTAATGAAGTTAAGTCATTGTTTTATTTTCCTCGTCCCACAAACTGGAGGGAAAAAGTAATCCTACAGACTTGCTGTCGGTGTCACAGGAAAATCAAATTCAAAATTCATGAGCCTCCTTTAAGTCAATATTTTATCATCGTTCGTGCTCTGTTCCTTTACGTTCTCCGAAACTATTGGTAAATCTGTGATTTTCCAAACCTTTATCATCATTTGCGTGCTTACGTATAGTTCTATATAAGTCTGAGTTTCATGTTTCACACAGACTGAGCGGAACTGTCTTTAACATATATTTACAATTTTTAGACGGATTTAGGAAAAGGGGGGAGGAATAATTTTGGAATTTGAGGTTTTTAACTACGATGAGAATTTGAAATTGATCTTCTGAGTTGATGGCGCAGTGAACTCGCATTGCTCCGGAGGCATTTTGTACTCCGCAATGTTCGAAAGAATTCGCACGCACGCACACCTTAATGAATTCTGCACGAATTAGCCGATGTTAAATCAACGGAGTCGAGGAATCATTAAGCCTTGACGCCATAAATTGGAACTGGTAGTTGACTTATATCAATGCATAGTCGCAAAATATTTTATCATGGCGTCGCGTTCACGTGCAGGCATGTAATTATGTAAATAAAAAGAGTCTCGTTATTTTTATGTCAGACCTCGTAATTATATCCTCAGAATAGCTTTGCTTTAATTAAAAACATGTACGTAACTGGACGTACATGGTAGCCGAGCTAGTGATTTTCGTTTTATTGGCGAAGCCGATTAATCTGTGTAGCTCAGTCCCTAGAATTTATATAAACACACATAAGCAACTGGAGCAATGTGTTCGTAAGACGTTGTTTGTTTTACGTGATTATTTCAGAAATTCCGGTTGCACACCATGAATCTGTGGCATGTCAGAATATAATGTCTGTCCCATAAACTGGGAGCTTCTTCTGTCACACACAGAGTTTATGAAAGCTACAAATGTTTTTGCGTTGAACAGAAACTTAACTTAACTATGAATTCATATTTTATTCCCGGGTCCAGACGAAATTTAATATAAAGTTTATCATAGAGGGTATCAGATAAAGTTTTTTCTGCTTATGAAGTTGGAAACTGAAGTTGAGGCGTGAAACGAGTGACTTATCTGAACAAGTACTTTTGAGTTGGAGCAGGATGACAGGATATTTATTCACAGTTAAGCACAGCACGAAGTTTCTCTGCGAAAGCCAAGTTCTTTCCAGCCTTCGCCTTTCTGTGGTGGTTATTACTTTCGTCTTGTGCCATAAGTGAACGTGTTCATGTAACGACATGAAATGAGAACTATTTATTTGAGTTATCTGCTATGATTTAAAATTTGTTTTAATAACAGACGAATTATTTAGAATTTTGATAGAGTTGGGTCATTTTTGTTTTTATATAAGAATTAACTAAATCTCGGGTCAAAGTCGTCCTTGAGAAACTGTCGCATTGGAGGTCATAAAATTCGCTGTCCTTTATGGAATCAGACTCGATGAAAATGGCCGTCTACTGACGTCTCTGCTGGACCAGATAAGCTCCAGTCCACACCATGATAAGGAGACCTACCGTATTCGGATCCTTAAAATAACTCACAGTGAAATCGTGACGTGTTCGATCCTTTTCCTGTATTCTCGAAACGAAATGCAAGTTTGTTGTCGCAGGCAGTTTCGTGGTTAAATATGGCGTGACGGTGGCTTCCCAGCACGACTTGTCCTCCGGTCTGTCATCATTGGCTGTAAGCGTGCGGTGTCACCAAGCAGAAGACAGAAACGGTCTTGCATGCACCATCGAGCGCGAGAGGCGAAGACTGCCTTCTCAATACTCGGTGTTCCGCATCTATGAACACCGTGTTCCTGGCCGATGCTGGGAAACGGGTTAGGGGACACATTGATGTGAGATTTTCTGTTCTTAGGCAGGCAGTCACATGTAGGAGCACGCCTCTACGTCGAAGTCAAGAGAACGCAGTAGTGTTGCCAACTGTATAATACATTCAGCCGCAAAGTTCGTGGAAAAATTAAACTTTTTAATAGAATCGGATGTGAAGGGCCAAGCTTTAAAGAAATGGGCACATATTCGATATTAAAATAAAATCATTTGCAAGAGAGAGCGATAAGTTAACCATGAAGTTAAATTGAGATAACTTAGGTTCAATAATTTTATTAATTTACATATTTTTCTTTGTAGATGTGGACCAGTTCTGATTTTTGTCAGTTACGTGAGAGATTCGTTGATTCGAAAATGGATTCACGGAAGTGTACTCGCATGTAGGTTGTAATGACGTGTTATTTGCTTAACCACAAATTTATTTGGCATTTAATATGTCTAAAAATTAAATTGTCCCAAGACTTGTTTGAAATTCATATGTTGCCTTGCTCGAATTTATTTTAAACATTTATAATTTTGTTTACGTATGAAAACCATGTCTTTAATGTAAGAGGAAAAAGGAATATATGAAAACTATTGAATGTTTTCATATTATGCGAACAGTTTCGAAAATGCATGACGTAGTTGTAAAACTGGAGGGGTCAAACAGTCCCGGCTGTAGTGAATCTTCCATTAAAACCGAGCAGCGATGGGTTAGTAACGAAGGCGGAAATAGGACATATCATTGTTCTACATGAGGGCTCGTGTGTCCCCATGTTTCAGTTCGCTGAGAGCGACCCAATGTGTGCGTGTAGTTAAATAATTGTGTTTTTTTATCAACTTCCTTCAGGGACGAGAGTGGGGAGGGTGAAACGCGAATGATTCATAGAACGTGGTTTTCGAGGCGACGTTGACTGCCATTTTGAGGAACTCTGTGTATGGATCGCTTCTGGTGTCACGTGATTTCGTAGGATGTCATTACTCATATCTGCCTGTTGCCTGTGTAAGCCGTATTATATCCCAGCTGGAGTAACACGTGTGTTTTAGATGCATTACACCCCTCCACTGCGACATAAACCCTCTCCCCCCCCATTTCTCGTATGCACGGAGCCGCCTCACCCTCACATCCACTGCTCTAGATTAATTTTGTAAATACAATCTCGTCTTCGTCCAAATGGACCAGAATTTGGCTATGGAAAGAAATGTCTTTCTGTGGCGTTCGAAGTTGTGGAAGTTTTAAAATGTTTCACGATGTTTTCTTAACAAGGGGGCCGTAACTTCCTGAATGCGTAATTCTTCAAGCTTCAGAAGAACCGAAGTTCGTCTGAATAATATTTAAGAATTCAGTCCGTACCGCGAAGAAAGCACAACTCTGCATCCTTACAAATATCAGCTGGTTAAGGAAATAATGTCTGATTACACCCAGAAATAAACGAAACTCATAAAACAAAATGCCGGAAACAGATGGCAGGTGTAATTACCAATGGGCATCATTTGTGCTGGTAGTGAAACCCAGAATTTATGTTCCCAGATTTTAGGTTGAATCCTAGAACTAATATTTCTCGCCCGCTAAGATTGGTAATCATCGGTGTGTTGGTAGGATTTGAGGTTTTCACGGGTGTGGAGTCCGAAGATGACTATGGACCTCTGAAACGTCTGTAAACTTCTATCAGACTACACGGCGCAGCGACCCAGAAGATAGCAGTCATCGGTGTATCGGGGTCATAGAAATTTTCCACCACGTGACGTGGTTTTAACAAATGAATGTGAGTTCGTTTGTGGGTGAGTGCGTGCGTTTTCTTTTGTGTCCTTCGTCCGATCATCCGCATTTTCTGCCCTTAAATATTCTCTCTTCTTGTCAAACGTCTGTTCACTTTTTCTCATTCCCTTGTCAGTGGCACAGAACCGGAGTCCGGATTTAGACCTCAGTCGCTGGAGAGAGTGAAAGCAGTTCAGGCTTCGGATTGGAACGTAATTAGGCGCTGGGCTGCTTACAGGTTGTTAAGTCTCGATTGTGGAAGCAAGAAACCGCTGTCTGCTCTCTTACTTTGACTCTAAAATTGGGTTTTGCCAGAACTGGATCAAGGAAGAGAACATCTTCATTATCAGTACCATAAGTCGTCAAAGCCTCGCCTAATTACTTTCGGCCACGTTAAATTCCAGTCATCATTAGTAGATGTAGAATTTAACGAAACTCGTTGACACTGTCGAGTAAAGTCGTTTTGGATCCGAAGAATTCAGTTCCTGACGCTGCCCCACTAATTAACGGGCAATTAACGAGGTTTTCAACGTTTATGTGAGTGTCGTTACATAAAGTAACAGGTTCCATAACAATTTTCTTAGTGCTTCAAAATAACGACGCGTCGTGTAAGTTCGTAACACCAAGGTCTTCGGTGTAGGGCCAAATTACGAATTCAGAACTTTGCCATTTTGATAAGCCAACTTACGTAAGTGACTAATGCATTATTTTAAACGAGCATTACAATTCGGGAGAAGGGTAATTTATTTTGTATCGAAATCCCGTAAGTTCCTTCTCTCCCTCACCAGTTTCTTCTTACTTTCCGATGCCCGTTTCATCGTCATTCATCACCCCTCTTTCCTTTCTGCTTATTTACGTTTTGTTCTCATTCCTTCAGCTTTACCCGCGTGCTACGTGTCTCACCCACTTAGGCTGTGATTTCATAACCGTTCCTCACTGAGCGTGTTCTTAATTCGTCGAAATATTTTTCTTAAACACTCTGAACCTACCGTCGGGGCGAAATACAAACTTAAATTTCCTTAAAAAACAGAATCTCTGTATATAGCAGCTCACACCCAACGTAGATTTGACTATTTATATTGTTATAGATTTTAAGTTGCTTTTCACGAGGTATAATTTGTCGTTCTTATTCTTTTCAGGTAAGATGCAAAATAAGAACTGGCCTTAGTGATCACCTCTTAAGTAAGAAAACGCAACCAAGGCGAAACGAGGTAAGACATAAGCTTTCATGTGCTGTATGTCTCATTACTCTCTTAGCACTAAACCAAGATTGTGGTTCAAAATAACTTAGTTATTGCATTTTCTCTGATTTAAACTTTACATATTAATAATAGTAGGCTTCTTGGGTATTTTATCTTGAAATAATACTTTGCCGTCAATATAAGTTCACTCCGACAAGTCACGGAAGTCCTAAGCATTTATTTGTACTCGATTCGACTTGTGAATTCTCTTGCGTTTTATAGAGCGGGCTTAAACGTTTCTCCAGCTGTAGCGCCGTGTCGTCTGCTAGAAGTTTGCCAGCGTTTCAGAGGTCATCAAGGCGATGAGTGATTGAGGCAGGAAGGACCTCTAAAACGTTGGTAAACTTCTACCAGACTACACGGCTCTACAACCCAGAAGACAGCCATCTTCGGACTCAGCGCTACATATTCATATCATGAAACCATGAAGTTCACATTTGTCTTTGCAGTCAGAGAAAGAGTTCTTTTCGAATTCTTGGCTCATCCCTCGAAGAACAGAACTTTTAATGGGCGGTTACTAAATGCATGTCAGATGTCAGTCAGTCCTAAGGCCGCGTCGGTAAAGAATATTCAGCGCCACGAGGAATATGTTTCACGGCGACTTGTTTAATTCTGATATGACGCGAAGACAATTTGTAAGTACCATCTGCAGACGTAAGCACAGTAGAACTTCGTATGAAGTGGAGCTTGATTGAAAGCTTTGGGGCTAATGGCTAGAGGGGCGAAGGGTGGACCCTGGTTTTGTTAGCCCGTCACGCGATTCACCCGATTTAGATATCTCCCGCAACAGCGAGGGGAGGGGGGCAGAATGTGTTCGGATTATGTTGAAACTACATTTCTGTCAATTTGAATGTTTCTAATTTCCCGTGCACTTCAATCGTATCTTCGCGAGCAGCGCGGAGCCTGGTAAACTGACTGCATAGTCGAACCACGTGTGTATCATAAATTTTATTCGCGCCAATAAACGCCTTTGCGTTACAAACAGTTAAGCTGAAAGTTATGTAATATTTTCGCATCAGTATCTTTTGGGTAAATATTCTGTTCCAGACTCGCTGTTCGTTTCGTAATTGTCGTGATCTTTGTATGCATGAAAAATATTTGGGACGTTTTGAAGATTAGTTTGTATTTTACGTAAAAGCCATCCGAAGTCGCTGTAGTGATTTCGTATATTTATAAGTGCGTAATTGGTGTGCGTTCAGATATCTTCTGATAGTCCTCGTGACACAGCGATGTAGAAATCGCATTTATGATAAAGAAAGCGAGGTACCCAGTTTTCAGCTCACGGCGTGACGTAGTACCACAGAATATATCAAAAATGTACACGGGCCGCACAAACCACGTCGTTGGGTCGCGGATTAACAACGCCCTGCACACAGAAAGATTTTATTTTTGTCTTCGTATTAGATCGTGTTAAATGATGAATTGTGAAAGAGAAGTTAAATCAATAAAATCTGACTGCAGTTTGACTTTCACAAAATAACAGGAATTCCTACCGCGCTATAAAAGCCTCCCGCCATCTTGCGTGAATCGTTGAACAACTGTTACTTCTTCAAAGGCTCTCCTTCGTCATTCTTTCGTGGGGGCTAGGTCGTCCATCAAATTCCTTTCTTTGGATTGGTCGGGGGGGGGGGGGGGGGTCTGTCAATGTCTGGTGGCATGCGATGCTTGGTGGACGATATCAACCCCGATAATGGCATTCCCGGCCTCTGACGCTCTAAGAGCCTGAAAGGAGAATAAGCTCTCACCAGTTGATTGCGTCGCCAGTCATTAGGTTAACTGCTCGGAGGCGGTGGTGATATACATTAATGGTTTTCGATGTCGTCTGCTAAAGTACGGCGTGAAGCATCGCCCGTGCTACCACTTACAGGGATCAGTCTAATGTTACTCAGTTAAAGTAACCTTACTAATGCTTCTGGTAGATTCCACTTCCTTTCGGCCATATTCTGGCCTAACACATTCCAAGTTTGATCCGGACGAACAGGTGTAGTTTGTCATCTTAACATTGGTTGCGACTTTCTCTATTTGCTCTAACCGGGCAAATAGATTTTTATGAAATCACGTTTGTATTACACACTTCGGGGTTCTTTCCTCGTCCATATCTCTCGATTCTAAAATACAAAGCGAGAGACTCTGTGGTGGGCCACTTGAGAGATCTAGATGTAGATCGGACAATTAGTTTAAAATTTTAAGAATTTTTCTTAATTTTTAATTCGGAAATTTTCGGAAATTTTTAATTTTCAGAGATATTTTGACAATTTCAGAAACTTTTTTTCATTTTTCAAAATTCTGAGAATTTTACTTAGCATTTCTTCCAAATTTTGGGCCTTACTAGCTTTTATAATTTACAAACTTGAATCAAGCACGAACGTTTTCTTGTTTTGACCAACAAAGTCAATTTTAAAGCCCCTGGTCTTTAGCTCGTGTATGCTGGAGGAAATATTTTCACCCTTCGAAACTGCTTTGTGAAACTCAAAACATGTGGCAAACCTAACACGTGACTTTTTATGTCTACAGTTTTTCGAGCTAATCGAATGTATTGAAACGATTAGATTCTATTAAAATTGCAGAATTAATATCCGGTAAACAAGGCATAATGATACAAATGTAATCGTAGAACCCATCCAATTTGATGAATGCATAATCTTAAGTTGGAATTTATTAGAGAAGTTTTCTCTTGAGTCAGATTGAAATTTAGACGTTTCTTAGGTCACATTTTTGTCTTTCTTTATGGACGAATACTAAAGCAGTTCAGTGCATGAAAGTTGTAAAGTAAGATCAATATATGTAGAGGATATATTTTAAAATTCTGTCGTACTAAAAGCTTAGCTACACTAATAAATGTGCATACTTAAATCCAAGCAATATATTTCACACTTCTGGGAGTGGAATATTTTTTATTAAGACTGGAGTCGTATTAATGCATATTGAAGATCGTAAAATTCTCTGAGTCTGCTCTCACTGTTGCCTGCCTCCACCGACTGCTTCGACCCCGAACACAGAAAACTCCCAATATTACTCATAGATTTATTCTGATTTCAGCAAAATGTGGGCTGTGATGTGTCTGTATGGAGTTTATTTCAGTAGTTACACCGGACTCACATTTCATTTAATACTGCAGAAATTTTGGTCCTGTAACTCATAAGACGATGTAGGAGGGCGACGATTTTAATGCAAAAATGATTGTTTGGTCTGTACCAGTGTGGGGCAGAATGTGAGCTTACAAAGATATAATAGAAGCATTTGAACTTTCTTATCTCTTGACTGGACTGGGATATCGTTAAGGGAAACAAAAAGTTCTTTATACTCCGCGTGTGACTTTAAATGTAAAGCCCAGTATTCCATTGTATTCCAGGAAGCTGACGTATTTTAGAGTCCATCTGATATCTACCTACCCGTCAGAATAGCCATAGCAAATGATGCGGGTTTTTCTGCAGTGGAATGCTCCATTGCCTACAAATTATTTACTATATGATTTCATCTGTTCACTTTGGCGCTACAGGGTGTTCCATTTAAGAAGCAACACAACAACTTTCAAGATCAAAAATTAATCAGATGTAAATCCACCCCCTCCCATGCAACGCATAACAGTTACAGACACGTCACTCTGCGAGACATTGAGGTTACATCCGACTGATTTGACGCAGACAGAATGAATATATACTTTTGTAGAACGTCTTCCTAAGAACAAAATATAATAGTAACACGTTTGTAGTTGCTAACAATAAAATCAATTATAACCTTTGTGGATTTCTGTCGTGATATTACGGATAAATGTCCTAGAAATATGTACAACACTTTCATTGTGTCGTATATATTACAAACAGTTAATATAGCATCGGCAATATAAGATTTATAGGACTGGAAATCTCCGCAGTAGCAAAGATTTCAGATATTCGATGTAGGATATTCCCAGAAGTGCTTCTTGCCAGACGATTCTGCGCTGGAGATTAGATGTCTCACGGTGCACATTTAACAGACATTCTGCAATATATAAGAAGTGTTTGTTCTATGGCTGCCCGTGTTACTTGCTCTAGGATTGGTAGCTGATTGTGCTAATGGGGACTTCAGAGTGTGGTGAGTTCTGGCCTTTATAAAAAAAAGTCTCTAAATAGAAACTTTTCTAATAAATGCGTTGCCATAATGAGACCCTAAACTTAACTGCAAAAATGACAAGGAAATTGTAATGTCTGTGAGTTATTGCGTAGACGGCACGTGTCCTTTCACCGTTAGTGGAATTTCATGTCTCTTTACCAGATCGAAGGATGAAGTCATGCTAAGAAGATGGCTGATAAATTCTACGAGAACGTGCCGAAGTAACTACACTAACAAATCAAATTTAATTCACGATTATTAATGATTACGAACATTAATTTCTCATCCCTCGTTTGAAACCCTGAGCATTAAAATAAAATATTAGCAGTTTCTAGAAAGAAAACATGGCAAGAATTTTTTAAAATAGGTTGTGAGGCCGAATATTTGTGCCTAAGAAGGGGGCGTAACAAGAGGCTACAAAAAGACTTAATAAAAATCATATTTTATATTTTTTAAACATTGTGCGTTGAGTTATAGAAAGAGGTAGGATAGCATGAACTAATGATGGGATTAAGTGACACATACACAAGAATTACTTAATAAATGCTGTGTATTAATTCGCTCATTTCCCCCAAGAAGTCAAATAGGACACGTGTGTGATTGTGGTGCATGAGAATTAAAGTCTCATCGTACTTACATGGGACTTAATGCAGCATTAAGTCAAGGAATCTCACACAGACGCAAAGCACCAGCAAATTTTCTGTGCAGCGGCGTCTTAGTTCGAGAAAGTCTTTAAAAAGAAGTTTTCCTTATCTGTAAGATGCGCAGAATAGCTACTCGTGGAATATATTTGATATAAATTCAGAAAGTTTTTGTCGAAGTCATTTGGTTTTAAATCGTTGTATCCGCATAAAATTTTATATTGTATTTTAGGGACTATTTGTTCACAAATCATAAAAACTGCAATTCCACCCAGTCCAAAGCAGCTTATTGCGTATGGAGTAACAAAGTCAAGTAATTTATTCAGGGTTTAAAATACACTATTTTTTGAGTGAATGGCTGGACAGAGTGTGTCGTATTTATTAAAACAAAGCGGTAAACTAACTTCTGTTAGTCCATGTAATGGAAAGCTTAAACCGCGAGACTACGAATCGCATTGTTCGTTAGCCCGTCGCCTCTGACTGCCTGCTAGAGCTTCTAAGTAACCGTCCTCATGAATAACAGATGAGAAAATGTTGTTATATGTCCCCAAAGACGTCAGGCCCGTGTCCTGCCTCGGCACTTCCACAACTACAAAATTACCATGTACACTCTCTCATGCTGCATGCCACTTTCAGCCTGATTACATCAATGTCACAGGCGACTTTATGCGTCAAGCCTTCCACTGAAATTGACGCAAGTATAATGGAACGCAAATGGAACTTCTGTTGGTGAGGGCGCAGTTTATCGGCTGTCCGGAAATATCGAATTGGGCAGTTGATCTAGGTTCTCGATAAATAAATTTTTCATTCGCTGAAGAAAGCCCTGAGCGCCGTTTGGCTTAACCAAAAGCTCTGCTTACGTAGTTATTAATTACCTTTCGCTTTAAACTATTATGTTACACGTTGATGCCAGATTCCATGTTATAATGAACTTTGAAACATTCAGAAAGCCTGCAGGGTTTTAAACGAGTGGACTTGCACGTTGAAAGGCTAACTTTAAATAAATGATAAATTAAAACAACTTGTCAAGCATTTTGCGACTTTCAAGCTGTCGACAGAAATTTAAGCTTATCCTGAAACTTAGGAAAATGCAACCAACTCGGAGTCTGTGACGCGCTTGAGAGTTAAGAAGTTTAATCATAAACCCCGACTGGAAGATTCCACTTGGGAGATCCAGGCATAAGCGGGTGGATCTTGTTGAAATGAGTGTTGTGTCGTAAGTGACTAATTATTTCGTGTCCAGTTGGACTTTCGAGGATGAATATGTTTCATTCGGCTAGATATCCTCTTTGTAGAAAGGAGACTTAACCTGAAAAGCGAACTTAACTATATAAGTTCGCGCCGAAATTATGTCCGCTGGAGTTGTATGGCACAAACAGAATTTCCTGTCGTTCATGTTAACTGATATGGTCCTACAATTCTTAACCTACTTATTTCTTAACGACTGTCGCATATCTTAATTAATTATGTCGCTTAATACCAAAAGACCATCTTTAAGTAACTTTTACAATAGCAGTCGTTTGTATAATTCTGTGAAGGTGGTATAAATTACGTGAATATCTGTGGATCCTCGCAAGGACCATTCTGCTTGATTTTATGGGGATTAAGTATACTTTTTTACGACGAGTTTCGACCGTGACTTTATTACCGTGTGGAACCACGCAAGTCCTAACGGGACTAAATGTTTGGCGTGTCATTTCAGTCCTCGCTATAAACTGGTTTTGGCAAACTCGTAGTTACATTTGCCTTTACCGAATCGAATGAGTTTTATAACCGAAGACAATAAAACTGGAGCTTGCGTCTAGGCGTTTCGACATTCCTGATACAGGTCGATATCTCATTTGAACCATCGTCAATATATTTGACAGGGAAAACTTCTGTTAATTATCACATTTTGTACTAAGCCTTTGACAGCTGCGTGATCGAATGTCGCTACATCTGAGGTGTCTCGGAGGGATTCAGGAGATTTTATTTAAAATAATATTGGCTTTATCTTCCCGCCCACACCTGATTTTTCCGTCTGAAGCGCGGTCTGTGTTCTGTGTGACGTAGGTCTTCAGTCGGGATACGTGGGTTGTAGAATCGGTTGAAAACAAACACGTTTGTTAGTAACCTTTGGCGACTTCAGTTCACGTAATGATAAAACGTAACATTCAGTTGTAGGATTTGAGGTTTTCACGGAAGATGTCTGTATTCTCGGTTTGTTGCGCCTTGTAGTCTGATAGAAGTTTACTGATTTTTCAGAGGTCCTTGCTGCCTCGATCATCAGGGCGAGAAGATTCTATAATACATCCTAAACGTTGTCATTAGTAGTCAAATAAATTAACTAAACTGTCAATAGTGAGGAGAACCAATTACTTGAGGACGGCCGACTCTTGTGGTCCTACGCGCCCCCACCTCGGCAGCGCGTTCAAAGACGAAGCTTCAGCGCGAACAGCCAACTTCCATTTCACAAATGTCTTTACGGCATCGTGATTAATGACGCAAAGGACCATTTTAATTGCGTTGAGACTTGTGCCGTTTTCGTATTCTTCCCTTTCGTCGGGAACAACTGACATTCTCATCTTCGTCGTTTCGTATTCTGTGACCCACATTTCCGTTTCTTCGCACAGCCAAACAGCGGTTTTCGTCCATCCAATTTGTTTTTACGGGATCATAAACTTGTATAAGATTTGTTCGTAAAGAAGAGCCCGGCCTTTCTTCGAACTCAACTGACGAGGTTGAAAATTTAGAACTCACTTTCCACGTGGTACGACTTTATACTTATAATTCTTCTTAACACTGGAGACGTGTTGCTCGTAAAATCCGTATTAAAATACTCGTATTCAGTTTAATGGAACCTGATGGCAGTTTCTTTATCTCGACATAACTTTGAACTGTTGTAATTTTCATAATATAATCGATGTGTAATTATGACGAACCGAGTAAAATTTCTCGCTTAGTTCCTTGTAACTCCGGTCACATAAAAACAGACTCTTCCATTTGTACGCCAATTTAAACAAACTGCAAGCAGGCAAATTGAATTCGTGGGAATGACGTTAAATAATGATTATAACAATACTGCTTATCTTTTAATAATAAGTTACTTTACATTTACGTTAGCCTAACTGGGAAGCCGGCGACTCGTAGATGCGGGAGATTAGGAAGGTACATAACTTGGTCCATGGCGTACAGTCGTTGAGAATTTTACATTCGTACATGTCGAGAGCGAATTCTCTTATTTTATGAAACGCGAAATTTTATCGCCATGTTCTCAAGAGAGTGACACCGATTTTTCCATCGCCGAATGTGTCTGGTCTTATCGTAATCTTGCATGCAGATATATTTTGGCCTTGCCATAAAGGACTCGTCATTTAAAAATCAGCACTAATTGATTTTCTCTGTGAAAAGCTGCTGTCATGGCTTGCTTCACATTGTATTGAATACTTACAGGCCGTTTCATGGCTTTCAAAGCCAAATGGGTTTGACCCAATGCGTCAAGCCACGAGAGTGCGTTTGCAGACCGCAGTCCTAACGATGTGTCAATAAACATGCCCCTGCTTTAGACCGCTTATTATGCGCCTACGTGCATCAAAAGGCCCGCGTGTCCGCATTTCCGGAAGATAGGCCTATCAGGTTATAAAGGTTACACAAATTCTCTTTGATATCCGCAGACAATGAATAATCACGTCGCTGGAGTCTGAGCACGGTGAGAGGTAAGGGCCCCTCACCCGCGTACGAGAGTGGGTTGCGTGTTTTCGAACATCCTCAATGAAGGAACAGACAATGATGCTTGACGTACGCCGATGCAATAAATCTGTCTCTGCTCGTAGTTCGTTTTGAGACTTACGTGTTAACGATTCGGGATATTTTCGGGCGATAAGTCTTCTGAATTATTGGGAATGAATTTGAGAAATTAGACGTGCGTGTAGGGAGATACCAAGAAGCGATTCCAGTACGTCTTATGCGGAATTTAATTAAGTTTGGTTTTAAAAGAATTGGACTTTGAACAAACGAATCGATTCTGTGCTATTGCATTTCCGTATTTCGAACCAAAGTACTTCGAAATTACCACTTTGCTCCCTTTTGAGTCGTGGGGGCGAGAACTGGCCATTCATCCATGTTTCTTTGCAGATTAGTAATATCGCCAGTAGTTTGTGGCGATGGCATCCAAGTTAAGTTTATTATGCAAATCGCTTGGTTTTTGCCTAAACCTCGCTCCCCGTTTTCCTCTCTTGAAGTTCAGGCTCGTGGATTTTGTGTGACGGTGAAGTTAGCTGAGCAGGATATTCGAGGCAAGAAACAGAGGATTCTTGTAATGAATGCCCCCTGATAATTAAGAACCTTTTTCGCCTTTTGTACTAGGGAGGATGGATATGACGGTGCGGCCTTTATAATTTATGATAAATAGTTCGGAGTAGAGGGAATTTAAGTATTAAGAAATCCCATGTACTAATTCTCTCCGTAATTATGCTGTGACCTCGACTTGGCGCAGGAAGTGTATCTAAAAAAGATTAATGTGAACGGAGAGACATCAGCATAGGAATTTGTTTAATTCATCTGTTCCATTATGTGTCGGCCGGTGTGAGAAAATTGCCATGAGACATCTGCTTCAGTGATACGCCTCTAGAAACTTGCCTGTAGATGCAGTGATGTTCTTCCTCAGATGCTCTGTAGCCAATGTGGGAAACATCTCAGAGGACCATGTCACTTCAATGAAGCCTCAGAATATTCCATTCGTAAAAGATTAAATTCATTCAGGGTATTTCTCGCGTTCCCATTTATTAAGGGTGCCAGTATTTTAATTAATTTTGGTGCGGTTTAAAAGACAGTCGACACATTTTGTATTTCGGCTGCGATACGTCGTTGTCGATATCTGGAGCCAAACGATTAGCGTAGTAACCGCGTCCGAATGTGTGTTTTCATTAAAAATTTACCAGATGATCCTATAAAGGAGGATGAGGCAAGCAAGGCGTGTAATAGGATTCAAAGGTATGAGAAATGCTTGAATCGGGAAACCTGAAGGGAAGAAATCTCAACGGAGATCTCACCGTGGATAAGACGAACAAATTGAATTTGATGTTAAATAGAGCGTTGGTATGCGGACTCGAAGCATCCGACATCATGGACAGACGTTTCTATTGACTTATAAATACCAAATCACGAGCTTAGTGCATGAAACTGCGTAGTGTTACCTAAAGCAGAAACAACTCTGAATGTAGATCGCTTTATGCATTACATATCTCGGACGGCTCGCTAGCAAGAGGTCAACACGTGGTTTGTAATTCGAAAGTCTCTTTTATGAATTTTGTCAACGCATTTGAACCAACGGATTTTACATTTAAAATGTAAGATATGAGTTTTGTTTTGTTTTCTTTTAGTCTGTCTTCGTTTCTTTCATAGTTCGTCCAATTGTATTTCGCTGGCCCTTTCATGAATTTAATTTCCGGGACTGATTCTGGACATGCCGATAGTTTTCATTTCCTTCTCATGTGAAATCGCCAGTGACTCTAATGTTCGATAAATTTCTATTCTTGTGCTTTTGTGGACTTTTGTTCGCATTTAAAAAAAAGGCTTTTGATTTTTTGTTGCAAATGTCATCCTTTTATTGCATATTTGTTTAAATGTTGTCAGTCTAATCACAATATATTGTAATATTGTGATTAGACTGACAAGATTTAAACAAATATATATTCATCACAATATGACGCAACTTTATAATCTTTTATTGCATATTAATTTATTCAGTTATGAGGTAACACGTGTTCTCATTCACTGAATTTGACATTATTAATTACTTTTATTTAATCTTATTCTGTGTGTGTAGTATTTCTTCGGTTGTTCATAAACAAAGTTAGTGATCGTAAGTAATCTAACAATAAATTCACCACTGTTAACGGATGCATATACTGAAATACACCTAAGACCAGTTTTGAGACGACATTTTAAAATATGTAAGTCGATCTGTTGTAAAATCTTTGAGCGTAACAGCGGAGTTTATCACAAAGTAAGGCCCACTACAAAGCCGGTTGTGATAGACATTCTCTATAGTTTAGATTAATCTCAATGAATTGACTAATAATGGAATTTATTATTTAATTAATAAGAGTGCTCATATATTGAGCAGAACGAGTGTTAATGTGCGTGTAGATAAGCTTGATGTCAATGTTGATGAGCCATTAGAAGCAAGAGACCTGCTCCAGCGGACCAAATGTCCACTGCAATGAATGACATTGAGCAGAATTTCGGTTGCTGCAAAACGTGAAGCTAATTGTTGTTGTTGTTATTGAATTTTGCAGAAAGTTCCTGCGTCCTGTTAATAATTACGAACAAGAAAATTATGCGTCAGACACTTTCAGACTGTACCTTAAAGCGTCATGCTTTGACGCACCTCAGTTACATAAAACGCGTTGATTTATGTGGGCGCTGACTTGTGTCTGAACCGGAGGAAGGTGAAATATTTGCAGGTGCGTCTTTAAGTCTGAAGCAGAGACGCAGAGACGCAGAGATGCGAGGGCAGACAGAGCTTCGTAATTTGTGGCCTGCATTTAATAACGTCGCGGTGTTTAAATCACAGAGATTGCGGTGGGAGATTTATGGAGCAGATGGGATGCAGAATTTTAGACGAAAACGGCGCTGTAACAATTGGTTGTGAAGTTGGCCACGGTATCCTAGGACTGGCGGATGATTGTGGTCACAGAGGGTTACTGGCATTTTACTTACAGTTTTGAAGTAGGAAGATTAACACAGCCGGTTCAGTTCACATTTTGAAGAGATGAAACAAATGTAGAACGTATGATGGGCCCTAAACGGATACACTTCAATGATTGTCCTTCGTTGCGTTCGAAAAAGAAACGTCTTCTTGATAGCGATTTTCTTGTCGTTAAAATATATTTAAATTTCGAATGCCATTTCGCAGATACTGAGTTGGCCCTTCGGAAACGAAGCTCATTTAAATAATATTACAAATTCAGACGACACCTCAAATAAATTCTGTTAATGGAGACGATCATCTGTTTCGAGAATCACACGAAACACATTAATAATCTGAGCGGGCGAGCCGTGTTATTTGGCTTTAAAGTTGATGGCACGTTTATTTATAGCTGAGCTTTGAAGGGTTAAGGTGGGGCGGTGACTGTAATCGCTTAAAGGGGATGTAAGCTTGCGTGTAGGGGCTGGAAGAGCGCTCCATCACTTGACGTCCAGTGTGTATTAAACGTGCAGGCCGGGGGGGTTGGGGGTTGGGGGTTGGCTGCATCGATCCGCGATATAAACTCGGCTCTCTTGTGCACGACGAAAATAACTGCAATAGCTATTTAGCTAGTGGGCATTTTTAAACTGAAATTGCACTGCGTGTGCGTAACGCTGGCTTTTGTAGTCCGTTCTTCTGCGTTTATTAAAAAACGCATTTTTTAAAAAATACATTTGCAGCTTTGAAGTTTGTCAATGCAGATTTTTGAAAGGTGACCTTGCGTGTGCAGATGTTCACTTGCGGGTTGCGTCTGAAACGGCGATGGGCCTAGCAAAATTTTCTCGCCTGTCTTGTGTGGTTGTAAAATATGATTTGACGCTGATGGATGTACGCGTGTGGCAAGTATCGTAAAACTTTATGTAGACGAAAACATCAGATTTTGACGAAAGAGTCGCTAGCTCCACGGAGCAGAGCCGTGTTGAGACACTGATGGTAGCTCAGTTTGCCAAGAAGTTCCCTGCGTTGTGTTGAATTAGGTGGATGGTTCATTACCGCTTTCGTTCAAAGATTGCTACAGGTGTGTGGCTCTGGAATAGCGAAAATCGTAAGCAGAAGATCAAATTCGTACAGGCAAGATGAAGTGGCGAATGTCTTGAGCTAACGAAATACTTTCTGTCGTGATTAATAATAATATATATATATATATATATTAGTGAATGAAGTGTGAATAAATTATTTCTTGCTTTACGTTTTAGTGGAATATGTTTAGAATCAGTCCACTGAACTAGGAAAATTTGACGATGTGTAATATAGGATTATGTAACGAAATTGTGTTACGAACGTGTATTAATATAATAGTGCAAAGTTGTCTACACCCAGAACTGTTCTGGCCTGTGATATGTTACATGCAAATTTCATGACGTAATTAGAGAGGAGAGGGGACCCTCGGTTTCTGCCAGCAGTTGCATTTGTGTCTGTTTGCGCTTCATTACTACCTACAGCTTGAAACAAAGACTGTTTGGCTTCCCGCTAAGATTTGGCGCAGTCTGTTGTGGGAACAAGTTGCAGGGGAGAACTGTTATACTCGTAGTCCAGGTGAGCGGTGATCGTTGAAGCGTGTACTGACGTGTAATTATTAGATTAACCATCACTTGAGGGCATGTATGAACACACAGATTCATCTGCACGGTACTGAGTATGGCGCCTGATAAGAAATTTTGGCAATTACCTTCGCTAGTTGCACGTAAATTGCCACCGTTTTCTTCTGTAAGAGGAAATTCTGTCAGACAGCGGAGTCCGTGATTACAACGAAGTGGTAATTGTAATTAATGGTACGGTCTTCGTTGTGCGGTAATCCTCATTGGCTGGAAATAATTTCGGACGAGAATTCGAGGGAATTACATAAGGAAATTGATAAGCTAATAATTTTTGGAAAAATTCCACTGAGGTTTTTGGTATTTTTACTGATTTCTTGTAGGTAGGTTCCTGTATAATAACTTAAATAAAGATACTACGGTTTCCTTAAAAAAAACGTGATGGTTTGGTATTTATCGGTCCATTATTTTTAGGGAAAGGATGGACTTAAAGTGAAACATGAAAGTGAGGTTATGGGATGTGATGCACGTTTCGTATGGACTATGGTTCGTAGAAAGTTAAAGAAACGGTAAAATTACACGGAATTGTAGATCCTATGTCAGTTCTAATACTCCTATGTAAAGGGAAATTTCATACTCAATTAATTTACAATAAACATTATTTCCATGACAGGCTGCACTGGAAGTTTGAACATTCTCTTCATAGGGAGGACACTAATTTTATTTTATTGTTGCTGGTTAACAATGCGTTCTCTGCCCGACGTGCGTGAAGCGAACGCACGTACGAATGGCCATGACTGTACGCATGATTAAACTGCATAATTGCTGGACGGGATTGGATGAAATTTGTCGTGGGGTTTGTGTCATCGCGGACTGCCCTAAAATCGTACTTCTCAGCTTCCTACAATCGGCAATAACAACTTCATTGGCCGTCGAATTTATGAGGTGCGGCGGATTTTAGCGCCACTCATAAAACGGCCTAACCGGTTACAGATTTTCGAAAAAATACAAAACATTGCTATCGTAATTCTCTGTTTAATGTGAAATGAAAACGTGGCCGGTGTATGAAACAAAAATTATTTGAATTTACGAACATTCGATCGCACGTTCTCATGCGTACGTGTCCAATGCCACAGAGTGAACGTTCCTTTGTCTTTTACGTACATCTCTGAAGGAAGACATTAAGGGCACATGATTTGTGAAGTTACTTAAGTATCCCTGAGAAAGCTGACGTCTTACTGAGTAACTGTTCTTTAAAATCCAACAGGTAAAGAGAGACTTCGCAATTTATTGATCAGTTTTCAACACAAATTCAGGGACCTCTCAATTTTTGCTGTTCTCTGAACAATCAGTAATCGATAAAGAAATGAATCCACAGAGAAAATAAATTTTGTAATACAGGTTGAAGCATCAGGTGAAGTATTGTATAAAGTATGTAAAACCACACTGCAGTTCACTGCCTTCCTTATGAGATACAAATGTGTTTTGTGTCACTGAAAACTTCTCCTGCGCTTATGTGAGTGGTACTAATGGCAAAGCTTGCTCGGTGAGTGCGTTGCACGAAACTTTATTTATTTCAGCTTCGAGCATTCGGAGTTTCGTATTTGCACCTTATAAGTCTTCTTAGAATAAGTTTCGTACCTTACCGTTACACGGAAAATTGTCTCTACTAATTGTATGAGCAACATATCTCCAGACTCGCCCACAAGCACATGACAAACCACGCCGCCACATCCGTACATAGAATATCCAGTGGAACTGAACGATTTCATATTTTATTCAACACTGATAAATATTCCATGGTGGGCTACGCCACTTTATGCTCTGTAATTTATAGACAATATTGCAAATAGCAACGGCATTACTTATGCAATCGCTCATGGGTTCCATTCTAATAACACGAGAAATGTATCTGGCCTCAAATATTTGTTATTCGAGAAGAATTTTTCTAGTATAAAAACGAGTGACTGTGTTGTTGCAGGATAATTAGTCTGCTGATAAATGCAGAAAGTAAGCTTTATGGAGAAGACCTGTCCGTCTGTCTGTGGCGCGCTCTAAGTGTTTTGATTACGTTTGCCGCAAAATTGGAAGCTGTTATTAAAGCGGAATACTTCTTTGACACTATAGAATTATTTCATCCAAGACAAATCATTTATGGAGTGGGCTATTGGCCTATTTCGCTAACGCTATTTTCTCGGGGAGTCGTTTCCGAGGGCCTCTTATGACGGCGATAATTAGAATTGCATGAACAAAAAACAATTAAGCTCCCATTTAACTACATGCACATATTTTCTAGACATAACAAATGATAAAATGTCTTCAAAGTTTTCATTGCGGGAAAACTGCTGGCCGTTAGCATTACTCAGATTGCAAATCTGTTCCCATCTGAAGCAAACTTATGTTCTGTGCTCCGTGTTAAAATAGCGAAAAGTTCGTAATTAAACGTAATAATCCGCGTAATTAGAGTTGGCTGTACTCCGTTAATCATCGATATTGCTGTCTCTGTAAGAGGTCGCCGCTTTCAATGAAAACTGCGCAGATGTTCCGATTCTCTTGCGTTTTCTGTGTAAGTGTTTCCACGTCACAGAGTCCTGTCTCTTGTGCTTTGTACTTTTAACGTTTCGGTGTTCGAGCTCTCCTTCCGGCCCTGTTGTTGCGTGTCATTGTGTCATAGATGTTTATGAAAGTCGTGTTTACTTCCAGAATATTCGACGTGTATGACTGTTTGACCGATCGGTTGTTCTTGTCATGCACTGCGGTGGTTACAACATTGAACCCCGTTGTTCGGATCTATTGTGCACGGATGTTTTAAACTACCATTTTAATATGCCAACAGCTATACTAGAAATGACTCATTATTTATTGTTTCGTGATACGGGAGTACTTAATTACTAGCTCATATTGTAAATTCTATTCCACGGATATGAAAGCTAATTTAATCCGCTTATAATTTCAGACGTTTCAAATTGTGTGGGTTATTACCATATTTCGTTTAAAGTAAAACAGTAGAAATTTAACGACTCTTATTAAATATCTATTAGAATAACGCACTCTGTATCAGGGAATATTTAGGATGTGTAGTCAAAAGGATACATATGATTGTTTAAAACCTGTGACGTAAACTGCATCTTCCGGTAACACCAGTTGCCTAAAAATAAATGTGCCTGTGCATGTTCGGTGTGTCTATAAAATATTTAGGCAGCTTATAGGCTATTCGAGTAGACCGTGTGTAGAAAATCCGACGGCGTGCCTCTTGCCTTCCGGTTTAGGAAGCAGAAAATCTATACTAACACCAATCAATCAGTATTTTTATCACAAAAATCACATTGAGTTGTGACAGGTAGCCTCCAGTGCTAGTAACGAAGATTGACTGACGCTGATTGGCTTCCTCCCGCCTTCTTACCAGTTGCGCAAAATGTCTGCTCTTATTTATTTAATTTGCCCTTCACTTTTTATGGTATGTATTTTATTTCTTCATCCAATGAAATGCTTCCGGTACACGCATTGGGGAGCTGTGACAGGAGTTCGAGCTATTGTGAGCGTCGTTAAAGAAACCGCATTGTATTCTATGCCGTTAGTCTTTTGTTCATACAATATAAAACAACCAAAAAATTCAACAAAGTTCCACTTTTGTCTCGATCCCATAAAGTTTCGGCCTTTAGGACATTATCAGGGGTTCGCTGTACTAATTGTAAGCTGACATAAATTGTAAAACATTGCACTAATTTGAACAAATATGCAGCCTCCGGCATTTAAAAATCATTGTCATAATAGAACGCATGTAGCAGTTTCATTATTAACGAAATTTATAACGGTTATGTCGTCAGACTTCTTGAACCGCCTGTATGATGCTTATTCGTTGCTTCGTTAAGATCTTTTGTAAGGTTTTACATTTAAATATGTATGATGTTAGAAACGAGACGTAATCTGTATATTATATGAGGCATATTAACCTAACCTAACCTAACCTTAACCTAACCTAACCTTAACCTAACCTAACCTAACCTAACCTTAACCTAACCTAACCTTAACCTTAACCTAACCTAACCTAACCTAACCTAACCTAACCTAACCTAACCTAACCTAACCTAACCTAACCTAACCTAACCTAACCTAACCTAACCTAACCTAACCTAACCTTAACCTAACCTAACCTTAACCTAACCTAACCTTAACCTTAACCTAACCTAACCTAACCTAACCTAACCTAACCAACTAGTGTCAAGGAGCGGCAATGTCTTCCTTCACAAGCTCCATTTAAGTTCCATACTTACATTATTTTCTTCCCAGTCGGAATAGCGAAAGTTCGAAAACTTCAACTGTAAAAGTTTTTTGTATTTATGCGCGCAAATGGAGAATTTTTTTTTATTTCGTTTGTGCTTTTCAAAAAAATTATGATGGCATTATAAATTTCGCAGCTTGGGAGTTATTCTCTGAATGGAGAAAAGACTTGTGTTAAGGGTAACTTCTAGCTACACGAATTTTTTTCAAAAGGAGAACGTATATTGGATTTTCCCACAGCGCCAGCGCCCATATTCATGAATGCGTCAGTATTCAGCTACCAGCCGGCCAGGTTCTTGCTCGTAACTTCCCTGGCGCTTGTAGCTTGTAGTGGAGTGCGCTCGGGGAACAACGAGTACCACAGAAATACATTTTTAAAAGCCAATATTTGCTAAACAATCCGTCTTCATCACTTAAACGAATTGTTGTGACGGAATGCCTTGTACCACATCACTTCCAGCTGTTAGCACAGTGTCATACGTCACGATCGAGGGCATAACAGACGACCCATATAAAGTGTTAAGTTCACAGGACGAATAAAAATAAGACAAGTTAAGTGTTTTTCATCGCGTTACCAAATTCGTTTTGTCACTGTCTTCTGAGCGATATTATTAATTCACGTTGTCTCAGAGTTTGCAAGGCATGAAACTATGTTCAAAACATTATTTCCCCATAAGTCAGGTGCGGTATAGTTGGCGCGTTACAAACGGAAGAGGTTCTTAACCTCATACGGAATTCACTTATACATCGAGTCATGGGCTCCTAGTTAGCCAATAATTTACGAAAATGTATTGAACGTTATTGCAATTTATTTTAAAAAATTATGGTGTCTTAATGTTGCTAACAGGTTCACGTATTTCTCCTTAATTCCCTTTATCATGTTCCTTTGCTAGTTATGTTTATTAATTATTCCTTTAAATTCAGTATTCTATTTAGACGGCATTATGCGCTGTCGGCACGCAAACTCCTTCGGGCCTTGGGTTGAGGTGCATCTGGTGTAGAGAGATTCCTCAAGGATCCGGTAACCGTTCACTGCCGGGTGCCCGTTACCTGAAAGAAGAAACCTTGGTGTGTGAGGGGAGAATAAGTCGATCGTGAGTATCGATAATGCTCCAACAGCACTCGAATCCACGTGGTACAACATAACAAAACTGCTGTATCATCCCAGGTCGCGCAATCAACGGCACTAACTGCTCACTTAACCTTGTCTGTTAATTTAAACTGTACGTGAACCATCAATGACGGCGACCGCTAATGGAAGCCGAAGACACGTGGTGGCTTCTCAAACCACGTGTCACATTCCACTGCCCGAATAATTCGCGTAGACCAACGAGATGTGGAAGTGTTTACTGGCATTGCAGAGTTACTGAATAAAGCAGTACTGTGCCGCAGGCAGGCAATCACACATTTTATTTCCCACAAAGCACATCTGGGTTCGAGGACCGCCACTTTATCGTACTTAGGTAATTTTTCGGGGGAGGGTGGGATTATGTTAATCCCAGATTTATTGGAAAAAAAGTTAGTAACTTTCCCACTAGATGCACCAGCGTTAAATATACGTAATATATTTTGAAAGAATTCCTTCTGAAATCTTGCTCATATACCATTCTAAAATATAAAATCGAAGTTGATATGATGTCGGTAAATAAGTGTGCCGTGTGCCAATATTTTTCCGTTCGTCGGAACCCCATTACAGTTCTCCCACCCGAACTAACGCATCCCGCAAAGCCACGGTGAGTTGGGATCTGGTTACACCCATAGACTCTCTAGTGGCCAGTAAATTAGGTTCGATCAAGTATTAAGTAACCCGGTGCATTAGATCGTGAACCCTGCAGAGTCTCCATTCAGTCTAATAAAGTCTGGGAGTTTATCGGGTCTGGCTCCGCAATAAATCATCATCATGTTCCATTATGGGTGACGTATAAAGCAGTTATTTCTCGGTTTCCAGTTTTAACGTTCTTTCTACCGTCAATGGTCGTTGGTCTGTTGAAGTGAACGTGAAGGAGTTCTACTTGTTTCATGCAAACAAAACCTGTGATTGCATTTCGTATCGTAAATCGAACGTTTTACACTTCAGAATAAATCGCATAACAAATATATAATTGCTATTTGTTGTGGGTTAAATAGATACATTGTATAAGACTTGAGGTTCTCACAGCGGTGAGTATGAAGATTTCCGTCTTCTGGGTTGTTGCGCTGTGTAGTCTGGTCGATGTTAACCAACGTTTCAGAGGTCATACTGCCTCCATCATCAGGGCGATGAATCGCCCTGATGATGGAGGCAGTATAACCTCTGAAACGTTGGTTAACATCGACCAGACTACACAGCGCAACAACCCAGAAGACGGAAATCTTCATACTCTGATGATGGAGGCAGTATGACCTCTGAAACGTTGGTTAACATCGACCAGACTACACAGCGCAACAACCCAGAAGACGGAAATCTTCAGATACATTATAGATAGAAAAACAGAACGAGATAGATTAATCTTTTCTACTTTCCTGAATGAACAGCTTATTCTTGTAGGGCAAACGAAACCTTATCACTACATTTATTCCCATTAAAACAGACTTTCGCCCTTAAGAACTGCGTTCTGTGTATACAGGACGCCTCAGATGTATAACAGCAGAAACTTTGGTGGCCGATTGTGAGCTAGCTCTCTCTGTGTCAGGAATCCCTTTGTGTTCATTTGTAACACCTGCACTAGATTAGCTAATTCGCCGCCAATGCTGAAGTATGTAATGGTTTAGTTTATAAAAATGACTTTATTTAACTCATTTAATATGTGTATACATATTTCTGTAGCACCCGTGTGTATATGTACGGGATTTATGTTTAAATTTATATCGACTGAAGTCTCGAAACAAAGATTAAACCAATTTTGTGACGTATCACTTAATTTTATAATTTGCTTGTTCGTGCTTGGTGGTCGGAGACATTATATAGAACCTTCAACTTATCATTTCTCAGGCCATCGTAGTCAGAAATTCCATATGAACGTGGGTCCAGCTCTCAAAGATCACGGAGCCGTGGATATTTGAAATTCAGAATGATTTAAACCATAAGAGTGACATAAGGGTCATCGTTCAGACTCGGAAACTTGTTGAAGTGTTTGCTCTCTTCTCTAAACTTTGCATTCATGCACCATGTTCTTTGTGCAACCCCGTACATGGAAATCTAGCGGAGTGAGGTCCGGTGACAACGCTGGCCATTGGTGAGACGCGTGACGGCCCTCCATTCAAATCTGTCAAGGAAGTGCTGATTCAGGTACTCCATCACGTGTCTGTCTGCTGAAATGTGAGCGTGCCCCTCAACCTTGAAGCACATCTGTAATCGTGTTTTTTACCTGTTCAAATAATCTTGAATTTCTGTCTATGGCTCGGCTACAGTTGAGAATCGGAATCTGTGATCGGGAACGGTGTCAGGAAAACGATCTTCAAGTACTGACGTAAGAATTCGCCTGAACATCTGAAGCCTTCAGTGACTTTTACGCTAATTTCTCTGTGTCGAGAGACGTGTCTCCGCTTCGAACGCCTGGCTGTGTACAGTACATTCTGGCATCGAATTTTACAAAGGATTGCATTTGTTGTTCCCGAAGAATGTCTGCTCAGAGTCGTTAGCTCTTTTTCGTGTCATGGAGGACCAAGGTTGAAGCGCCCACTTGGTCATCCTAAAAGACATTTTCGTACGTTTCTTAGTCTCCCTGGGCAAACGATGGAACAGTGGCTGAAATAAGGCGAGGAACACTTTTTCCCATGTAATCTCCTGTTCACTATTCATTAATCATATAATTATTGTACGCAGTTTAGTTCGAGCGCTGTAAGTAAGCCCATTGTCTCGACCTTAAAAATGTTCTTTTGATACCATAAAGTAGTTTTCTTTTTAAATTACCCACCGGTGTTCCTCAGATAGCATTTCAACAAAACGCGAGGAGCACGAAGATCCAGAAAACTAAAATGCCGTCAGGTTTACAGTCGAGCCTGTGTCAGCGGAAGATAACCACTTGGCTTAAATTAATGTTCGTGTTGTCACAATTATCCAAATTTGCATTAAAATAATATTGTTCGCAGACTGGCTTCGAAGCGCGTCTCTGGGTAACCAGTTTCTGTACCAACATATGTTTTTGTCGTGTTGCATTTTGCGTTTTATGCAAATTGTTCGATATTTATTGCGTGTTTGGTAAGAAGGGCTTAAGTCAGTAGGGATTATTGACTCAGCTGTTCTTACCGAGCTCCAGAGATTTAATCTGATACGAAACTCAGTCAAGTGCGTCAGGAATCGGCCTCGGGCGCGCGTGGTATTGAAGTGATGCCATTTCGTAACTACGCAGGCTAGAAGCATGAATGAATCCGCGATCAAAGGACAAATTCTCGTCGTTTCATCTCCATTCTGCGCGATGTAGAGTGAGAGTGTTTCTCCGCACACATCGAAGTAGTAGATGTGCGGAAGGAATTAGATCCATCCTGTCGGTTAAATGGCGCTCAGACTGAACTCATTCGAGCACAAAAGTGGAACTGTGACGGCGGTTTCTTTGATTTATATTTAATTCGTCTGTAGTTAGAAATTAGCATCACTCCAAAAGCCCGCTCCTTAAATTAAAATATAATTTCCTGACGATTGAACTGTAGATTTACAAGCAGATGAGTGGTTGAAACTTATTTATTTCCGTATGGGAGATATTTATGTAGAAGTTTGCTCTAACACTTGAATGTAAAGTTATTTAGTGAGGAGCTGTTCTAACAATTGTATAAAATCTCAGTGTTCATTAGGTGCGTGACATATTAGAATTAATAAAATGTGCTGTTGCGTCCTTTCGATATATTTCCTGTGCTTTTGTTTGTTAATCTGTATCAGCGTCGTTCATTAGTTTGAGACGTAATATTTTAAATCGCAGCATAATTTTAGAGATTTATCAATCTTTTAATAGATTGTCTTCCAGTGCACCTGACACCAGCAACTTTAACAAAACCAGCGATGATAAACAACTTCCATGTTCTGGGGAGCAAACAAAGTTCAAAGAATGTGGCCCTCTCATCGCGCCTTCGAAAACTTTGGTAATTCAATTTTTATATGTTGCAGTTACTATATGTAATATCTCATTATGCTTTCTTCTTACGGCGAGTGTAAGTTATTAGTTTATATTTCATCATTAAGAAAGTTGAGTTATATATCGTCGTAAAGCACGGAAATATTGCAGGTTTTCGCGTGAACTTGTACTTAGGAAAGTGAAATACGAAGCTAATTAGGATTTGAGGTTTTCACGGCTTTCAGTTCGGAGGTGGCTGTCTTCTGGGTTGTTCGCCGTGTAATCGGTAAACTTCTACCAGGCTACACGGCGCAACAACCCAGAAGACAGCCATCTTCGTGAACGAAGCTGTTTGTGCTATTTATATATTCGATTTCATATTAATTGCCCATGTTCGAGAGTAAATTTATTCTATACAATTTTCTTAATTGTCCAGTGAATGCGACAAATGGGGTTTCCACGCTTTGATTAAGGTCATTGCTATTCTAATGACGTCACTGCTAACTCGTGGATAATACGAAAACCGTGAAGCATAATGTGATTTATGCAGGCCCAATTTTAAAAAAAATCCAAACACACGTTAGGTTATGTTATTATAAGTGAATTTAATTTGTTACTTCGTGTGTATTGAAGGAATCTTGACACTGGCAACACATGATGAAATGTTTGGGTGGCACTACTTTGAAGAGCCGTGCGTCATTTCTAATGCCGAAATCTGTCCTGATGTTTTATAATGAAGTCCCTACGCCTGAGCATTGCTGCCGTGCGTGCTACAATCCTCGCCAACCTACAGTCCCCTTTTTAACCACATTTTAATGAAGAACAGAAAAATACAGGTCCCAGAACTAAAATTTTCCCAGCCTCTTAGTTTTTTTAATTCTATGAATTAACAATTTTAATACTCTCAAAGTTATTTATGTCAAAGATCTTGGCGTCGTAGGAGACCCAGTGTCACTACATCCATCTGAAAGAGAGCAATGAGACCGTGCGTTCTGAATTGCAGTAACATTTAAGTTGCGTCCACTAAGTACTGACTGGCGCGTTAAACGTCGCGCACGTCACGCCAGTTGGTGCTGAAGTCTTCTCATTTCTTCAACAACTCGTGTTGGATGTGAGTTACTTCTTGATCATAAAGAAAATTAAGTTCAGTTTAAAGCATTCAGTGAGTTTCCTTCTTGCGGTGAAGAAACATTCTATGCTTTTATTATATACTATGGAAGGCGAGTTGCTCTAAGTTTCAATTTTTCTTTCATCACGCTTGAGTGAAAACAGACAAAAATGTGGTCGTCTCTTCTATCCGTGTTTCAGTTGTGTTTAATCAGAATGTGTGATGCAATTCTGGGCATTGAAGGAAGCTCAGATGGACGGGGACAAATCATGCATTGGAGCAGTGAAGAATGCAAACGAAATTTAGCCGGAGAATCTAGAGGGCAAAGACCACTATTTCGATCTGGGCGTGGATGACAGGATAATATTAAAATGGATCTCAAGAAAATGGGATGGAAGTGTGTGGATTGAATGTATCTGGCTCAGGAAGGGAACAATCTGGTCTATTTTGAACACAGAAGTTAAACTTAAAACGCGGGGAATTTCTTAAGTGACTTATCTTAAGTTAACTTTTTAAGAATCGATCGTCTGTGTGGAGTCATTTGAAATCAGTTTTGAGACACGGAATATTTTCATGAGTTTTATCTTACTGTACGTTCAGAAGAGTTCGCTCTATTTTACGTCCAGCTTAGTGTAGCACGCCCAAGATTTAAGAAAATATATGCCCCTAGGTTTACTGTTATTTAAAAAGTGTAGCTTTGCTTATTGTAATAAAGTGGGTTACAAGAACTGAACTGTAATTTCCTTTTTTTACAAATCAAAAATGAAGATAAATCATGATTAGTTTAGTTGCAATAATTACGTTCCAGGTGATCGGTGTTATAAATTCAGTAGCCTCTTGTTTGTTCGCTTCAGATCGTACGGTCAAAGAACGGCATTCATCATTTTAAATGGTGTCTTATTAATTTGATATTAGGGTCTTCCTCTAACTCCGTAAAATAACTGGTACTGTTTTACTGACGTTACAAGCGGGCAGAATAATAACCACCTTCTCTCGTTCTAGTCTCAATTTATTTACTGGAGTACGAGAGTTTGTGGAATATACGCCTTGTAACATAAACAAATGTTTAACGTCAACTGCAACGTTGGAGCGAACCGACAATCATCAGAGTGTGTAACCAGCGCGTATTACTTCCTAATGCGTGCCTTTTTCGAATTACAACTGACAGGTTGAAGTGGCAACAGACACAATTGTAATTACGGCGAACAGCACTTTTAATTTTCCAAGACTGTTTGTATAAAACTTGCCCGTCATATGTATTTAGGAGCACTGAAAGTGACATATATTGAACCTGTCATTAAAAACAGGAATGGTGAACGGGATTATGTAAATTACGGAGTGCGTAGCTTTTTGCATGATTCCTGAGCAGGTTCAGAAAGCGTTGTACTCGTGTCGAATTAGCGGGTTTAAATTATTTACGATTCTTTCTCCAATCTGACATGTTGATTTTCTAAAGGGGTGGTCGCTGTTTCTGCTTACTCCTTCAGCATCTGGGTCTTGGCTGTTGAAGAATGCTGTCCACAGACTGTCTGGTTTCTTCTCAGTTTCTTATATTAATTGCAACTTCAACCAGTTTAATCAAATGCAATAACGATAATTATCATGAAGATTTCTGTCTTCTGGGTTGTTGCGCTGTGTAGTCTGGTCGATGTTAACCAACGTTTCGGAGGTCATACTGCCTCCGTCATCAGAGTATGAAGATTTCTGTCTTCTGGGTTGTTGCGCTGTGTAGTCTGGTCGATGTTAACCAACGTTTCAGAGGTCATACTGCCTCCTTCATCAGAGTATGAAGATTTCCGTCTTCTGGGTTGTTGCGCTGTGTAGTCTGGTCGATGTTAACCAACGTTTCAGAGGTCATACTGCCTCAGGGCGATCGCCCTGATGATGGAGGCAGTATGACCTCCGAAACGTTGGTTAACATCGACCAGACTACACAGCGCAACAACCCAGAAGACAGAAATCTTTATACTCACCGCTGTGAGAACCTCAAGTCTTAGATAATTATCATCATCTAGCAGTCACGGAGTTAGGCCAAATTTAGTACGATGCCAAGTGCGTCGTGAAACTGTTCTTAAATAGACAATTCTACAACGTAGTCAGTGATGATATGGCGGAATATCGCACTGCTACTTTCAAGATCAGTTTAGTCTATCTTTTCATGTCAGTGTGTCTGAGCTCAGTTCCTTTGGAAACACGAGTTAGTGTGAGGCTGATCACCGTTTAACACGCGGTTTCAAGGTGCAATGTTTGTGCCATGCCCACAATATTATTTTACGTTTATTAAGAGCTGTTATCGCCTTTATTTCACGTTTGTCTAAATGTTAAATTCAATTCATTCTGCTTCTATAAGCTCGTTCCTCATTTATTCATAGCCACTTTGTCCTTATTTTAGTTTTTTTTGGACAAAGTAACAGCTGACGTTTAACATCTCCATTTTCGTTGTATTGGGGACATGCTCCTCTTTCCAATTACTTTCTAACCCCTCTTAGCTTAAAGATTCTTTCATCCTTCATTCAGACAACCCTTTCTACATTTATGGGGCGGAATTAGATATCCTTTTTCCTTACCCCATTAATTCCTTTTGTGCTCTATCTCCGGGTAAAATTCTAATAAAATCTTTTCATACATTATAGGAAAGAAATTTTGCTTCTCTCTGTATCGTCGCATTTCTTACTAAGAGTCGTGTACGTTCTGTTGATGGCTTATTGCTGCCGACTGCGCAAAATGTTCTCTGACGTCCGAACGTTTGCATTAGGACTTCTAGCTAAACATTTATCAGTGACTCTCAATGCTTTATTACATTTCGCATTTATTAATGCGCTTCATTCACCCAACCTCGACTGTTATCTAAAGCGTTTTCAAATATTTCGATATTCTATTACATCTGTGTTTTATCCACACGTATTTTACCTTTCGGCTCTCTTCAGTTCCCCTCCTTTTTTAAATACGTTATACGATTTATATTTATTCAAATTACGCTTCAAATTTCGTTCATTACAGTGACTCGCTATTTGATCAGTTTCCTTCTGCCTGTAAACGATAAATCTGCTAGTTCGATTGCCAGGAGCAAATCGTAGGTCAACGGAGCTTGTTCGTGTAATCTGTAATGTCATATAAAAATGTTAAAACAGCTATGGGCTTAAATTACGCCACTCTGTCACGCGTCTGTTTGAGAGGCGAAGCTTGTCATTTCATTCCACCCCCCACCCCCCCACCCCCCGAATATTTCATGCTAAATTTAGTACCTTCATACATTATCGTTGTAGAGTTCACCGTATTTTCACTAACGCCTATCCTTGTAATTTTAAACCAGAAATTCTCTGTATCAACTGAATGGATAGTCTTCTCGAAGTAAAAAAACCGTACTAAATTTAGACTCTGAAATGTTTATTAAGAATCGTTTTAATAATAAATAAGTTGTTGATCATTTTCTTGCCCGTAATTCGTCGTGCCTTAAAAATTTATTATTTATTTGTTATTCTGTTATCCTGCAAAGTCGCGATCCCACAAATTAATATTTCCCAAAATCGATAATACTGAAATTCTTCTATAATTTCCTGATTTGTGTGTACATACCTTTCTCTTGTACATCGGGAAAGTAATAGCAGCTTTCCACTGAGCTGGAAATCTGTTCTTATTTGTGATTTGGCTAAATGAATTCGTCAAATTTCCAATCCTCAAGTCTTTGGCATTCTGATTTGTAAAATGTGTGTGCAGTTCCTCGATATAACGTGGACCGAATATTTGCAGTTCCGCTGTTGGCAGATCCAAGTGTTCCGTAACAAATACTTCACGTTAGAATTATGGTCTCTCCTTCTTTGAGGTCTTATGACGTTACTCTCGTCTTGTTTAATCAGATCATTTATGAATTAGGATGCCGAGGGAAGTAATTCAAGTTTCCTCGCTCTTACTTTTTATACGGTCCAAACAGTTACTTTTGGATGGGTGTATTTTAACATGTAATCATGATTTTCTTTTAATTTATTTGTTCCTGCGCAGTAAAATGTTTACAGTGATCGTACTCAGAAATTTCTCTACTTGAATATTACGCCGAACGTGCATTATTCGACTAGTTAGAGGTTTACGTTTATTAACAGATGGCTTTTTAATACAGGCCTACGTTTTACGTTTCATTAATGATGATTGTTCCAGTAGATGATGAACTTACTGGCGGACTTAGGCGGAACTAACATTTACTTAAGGCTGACAGATTTTAGTTTTTCAGGGCAGTGACAATTAGCATCTCCAATCTCTACGTCTAGACGGCATCATAGTTTGAAGTACCGAAATCCAAGTGGAATTTACATAATTTATATTCAGAAAATAAACATTCCACGCACGCACGCACGCACGCTCTTAATTTGATTCGTTACTCTCTGCCTCTCAGATATGTGGATTTTGCCACATTCACAGATTATATATTCTGCTGCATCTCTCTGTTTTGTTCACAGGTTGGGAGAAACTTTACGTAGAACTCGTGTTTGGTGATTAAAGCTTTAAACAGAAAGTAGGCTAAACAATTAGCATTCAAAGTAGTGAGGCCGATGAGTCATTTTACTGGAGACCCCGTGGCTCGCTGTACGTGATACGTTTTGAGAGGCGTCGGGAGGTTTCATCTTTCAAGCGACGCACCGCGTCGTACGTTCTGTTGTTAACGTGCGTATGCATAACATTTAAACGGTACACGACGATATAAAGAGACGGCTTCGTGCGGCTTGACTTCACTACGGCTAACCACGCACGTGAATTAAGCGACACCCCTCTAGATGCCACCGGGTGCTTCACAAAGATTGCCCCTGCACTAAGTAAACTCAGATTTCTTTTATTCAAAACAGTTCTGGATTAATACGACTTTAATTTGTTTATCTTCTGGGTTGTAACACCATTCATATTTCAACTTTAAGGAAGAACATACTGCCAGCATCTTCAGGGCTGAATTGAAATGCCACGAAACATTCCCCTGAGAAAGTTGTTACCATTTTAAATTATTTTTATAACCTCATACAGTGTTTTCCGAGAAAAATGACTCTCATGTAGAATTATTATCAACGTAGTGGGTTTTGTTTGGGACAGAGGCCGAATAGAGTTAACATTCTTAATTAATTGAAATTAAAACAAGTTATGTACACCAATATACAACATGCGTGTAAAAGTAATCATAAGAAGCTTCTTGCTAATGTGTCTGTGGTTTAAAATGTGAATAGCTCAAAAGGCCGACAGTTTATAGGAGAGGCTTAAAATGTTACCATTCTTATGGAAAAGTGATTAATGTGACCGGTGTTAATTTTAATGCTGATTTGGCATACGACCGTGGTCCTAGATTTAACAGGAGGCGAGTTCAGATGTTGATATTTTTATGTGGTCTTCACAGTTTTAGGATAAAAAAAGCACGAACAGCTTTTAATGAATTCTGCGTTTCTGAGAACGGTTTGGCATCAACTGGAAACCTGCAATAAATTAACGCTTACGTAATGTGTAACAGCTGAAATGCCTACAGATATTAAACATAATTAAAAGTACTTATGTTGTCAGAAAGTAGTGCGATATATCGGTATGTTAATCTGTATCGAAATCGACTATGTTCCCCCAATATATCGTACCGATTTATCGAATTAAACCTACATTCGTGTGTATGTCCGAGTAGAGCCCATTCGAAAGCGATTCATTGAACGTAACTTCTCATCTGACTGGGCGCTGAATTACCTCAGCAGCTGATAAGGGAAGTTAAACAGCACAACAGTCGACATTTGTTGTGTTGCAGCGCGATTGATCGACCTTTCGTGCAGATTTGCTCCTGCGTTGGAACACATTCGTACTTAGTTTTTCTTTTATTTTCATCGCTTCAATCGTAGCTACTGGTCGTTGCAATTTCACGATGGGCGTGGCCAACCTCGCCATTCTACGCCATATCCTCCACCCATTTAAATACTACGCTCCCTGTCACGTGGTTTTGGAATATATTTTATCAGTCTTGTCTCTAAATAATTTGAAACAAACTATTAAACTTCAGCGGTACCAAATAGCACCCGATTAACAATAGACATGTTTTAAGTAAGTTCCATTCCAAGTTTCTACCCTGATATACGAGTGTATATTCCTTCTTGTACTTCATCGGTACGCACAGATTGTAAATCGTTGGACGTCGAGGTCTGTCATGTGAAAACTGTTACCAATATACTTAGGCCACAGCTGGATGACGAGCTACCTAGCGATGCATTTGATGAGATCACCTCTGATGTACTTCGGTGTATGTAGTAGAACCGAACCAGCAAAGTTAGACAGAAGGCTTGTAATTTCCGTCTTTCGGAGTGTAAGCCGGGTTAATGCGGCTAACAGGGTTAACAAGCTGTACCAAGGCACTGCTTCTCTGTCTTTTCTACTTAATTTAATCCAGATAATTTGAAAATGTTATTATTCTGGTATTACTCGAGTGAATTATCCTGTGGTAATAAATGCTTGTAGGGGAGATTTCTCTGCTGTTCAACTCATTCATTATGCGTAGGAAGTTGGTAATCCTGTCGACACTAGGATCTTCTGTTATTTTCGTTCGACGGAGCTTTCTCAGGGATATTGGGACCCGCATTAAGTGGACTTTTATTAAACTACATTACCATTACAAACGTTCAGATTTGCATGAAATGGGAGCGTTTGTCACTTTACGTAGACCTCATTGACTTTCAGACTAAATTCGTTCTTATGTTAATCTGTTACAAATTAGATGATAGAAGCAAGCAATTTCTCGAGCTGTAGGATGTTTACTGCCCGTATTTAAGTTCTTCTTTCAATGCAGAATCGACTGACACTTGATTTTCAAGGGTTGGAATACAGTTTGCGGTTAATAGCCCATTTCAAATGTCGCACAATATTATCTGAAAACTGTGCGTTAAGGAAAGAGTTTTCTTTTTTAAATAGAAACGATGTATCAGAACTTACTACGACAGGCTTGTCATTAAAAAATATTGAGACAATTCTAAGCTTACCTGTAGCCTACTGCACTATTACAGAAAGAGTTTCCTGTCTTGTGTGTCTCTGGCCACGGTACAGCCAAAATACTTGCCACTTTGTTATCTCGCATGACCTCGTTCGAGAGACGCGTCTATCTATTGTCATGCAAACATTTACTTTGTTCGGAATCGAGTGATTCACAAGTGTTGAAAGTGTTTTACTTCCTGGCTATTTTACGTCAATCTGCCTGAGTTTCTGTATCAGAGAAGAAATCCTTTTGAGGACAAACTATAAGAAGTCAATGTTTTTCGAACTGTTAGTAGAAGTGGGCAGGAACACTCGTTTGCCCCCATTCGTAAATCCCATACGAATGACCATTGGTCTCCGGTCTCTGGATAAAATAGCTGAAGAACTGTGCCTGCATTCTTCTGAATGAAGACCATCATGTAAGCAGTTGTCCAGATTTTGCCCAGATCCTTCTTTAAGAAACTGAAGAGGCTCTCAAGAACCATGTGAACAGCCGTCTTCAGAACCTGAATCTCGAATCCGAATGGCTCTCAGATGATTAAACGAATGTCATCGGTAATGACCTTACATTTCTATAAGAATGCAGGCCAACGGACCTGGAACCCTCGAAGAGGTCGGAGTGCTGCGATGCCTTCGCTGTTGGACGGCTTTGTTCCTGCATCCGCCCTTCGTAAGTTCTCGTAGACGTCGCCGTCTGTCTCACTAGTATCAGCCTACATGAAACGCTGATGTCGAGACGTTATGAAGCCACTTTTGTGTATCGTCTACTTTATTTTTAGCAACTGAATCAGTGCTGATGTCTGCGAAGCCTTCCTGAGGAACACATGTTCTCTGTCTTTCTACCGTAAATATGGAGGCGGTAGACTACACGGCGTCATAACGCAAACGACTACAATCTAAGTTTTTTACGACTGGAGAACCTTACATTGTAACTTATGTCATGTTTGATCCTGTAAGTCTCGCCTCCGTCTATCCGTTACGCACTGAGTGTGCAGATAAGGTGCATTATTCAACACGAAGCAGTGAAGCGACCAGATCTCTTAAACAACCGGGCTCATACGAGTTAAGGTCTGAGGCCAACGACAGCGCATGGAAGCTGTTATTCCAGATTTAAATCTCGGGCAGTTACACACGACGTCACAAGGGCTATCACGTTAATAAAATAAACTTCTGGCTGACGAGGGAGAGAGTGTACCGTATGCTTACTGAAATAGCACCAATGACTGGAATTGAAGAGAGCCATTTTCGTGCAAGATTTGGTGTCATCTGTGTGAAGAAGAATCCTACTAGTCTTTTGTACTTCCCTGCTGCTCCTCCTTGGTTATATTTATTCTGTTCATGCCACGAAGTGGAGAGAAAGAGACGCTTTAGACAATTTAAAAACATGAGGTAATGGAATTCTGAGGCGGTGACTTTGTACTCAGCGGATTAAAGTTGTCGGGAGACTGTGCTGTGAAAATTAATATTTTCAGTTCTAAACCCAGCAACGATATCGGCCAGTGTTCATGATGTAGATACGTGACCTTTTGCGATTTGACTGTGCCCCGATCTTGAAGTACTTTCTTGTCGTTGTGCTGTCCTGTAGCTTTTCGTTTCTTATCAGCAGTGACAACTTTTGGGAGGGCCCCGTGTGAAGGGAAGGAGCGACCTTAAGAGTGACGTACGTAATAAATGGTTACACACAAAAATTTCTTAAGTAATGTTCTTAGCGAGAGCCCACCAATGAGGAGGCCACGAAAACAATTTGGAATGCGTGCGTACTCACGAAAAGGAAACTGAACGGAATTGACGAAAGACCGAACTCACGTGCAGCATCCCGGACGAATGTCGGAAGACATATATATAGACACCTGAAGATCACGGAACCCAGACACAACGCAGGATAGACGAACCACTTGTGGGATGAGCACCACAGAATGCAATAGATTAAGGCAGAAAGTACACACAAAAAAAATTATTAGGAAATTTTGAAGAGCCATTATTCTACAACACAATAGGCCATCAGTCAACCAAGGATACACTAAGTCTCCCTCCAGCACGAAATAGGAAACTTAGCATAGCAGTTTAGTATTCGAAAGGTTCGGGGTTCGATCCCAGTTGTCACTAATACCAGAGGAAAGTGGTGGTGTGCATAAAGTACAATGACAAGCGATCACACGAAGATGTGAATAGAGTTAACCCCTGAAATGTGCCTCAGGCAATGGACAATATTCCCATAATATTCCATGATGTTAGGATTTGAGGTTTTCAGTGAAGATTTCCGTCTTCTGGGTTGTTGTCTGGTAGACTTCCAGACTACCATAAGAACTCAAGAGACCGAGAGTTTTGACTGTGGGTTTTCGTAGCTTTATTCAATAGTTTAATGGCGGAAAAGCATTGCAGCATCAGTACGAATTTCACGCAAGTCGCCCAGTTGACTAAATTACCTCAGATCGTTTTGATAAATCTTTACGTACCTCAGCGTTCTATACACCCCTGATTGAGGTTATAGAAGCCGGTATCCAAAACAGTTCAATTCGCGTTGTCTGTCGGGGTGCTTCTGCTCGAATAAGAAGCTGTATGAAAAGCAGCGCACTGGACTGCTCTGTGCAACCCCAGGCGACATCTGATGCTCCAGTGACTAGTTCATAGTTGAGGGGTTGCGGGCTTGGGGCAGGGGGGTGTCTTTGTGAGGAAAGGAGAGGGCGAATTCTCAGGTCAGGGTCAGGGAAGTAAGGCTGAGGGGTAGGTTGAGATCAGAAGTATACAGACATGGAAGGCGTTCTGAGGGTTAGAGCAGATCTGATCTCCTCCCACATTTGCCACGACCAAGACGCACAAAGGTTAGGGACGTCAGGGCGGGACAAGAAGCTGGGGCTGGAAGTCAATTGTCTCTGAGCAGCTGACTGCAGATGTAGCAGAATGACGTTCCTCAAGTGGAACGCAATACAGCCGGAGTCTGGGGATGTTACATGACGTGAGCCCTAAGTCTTCTCCGAAATGAATTTTCTTCGGTGTTACAAACAGTTTCCTTATTCTACATGGGCTGGTCTTATCTTTTGTCCACTATAGTAGACTGGAGCTCATCCGACTTCTAAACACAATTTACAAGTGCCCCACCCGTGTTCGTAGATGAAACAAAGCTGAGGTAAGTGAAAGGAAGACTCCTTGCACATTTATACCAGGCGTGTTTCAAGTGTAAGCAATTCCTTTAAACGTTGACTACAAATTAAAGACAAGATTTAATAAGTCATAACTTTTGAATTTTGTCTTAAGTTTTGAAACTTATCGCTCCACAACAGTGGCCCAACATTGAAGTTCTGTTCACAATTATTTTTCGCGTAGGACGTGAAATAGAGCTACAAGAATAGTCAGTCGTATCTAACGTAACTTCCCCCAAACCTAACCCAACCTAACCTAACCTAACCTAACCTAACTTAACCTAACCTAACCTAACCTAAGCTAAACTACCGTAGTAATTTCTTAGAACATACGGCTACTGGTTCACAGAAAGGCCGCAGATGTGTTGGCAAGCTTAACAAATACTTCTAAAGTGTATTTTTTTCCATGGAGTTAATTATTTATTAATATAAGTTTGGAAGAGTTGAAAAAATTTGGTATTGGGGACGGTAAATGCATTCTTCCTTCACTCGCGTCTCTTTCTACATGGTGGATTTTGCTTTTTTCAGGTAAGGGCTGGTAGGAATGTCGGTGAGGACAATTCTTTATCTACAGAACGGTTTCAAGAAATAGCGCAAGGTAAGAAATTGAGCATCACAGAACGCAAATAATTACTGACGGAGCATCTGTCAATGCAGTTGACTGTTTCCTGTTATTGTCGTGGGATATTTTTCTTAGTTTTCCTCAGTATGTCATTGAAATTGGTTAACAACTTAAAATTGCTTCTGGAATGAAGTTACTGAGGCAGAACGTAAAACATTTCAGGCCGAGAGCGTAAGAGATTATTAGAAAAGGCGGCCTTGTTGCGATATACATTTTATATGAAGTAGGAATATTCAGGTAGAGAGTAACAGGATAATTTAATAAGGCTGATGTTTTCTTTTCACAATTAAGTCTTCGGATGATATAAAAGGGTTTATTTAACGTTTTGAACTGTACGCCGCTGTTGAATGTTAGGCTTTTCTCCTTCGTAGTCAGGAGGTCCGGGGTTCCATATGTGGCCCTGAAGTTAGTTATCATATCTGAAATTGTTAGTGTTTGGAGTCTAGGGTATTTAAGCAGCTAAACCTTGAAATAAGCGTTCGTAGGTTTATTTATATTCTTCTGGAGACATCATCAGCAACCGCCCTTCGAATTCCAATCTTCAGAAAACGCTTTTAAATAAACAAAGAAAGAGAACAATAAGTTTTTGTCCCACGACCATAATTCTTTACCTTACAGCCTTGAAAAAGAAACCTTTGTCCTATCATGCCTTCGCCTTAAATTCTCAGTTCATTGATTTTAGCTGGATAACGTAGCAGTTACTCCGTCTGGCGCATGTCGTGTCCGGAATATAAGCGTTAATCTCTACGAGGAGTTCAGAATTTCGAATTAAAGCACTTACTTTTATTTGGTTCGGGTATGAAGGAAATTTTGCACAGCGTTTGATAGTACACAGAAGGAAAGCGTGACTTACGTATTTCAGGATTTATATTAAAATGAAACACGAAACTTATTTGGCACACGGCAGTTGCAGATTCTGAATTGTTAATCTCAGTACGAGAATACAAAATTAATCGACCACCTGGCGCCATTGTACATTTTTTTTAACACTTTCTCTGTATTCAGCTGGTGAAGAGATTTGCCATGTTTTCGCTCCTGGAGCTAAGTGGCTTTCGGCGAAGAACTGCGTTGAACGTTGCGGGCTTACCAGTGTTTCGGAAAACATCGCAGTTGCCATCTTCAGGGCGTTTAGGGATAATTGTATGGGCCTAGAGCAGTCATTTGATGGGTCGGACAAAGTAGTGGGGTACTATTCAGTCAGAAGCGAACACGTGGTTTGAGGACGAGAGATGATGAACGGTTTTAAGGGTCACTGAGTAAGGCAATGGGGTGGTACCTTGAAAGGCCATGAAAACATTTTAGTGACCACGTTGTTAGTCTTGTAGAAGGTCACCGACGTTTCAGAGGTCCTTGGTGCCTCCTTCTTCAGAGCGATGAGTGAAGGCGCTACAAGTCAGGAGACAGCCATCTTGGGCCACATTAAGCTTTAGTTTCGTGAAGCTCTGTTAATTTTTTTGTTATTCTGATCTGTTTCTTTTGTGAGCGGTCTCATTCAGACGTCCTTTTCACAACGTTTTTATGTTTACGACCGGAAGAAACCAGCTGCCCTGTAACTTTTATAAAAGTCTTCAATTTTTTCTGCATTATGCATCTTTTCTTTATTATATTTACAAATTCCCTTTCTCTAATCTTTATTTCTATGTCCCCATCTTATTGTCTTTCTGCTTCGTATATTTCTTCATCGTTCGTGTGTGCCTTCACTCCGCATTCTATTTCAAGTAAAAAAAACGTGTCTCATTTGTCTGATGAACGTTGTTTATTCAGTTTTGCATCGCAGAAATCAGCAGAAATGTACTCATATCCCTTTTATACAGTGAAATCGTAACCTGTGTTGGCTCATCACATGCAATTCCTCCTGCTTTCACCCTTGAATCTGCTCTCACAAAATACGCACAAGAGCTTTAATCGAAGTGCCTTAACCACGAAAAACTAAACAATTGCCTCGTTGTTGTTGGCTTCTGAGTCACTCGCGTCAGACGAGGGACAACGGAGAGCAATTTCAAAATTAAGTACGTTGCTCAAAGATGTTTTATAAGTTTCACAAAAGCGTATCATGTTTTCAGAAAAGATTATCGCGGGGGGGGGGCAGTGTTACTTAATTCCTTAAAAACATGCCGACAGTCGTTAACCGTATAATGCAAAGTCATATCACGGATGCTTCAAGCAATTAAACTGGGGAGAGAGAAATGTTTCGACAATAGACGAATAGTTTTTAGTGTCCGTTAACCGCCTAAGATATTTGCCGCGTAATCTTTCCCCGATGACCGAGGGCTTCGGCCCCGTTGGCACCTCGCGTGCCTCACACCCGCACATTTGTCTGAGAATGACAACAATTAAGAAAAATGCTATTGTTGGCTGCAGACTGCTCGGTCACATTGTCGCTACTTATCTTAATGTTTTTGAGTAACTGGCCTTTGTTGCTGGCTCGTGTTACTTAAGTAAAGTGCAGCTTTCGTGTTTCTTCTCAGTGTTCAACGAGCGGAGTTCTCATTTCATCATTTTGTGAGCATTAGACTTGTTTTTCAAGCGATAATTGATGCTTTCAAGTTATGTACGCTGTAAATGTTGTGTTGCTAAGTAACTGGCGGGGAAGATAAGTCAATCGCCTTTAGATGTCGAAAGCAGCGACATTGTTTAGCGGATAGGACTGTCTTGTTTTGTTTGGTGTGACGTGTGTCTAAACATCTGAGAGTTATTACGACTCTCTGTTACGCGGAAAGAAGTTTCTCGAGGCTGGAGTTCGTAAAGAACGCCTCCCGCTGAAGAACAATGGCACGCGATTGATTGACGGGATTGGCCACTCCTTCATTACAGAATGACGTGACTTAAGCTTTGGACTGTTCTGAAATCTTGGATTTATTCAGTTCCAGAGGAAAGAGAGTGAAAATGTTATATATTGTTGCTAGTTTTTTCCAGACTGCGGATTCATCGCTTTCAATGCGCGTGTTTTTTCAACTTTATGAAGGAATTCTGCTTAAGTCATTTCTAGAGCAGGAATTATTTTAATTACGTTTAAGGCCTAAGCTAACTTTGTGGCCGTGGCAGAGATTCCGTGTTCAAATACGTCGTTAAGGCAAGAGCACTTAGCAGCTGAAGAAAGGAATTGTCAATATTAGACAGCATAGCCAAACGTCGCTGTAGCCAAGTTCTTGGAAGTATTTAGGCTTCAGTGCAAACACGCTGAGGGTCTAATTAAGGGCAAGTCATTAACAGTGCGATTAGACGTCGCCTGTCTTGTCCCTGACATAATAATAGCTGGCAGTGGCCTCAGTGAGACTGGGAGGGGTTGCGGGCGTAAGGACGAGTGTCAGAACAGGTGATGCCTTTGCCGGAAGTGGAGCGCAGATCTGTTTCGGTGTTAGGAATGAAACTGAAAAATTATTACTCTCTCGAACTTTATGCAGGCCTAAATGACGGCGATTGCTTGTACGGAACGGACGTGTTTTTATTCGTTCAGAGCAGCGGAATTCCGGCTTCAGTGGCGTTGGAATGCTGCGACCGAAGATGGATAGGCGATCGCTGTGGCGCTGGGCGTAAATTATTTAACCTGCTCCGAGGTAATGGATTTCCTTTGTATCGAGTTGAACACTAATGGCTGGGACTCTGAGTGAGGATTTCCCATGTGCAGCGATAGGCCTCGAAGGGTTAAAGGCCGTGTAGGAGGGTAGTTACCCTGTCTCCTTGATGGTAGGGATTGCGGTCCACGGCTAGTCTCCCCGAGGAGCAAGAAGGCGAGACTCAGTGGGGCGCTGGGAAGGAGGCCCGCGTTCTACAGCCCGAGTTAACTACTCAGTCACACGCCCGCTCTTCCTGTTACATCCCCCCCCTCCTCAAGAAAACAAATGCATTTGGAAATGCGACATTTGTCTTGGTGCTGACCTCTGCCCTGCAGCTTGTTGTGGGGCACACCCTCCCACCGCCCCCACGTTAACCCCGCCTCCTCTAAGCCCCTTCGGCTTCCCGAAACTTCAGTTAATTTGCATGAACCGTGCATATATATATATATATATATATATATATATATATATATATACACGTGCTGTTCCTTAATATGAAGGTTTGCACAAAAACATGGCAGTGGTTGAATGAATAATTCTAATATTTAGAAATACCAGTTCCGTGGGGAAGAGTCCTTCTTGCTGACAATCTGTCAAAATTTCGGAAATTTGTCGCCTTTTTTCTGGAACCCCAGTCGCATTGCCTTGTTCAGAAGTGGCCGCCACTTAACGTTATCCTGAGCCAGATCAATCCATTCCATAACCTCTCATCCTGTTTCTTTAACAAATATTTTAATATTAACATACTGTCTTCCAAGTAGCCTCTTCAGCTCAGGTTTTCCTCCGAAACGTCGTCAGTGCAGTGTGCATTTATACCGCCCCGTCGCCGATGAACAGAATACATATTGATATTGAATCGCCTTTAAATAAGCTTATGACAGCCGTTGTTCGCTAAGTGCCTGGGATATTACCTTACTGTCTGCATCCTCATGTGCTAATGATGTTTTAACATCGGCAGATTCTTTAATTCTTCATTGATGAGGAATTGACGGCCAAGATAACTGATATTTATTTAGCGAGTGAGGAAAAAATGCCTGTTCAGTCAGGAAGGGTTGAGCAATGTCTCAGGTACCTAAAAGACAAACGAAGGCAGCTCCTATCTTCGGCCAGTCTAATCCGTGTTGCTTGGCTCCAGCTATTAAACCGCAGGGGTTCCACGCGTCACTGCCTGCCCGATCGACTTGTGTTAAGTTTTTCCCTTAACACTTACAATAAGTCATTTCTGAACAATTTACGTAAGCAAAGACTTACAAGGGCTCTCTTCCTACAGGACCCCCTCCTTACGCGGTGTTACATAAAAGTCAGGTAACACAGCAAGCGTGATATAGTGGGAGCAGGGGTAAACAAAGCTGGACAAATGTGGAGAGACGGAGCATGAACTGGCGTTCCATTGTTTGGCCGTCTCTTCAGTTGGAAAGTGGGAGGGGGTGAATTGTGGTCGGGGAAAGTGGGGTTAGATTGATTACAATCCCATTCAGAAAACATGATGGGAGAAAAAAACTATAAAGTCTTTCTTTGCGGGGTTTTGATGCCGTTCAGTCTTAGAATTTGGTTACGATTGTTTCGAATGAACCAGCTGCCGCCATCTTCAGGGCGAAGATTAAAGTTTTTAAATTCCAGAAGACCACAGCGTTAACTTCCTTCGCCTCTCATTCCTCATACATCCTTAATTGCTTGGACGACCAGATTTCTGTTCCTGGCAGAGGGAAGGATATTTTTCATTCCAGTGGATTTTCAGACAGAGTTTTGTGCCCACCTGATCTCCATTGTTACTGGTACAGGGGTTAAATCGGCCATGGACTGACGGTGAACACTCACCATTGTCAAGATTAATAATGCGTGGAGCATTTTGTGTCCAATTACCGTTACTTTTGAGTGACACGGTGATTAATCCTTTAAAGCCGACGCTTATATAATATAAAAAACCCAGTTCCTACCTCAAATAAAGCACGATATTGTTTAATTAAATAATCGGTGCTTAATCTGGAAATTATATGGAACCAACAAATACCCTCTCTAAGCCAAATGCGGACTTACTGAATATAAAAGCAGATGGTTTAAAAAGTTACCATTGGTTTTAAAGGGTTTATTAAGTACTAGGATAGATTTACATTTGCCTTATAGAAATCAACGTTATAATTTTTGTCATTGAGTTTTTCGACTTCCGGGAATTGTTGGTGAAACGTTCCGAGTAAATCTCACGACTGCCGCGTTCATTTTGTCTGTTCCCATGAGTAGGTTAACCTGCACTGCCCAGATTTCGAGTTTCTACGTCCACTTTATTATTATTATGCCAAATGATAGGGCGCATTGGATCTACGATCTGCCTCACACCAAGCCCCGTAGGACAGAATTACTGGGGGTACCATTCATTCCAGAGACCATCTGTTGTTCGTTGAATGCAGCGCCCACCTGGACGGTATCAATGCAGCTAGGGACTCCGCGTTAACATATTTTGTAGTCGGAGCAGTTTGTCCGCTTAAATTCACTGTCCTGGAAGACACGTCCTTGCAGAGTTGGACTGAGGCCGACCGGAGTGTGCAGTCAGCATGAGAGCGCTTCACGTGCAGAGGTAAGACCTCTCCCAGTGGCTGAGTCCCCCGGTGATATCGCCATTGTTTTCGAACAACTGTTTCGCTTATGGCCGCGGTATCAGATGTGAAACTCCTGTCCGTCCCAGGCAGTCAAAATGAGCTAGGCGTCTCCGTAACTCTGTCTCTGTTCCGTGAAAATTATTCCGTGCGCTTTGAAAGATAATCCGTCTGTTGTTTCTTGGTCGTATCAATTCAGCCCATTCGTTTCTTTACCGAATGTTGTGAATCCTGATACCACGCCATTTTCCTATTCGCGAGTTCGGCTGTTAAAATCGTTTGCCTGTTTCTATGTTCGACGGCTTTGTGAACGTTCCTAAATGAACAAAGTGAAATAATTGTAGTAGTTTACGACGAAAATCGGCACTGGATGGAGATCAGTGGTCGGTCGGCTTCACGTTTCGGCAGCTCTGCATAGAACGCCGAATAGGATTTCATCTGGACATGGGCTATTATATGCATCCGTATGTAAGTGTGTGTGCATAATATTTATATCTGTGTTATAATCAAGAAACTATCATACGGCTTTGCAGGTAAATACAAATTAATAATTATGTTTTGAAGAAGCAAGGCGTTTCTCTGGGCCCTACTCTAAGTCATGATATTGTGGTTAATGTGAATACGTAAGAAATATGGAATTTATGAGACCTCAAGTTACATGTTGCCAAACCACAATCAGTGTGGCATTTGGTTGAAAATTGGTAATATTACTCGTTATTTAATCTTTGTTTCCGACAGCCTCCCTCCGTACCACACCGCGCATTCCAGTTAATTTGCAAGAATGATAATTAGCAGGACAATCCATCCCATACTTGCCCCAGAATTTGCAAACGACGGGCCTTGTGATCGAACCCGAGTCTCCTGGCTGAGGTGAAGTGACTCCGGGCCGTAGGCAGAGTTGGTGAGTGCTTTCAGTTGCATTCTAGGAGATCCCTTGGAATCAAACTCAGGTCTCTGAGAATCTGGACTAGGCGCGGAACACAAAGATTTTTTTTTCTGGTAAGATTAAAAAGTGATCGCTTAGTGACGGACTTTCGTACAGCTGTCCTCATAAAACTAAGAACGGTAGAATCAATAAGTATGTGACAATTGCAGCAGGAGACATTCTGCCATCTTGTTGGGGGGGGGGGGGAGATTTTCTGTGTGGCGCAGAGAAATGTTCTTCGTCTTCCTCCAAAAATAAATGCACTACATAAAAATTCCATATGTTTCTGTTGTGTTCGCATACAACAGCTGAAGAAATGCACGTCGCAGATAGTAGAGAACGCTGTTCGCTCTGCGTTTTTCCCTGGGAACAGGTTTTGCCAGCGGAAATCTGACGACGAGTACGGACGAGACATATCTTCTCTCCTGTTGGGCGACTTGCCCGCAGTACAACACATTGCTGGCGCCGGGTTTTGGCTGACAGAGCTTTAATTCAGGAGAAATTACGGCCGCCATTTCGTTAGACAGGCTTGCTAGCGACTATCCAATTCCGTCTCTTGCCTTATATCTGTTCCTGGCACCTCGTGCCTCAGCGCCCTCCTTTTGGCGCAGTCAGACCACAACTTCTGTCCCTAAATTCCTGAAACACGGCTCGCAACCTGACTTCAGTAATGATTCATGAATATAAATCGCTATTTTTGTGGAATGTTAAAATTAAAATAACGTAGAGAAAGAAAATTCAAAATCGACCCCGGAGATAATGATTGATCGTTTTGTATGACAGACGCCCGGTCCATGGTCTCGGCTATATAATATTTGCACCGTGTTAATGACAACGTATTAATTAACAAAGCCGGAAAGTGTACTCTTTTGGAGTGTAGTCACTTTGCACAGGCGTTCTTTATCTCACAACCCAAATGTAGTTATTGCACAAAAATGGTCCCAGTTCGTTTTTGTCTTGGGTTATCCTAGCTCTAATGCGACGCATCTTAGGCCAATCTTGCACTGTTGCCATCCGATGCCATTTCCTCGTAATGGTGGGTTTTTGCGAAAAACGCGTTAGGCGGACAGACAGACAGACAGACAGACAGACATGGATGGGCCCATATTTTGCCTTCGCTCACCACAGAGAGTGAAGAGCTCCTAAAATGAACTTCAGTGGACTGGGGTGTTCTGTTTCACAATAAATCCTGAATGTTTGACAATTCAGTCGGTATCCTCAATTTCTAGGAGCAAATTTGACATTATTTACACAGCAGAATATTCATCTGACCTCAGACAGAGATGGTTAGTATATTACGTGAAGTGCGAATCGATTTAACTGGGTTTTCGATGGCTTATTTCGACGGGCTTTTGTTCTGGCTATGATGAACGTTTGGATTGTTTCATACGTCGTGGCGAGTAAGAATTTCTCGAGATTCTTCTGGAATCCCTCAGTAGCACTGGGACAAGCGACTTCACCCATTGCTGTTAAAGGTCTGGGTTATTAGCGCGGAACAGGTAGCAATTAATTTTGTGTTCAGGCCCCGTTCTGTAGGAACACGACAGCTTTAACGGAGTAATGATGTTGGAACGAACAAAATGCATGTATTTTGTGGCAAGATATTACGATCCTAATTCCTCATCTAACCATGAAATTACTAGCATTCTTCCATGTCGTCACGACTTGGTGGTGGAATTCTACTCAGAATTCGTTTTTGATAGATTGCGTCTTTGCCCCCTTTCAACCCGTTAGTGGGTGAACATTCTTTGCATCAGCCGTACCTGAAAAGTTACCCTTATCCTCGTTAGGACTGGGATCCTATAGAAAGAAAATGCTTACACTAAAGACGCGTTATTGAAATTGGAAAGTGGATTGTCATGTGCTCTAGTCGAGGATTCAAAAAGTTTACGTAGGCATTTAAATGAAGAATTCTGAACAATTTCGGTGCTTCTAGAGTGATCGAGAGATTCTGTGAAGCAAATAGACATCCATTGTCCGGACAGGAAGATTTTTCGAAACCAATTGTGACAAGACCGCGTACAAATCTTCGTTACATTAAATTAGTGTTAACAGATTAGCGGACTTCGTGCATCGTTTAGTATTCCAAAGGAAGGATTTGACGTTTTAAAGGCGCTGAGTCCGAAGATGGCTGTCTTCTGGGTCGTAGCACCGTGTAATCTGGTAGAAGTTTACCGACGTTTCAGAGGTCCTTGCTGCCTCCATCATTAGGGCGATGACTCGTCTTTTGTTTCATTGTTTGGCTCGGTTGTGTCTGTGCACGTGTTCAAAGTCCGTCTCACTCTGAGTTGCATTTTCATGTGCAACCTGCGGCCCGCTGTCTCTTTTCAACCGGTTCGCGTGGGGCTTTAGAATTTCTTAACATTATCCTAGCCAACTACAGTAACAAAAAAGGTGTATTCGTGGCCTTCGGGCTACGTTACTAACGTATTCAAAGCCGAGAATGTACGTCAGGACTTTAACCCTCGGTGGGGGGGGGGGGGCTGTTGTTTTTTATAACATTGATGAAATTATTGGGATTAGAACGTCGTCGCAAAACTTGTTCTTTGCTTATTAACTTCATTAATATATATTCTTTACTTCTTTGGGCCATCAGATAAGTAGCTCATTACAACTTGTCCAATATTGCCACCTTCACTCTGCCATGTTTTCAGAAATGTTCGATGTGGATAAACCCCGAAAGCCGAAGTTACGAACTGTTTCTCCACAAATAGCGACTTGGCGCGTATTATTCGAACGCGTCACGTGATTGTCATTCGCGTGAACATTTCGAAAGCCTTTCCCCGTTTCAGCCCCCTTCAGGCCTGCTACTGGTTTATGACAGTATCGAGTTCTTCATTTCAGCCTCGGCGCCAATGCTCTGCAGTGGCGGAGTGTGACGCAAAGGCGTAGGCCGTCATTAAACTCGCACGTCACGAATTTCGGGCACGGTTCAATCATACGTAAGGCGTCTGTAAGAAACGTGCTTCTTCTGAAGATCGTCTTACACCAAGGGCGGGTTCACAGTTTGTCCGCTGCGCTGTCGTTTGAAGTCATCCATGTAACATTAAGATGAATTTTGAGATAGCGGCTTATGGCTTGGGACTTTGCCTGATGGCGGACTTCCGTTCCATGGCTCTCAGACTCCAGAGTGTCGGCTCTTTTAACAGCCTGGCCTTTAGACTTTAGATTCTCATGAAATATTTAAGTGGCGGCAGATAAACCCATGCCTTTTAAGTTTAAGCAATATTCAGCTCCTATTAACATTGTTCTTCTACTCAATTATGGCAGCTGCGACTGGCTTACAAACTTTGCGCATGTAAAGTCTCGTACATACAAAAGTTAATTCAATTCTAAAGGGTTTTGACGACGGTAGATTACACTTAAAATTATTCATTGCCAGGACTTTTTTCCATCGCCTATCCTTTAAAACCCACGACGTTTCGGAGGCCGCGTCAAGATCGACTTTGTGGCCCAGCCGGGGTCCTTTCTCGGGGGTAAAGCACATGTGTAATGTAAGTGGAACTGTGACTTCAGAATATTTACAATGGCTTCCATAAATCGTACGATGTGGCTTTCTTCCACTCGCTCACCAGCGCTAAAACACAATTGAGACTGGCCGTCTTCTGTTTGCACATGATTAGCATACAATGCCCCAGTATTAACGCTTTGCTGTTGACATTATTTAAAGCGATTAATAAATATTAACGCCACACTCGTTCCCTCCTAATTTAAAATTCAGAAATGGCGACGGGATTAAATACGTAAACCGCGCATGTGGAGACACGGCTTAGCAGGGATAAGAAAAAGTGTCTTGTCAACGTAAAGGTTTCTCTTACTGCAGAGGCTTTCTTTCGCGACATGTGCCCATGTCTGCCACCGACGTTCAAGATCAGTGGGGAGCGGTGTCGAGGAATCCACCCCGTCACTCGCCCATTACCCGGTCGACCTCCAGCTACCCCGGCTTCTAGACTCGGCTTGTTCGCCAGTGGCTTTGCCCACCGGACGTTGGGCGGACTTACCCCTTGCCTGTGCAGACTGAACCGAGCTCTGGTCTCCAGAAAGCGATCCCGGCGCAGGACGCTTAGTGGCAACTTCCAGCGAAGTACCGGAGTCCACAAGTGTAAGTCGCCTGCGTTGGATCGGGGTGCTTTCCGGGGAACCACAGTCTTCCTCCCGACAGAATCACTTTGGCTGCGACGGGACTGGCTGGTAGGTCGTTTGCTCGACGCCTTAGCCGAGGATGTCCCGCTTGGACGTGCCTTGAGAAAGGCCAGTTCTTTGTCCCCGGTCATTAGCGCAGTAGCAGACACCAGTTCTCAGCTACGATCGATCGATAATTTGGCCTCCCGGCACCTCGGTCGAGCACAGAGCCGATCTGACTCCCTTGCTGGTGAGAGCGGTTCGATCGGGAAGGAGTTCGTCCGAACCATCCGTTTCCTTTGATCCAGCAGCCTCGGATGCTAGAGACATCACGCGCGATGATCTTGCAAGTAGAACGTCGTACGGCAACCTGGACAGCTGGAAGTGTTAACTACAAGCCCTCGGGTGACGCTGAAACTTCTTGCTGAAGCAATCAGCATCTCTCGTAACGTCTAGAATGTCTTGGACACGGCGCCAGTGGCAATCCTGCATTTAACATGATTTTAGAAATAGTTTCTGTGGGAAGTTAAGTACAATGCGACATTCGATATTTGTGTGGGAACTTTTAAACGAGGTTCTGTTAATCTGGAAGTAGAGATGATGTATTGAAAGTTAAGGATGTACCAGACGGCGGCATATGGTCATTTCTGTTGCTTGTAGCCGAATCACCGGAATATTTCAGCCGCTCTAATTAGTACAGTGTGCGCTCGTTAATGGAGGTTTATTTTTACGTTCTCTTTATGCGCAGGAAACGCTGGTGTTTGCACCTTAATTCATCCGCTTTCTGTCTCATTCTCGCACGGTTCTCCACTGCGTTCCTTGTGGCAAATGTGAGGTCTGCCCTTCCATTTGCAGAACAAGGAAAGGCTTACGACCTGCGTTTGCGGTTGCCGTGAATTTGTCTCAACACATCAGTTACGCAGTTGTTACAGCCGTCTGCAGAATGTTCGTCACGATTGAACATGATTTTCGATCGGAAGTTTATTAGGCTTAAGTCTCTGTGACGTGCTAAACGCTTTTTATGACAACAAATTTTACGTTCAACAAGAAAGAGGATGTTTAATGAATGTGGTAAGCGTACTTAGGACTTCTAGTTATAAATCGTTTATTTCTGCTCGCCTACATCTTGTTTCGTTCACGAATTTCTTCAAAAACAAAAATTATGTTTGCGTATTACAGCGAATATCGTTATCCTGACACCAGATGGCGAAGAATTTTAAAAATTATCTAATTTCGAATGGTACCCTGGTCAATGAAATGATAACACGGAGTTCGTACCTGCTTATCAATTGAAGATCGGATATTTCTGAAATGAATTTCTCTCATCGTGAATCTCTCGGCGACGATAGGGCTTCAGTAGTTGATATAACGACGACGCATCCATGAAAGTTACTCCCTACCAAATTGGAAGGACGCGTTGTGGGTGTCTGAGAACAGATGCCCGCAGAATGTTTGGGTAAGGGAGGAGGGAAGACGTAACCACAGGATTGAGAAAATTACACAGTGGGAGCTTCGTAATTTGTATTCTTTGCCAAATGAAGGAGGATGCAGTTGACGGGCATATGGAATACCAATTTGGAGGGAGGAGACCTGTGGACAGTCCACGACGTAGGTGAGAAGATAATATTAAAATGTGTCTTAAAGAAATAGTCTTTGAGGGTGTTTCTGGAAGAGCCCAGTCGCTGTTCTGTGAACACGATTTTGAATTCTTGAATTTCTTATACGACAGACAAAGTTTTGCATTTTTCGTTACTGTGCATGCGGATATTATGAATAATAGGTTCTGTTTGCTCACTGTATTTTTCTGAATGAGTCCGTCAGTCATTTCAAATTAATTGTGTAGCATGAGACTGTAAATAAACTTCTTGGAAAGCTTCTTTGCACATTAATTGTACAAGTAACTTCATTAACGATCTAATTCTGTCGTGCTAATTAAACGCTGACTTAAAAATAAAATTATTGGAAGTTGAATAATGGTATACTGAAGGTGTTTATTCATTGTGGTCGATTAAATAGAATGCATTTATTGGTTGTATGCTGTTCCTTTATTCCACACCGCAGTGGAGCGTCCACCAGTTAATTTACAAGTGAAAAATCCTTGTCGGCTCGAATGAAAGGAAGTGAATCAGGATATCACTTTAAATGTAATTGCGCATGGATTGCTCGTATTGAATATGTTTGGTGGACCTGAGATGACTGTGCACTTTCTTGTTAATCGCTTCTCTGGAATTAGTTGCGGAGTTTCGTAGCCACGGGTCATTAGAATCGTCTATAGCAATTACGTTCCAGTCCCTACTTAGCCAATGAGAATTGAATACGACTCTCAGGGATGTCAAGTCGATACAGCTCATGGTAAAAATTCAAGTCAAGGTCAGAAATGTAGCAATGAATAAGGTCTTCTCTGACCCCTTGTGTACTTGAGTTGACAGTACCAATATTATTTTTGATATTATCATTCTATTAGTTGTATTTTATATAGTCAACGTTTCGGGGTCTACTTCCACTTCCATCTTCAGGATTCTGCCTGTCTTTATATTACATATTTTATTGCGTCTTAAGAAACTGCGAAATTTCACTCACATGTGCCACTCTTGACATACGTAATTTAGATGTTTGGTTAAGATGTGATATACGATTAAAAATCTTTTTGGCCGCCTCTCAGTTAAAATTTCCACTTTCAAATATTCAGGTGCAGTATTTTAATACCAGCTTTTACAAGACCGTTCCTTAACCTGTGTTGCAAGGCAAGTTCTGAGAACGGGGATTGGGTGAAACTGGCTCAGGATCCCGCCCATTGTGATTTCCTTTCGTATTACGTTTGTTGAACATTTGGTTCTGATACCAGACAGAAATCAAGTGTGTGACTCCATGGAGCTGAGCCAATAGCTGCTCACGCATTCGAGAGTTTCCCCACGGTTTATAAAACCGGAAGTTTTATTGCCGTGCTCCCATAAGCCCACCAGTGGAATTTCTTCACGTCCGTAACATTTCATAACTTCCTGGCGGACCACACGTCGTTGGTCGACCGTGACTTCGACGCAGGCGTCGTCTCTGGAGACCGTCTCCTCCCAGCAGTTTTCGAGTGCCTTTACTCTGTGCGTTTAACACAGAAGCTAAATTATTAATACGTCAGAAGCCGAACGACACTCATCATTTCGGTACGGTTTCCTTCACTTATAAGAGGGAATTAAATGAGTTATTTAAATGAAAGTTTCTAATTTTTATTTCTTGCAAGACTATGTACTGCTGAACATGACTAAGTCTTTGTAGTAGTACAGTACCCTAATAGAAACGGAGAGTGAAATTTTGGCTTTTTGTAGTCGATGCAAATGTCTGCATGGCGCCTACATTTCTGTCGTTTGAAGTTTCTCTTAATAACACTCAGATCCACGTTTGGATAATTTTGTATGTAATTCTGTATGCTTGAAACTAAGATGAAAAAATGAGTTATTGATATAAATTAAGAGAAGAACATTTTCTAATTTACGGCTTGTTGTGTTAGAAATGTTGCGCACCCCTGGTTTTAAGGCCTTGCAGCTACATTCAGCCTTGCCTTCGCCTGCCACCCCTTGGTCCTCCGTGGGTGACATGGCATTTTTATTCGTAGGTTTTGTATGGAAAGTACTTGTGAAAAGTAGCCATTAACCTGCTGTATCGTGGCGTTGTATTGGATTAAGCCCACTTAGTCCTTAAGAATTCTTCTGCATTCCATACGCTTTGAGGTTTTCAAAAGGGAATAAGTCATTTCAGAAACCAACTAACGTGAAACTGTGCTTGAAAAAAGAAGAAGGAGCTGGTAAGAGTAGCAACTGCTCTTATTACGTATGTCGAATCTGCTGTGGACCGAAGCGAGGTTTTTTCCTCCCTGATGAAAGAAACAACGTAGCATGCAAAATGACGTTGCGATATTAAAGACCTGAATTGTGTGTAAATGAATTCTTTGGGGGAAGTAAATGATATATTAAATCCTCGGTCGAAGGTAGATCGAAAAATATTTGAAGTGAAGCTCGCGGCATGGAACAATATGAACACGCTGTATTCTGGACATTCTCTCCCCCCCCCCCCCCCCCCCAAAGCGCGCCCTGTTCGAAAAGAATTTCGTTTGTAGGTAAGCCCATAGTTCGTAAACATGAGTTTAATTTTTGTGGGCGAGGAATGTCCCTTACCTTCACACGCTCTTACATAAATCTCAAGCTTTCAGAATATAAATTTATTAAGATTTCCGTGTTATCGGGATGTTCATACAGCATAAATTTAGGTTTTCTCTTGAGAAATGTAATATATCTTTCCACGATTTTTGTATGAGTTTATTGAGAATTTACTCAAAGGAGTATGATCTCCCACTCACTCCACTCCCTTTCCGTCTGAACTCGCAGCATAATTTCCGGGCTTAATTAAAGCTAACAAACAAGACACAGAGATGAATACGTAAGAGGCAGGGGAGAAGCCTAGTCATTTCCTGGTATCTCACGTCGTGGAATACTCCAGGTATTGGGTTGTAGCACCGTGTAGTCTGTTGCGAAGTTACTGACGTTTCAGAGGTCCCTGCTGCCTACATCATCAGGACGATGAAAGAACTCATTATGATCAAGGCCAATCAGGTAGTCAGAGCATGTGACAGGCATGAGATGATGACATGTGCAAATGAAAAAGGCAATTTTGAAGACCTGGGACTGTATGGGAGAATATGTTAAGAGAGGGGAAGGGTGTGAAGGGTCCTTGCGACCTTCGGGTCTCAAAGGAAGCAGACGGTGGAGCTGAATAGCTCAGCGGCAGTTCACTTTCTAAACAATACTTGGTCCATGAGTCTGATAACCGCAAATAATAGTGCGTGGGTTTAGATGGACGTACGGGAGTAGACAATTGACCCTTGGCTCTGCAGATATTTGAGGTCAAATGTGTTACCTCGGGCACAAAGTCTCTTCTGTTTGATGAGCGAGAGAAGAACAAATACGAACTCTGCTGGACCAAATATTACGTCCTTCATATGAGGCGACGTTTCCAGAGGCAAACGGGAGATTGGAACGAGATTACACGGGGGCATGGATATTTTTGAGTTAGCACAATACAGAGAGCGTCGTGTAACACGGCCGTGCTCCATGTTTTAATATCCAGACCAACGCATTTTGACATTAATTTCTTTCTTCGTGTTCCATGAAATTCATACGTAGAATGTCCACGATGAGACAACATCAGAGGTTCTGAGAAGTCGAAATCGTACGAATATTTACGTCCGTGCTGTCGTACAAGTTTTGGGCAAGCTGGGCCGTGGGACTGATAAAATCTTCTCCTGCCCTCTGATCGTGCCTTTTCTTTGTGCCTCTACGAGATACGTATCTGCAAAAATAGAATAAGAAGTAACTTGTTTCGATATCCTACCTAAAGCCGATACGCCCTGTCCACGACCAAGCGGTTACGTTCCTCCTCAAAACGAACGCACGTAGGACGTAGGACGTAGGACGCCCAAGGTGTTTGGAGCATATCTACCTGTTAGTGGATTTATGAAGATGTCGTGTTTGAAAATGACTCTGTGTTGCAGGTGGTATTATATTCGTCTTGACAGCATTGCAATATCCTACAACATAAATAACGTCACAATTGTATACCTCTCAGCTGCTCGAAGCTTAACAATAGGACAATGAATGTCTTCCCAACTGGGTCGAGGAGCTTCTGTAAGTCCAAGCTAAATCGAAATTAAAGAACGATGTTCTCTTTCATTCCGTCTGCTCGTGTACAGAGCAACGATTACGTTCTGAACTTAAACAGGTTCAAGTTTATTCCCGTGTCTAGTAACTAAGGCTTTGTAAGAATTATGAGAACCGATAATCATTATGAACAAATGATGGAACTACCATCTGATGATCAGAAAACAAATGAATCAAATACATTCTACATCCTATTGTCATCTGACTAACTTATGGATCCATGGAATGTAACAAAGATGTATGTATGTATGTAAACATGCCGAATCTGAGCTCCATCTGAAAATCTATGAACTGTAAGGACATAACTTGAAATGACTAATTAATTGGTTGTAACGAAATAGGACAATTATTTCCACGCGCGTTTCGAAGGATTCAGAGAGAAGAATAACACATTTTCTCTAAGGCCAGTTGAAGTGAGCAAGTTGTATTTGCAAGGGCTCCCGAGTGCCTTTGCCTTGCAACTTGATTTCAGAGGTGAAAGTTTAAAATAACTTTCGTCAACTGAGTGAAGACGAGACATCAAAAGAAGTTGGCACAGCGGGGGGGGGGGGGGGGGGGGGGGGGGGGTGGCTCCAGGCATTCATTTGCACTCGAAACGTAATTTAAGGAGAATCGACTGTGGCGCCAAATAACGCGTGAATCAATAAATCATTTTTTATCCCGAAAAATGTAAAATGAAATATTCCACTAGAAAGAAAAATCATCTCAAACGTTGATTTCTGTTCTCCAGTGGCGTTTTGAAAGAGAGAGATCCCGGACGGTTTTGACCAAATTAAATCAAATTAAATATTTAAGGCAGCCGGAGATTCGTATCTTTAAAAACAAAGTCATTTCGCGTGCAACTGACTTAGTTCCGCTGGAACATGCCCTGTTATTTATACGTCTCGCTCATTGCATTATGTCCACAGAAATGCTTGTCGAGGAACATTACTTCTTCGTTCAAGGTTTCGTCGGATTTTTCCCTCCGTTCGTATGAAGATGTTTGTTGCCCAGGAACCGATTTTTTCTTACGCGGACCTCGTCAATGAAAAATGAACGATGCACGCTTGCCCCGAGCTCCCAGAATAACCCGTCACTTCTAACGCTGTGTAATGCAATAAAGTGAGTCGGACCCCCACCTGTTACGCGCTGTACATGAGAGGCTGTTGGACTAGAACTTCAGTTAATACAGTAAGACCCGCTATAATTCACAGCGAACTTAGAAATTACTGCCACATCGCGACCTGAGGGTCGTAAATACGGTAGCACACTCCTTTCTCCGAGACCTTAGCATGGCCACAAACGCCTGTGTTCGTTCCAAATTTCGGTATTTCTACTTTGATAGCCTCAACCCGCCGATAAATAAAAATATACCAGAAATGTTCGCTCAATCTGTTATAGTTTTAGTACGTTGCTTTACTGTGATTCTGCTAACATTACAGAAACAAAATTTCCTCTGCAGTCTGAGATCTCCTTTTCTTTTGAAATCATAAGCCAGAACGTCCTGTCGTCCTGATAAATGTTTCTCCTCTCCTCAATGCTCCTGTAACCAATTAAGGCACTCGGTGCTTCTCTGCTGCGTTCAGAAGCAAAATTCCCTGTGTGATTTCACCAGATAAAGTAATTAGGAGAATTAACCCAACGGGATTACGCTGAAGATGGCTGTCTCGTGGGTTGAAGCGACACAACCCAGAGGACAGCCATCTTCGGACTCACCACCGTGAAAACCTCAGATCCTACGGGACTCTGCCGATGTTTCCTTATTTTCTTAGTGTTCTCGTCTTCAGAGATGAACATTCGAGACTTGTGTCTACGGCTTCTGTATTGGTTGAAAAATTATTAAATTTAAATTGATACAATCTTCACCCACATACGAATGATGCGAATCTTGTGTCGGATAAAATGAAGTAGAAAGTTCTCTTGTCTATACGAAGATTTTATTGGGAGTTCAAGTACAAATATAAATAAAATATGAAAAAAGTAGCTTTAGAAAGAAATCAGAGTGATTCTGACGGAAACTGCGGTTTAGGAGAAAAGAGATTTAACCTCTAGTCGTTTTTATGTGATTTTTTTTCTTCAGATTCCGTGTTATTTTGTAGCTCTCCAAATAGGATGTTTTAGGGGTTGTAACGAAATGGTTTGGACACAGCGCTATCAGTTTATAGTATAAATGTTCGATTTCATTGTTTCCGTCTGACTAACTTTCAATTTAATTAAAATGATAAATCCCATTACAAGCATTGACAAGCCAACCACACTGGACTAACCCACGCCTACTCCTCTATGCACTGATTCAACAACCAACATGTTTCTTGATCTCACGCCTTAAGCCATTCCCACACCGTTTCTTCCTTGATGCCAACTCATTTCGGATCAAATTGCTTTCCTCTGTATCCCGGATACGCTGATGGATCTGTTACTTAACTGGTAAGGCCGAGTTTCAAGTACACGTTCCTCCTACTTCATCGCCAAATAACTGGCATTTTTCCAGAAGATTTTATTAACGTATTTCGTATCATACCCAGAATAAAGAGCTGGTATGTCCTCGGACAACATTAACCAAGCTAACGACGATCACTTTTGAGACACTCGACAAAGAATTAAAAGAGAAACGAGTACTTTAGGTTACATGATCGTCTTTTTAAAAAGTTGTCCGTGTGTGTAGATATTACCCACCCCTGATCGCGGCTGTGGATGAGTGTCATGTCACGAAGCTCCCGAGGCTCTTAATTAGCATACGGACTGCAGTTCGACGTCTGTACCCAGGTATCTAAACGCGCGGTCAAAGTGGGTAGCAGTGTCCCGCGCTCTGCAGCAAACGTGTGATATAAGAACGAGAAGAATGAAAAGGAAGGCTCCGTGGCCCGGACAACTGAAATAAAAGTCTCCAGGGTTAGGGCAAAACGTAACAAAGATTGTCTTAGTCACTTTGAAACGAAACCGATACCAATTACGTACGCCAGACAACATCTTCCAGACAGGAAAATAAAAATTAACCGGGTATTATTAGCCAAAATATGATCTCAAGGTGTATTAGCTTATTCAGATGATTCAGCGTCCGATCAAGCTAAAAATGTTCGCTGCTGACGCGAGGTTTACCACTGAAGTATTGATTTCCCTCTGTCTTTACGAGGCTAATAAAAATTTTAATTAATTAATTAATAGTTTAGAGTGTCTGGGATTAGAAGTGGTGAAGGAAGAAGCAAGGACCTCCGAAACGTCGGTAAACTTGTACCGGGCTAGACGGCGCAACAACCCAGAAGACGGCCATCTTCGCCATAGATCGCTGTTCCCCTGACAGCGCTTTCGAGTGCAGACATTTTTTAATTGGAATCCTGTCTGTTTACAGCGAGGCGCAGAGCTCCGGGCACTGGAAGGTGCATTATGCTTTTTTGTTCCTGAATAAAAAACCGACGAGCTGGAAAAGACACTTGAGCGTGGGTGGAGGTGGGGGAGGGGAACAGTCCGTCACTACCAAGTGAACAACGGCTGTAATTATCGTCTGGGTGTTGTGCATGAAAGGAGCGGTGTGGATTGTCTGATCAGAACACTGGGGTCATCTTTTGCTCCAGGGAGGAGGAGTGCCAACTCCTATCCGTCTTCCTGCACCGCGCGCGTAGGCCTACAATGACGGAGAACTTCGGGGCGTCGTATTTCCTGTCGACTCGGAAAAAGTTTAGGCTCACTTTATAATTTGCACTCTTTCGCAATAAATTATTACAGCGATCGTGTTAACGAGGATAAAATGGGCGAGACATGTAGCATGCATCAGAGACACGAGAAATTCGTAATAGAGTTGTAACCGTTCATACACGGAGGTCCCTTTTCTAGCCGTGGATTTTAAAATTTATTATCTTTCGAATTTTATCCACAGAGTGTATTTATGAATGTGGTTCAGATGCTTAAAGTCCTCATTGAGACAGGATCTGAGTTTGTCAGTACGCGGAAGTGGATTCGGAACTCCAGCGGCAGACTTTTGAGAATACGATAATGGACCTTCTGTTTCCATAAGAGGTGGAAGATTTCTTGGCACTCTGAGCGACTGTCATCGTCCTGAGAAGGAGTATTCTCCTTGGAATTAGGCTACTCAGTGTCCGGTGATCAGGTCCGCCGGGAAACGCGCCCCAGTGCACGCTTGGTCACTAAGTATCTATTTGTATCAACGTGTTGAGAATTTAGAACAGCATTTACCGAAATTTGGAGTCGGAGCGAATACGGGGAAGAGGATTTGTGCGGCATGGACTGAATTATGAATCCAAATACGAAAGCTAAAATGCTTTGGTTCAAGAGGTCTTTAATCCTTATGTTAACGTTTTTTTTAAAAAAATCTTATTAAAGTTATTAAGTGTTATGTCATTACATTTTCAAATAGACATTGGCTTGTTTTTTGCGTTATATTGCTGCTTAAATATAAAGTTACAAATTTATGTCCATTCGCCGTATTATTTGTATTTTCATCATTTAAAATATTTTGTGTTAGTGTCAAATGGAGGGATGTTACCACAGAGCTTGAATAATTTGTCACAGATTTAAACAGTTGCAGTTTTCCTGAACAGCGAAGTTCAGAACTTGCTTTAGTGTTGCATTTTGGATTACAAACGCAAGATAAATACGAGGGGAAGCCAAACAAAAACACGCTCTCAAAACGAACGATGTATAAAACAACGAGCGTGGCAACTTACATGCTAAATGTAATTAAAATGTTTCAAAATTAAACACAGGAGAGAAACGAAACAGACTGCAGTTGGAAAACTGATGTTAAATCTCCGTCGGTCGCGTCGGATGCCAGGAACAGCCCGTGGCTTCGCCGTACAACGGGACTGCAAGCAAACCGTAAACAGTTGAGTGTAGCGATTGAGAAGGTCCAGGGATCGTTACTCCGTAGCTTTCAGCATTCAACACAGGTATCTTAAATACGCACGTGGCTGCTTCGCTGCTGAATTTCTAAGTAAGCATCGACGCGGTCTTGTGTTTTGCATTTTAATTTCTGTAAGTCATTTGGTGTTTGCACAGAAATGGAAGGCGATAGGGGTTAGTGTTTCTTGTCGTTAGATGCTCGCTCAGAACGCGGAATCCTCTGCCACTTTGAATCTCTCTGTGCGTGTTGTGCGTAATGCGACATACAACAGCTGCCGATCATATTCCGTGAAGTAATTAATACTTCCGAAACACGCAGTCTTTTTGAATTCAACATATAGAAGTCTTCCCCGAAGACTCCTCGGAACATCTGTGTCTAAATATTCTCTATTGAACCCCGAAACAATCGCCGCGCAAAGGCCTTAGCACGACAGTCGCAGTTCATGTAACAAGGGGCTATGTGGCTTGTGCGGTGTGACCATCGTCTGGGCAGGGTTTCGGCGGTCACGTCCTCTGGCACAGGACACTCCTCTGAGTGCGAGCCTGCGTGGAATTGTGTATCTCATCTGTTCAGGACCAGTTCTTGTGAACTTGCGTTGTGATGTTTGCACGGCAGTAAGGAGCCCTCCCTCCGCGATTTGGCGGTCTGTAGACTCCTCTGTAGATGCCAACGTCGTTTCGGAGAAAGACGCTGTTACCATCTTCAAGGCTGAATTTACGATGAAAAGAAGTGGAAGGATTTTGGGATGGCGGAGTGGGCTCACCCCTTCTGATAAATGTCGAACGCATGGAAGGGACGGAGAAGGAGAGAGTGCCTGAGAAAACGCTGTGAATCCAGAAATGTTGGTAGATCTGGAAAAAGATGGCCGGAGGTCTCTTCCTCGAACGTACGGTCTGACGGATCGCGTTTTGCGATGTGTGTCACCTGTTTCCTGTGTCACTGTTGCGTTTGGGGGCCAGCATAAAAGGCACGACTTGGCACTGCCTACCGGATGCAAGTCAACAGGTGACGTGTGTGTTAATCGTTTTACGGAGCACTAATGCATCGCGAAGTCCCTCGAGCCAAAGCGCTGGAATTAACCAATCCGAAGTCAAGGGAGTGGATGTTGTTGTGTCGGCTTGCCGTCTCTCCGGCTGCGTTGTTGAGGTCTTTGCGATGAATATGTGAAGGAGAATGGCGCACAGCCTCGGGGGATGTTGTATAACTCGACATCTTGCTCCGGCTTTGTTTTTGTTAGTTACACGGTCGGTCTTTCGTTTTTTTAATGACTTATTATCGCAGACCCTTCTTCTAGAAGCACACCTGAAAAAATGGGAGCCTGTAGCTTGTAAACATTTTTGTTATGTCCCTCTGTCCGTAGAGACCTCGTATTTCAGTGCAGGAACTCAGTGAATTTGTGCGACATCTCTCCTATTTGCCTCGAAACAGAAAGACATCGCGTTTTATAATAAAGTATTCACGCATTCCTCAGATGAAACTTTGCAGACTACAAATGTTCAAGAAGCGTGTGACAGAAGTCCATAGACATATAATTCCTTCTTATTTGTGTCCAGTCCCGAGGTTACAAACGTGGTACACGTTTTGCCCATATGTCATCATGGCGTGGTACTTAATTAAGCAGCAGGAACAAATTCAACTCTTTACATTTCGAGCATGACGTCCCTAATTCAGACAGCGGTCAACCAAAGCTCGTGAACCCATTCTGTGTTCCATGTGAATTACAAAGTCATTGCCAAATATTTGTGTTTGCTTTTAACTGCTTTTAAAGTGTCGTGAATACAAAGCTGAACGTCTTCTGGAATGGTGCGTCGGGTAACTTGGTCGATGTTTACCGACGTTTCAGGGCGATGTTTACCGACGTTTCAGAGTTGACTGTTCTGAAACGTCTACCAGATTACACGCTGCATAATCCCACAGACAGACATCTTCATTCTCGAAGCCGTGAGAACCTAAAACCTCACCTATCATGAATTTTTATTATTTAGTGTTCTGTCTGACGACAGGTCCATATGAACAGGATCCTTCCATCCTTTTCTCGGACTGGGACCTGTTCATATACGTTCTTGGCAGATGATCCAGAAGTGGTTTGCCATTGCCTTCTTCTGTGTGTGAATGGAGTAATTGAAACCGGGGAAGCCCCCGGAGGAAAACTCCGTGTTGCCTAGACCACGGCCTTGCCCAACACAAGTTATAAATTCGGGCACCGCCGGGCATCGAACCCGAGACCCCATGTTCTATCATGAATATATGTCAGTGATGGTTCCTCAGCAACAGGTTTGCACTTGTACCAAAATAGAGAAGACGAATCATTTGCTTAGGATCACCAGTTCTCAATTTGCCTGTTGCATGCCCCCATTTCGCAGTTTGTTACTTATATTTTGTAAATAATCCTAGTGATTCAGTGATTTCAGTAGCGTCTTCTCTTGCAGTAATTTATGAACAGTGGGTTTTATCTCATCCTTTTGCAAGCCTCACCCAAGTCTGGAACACGGAGCTTCTAATTAACATAACGAGTTCTGTAATCATAATTCATATACCTTCGTTCGGGGTGGGAGGAGATGTCGTATCGTCTGAGACTGTGCCCTGGTGTTGTTGTTGCAGGATTTCAAAATATACTTGACATGCAGTGCAGGTTCTTGTACTAATAAATGTAAGGAGCGGAAAATACGGGCCGCGCTGATGCTATCTGCTTAATATCGCTGGCCGCTATCACAGAAGCAACGATTTGCATTGAATAACAAACACAGGTCTGCTACTTTTTATGAAGCATGGACCTTCCAATGTGTGGGCTTAGATGCATAAATTACAAATATGTATAGAGGTGAAATATTTATTGTGTATGTTCGTGGTTTAGCAGTGGGGCATTAGGCTACCGATCTTATATCATTCAGATCTTACCGTTATTTATGCTCTCTCTGAGCATTTATTTTTAATTTGCATACGGCATTTCTACGACGATCTTAGCCCGGCATTTGATATACGCTCAGTAATGTTTTAGTTTCAGGATTTTAGGTTTGGTCGACTACAAGGACATTAGTTTATCAGACGGTGGTGAGCCGGTCTCGGGTCTTTACACAAATGGCGCACATCTCAGCTCCAGCACTTGAAATTAAAATAAAACTTGGGAGGATAATATTAAAATGGATATCAGTGAATACGGCTTCATAAAAGGTGGAAAGGATTTTGATCAGTGGAATTAGATGACAGCAAATTAAGCACATTTTGTGTTTTGCTTCGCGTGGTTACCAAAAAGATTATTAATGTCAGAGTCGTTTTTTTTTTTAACGTGAACAGATGTGAATCAGGGAGGGAACGTCTACACATCGAACTTGCAGAGCAGTCAGGTAACGCAAGATGCCCGTGGAACATCGCGTGGGTGTTTTAATTGCGGCTGCGAGGCCTGGACCTGAGCGTCACCTTCGGGACTTGTCAGACATTCGTTTGTTTACGAATGGAAATTGAATCCGAACGCAAAATAATTTGACTTCTACGCGTAATCCATGATTTTATCCCCAAGTTGTCAATACGTTTCAAAGCTGCGGGAACCAAATCCCATTTCTTTCAGATTCTTTTTTATGTACTGACAATAAAAACGCATTGAATCTGTCACTAATTATCTGAAGAAGACAAAGCAAGTCGGCTCTCCCTTCTCAAGGCTTGTTTTGTGCTTCAGAAATATTGATTTTGTAATTTAATTAAAGGAAGGAAGAATGGAAGTGTATTTTTTACCTTTAAATCGCCACTAGTTCACTTGATATCAGCTGTGTTTTGTTGGCTTACGCGCCTTAAAAAGTGCGGTATACCAGAGAAGGAAAAGCCATTAATATTGCAAGACGTAGTTGAAGCCAGCTCCAAGTGAGTTGCTCCTTCAGCTGTCTGACTGTATTCGGGGGAGGGGTTGAATGCCCATGAACAGGAGCTGTCGCTGGGGAGATGGCGCACGGACGCCCGGACCACCGAAGATTTCTCTTCCAGCCTTCTTGCGCCTTGTTTTCTGCAACGACTCAAAACTGTTTTGGGACCCAAACACCAACTGCGTTCCTTCTTTTCTGTTCTTTTTCTCTTTTCGAAGCTCGTAGGTTGAACGTTCGAACGTTTTTTCAGCTGATTTTGGGAATAACGTAGTCAGGTTTCTGCAACGCTGCTATTACTCGTTGTCTCGTTGCTTAAAATACGTGTAACTGACTTCGTGGGTGAGAGTTCTCAAGACGGCAGTAGTCGCTAAGCTGGTCAGCCCGCCAAATAGGAAAGTTTTAAGGTACAACCGCAGAATTTTCTGAAAGGGATTTCATTAAAATCTGTCTGTGTAGTCGACATTTCTACTATGACCCTATGATATTGTAGACATATTTAATACTAAATATTTTACAATATAATTACTATGGGAGATTTGTGAGTATTGTTTGTCTACAGTAAGTCACTTTCGCCTGTGAAAGAAATAATATTTGCATGCGTAGGGCATACTTATGTCTTAATCTCTCTAAAGAATTGAAGTTCACTGAGAGTCAGCTGTGGTACAATTTGCACCAGAGAGTCTGGTGTGGTAGAAAAATCTGCTCAAGTGATCTTACATTTTTTTCGGAACTGGTTGTAAAATCAGGAAGTTGCAGAGAGATTTCTGGCAGTGCTGATTAGACTCTACAGGGAAGGAGGTTGCGAATGAAACAGAGGAACATTTTGAGAGGACTGGAGGCTAGGCCCGGGAGATGAATTGTGGATTTACATCGGCGCAACAGAAAGACTCGTGGGGCTGAGGACGGCGTCTGAGACGGACGTCGGCGTCGGGAATTGACTGACATTGGCCGGCAGTTCCGAATCACGTGACGTGTAAAACGAAAAGCTTGCAGCGCCTTCTTCTTCTTCTTCTTCTTATTCTCCTTTCTGAATAATGTAACATGACTAACGACAAAAGGAAAAAGCTTGTGACACTTACGAAGGACCGAGAAATGTCTAAAATAATTTAGACGATTTCTGTTTTTAGTTCATACTTCCTACGTCGTGTGCGTCCGTATCGCCGCTAAGAATCCAAGTCAGAACAGCGACTAGCATGCAATTCTTCCTTAAAATGTTAAGCAGCCGTCACTAATTACAAAGAGTTCGTAAGTGGACTTCTGTTGCTTTACATTGACGGAGCTATGAAGTCGGCTGTGAGGCTGGAGGAGTTCGCTCCGTCTGTTCTTATCACGACCTTTGTAACTCTAAAAGAAGAGACTGTCCAATTGCGTAACACCGAATTCATCGTTGCAGCGTTGAAGGTATGAACTTCGAGTGCTTCGACCGTAATTTTTATTCGACTCTCGCAACACAAATAGACCAGCGCTTATTATCCGCGTACACACAGGGACACGCGTGTACGCATTATTGATTGAAACGTGTTTTGCAAAACGTGTTTAAACTTTATATGAACTAACGTGTGTGTTCGTAAAATTGCTTTTTATAAGGGATGAAATTATTGTAGCGTACATTCACATCAACAATACATGGAAAAAAAACCCTTTGAAACTGATGATATGACATATAATTCAATATTTCATATTTGAGGAATGTAAATAGATCAAAGAAAAATGACGCTCGTGCACCGTTCCTCGTGGCAAACGGGACACCATTTTGGCACTACGGATCGAAATTGTGTGATATATTCCAGGGTTGAGAATAACAGGTCCTAATTCGTTTCATAGCTCGCATAACTCGTAGGCTAGGTTTCCAAAATGATTCCCTTAACGCGCTTTAAACACAGCGTTTTAAAAGCTTCGTAAAAGTTCTTATTCTACAGCAAAGTATTTTGTTATCGCCGCTCGTAGAATATTCAGAGCGGCACAAACTCCACATAAAATTTCGTCCAAATCCGTCCAGAGGTTCTCGAGTTGATTCGACTTTACAGACGGACGGACACGACGCGTCGTTCCATCCGCTTTATGCGAAGAACGCGTGGAAATTGTTCAACTGGCGCTGGTGGCATTGGCTGGAAAAGTACAAGATATTCATGAAAGTCGTTGAGCGCCTGTGCCTTTCGGCGATGTGTCCGCCTGGAGTGATGAAACTATTATCGGCTCTCCCCTTGGCCTTACTCACTTTTCTACACGTGGTTTTCTCCCATTTCGTAGGGAGAACTCAGCTATGACCCGTTGCGTGTTACTAATCGCAGGTCTTGTGGTTTTCTTCCAAATTTCTGCTGCGGTTTGAAGTTTGTGTTCTTGATGAGCACATTTCTCGATGATAAGTTCCTGTTTCCGTGTCGTATAATACCTCAGTGTCTGTGCTATCTTGGCTGCAATGTCAGTCCATTGACTGGTTTCTTGATCACTGCTCATTAAGGGCGAAATCTCAAAAAGATAGATGTTTTCAGTTACATGTTCCAGTGAACATTTTCTTCGTCGACCTGTAACCTTCGTTTAAGTTAATGTCGTCGCGTCAGGAAAGTCAGACTTAACAGGAAGTTGCATTTTATCGACGCCGTGAAAGGTTTCCTCCTGTCAGCTCCTCTCGGACACCGACTGTTTGTCTAAAAACACCAAAGTAATTCGCCTTTGCAATGGAGACACAGGTTTTTTGAGGTGGAACTTGTCAAATAATCTGATTCTGGCATTTATTTTCGTTCTAAAATGAAAAAGAGGGAAGTAAGAATTGCATTTTCGGGTACATCGAAGGTGGAGTCAAAGGGGTTGCTTTGGCGTATTGGACAGTCTGGCTTAAACATGAAGACCGCCTCCATTCAGGCCTGTGTCGTAGTCGTTTGTCAAAATTAGACTTCCAGGAGCGTTTCTGTTAATATACAAATGTCCCTGTGAACATCATCGGCCCAGTATCAACTACGAGTATTACGAAGTACGAGACTGTAAGCTCTGATCCCCGAAACCTTTTCCGACTGCATATGCAAATGATTCACTAAACCCTGAGGCTCCCCAGCCCATAACACTGCTACGCTGATGTCAGATTCAATCTTTCTAGAAGGCTCTTTAATATTATACCTCTGTTGGTAATGGCTATTATTTCCGCCTGTTTTTGATAGGGGAGCTGAACCTACCGCGTATGTTAATAATGAAATTCTTAATGGATAGAAGAATTCGTGATTAAAACGGATTGCAACTGCGCAGAGTTACGAGAATGCGTATCGTGGACTATATTTACATAGGAATAAGCTTAATATTACGGATCTTTAACCGATATATTTTGTCGACAAACTTCAAGTAATATTTGAGACGTATATATTCGTTCCTGACTGAAAATCTGACGTGAAACGTATAATATGGCATTATTAGAGGTAATTGACGAGTGAGAGGACATCTCTACCGCAGCGAGCCGGTCTAGGGTGTGGGGTTTTGAAGAGGATCTTAAAATGCTTATTTTATAGACGCCACGTTCAAATCACCACACCGCTGCTCGTAACTAAGCAAACGAGCTTGTTTCTTTTTTCAGTGCTAGTTTCAGAAATGATAGCTGTAAAAGAAGCAAGGCTTATGCTGCTCACTTGACTAGTTCATGATATCAAGAAAATTGTCTTGTCGCCTGCGTAAATGTAACCGAGAAACTTATTTATAAAGCAAAAAAAAAAAAAAAAAAAAAATCCAAGAAGAAATATATAGACTTAATATGTTTTACACACAGCAACCCAACCACCCGGTCAAATTATTATACGAGCCGTCCATCACAGCCGCCTAGATTTCCCTCTTAAAAATCACGATAATTCTTGGTTATAAATTTCTCACTTAGATCAGTTTTATTTTATTCATATATTTTTTGAGAGCTGCTCCAGCTTGTGACTTGGATGTAGTGTTAATAAGTAACTTAAAATGATTTGTCTCCGTCTTATTTGGGTACTCTTTGCAACTAAAATCGAGAAGTGCTCTGAGTGTAACAGGGACATAATGACGATCAGTGATCATTGGAAGAGATCGACTTCGAACAGTCGATAATAGACGGCTATTCGAGATTGTAATAGCTCTTCGCATTGGACGGCGTTCGCTTGTTAGACCTGAAGAACTTTTAACTCGTTTCTGGCTGTAACTCTGCCGGTTTTTTCTCATGCGAAAACAAAAAAATATGTCAGATCGGAATTTAAATCAAGCCGAGTTATCAGTCGGGGTTGTCCTTGACTTCAGAGGATTTATAATTTCATTTAATTGAGGTAAGACTGGTCGCTTACAGCCAACCTTGCGGATGCCGGGCGACACGCGAAGTATGTCAACCTCAACTCCGTCGTAATTACAGTGACTACTGGATTAAGTCACTAATCACCCTCGGGGCAGGCAGGAACAAAAAAAAAACCCTGTTATTCATACATGACAGCCCCCTTTAACTATGATGGAGGAATAGTAGTGTTTTAACTGCGGAACACGGCAATAAAGCCACTGAACCAACCCATGGAGCAGGCAGCTAATTATCACACATACGTTGTCTATAGGCACGTAACTACGTGCCCTGGCTTATCATCGCTGAAATCATTAGGTAATGTAATTGTATTCGCCAGTGGGAATAGAAACATGGTATCTGAGTAGGTTTACATGAAGACGTACGTGGGTCGAATGTTCAGGGGCTCACATTAATTACAGATGGTGCGATTTCTCGTGGAGGGGACATTCTGATGAAGAATATATTAATAATCTGTCGACACAACGTTGATATGTTGTTTTTGGAATAGAAATTACTTTGTGTCCCATCACCGTGATGAGATTCTTGGCTTCAAATTGCAGCGCTGTTATGCAACACCCGGTCCGATGCGTGTCTGCTTTCGTCCCTTCACGGTTGCGTGCTCCTGGACAAGGACCTTGCGGAAGTCCTCCGAGTGACGAATGCGCGGTTGAAATAGTTTTCAGACGTGAAGTTAGATATCGAAGTTTTGTGTGCGAGGAAGGCACTTTACAACGACTTTTCTCGATTTCACAACATCGATCTGCCGTTGTGATGCTGTGGGATGTTTTAAAGTTCAAAAAATGGGAAAGAAATCCAGACGAAGGGAGCGGGAAAAGGGGCTTGAAGTATTAAAATACGAATTTTAACGGGCTTTCTACGGTAAGGTTAGTTTAATGACTACGATTTCTGCAGCTGCTGGGTAACTTTAGGTTTTTTTTTAATCAGCTACGTCTTTACCACGTCCTTTGCCATTTTAAGTTTTTCCTTTCTCTCTCCAGTGTTCTTGTAATGACGTTCATTTTATCACGTTAGCATTCTTATTCGTCTACGAGTAGACAGGTGCTTCTGAGCATTTATCTGTTATCCTTAAGGACGCCAGATTCCGAGTCTAAAGCCGCCTTCGGATTCCATTAGTGGGAAGTCTGCTTTAAATCGCCATCCACGCTGTTAAATAAAATTGACCGGCCGGTTTTAATGGGCTTCAGTAATGGTCATTGTAATTACTCTGAGATCGACCCTGTCGCCTTTCTCCTTGCGATGGCTTTATTCTTTATCGTCCACGAAGCTCTCGTGCTTGTCCCTAATAACTTATGCATGCGACTGAATTAATGTTTCTGATATCCCAGCGTAGAAGCCGATTTTGAAGCCTCCAGAACAAGTTTTTGATCTTAATACCTTTCTTTATAAACGCAGTTGCGCGACCTTGATCTGAGCTTCTGTGTCCGCGTCTCGTCGAGTTCCCGCATTGTAATTAGACAAGGGAGTGACCGGACACTCCCCATAAGACGGTTAAGGCATGAGGACCGACCCTCCCGCTGGGATGGCTAAGAATACCGGAGTATAATAAAGTGTTAGGACCGTCGCAGTGTTATGTTCCAATAAGGCTGAACATGAATCACTTATTGGCCAGATTATCTTCGTCCATGATTCAGGGGACCATATTGCCAGGTGGGAAAGTCTACGCATTTATTTTACAGAATTATAAGGCATGTATAATTTTACTTATACTTATCTTCGGGTTTTTATATTAGTATTAATGTAGATGTGGTCTTCTGTACATCCAGCTTCTTGCAGTGTTCACTGGTTCCGATCTGCGGAGGGCACTGTATTTTAGTGTAACCAGAAGGTTCGTTGTCGCCTTCACAAGAGCCCGTCTCTGCCCCTGTTGTGACCTCGAAGTATCCAGACACATTATTTCTTTAGAATGTGTTCTAGCTTTATTCTTATATCCACGTTAAAATTGCCTAAGAATATTACACTTGAAGTTTATGTATCCAGGAAACACGTCGAATGAAGAATCCTTTAAAAATTTCACAGAGACAATTCCCAAATTTGTTCTTCAGCTCTAGAAATTGGGCGCGCTGTCTGCCTCAGGTATCAGATGAAAGAAAGCCCGATAGGCTGACAAAACTTGAAGAAAATTGGCTGACTTAAATGTCTGTAAGTTGTGAAAAGATGGACGGACTAGTCTGAGCGTAATTAGCCCGGATTGTTAAATTTCCATTGAGTCCTCTTAAGTTGTGTTTCTCTGACGTTTCAGGATCGGTACGCGCGGGGGACGGACGAGCCCGAGGAGGACGAGAGTCAGGATTACGAACTGCTCTTGGGCTATGAGAACGGAACCCACACGGTCATCAGGTTCCGGAGACGCTACGACACGTGCGACCCACGTGACTACAGGATCACGGTGAGATGCTGTTTCAGTTGAGACTGCTATTTAGCTCGCACGGGCGTGTGACGAAGGAAGAGAGAGCTTCACTGCTCGTCTCTCTGCACGGAGCAGGGTTTTTCCTGCGAAGCTGATAGTAGCTTACTGGCGAAAACAGAAATTTGCACGTCTTATGCCCCCTTATCGCGTTAACATTTGTCTGTCACTGACCAGCATCGTAACCCACGTTACTCCATTTCCTCTTAATTTTATCTTCCCTTGTAAGCCTTGTTTTCTTTTCTGTGGACGACTTCCGACGAAATGTGTGTGTGCATTTATTTTGTCCCCCGTGCTCCCGGGTGTTCCTTGATTTCATAAACTTAATAATATTTGGGAATTCACAAATTATTCATTTGTTTACCCCGTTGCATTTATTTCCATGTAAATCACCACCAATCGTGTTCAGGATGAAGGGCGACGCTTTGTACTTCGGCGCTGAACCGAATGAGAGAAAGGAATGAGCAGGCTTATTGCAGAAACTGCTTAGTACGCCTATTAAAATATGTATTGAGAGGTTAAAGGAGAAGTTGACGTTGACTTTTCTGTTTGCACACGTGCGTGTGTGGGACTTGTGACCGAGTCAGTCGATATTTTTCCTGCTTTCCGCTTTTATTTTTCAATGAAACTGCAAATGGAAGTTTTTGGGGTTTCTCCACGAGACTGAGAAGAAACTTGTGAAACATTCTGTAAAAGCGTGTGAAGGGATTTTGTCGAGAAAGGCTTCCTATATGAAGTTTGTGGAAACGAAACCATGACACGTTGTACAAGGAAGAAAATGTGACCGCCATACGGAAAACAAAGCCCCTGAACATTATGCAGATTCCGTGGTGTTAGAAGGTAAGGGACACTGCAATATTGTACAAGCGCTTGCCTCAATGCACAGAGAGAGCTGTTCGTTCAGGATTGGTTTTGGTGTTTAAAATAAAATATGAACTCTTTGACGTCTGTTCAAGCAACCACAGAAAACATAAATGACCTTAACATGGCTGTCTTATGGGTTGTTGCCCCGTTTAGTCTGGTAAATTTTCGCCCTGATGATGGAGGCAGGAAGGACCTCTGAAACGTCGGCAAACTTTTACCAGAGTACAAGGCGCAACAACCCAGAAGACAGGCGTGTTTGAAAGTAATATATGTTCTTAATACAGTGTCGTTAAATAAATCAGGTACGTCATCAGACCTTGTGAGATCAATTGGGATTTGTCGCATCCGTCCACTGAGTCGCGTTTAGTGTTTCGAGATACGTAATTGCACGTATTGCCCGACGTTAGGACTTAATTATGGCTTCCCATGAACATGATTCACGTGCCACACTGTCATTTGTGTTGCACTGGCGTAATTCAAATATTTAGGCCATCCTACTGCGTCCTTATAAAGCAAATACGCTGCTTTAGTGTACACGTCGGCGTAACCAGATGTTTCCGACTCGTCAAAGACGATAAACCGGCTGGTGATTAATTGGTTGATTTATCTTTGAACATCTGTGTAACAGCTACTCATGAATGTCAGGATACAGACGTATTTAGCTTTGACGCCACCTGCGCAGGTCCTCGAGAAGTGACGGCCTGTTCGCAGGCTAGGTCAAATGTGTTTGTCCAAAACTGTCGCTGTCATCCGGAGGGTGGACGTTTCAGTCTCTCACTCAGTGGGAGATTTTAGACGGTTGTAAGGGAAATATTTGAAATTCTTTTAAAACATAGTTTGGATAACCAAGTAGCTGGTATTGGAACATGTGACAGAAATATTAAAACTTCAGTCTGTATGTGCAAAATGTTACACGGCATCTTACGGAAAAAAATATATCTAAAGGCATTTATAGAAGCAAATCTTACAGGACGGTTCACAAAAAATTGTATGGAGGCTAAAGAAGTGAGGAGGAGAACATGAATGGTTGAATTTTTGCGTTTTAAGGCGAATGTCACATTCCTACCATATTAATTCATTAATTTCTTTAGTTAATCTCGATTTAACACGATAAGTGGGGGAGCTATTAGTGAGCCTAAGACCTTAATAACACGGGAATGTCTGCATCAAGCTGAGTAAATCTTTTGTTCCGAGTTCAGACTGCGGAGGAACATTTATTGCTCCGGGGAATTGTATTCCTTAAGTAATCACTGTTTCAGCCAGAAGATTTCCCAGTGTTAAAGGGGAATTTAAGACTTCCAGAAACGCATGAAATCGTGAGACCCCAAAGTGTAATTCAAATATTCTAGTCCTCGGGCTTTTGTAGAGTAAAGCGAAAGATTCTGTAATGGTTTTAGATAATTTTTTAAGTCTGCTTATCTTTTTTCAAAAAGAAAAACGAATACAAAATTAATTTTATTCTGCAGAAAGTTGCAATAGCCTACTCATTGTTAATTTGTCAACAAAATTTTAGAGATTTTGGGGCCTGCTAAATAAGAGACACGCGAAATAGGGTAAAGCAAGGAAATATGACCTACAATTCTGCAAAAACGAAAATCGTAGACTTTAGTATTGACGAGAAATCATGGGCTCAGTCATCAGTTGTATCAGGAAAAGTAGAAAGAATATTCAAAATAGCTTCAGGTACAATTATAAAAGATTTTTCAAACTCTTTTCACGTGTCTTAAGGAGGAATGTAAAAAGACACAGTACATGGCTAATGGGGGAAATACGTGTTCATAACTCAAAAGAACAAGGTATCATATTTTTTTACAGTTTATATTTCTGACAAAGCATAAATAATAAGTTAGGGATATTAAAAATGAAAGGTGACTTGTACAATGGTGGCCGTTCCAGCGAGCTGCTCCAAGTGACAGTATTTTCTCCAGAAACGCCTCACCAGCGCCTTGTAAATCTCCTTGGGTCAAAGGAGCACGATTTGTCTTTCCTTTGTGTGTTATCTGGCATATCTGATCCGCCTAGAATTGAAAACGAACACACATCCATAATCAGTAATCGTTTCTATGCCTCGTCTCTCCTCATATTTAAAGAAACTGAAAAACTGCGTCATCTCTCGTCCTTCCGCGATCGGCCGTCTCTCCTAAAACACCAGGACAGATGACTCACCTCCTCCGTACAAACATGGCGGAGTAGCGTTCAGCTGTGGCCGCACATTTCTGTAATCCCCTCCGTCCATTTCTCCTCGCTCTCTCTGCCTTACGTTTTTAAAAGAAATGAGCCCTCGTAATGTACGAAGTAACATAGATTGCACCCTTTCAATTAGACACTCCCCGCAAGTTTATGTGAAGCATCAAAGTTGTGTCAATAGAGGACTCTGAATTAGAGCCGTGAAAATGGCGCTGAGACTGTGTCAGTGCAGAACAAACAGCTCGGGGTGACTGAGTTTCTGAACGCAGAAGGCGACGTAAAATTTGAAGGTACGCATTCCCAGGGTTGGTTCTGACTTGGAACAGGTTTCGGTCCAGGATCGCGACCTCTTAGCAGGGCATGAAAGACGTAGTGGTTCACACCGCCTCGGTTTCACTGTCTTGGACCACCCACCGTCCAGACTTTAACCTGACTTCATCTTAGTTCCATCTCTTTCCGGAGATAAAGGAACATCTGAGAGGAAGTCACTTGATGTCGGATGATGACGTCAGAACGAAGGCAAAGACTTACACAGTTTGATCGTCACGGAATCATGAAACTGCCTGGACTTTTGGCGGAATTGTGTGGACCGCGGAGATGGTTATGTTGCAAAGTAATTATGTAAATTGTTTTATCGGTTTTGTTAATAAAATACCTATTACCATTACTGAAATAAAGTGAACATTGCTTGTCAAAGGCTTGGTGCAGCTACAAATTTCCCTCAGAGCAAGTACAGTTTTCAAGTTGGACGTTCTGTTTGTACGGAGGTAATTCTTTTTCGCTTAGGTTGGTAACACTGTCCATTCGCATTCTGTGAGCTTGGATCAGATGGACGTAATTTGCGCTGATGGCGGTCCATTTGCTCAGAGCAGCTCCGTGGTTGTAAGCCAATACAGATGGCACTCCTGGGACAGATAGCTGATTAATGTATACGTCACGAGAGACTTCAAAATACATGATCTATGATGAAATATGACACCTTGTGCTCAAAACTTCTGGGGACATTTCGGTACTCGCGAATAATTCTTTTGTAACAAAATAAAGAGATGGTTGCATTGGATTCTCGTTAATTTCCTTACCACGTGAGCGTTATGGAATTCTACACCTTGAGAAATGAATTAAATTAACCACTGACGTCACACGCTTCTTGTTTTACAGAACGACACCATGAGGATGATGTACGCATATCACAGCGACGATCCGGTTCCGAGACCGGGGTCCAAACTCGGTAGTCTCTCATATCACGGTCCAACTCAAAGAGGATTTCGCAGCTTGTACCTCGTGGAGAGGGTGAACCTGGGTGAACCTCTCCCACGGGATATCCTCAGCTGGGACCTGAGGAACCCCATGGTAAGTAAAACAGTTTTTAACATTGGCCTACAGTCCACATCAAAATGAATTCTTTTTCTGTATAGTTTTAATCTCTTCGTGGGAGTGACGTTTGAAATTGTGTCAGCTTTGTTACTGTCTCCATACAGCAGTGGTTTTACGGCTAACAGTAAATTCCCAATAACCCGATGGAACCCGATGTTAGTCACAGCGTACACAAAACGTAACGTACTGTCATGATTCTGTTCCATCTACGCTTGGTCTCTCAATTCGTCGCTTTCCTTCAAGCGTTTCGAAAGATATTTTCCATATAATTGTCACCTCCATGCATGCTGCATGTTCGGCCATCCTCCCAGATTTGACAGCCGTCATAATATCTGAAGGGCAAATATTATGAACCGATGTACTAATTAGTCAATTAAAGTGTACAGAAAGTTTGTCCTAATTTAATCTGTTCCTTGCAAAATGGAATTTGCCTGCTTAACCCTCATTAGAATTTCTCAGCTTTATTTTAAATATTCTTACATTCGATGGTATTTTGAAAATTATCAAGACGTCAGTTTTGTTTGTTTTGACGTAAATGCGTCTACACGGAAGGGTCATTGGGCAAAAACAGCGTAAGTTACAAAGATCCAGCGCAGAGTCACATTTAAACGTTCATTCCTCAGGAATTGTAAGAGAAAGGGTAATGTAACCTATATGTAAAATGAACAGTAAATAAGGACCTTTAAGAATCTGTAATGTATTTTATTGTACGTATTTGCGTCAGATTCTCCGGAACCGAGGTTCTATCCTCGATTTTTCTTTTGATAAAATGATATCTGAGAATGGTCTTTCATTATTCGCAAGCAAAATAATCTCATGTCCACAATTTCAGTTGTTGTTTCTGGTTTCGCGTCATAACCTCAAATAGTCGTTTATAGTTACACAGATTACATTCAGCGTGAACTAGTTCACGGAAGTCACGGAGGTTAATTCATCGCTTTGCATAATCCGTGATAACACATTGAAGCTTTGCGTTCTCTCTTAGGCGTCTCGACGTGGACGTTTATGGAGGTTACGAACTAAAATACTTCCGTGGCCTACTTTTGCTTTGTATCACAACTCGTTAAGTTCTAGAACTTTCGGGCTGGTGGGAACAATTTTCGTTGTGATATGACGACTGTTTGTAAGCCATGGTTTTAGAATGGCCATCGTTAACGTGTAATGTGAATACTTGCAATTCAGTTGAAGCATTCCATGCATCGCATCTCAGCCACTTAGAGGGGCTCGGTCCGTGGTACTCACTTCTCAGCTGCAGGAGCTGAACGAGAATGTGTAGTTGTGGCAATTCGCACAGACCATAACAAAAACTAATTAAATTGGATTATTCTAATTAGATTACTCTCTGAGGCCGTGTTGATTGATTACATCGATTGGTTTTTAAGCGTCCTGTCGCTCCGTCCGTCTGTCCATTGTTTTTTACACGAGAGATTGTGCTTCAATCTGTCGGTGATATTTCTAACTACACGTGTCATATAAAGAACTGATTTTCTTGGTGTTGTGACATCGGGGGAATCTCCCGATTCCCACAGTCGGTGATACCAACGTGACGGATGGGACTATATTTCGCGATGACGTCATCACCCATGCTCATTTAAGAATGCTTGAGATATGCTTGTAAATGAATCATGAATTGTATAATGAATTTGGAAATGACAACGTTTTGGAATGTGCGATTGAAAATGTGTGTGGGCAACCATACTTGAAAGTATCCAAAGCCAGAAGAACGTCGATACCACCTTATTCATAATTCTCCGTTGAATTTTCCAAGAATTTTATGAAAGGGGAAGATTTTTAAGCTATTTTTTACTTTGTACAGTGAAATGCTTCATAAATAAAAAGTGGATGAATGAATGAATGAATGAATTATTCAAGGTTTGAAATAATATTAATCTTAAGTAGGATCTGAGGTTTTAACGGCGGTGAGTCTGAAGATTTCTGTCTTCTGGGTTGTTGCGCCGTGTAGTCTGGTCGATGTCCACCGACGTTTGATAATGGACTTACGAAATGTTGGTTTATTTCTGCCAGACTGCGGGGCGCTACAACACAGCACACAGCCATCGTCAATATTCTGCTACTTCGATGGCTTGTTTAATACTTTTAATTGTATGAAATCAGCCCTGGAAACAAGCAGGTCTGTGTTTGAATAGAACAAACATTTTTTTCTCTCTGGAATGACAACCGTGATATCAAATTACACAGTTCGTTGGGGCTTTAATGTATTAAATGCTTTCAGTGTTCATCAGACCGTTATTTCGTTTTTGAACAAGTTCAAAACAAAGCAACTGTCTGAAATACGCTGACATTATTTGAAATGTCAGGACACTGCAGAGTAGGTGCATCATTGTTGCGTTAATGTCACCTTACGTCATTGTTGCGTTAATGTCACCTTACGTCATTGTTGCGTTAATGTCACCTTACGTCATTGTTGCGTTAATGTCACCTTACGTCATTGTTGCGTTAATGTCACCTTACGACATTGTTGCGTTAATGTCACCTTACGTCATTGATGCGTTAATGTCACCTTACGTCATTGTTGCGTTAATGTCACCTTACGTCATTGTTGCGTTAATGTCAGCCATCTTCAGACCTAGATTATTTTTCTCCGACAACAAAGGCCGTGTTTGTCAATCAGCTGCTACACTTGACGTAATCTTAACATAAGAGAACGAAAAATATCCGGAGATCAACAATGAAAACCTATCTCCTTATAAAAATTTGTGATTCCTCGTTGTCAATAAATTACGTCATCAACAATAACACCTTATATTTGTTTATACACGGCATTGTTGTGGAACAACAATACCGAGTATACAAATAACGCTTAGTACCAAGCCAGTCGCATTATCACTGCTCTACAAGCAGCACATCGTCTCCGAACAGCGACATAAGACTATTTAAGAAATGAAGAAAAGTGAAACAAGACGTTACCATCACCAAAAAGGTAATCTGATACTAATAATAATATTCATCCAAGTCATACTGCTCATTCAAGGGTTAAAACACTTGAATAAGGCACTAAACTAACCCCCCGAAGGGGGTTAGTTTAGTGTCTTATTACAGATTTTAGAACGCAAAGGGGGAGTTAGTCAAGTGTTTTAACCCCCATTCGGGGGGGGGGGGGTTAGTTTAGTTTCTTACTGAAGGGTTAAAACACTTGAATAAGACACTAAACTAATCCCCCGAAGGGGGTTAGTTTAGTGTCTTATTACAGATTTTAGAACGCAAAGGGGGAGTTAGTCAAGTTTTTTAACCCCCATTCGGGGGGGGGGGGTAGTTTAGTTTCTTACTCAAGGGTTAAAACACTTGAATAAGACACTAAACTAACCCCCGAATCTGTAATAAGACACTAAACTAACCCCCTTCGGGGGTTAGTTTAGTGTCTTATTACAGATTTTAGAACGCAAAGGGGGAGTTAGTCAAGTGTTTTAATCCCCATTCGGGGGGGGGGGGGGGGGTTAGTTTAGTTTCTTACTCAAGGGTTAAAACACTTGAATAAGACACTAAACTAACCCCCGAATCTGTAATAAGACACTAAACTAACCCCCGAAGGGGGTTAGTTTAGTGTCTTATTACAGATTTTAGAACGCAAAGGGGGAGTTAGTCAAGTTTTTTAACCCCCATTCGGGGGGGGGTTAGTTTAGTTTCTTACTCAAGGGTTAAAACACTTGAATAAGACACTAAACTAACCCCCGAATCTGTAATAAGACACTAAACTAACCCCCGAAGGGGATTAGTTTAGTGTCTTATTACAGATTTTAGAACGCAAAGGGGGAGTTAGTCAAGTGTTTTAACCCCCATTCGGGGGGGGGGGTAGTTTAGTTTCTTACTCAAGGGTTAAAACACTTGAATAAGACACTAAACTAATCCCCCGAAGGGGGTTATTTTAGTGTCTTACTCAAGATTTCAAAACGCAACCAACCACCCAGAAGGGGGAGTTGGTCAATTGTTTTAACCCTCAATTCAGGGGGGGGATTAGTTTAGTTTCTTACACAAGATTGGTTGCGGTTTACAAACTTGACCAACCCCCCCCCCCCCAGGAGCTCCGAAAGGAGCGCTCTGCTCTAGTTCTATATAATTGCAGAGTAATTTCCGAGAGATGTTTATGACGTCTGTACATAATATCCCGGTACAGCGGAGGATTTATCCAGCGCTGAGTTGCTGGAAGGAGAACTCGGATGATATAGGAGGTAATTCGGTTAATGCAAATCTTGACACAGGGAAGGAAGGTTAATGTTGAAGTTTCTTACTCAAGGGTTAAAACACTTGAATAAGACACTAAACTAACCCCCGAATCTGTAATAAGACACTAAACTAACCCCCTTCGGGGGTTAGTTTAGTGTCTTATTACAGATTTTAGAACGCAAAGGGGGAGTTAGTCAAGTTTTTTAATCCCCATTCGGGGGGGGGTTAGTTTAGTTTCTTACTCAAGGGTTAAAACACTTGAATAATACACTAAACTAACCCCCCGAAGGGGGTTAGTTTAGTGTCTTATTACAGATTTTAGAACGCAAAGGGGGAGTTAGTCAAGTTTTTTAACCCCCATTCGGGGGGGGGGGGGTTAGTTTAGTTTCTTACTCAAGGGTTAAAACACTTGAATAAGACACTAAACTAACCCCCGAATCTGTAATAAGACACTAAACTAACCCCCGAAGGGGGTTAGTTTAGTGTCTTATTACAGATTTTAGAACGCAAAGGGGGAGTTAGTCAAGTGTTTTAATCCCCATTCGGGGGGGGTTAGTTTAGTTTCTTACTCAAGGGTTAAAACACTTGAATAAGACACTAAACTAACCCCCGAATCTTTAATAAGACACTAAACTAACCCCCGAAGGGGGTTAGTTTAGTGTCTTATTACAGATTTTAGAACGCAAAGGGGGAGTTAGTCAAGTGTTTTAATCCCCATTCGGGGGGGGTTAGTTTAGTTTCTTACTCAAGGGTTAAAACACTTGAATAAGACACTAAACTAACCCCCCGAAGGGGGTTAGTTTAGTGTCTTATTACAGATTTTAGAACGCAAAGGGGGAGTTAGTCAAGTTTTTTAACCCCCATTCGGGGGGGGGGTTAGTTTAGTTTCTTACTCAAGGGTTAAAACACTTGAATAAGACACTAAACTAACCCCCGAATCTGTAATAAGACACTAAACTAACCCCCGAAGGGGGTTAGTTTAGTGTCTTATTACAGATTTTAGAACGCAAAGGGGGAGTTAGTCAAGTGTTTTAATCCCCATTCGGGGGGGGTTAGTTTAGTTTCTTACTCAAGGGTTAAAACACTTGAATAAGACACTAAACTAACCCCCCGAAGGGGGTTAGTTTAGTGTCTTATTACAGATTTTAGAACGCAAAGGGGGAGTTAGTCAAGTGTTTTAACCCCCATTCGGGGGGGGGGGGGGTTAGTTTAGTTTCTTACACAAGATTGGTTGCGTTTTATAAACTTGACCCCCCCCCCCCCCTAGGAGCTCCGAAAGGAGCGCTCTGCTCTAGTTCTATATAATTGCAGAGTAATTTCCGAGAGATGTTTATGACGTCTGTACATAATATCCCGGTACAGCGGAGGATTTAACCAGCGCTGAGTTGCTGGAAGGAGAACTCGGATGATATAGGAGGTAATTCGGTTAATGCAAATCTTGACACAGGGAAGGAAGGTTAATGTTGAATGGCGGTTTCTCAACTTTAAGCAGGCGATCTGTGCGCCTTTGGAGCGAACAGCTTAGCTCTTGAGCTCCACCACAGTAGATCCCGCTGTCCTCATTTAAGGGGACGAACTAATAACTCACATTAAACGTTATTAAAACATTTATAAGCGCGCGCTACTGGTCCGTATCTTGTGACAGATGAATCCAGTGCAAAAGTCGCATCCTCTATTTTTAAGATTAGTCTTAACATATTTGTATCTGCGCTTCGAGACGTCTCCATCTCACTCCCCTTGCGTTTGAAGAGAACATTTCAATAAAGAAACAGTCACAGCGACAAAGCCTCGTACGTCACTCGAGTTAAACTGCTCGTAGAAACACTCATTACATTTGCGAACTGCGAGCTGTAGTCATTCGACTGGCATCAAATTTTGTAATAAAACAACCATCCAGTTTATCAAGGCAATGCTCGACGAATACTTCGCGAGGGAGCCCTACGGAGTCGTTACTGGAGGATTTATGTTGTAATGAAGGTAAGTAAGGAGCAGTCTTAAGATGGAGACTGCGAAAGACATCCATCCACCGAGCAACTCTGTGATCAGGGAAATCGGGAAAATATTTTGCGGGGCAACACGTGATGCGTGCTGTCTTGTTGACGTTCGACCAAGACCTGAACTGTCGAGTACTTTATGTACTAGGGCATTGCATCCATATAAATTAATTTCAGTTGGAAGGGATCGTTCATTTTTAAAGTACCTACTGTTAGTGTTTTTTTTACGTTCAAGTGATGTGAAATACTTGTTTTCACTCACAGAAAAAGTTAAACCTTCTGTTTACCGTTCGCAAGTAATATAATTTTCCGCGTGTATTACTTGCTGAAAATATAGGCAGTGAATTTCAATTTAAGTGGCTCTTATTTATGGGGGCGAAAGCCACGCTGTTTTCTGAACGAGGAGGCAGGCAGAGAGATTGGATACTACGCGGACGGAGTGGCTGCAATGTATGTAGATTCTCCTTCCCCACAGACAAACCCGCCAACCCACGAAACCATTCACCCACCCACCCATCTCATTCGTATAATTAGTTAAGGCACATAAATCTTGTCGTCCGTTCCCTTTGCAGCTGGAAGTGAGTTATTCCACAGAAGGTCCTCTGGTCATCATCTCCATGCTAAAACGATATATTTCCTTAACAAAGTTTTAAACTGTCGACAGTGTCTGGCGAAGAATTTCTGTAAGAATACAGAGTTCTGTTTAACCGGGTGTAATTCATCGCCGCTTATATGTGCATTGGAATTGCGTCCTGGAATAACGTCCCATTATTTGGGTTTCCATAACACAGGCCGTCACGTTGTGCTATTTGTATTTTTTTGTGGCACAAACACCCACGTTGATATGTAGAGTCCCATGAGAATTTCGGAATTGGCGTACATACGACGTCTATATACGCTTCGCAAACATGTAACTGAATTTTGAACATAAAGCCAACTTATTCTCTCGTGGCCGTTGTATAAAACCATTGTTCCGTGCCTGTGACACAGCGGAGTCCGTATTTCGGAACGGTTCAGATGGCCCGCAAAATTGAACATATTACCGGTTTGGTTAGTGGGTATTGACGTTACGTCATTAATACATAATTGGAGTGATTAAAGGAATGGGCGGTCCCCTCTTTTGCTCGTGTACGGGCTTGATTTCAGATCGTGGCTTGTGCAATTAATGTCTGATGTTAATGAAGCAAGAATAATTCAAGGGGCTAACGATGTTTTAAATGCTTCGGCGCTCTTGTCTAAACTGAATTAAAGTTTTGACCTAAAGTTGGGATTCTTTAATGCCCCTAATAATGAAACTTGTCTGAGTAAATGTCAGAATGGTTCGCGGCCGCCATGTTACTGCTTTTACACTCTAAACATAAACAGCCACAAGTTTCGTATCTTCTCGCTCGGCTTCAGTTTTCGAAATTTTTTGTAATCCTGCAAGCTGATGGCTCGTATTTGTTCGTTTTGTGTTTTTGGAACGGAATGAATGCGACATTCCTTGGCTGATTGTCTTCGCCCGGGAGAGCGTATAAAATCTTAGCAACAAGGAACAGACAAATTCATTATTCATGCGTATTACTTCGTTCTATCGGGTCATTTACTAACCCTAAAAAAAATTCCACCCGCCCCTAGGATCCCTCAGTGCAGTGGATATTGAATACTCGTTATTCCATACGGATCATTCAGACTAGATCTGAGGTTTCCACGGCGGTGAGTCTGAAGATGTCTGCCTTCTGGGTTGTAACACCATGTAGTCTGGTAGAAGTTTGCCGACGTTTCAGAGGTCCATGCTGCTTCCATTATCAAACCGACGAGTAGCCTGATGATGAAGGTAGAAGGGATCTGTGAAATGGTTGTACACTTCTACCAGGCTACATGGTGTTACAACCCAGAATACAAGTATCCTTGTACATTTCTCGATTCAGAGTTTTTTACGAAAGAAATAAAGCCATACAATAAAACAGGGCGAACTACAGAGCTTACGATCACAACACTGAATACCAACAAAACTCCCATGGTTATTAGAATTTTGAAATGGCTGTTTCTTGCCTTCCTGTTTCGGGATTATTTCCCTTTGGACTGTCCTCCTCTCCTGTTGAGTGTACTATGACCACAGTCCGTATTATTTTGAGAATTCTCGGAATCGATTCTCCTTTGTATTTTCTTGCAAGTTTTAAGTCAGAATAACAAAAGCAAAGTCTTCAGTGACGCGGAGTGTGAACTTTCAGAGTGTAGAAACATTCTCATGAAACATTGTGAGATTAACTGAAAGGTTTTCCCTCTTTTACAATAATCTCCAGGTCAGCTGCTGATCCCATTCTCCCCTAACATTTGACATTATAATAATTTAGTTACTATGTAAGATTTGAGGTTACTAATTATTTATCCATCTGTAATTTATACTTGTGCCTACAAATCCACGCAGGAACATGAAACACCTCCCGAGTATATATTTGTAACCTGTGGATCGTATGTCATTAGAAATTACACGTAAAAGTTAATTTGCTAATATAAGTTATGGGCCTATAGTACAGAGTTCACTCGAAAGACGCAAATTACATTAACTATTATTTTAAACTGTGAGTCATTCAGTTGGCGATTGAGCGACCAGCAGGTTTTCTAAGCGTGTGCGTCCTCCTAAACCTCGTTTGAGTCTTAATCTGTAGGTCAAATGAAAAATGTTTGTGGCTGATCTGGCTGTTAGACTCCGTCTTTTTCATAATTTGTTCCATCGTCATGTGGCACGGTGAGATGATGAATTATACTCTGTTGGGCCACTACGAAGACAGTTAATCTCAAACCGGGATCCAGAGATAAATAAACGCATCGTAATTTTGGTCTGTGAGCCTGAATTGAAGAATCCGCTTGGGATCCTTAGCTTATGTAGGGGAAAGGGTGATATTAAGACCGGTCTTACGCAATTACTGTGTGGGCTATGGATTAGGTTAATTTTCTAAAGTTAACGGTACACAGTCTAGTATGTCCCGTAGTAATACACCAATGAAAATCGATAGGAATGTTTTATCTTAAGTTACGTTGCTTTACTTGGGAATAATTTCTGTATTATCGTGTCATCAATACTATTTTATAGCTGTAAAGCAAATTTAAGAACAGTTATGTACGAATAATTTACTTGTAATAACAAATTATTTTCAGTTATGTGAGCGTTGTTAAAATCAGGGGATATACTATTTGCGTTAAGTTCTCCAATGTGCGCAATCGAACATGGACGGCGTACGCCTCAAAATGGAGAACCAGACCTTGAAATTTTGAAATGAGTTTGAAGAACTCCTTAACTTCTCGACGTTTTACGTTGGCCAGCAATTTTAGCGCTGTGTGAGTTATGTTGGGAGTTCGTTTGCAATTTAATAACAACTTTGTGTTCGCATTTCAGACATCTCAATTTAGCAACTAGCACTTAGACACGCTGATTTCTTTTGATTAATTGTTTGGACGCGTGTGTCAGAGCCATCATCCATCCTTCACTCACAGTACCGGAGGCAAATCACAACCACAGCCGAGTTGTCCATTCAATGTCAAAACCACGTTTGGTAGCGAGTGTTTGACGTGTCATGTGGACAATGTAATTCAATGGAAAACTGATTACCACAGCAGCAACAGTAAATGTGACGTATAGACGAGTCGTAATGAGCCTAAAGCCAACGAGGTCCAGTAAACTTCAGTTCCTGATGTTAACTCTGGTAAATGGGACCAGTCTATTCAAGTTCCTCACAAGGGACGAAGTTCTACAATATGAACATTTCGGATAGCTAATACATATTCTGGTACTTTCAGCAGACGGCCAATTAATGTAGTGGGCCTAGTATAGGACACGTTTCCCCTGCACTTCGACTTCCGAAATTGTATTTTCTCTTATGTGTAGTCATTTCATTTCAATCTTGATTCCCGTTGATTTCTGAGTTTCGATGCAGACTTAGCGGTCGTATTGTGCAGTAATCAACTACGTCGATCAACCAAGACGCAAAATATAGGCCGGAGAGACGCCCACAGCTTTATAAAGTAAAGAAAACGAAATTTAGGTAGAAAGGCCGAACCCGGACTTCTAGAAGCGTTTCTGGTAAACGCCTTCCAAAGTTACAGGGCAACACAGTCCTCCGAAGTGGATGGAAAAGGTAGAGGGGTGGGGGGAAATGACAACTGCGCATGTCCATCGGGTCATATTCAAAAAGTCGCTTCATTACCCGTAACCTTTTTGTCACACCTGCCCATGGCTCAGTTTGAATGCACCGAATTTGTTGTCCCAGTAATTAATAAATTATGGAAGTTCATAATAATTTTTGTTCTTTAAGAGATGTTATTACAATTATCCGATTAAGATGACCACTGACGGGCAAGAAAGAATTTGCGTATTCAGTTTCAGCTGAAATCCCGAGGAGGATAAGTGGAGGATGCTGCGGGCGCAGGATTAGGTTGGGACGGTGTGGACTGGATTCATGTGGTTCAGGACGAACTCTTGCGAATATGTCGACGAATCGCCAGGCTGCACCAAAGACAAGTGACTGTAGTCTTCTCAAGAAGGCCTCTGGTCCATGAGGTTAAAGTAGGAATGTACTGTAGTGTTGATGTAAGCGGCTGTGACGTGTTCTAAGGTCCGAGTAACGAAGCTCAGACCCTAGCTTAACGTTTACGACTGAGGAAAACCACCGTATATAACGGATTCAATTTATAGTTCGATCTTCTGATGAAAATCTTGATACCTTGCAGGAAATAATATTTATTTAAAGTACAATATTTGTAGTTGCATATACAAATTAATAGTCATTTTATTTTAGTCATAGAACTGGCTGGGTTCTAAGTCTGTGAACGTCCGTTGCGATGATTACTTGATGATTTAAGCCTGAAAACGGTAACAAGCTGTACCACCGAAATTCTTAAGTGGAATCCGTGACGTTCGGCAAGGCTTCCTGAAGCCGATGTCTGTGGCAGGTCTACTCCAAGGGCAAATCGTGAAAGCATCTTGAGGTCTAATGAAGGAAGAAGAATATTGCGTGAAAGGAACCGTGCAATTTCTTTGTGTTTTTTCTCGTTTCGATTCTGCGACGTGTTGTTCCTTATTATGAGATTTATTTCTTACGAAATCTTACACAGTTGAAATTATGAACACTAATGCGTGGCGGTGGAGTTCAATGCACTACATGTGATTATTTTAACATCTAACTCCATAGAGCAGAGTCTCTCTAGAGGACCTATTGGTAAGCTAATATTGTCAAGAAATCCCCTCTACCTTACGCTCAGATATTCTTGCTAAAATCCAATACAGAGTACATGGTTTTAATGTTCATATGCTTTTATCCAGGAATCATTTTAAGTTTAAATAAAAATTGAAAATACCGATTTCCTTATCAGACCTTCGAGGTGAAAGGTCAGTCAGCGTTTCTGTAGCTGGGAAGGCACTCGGTCGTCTGTGTTTGATCAGATACTCGTTAAGGAGTGGAGCGAGTAGTGACCAAAATCCTTGCCATTAATCAGTCGCCCAGACGTAGCTTTTCCTGCACGCCAAGCCTTTGTAGATAACCCAACACAGCAGATAGCACGCAATCACTGGAAGCGATCACCAATTAAGGACTCGTATTTTATTTAGATCTCGTGCTTCTGTGGTTGTTGACGTGTGAGATTCCAGTTGCTGGAATTTATGTGGCTGATGCCTACTCCTGTTACTAGAATTCATGGCATTAAGCATCTCATCTGACGTCGTTGTTTGAAACGAGGAAGCTGTTTAGGAGGGATGCTGTGAGACATATGAGAGTCCTTGTCTGTAGAAAACGCTGTAATTCTTCGTTGATAATGAGGAAGTATCTTTCCTCCTCCTCCCCCCCTAACGTCGACTTCCTTCAACCAGATCAACACTTCGTTTCTTCGTGTAAGCTCCCTCGTTCAGTCAAGATGTCAGCTGCCACCACCTCCTGTCACTGCCACATTTCTAACTAGAATTTTCTCACGAGTATAATAATTGTCTCATTACATTCCTTCTTTCTCCTCAAAAACCTCGTTCATTCTGAAAAGTATCCGTATATCCCTGCTCGGAAAATCCCACGTGTCCTTCCAGTCTCACGACACTGATTACGTTCTTTTGTACTCGGTGGTGGCTCTCGACTGAGATTGCGTGGTTGGCATGAATGTGGTGATTTAATATCAGCTATTCAGGTACAAAATTAACATAAACATATTTTAATACTGGATGTCGCAGGCTTCGTATATATTTGCGAGAATCAGAAGTGCTTTGGAAAATTATGCCTGGCCTGGAATGGTGATATCACATTGCATTTTAAGGTAAAATTATGTCAGTGCAAGCAGAAGAACGTTACGCCATTCAGAGAGTAGCTGTGGCCGACGTCTGTGGTGTCCTAAAACTCAGAGGCATAAACTTGGGACGTTAAAACGCTCCTATACCATTAAATTATTTCACGACAAGCAAGTAGTTAAATAAACACAACTCGATCGTAAATTATTTTTGTTCTGAAGTTACGCTTGTAACGCAAATTTAGATTCTTTTCGCATTTTTATTAATGTCCATGTATTCTGTGAATGTTTATGTACAGACATCAAGATTTACACTAACCGGTATTTAAATATAGCACAGTTACGTTTGAACGACTTATGGAAACGGAGACTTTTTGCGAATAATTAGATTTACGGACATTTAGCAGCGAAGCGAGACTTCCCGTAGAATGACCTACCTCAGTAACTAACTGACTAGTTTAATACAGATCTCGATTTTTTTTATTTTACATTCCAGTGTAACTTCGCGTACTGATTCAGCTCCTTGGCTGTGGCCTCTCGTCCCTTTATTACTTATAAGCTTGCCCTCGCCACAGGAACGGCTCAGAATGCGGTAGGAGCCGTGCTTTATAGTATCACTGTAAATGTTATGGGGCATAAAGCATCCGTATAAGTAAGTAGGAGGTGGGGCTGAATTATATTAGCATAATAATGAGATGGAAAGAATTTCTTAATTCTGTTCGTTGGACATCGCCCGCTCGTCAGTGACGTTGTTTGGGCGGAAACTCTGTTTTAAGATGGGCGCTGGCTAGTTTTACGGTCGACAATAGGTTCGCGGGGTCACACTTAGTTCGGGGAGGGGGGGCCTTCCGTTTTCTTTGTTCATTTAAACCCACCTTTAAACATGCCAAGATATATAATAGATACTATCAATTACTAGTGGAGATGTTATTCAGCCAAGGACACAAGGACATATTTTTCCACCTGCAAATTTGACGTTCCTAGATTCAATATGGCAGCTCTCCCAAGGACGGTCTGCAATCTAGATTTCTAACGCTTTGTGACAATAAACCTCAAGCCTTAACTCTGCCAGCATTGCGACTAATCCCTTTCGAAAGTAAACACGTTTTTACCTCGCACTGGCCTTGCTCTGCTACGTAAAAGTGACTTGCTATGGGCCAAATGTCCGCGATGTGATTCATTTATGTGATTTTTGAAATCCACCCAGTGGGCATCGATATCATGACTGAGAACATGCCGGTTGTGCGGACACCTAAATATTAACTAAATACATATAAAATGAGCCAACAGCAGTTACATCGACAGGCGACGTTGCTGAGTTTGATTGATGAAGTGGCGTCTTCGAAACTGGCTTACATCGTGAACATCGTAGTGAAAACGGGCGAAAGAAGGCCTCCGAGTTTCCAAACAACCTTCACTTAGCGTGACTGGCCAAGTTTGAAACCCACAGAGTGCATCATGCAACATTATAGATTTCGTACACTAAAACTTCTCTGTATTTAGGCACGGATAAATATGATTAAATATCTAGAAATATGGTCCATTTCTTCATCTGTTACAGGTCGCTCTCCCAGCATCCGAAGACACGCTGTACTGGTGCAAGATCTTCAAGTTGCCTAACCTTAAGCGCAAACATCACATGGTTCGGGTAAGTTTCTACCATTAGTAGCCTCATTGCACTCTGCGGTCTTTATACAAACTGCAAAATCAATTAAACTTCACCGGTTTTGCCAACCTTACGTACGTATACTCCCCCCTGTCGCGCTCACTAACAAGAAACTTAAATGCGAACCTTCTCAGGCACGAACACACGTGGACCTGACACGTGTGGTCCCTCTGTGGGGCAGACTCCTGCTTGAGTAGCTTATGGTCAGCCAATCAAGTAATCCCGCGCTTTGTGGTCCGAAGTTCAATCCCTGTTCGGAAAAGTTCGCCACTGGACGCCATGTCCACCTCACGTTCCTCCGTTTAATTAGCCGTAATTGCATTTGGCGACGTAATTCATAAACCTGATAGCAGCTTCTTCCTTTTTTACGAGGAAGGCAATTCTGCGTCGACGGAGACTGTGTTGCGTTTCCCGAGTAAAAGTGCTCCGTGCTTTCGAAATACTTTTCCAGAAATAAATTGCAGTGCCTGAGTTATCAAGATCTTATTTAGAGAGTTTCCAATCCTTTGCCCTGAAGGGGGACGGGAAATGGGCAAGTGCCCCCTCCGCTTCCAAAATTGCAGTGATATCCTCGACGCGGAAAACGCAGAGCAGATGGATTAAAACTGGAGATGGATGAAACCGGGGCTGGAAACTCCACACGTTAATGGCACAGAGAATTGCCTTACGTTTGTCAGTCGAAAGTCCTTCGTCTCTGAGGGGAAACCGTCTAAGGACGGGTTGCTAAGAAGAGCATCAGGCTCTGACTAGCGAGGGGGGAGGGGTACGAGGAGAAATGCATGGTTGGGTGCTTCATAATTTTCAATTTTCAATAAATGCGGCTAGGATTCCCAAACCAAAAAGTCTATGATGGGCGGGACGTGCAGCACCAAAAGCAAGATAATAAATCGATTCGAAATTTTAGTCTGCGAAACGGAACGAAAGAGACCAGTTTGAGGTGTGATATTAATTTGTCCAAAGGTAATGGAGTGGATGGGACCGCGACTTCAAATTTAAATGAGTATGGCCAATGAGAAGACCACAGTTCGGCAGAAATACGCATGATAAATAGTGACCTCGAATAACTATCAGCTTCCAAAAGGAACTTTCGTGCCGGGAGATGCTGGATTTTGAATTTCTCTCATTTCAGTACGAGCCTCTGCACCAGCCGGGCAACCGCGCCTACATGCACCACGTCATAGTGTATGAATGTCAGGGCAATGAGGATGAGTTCGAGCGTCATGCCAGAGACAGGGGACAAGTGTGTTACGAGCCCTCGATGCCACAACTCTTCTTCAACTGCAACAACGTTGTCATCGCCTGGGGGTTCGGCTCGGAGGTGAGTCCTGCAAAACCTTGCTTGCTTAATTCCGTGATCCCGTTTGCTTCACGTCTCGGTTTTGTCGACGTATTCGATTCGCTGTCGCTCGTCCTTGTCCACGGCTGAGGCCGCTGGAGTAATTCCAGAGTAAACAAGTGTTGGACGTGCCTTTGTCGTCGAGGGGTCGCGGGCTGTTGGGCCCTCAGTAGAGCGGATCAGAGTTCTGGCGGAACGAAATACATCGTCCGCCCACACGGGGCTGTGGGTGCGTCATGAATGTGCCGTAACTCTCGCGTCTGCTTCAGACCGCGTCAGCGAGCTCCCTGTCCCATTAGTTCTTTCGAATCTGGGTGGAATATTCCCACTGTAAATTAAACATGGTGTATTCTACTTTAGAGACCAGTTAGTGATGCAGCCTGACTCGAAGGCTAAAATCAGGGGTTCCCAACCTTTCGCAGACATGGGGCCACTTAGCCTTCGACCTTCACTCTTGTCTCATATAGAACCCTAACACCCGTGACCCTGCCCTCAGGTATTTGAATCCAGTAAACACACTCCGTTCACATTTTTTACAGGGACCATTAAATATCCTTTATGTACGCGTAGACTTATCTCTCTGAAGTGATTTCTCACACGTCTCGCGCGTGTTACATGCCTAGTGCATTTAATTTGTCTTAATTTGATCGAAGTAATAATGTTGTTACATTTTCTCAAAACCCACGAAGAGGACTTTCACTCGAGGATGCATTTCCGAAATGAGCCATAAACATTTAAAAATTCGTGTTACCGCTGTCTGAAGAACGTAACCTTTAATGTGAGCAGCCGAGGCTAATGACAGCCATCATCAGCATTAGAGCAGCGCTGCTACTGGAATGGGATGACGCCAATGACCCAGTTGAGTCTTCCCGCGTCGCTCATCAACTTCCTACCGGCATTTTCGAGACACTAATTAAGCAACCTGTGTGTCTTTCTGTCTATGAGGAAGAGGAATGCACGTTCAATATTTTGAACCAATCTGTGAATTTGAACGTATTTTTAATTTGTCCGCCGCGGACATAGAAGTCTGTTCTACTCGCAGGATTTGAGGTTTTCACTGCGGTGAGTCTGAAGATGACTGTCTTCTGGGTTTTATCGCCGTGTGGTCTGGTAGAAGTTTACCGAAGTTTTAGAGATCCTTGCTGCCTCCATCACAGCCATGATGATGGATGCAGCAAGGAACTCCGAAACGTCGGTAAACTTCTACCAGACCACACGGCGAAAAAACCCAGAAGACATCAATGAAGCACCAGGCAAAGTTCGTGAACAGAGCCTGAAAGCTGCAATTCTGTACACTCTGGAGTTATCACCGCGAAGGCCTACATAAACAGTAAATTGCAAGACGTGAGTGAGGTTGAGGCCTCTTACTTTTTAGCAGGATTTCAGTTTTTGAAGTTTTATGTTTTTTTTAAGGGTTTTAGTTTTCCGCCCGAAGCGGGATACCCTCTGGACCCAGACCTCGGTCCCAGATACTTCATGATGGAGACGCATTATAATAACCCGACGCAAGACATCGATGTCACCGACAGCTCCGGGATACGTGTTTACTACGCAGCGTCCCTAAGGCGTCACGACGCCGGAGTGCTGTCCCTAGGGCTGGATCCGAACTGGCGACACATAATTCCTCCGGGACAGCCAGAGGTCGTGTCTGAGGGACACTGCATCTCGGCCTGCACACAGCAGGCCCTGCCTCCGCGGGGGATAGACATATTTGGAGTGGTCCTGCACACACACCTCATAGGTGAGCCCAAAAGTTACGGTAACCCGTCGCCAGCAGCCGAGTTCGGCCCTGTACCTTAAGCACGGCTACTTTTAAATATATTGTGGCGACGTAATTGTTAATTCTGGACACGCGGGACTCAGTCCTTCCCGGGATGATCATAAAATGGGCCACAGCAACTTCTGTCCTGATATTCCACGGTTTTCGTTTCAAGAATATCGTCGAATAACCCAAGGCACACGGAAGTACGTGTCACTGTAATTTGGAATTTGATTGTTTCAGGTCGGAAAGTCCGCCTCCGACAAATCAGAGAAGGCGTGGAGCTTCCCCCCATCACAGCTGACAACAATTACGACTTCAGTTACCAGGAATACCGCCGTCTGCAAAACCCAGTCACAGTTTACCCGGTGTGTGGGGATGTTTGTAATATTCTGTCTCGGAGGCTCCTTTCGTACTGCGACTAGAATTGCTTTAAAAAGTAGTACAGAATTATGGCTTCCTTTGCAGGGTGACCACCTGATCGCTGAGTGTGTGTACAACAGCGAAGGTCGCTCCACGATCACGCTCGGTGGTCTTACAACTCGTGAGGAAATGTGCCTCGTGTTTGGGCTGTACTACCCTCGGATTGACCTCTCCCTGTGTCACAGCTTGCCCTCGCTGCCCACGGTCCTGCATTCTTTGGGCATTCAAGAACTCTGGCCGTAAGTAACAAACGTTATTCTCTTACGAGGAGTTTAGAATTTAAGTCACGTTAAAACTCTTTAGAAGATGCGTGCGTAGTGTAACACTATTAGAAAGATGCCCCCTGTGGAAGTCAGTCAATTTTTCGAAAGATGTTTGCACTCTTTATGACGGACCATCGCTCAAGGGAAATCGAGACTCGGACCACTCTTTCGAAAGAATAACAAATGCAACACGAAACTGTTGCCAGGTTGTTTGCAACTACATTAGCCGTGGTCAACCAGAAAGTTTCGGACGAATCAATTATTCTGTATCTCGTAACTTGGAAGCGTCTCGGGGAAGAACAGAAGAACACGGCGGTCCTTTTCCAGATGTTGATTAAAAACCTCGAAGCCCGTAGCCAGAGGCCTCATGATAACCGACGAGAAGCGATGGACTGCGTACGGTACGTGTCTACGAGAACTGTGCCACAGCACGTGGGCGACTGGAGAGACGTTCTTCGGGGAATGGCAAAAGCTTTCTCACTAGATAGAAGGGACTACCAAGATGATAAGCTTTTTATTGTAGTCCTTTCACCTGCGTTGTGTCGAAGGAATTAACACCAATTACAAACATAAAGTCAAAATTTTTTAAAACATTCAAGTTCTTCAAAATTTTCGAAAGATCAGAAAACGTAGGAAATCGTCCAATCGGCCGTACTCTGTCTGTGCCTCAACCGGTATCTGCTTTACACGGTGTGATTCACCAGGTCTCTGCTTGACTCCGTCTCTGGTTAACAGGGTCTCTGCGTGACTCGGCCTGTGCCTCACCGGTCTCTGCTTGATACGGTATGTGCATCAGCCTGTTCATGGTTGACTCTGTCTCTGCCTCACCCGAGCTCTGCTTCCCATTTTCTGTGACTCACCACGTCTTCGCCTCACTCTGTTTGTGTCACACTTCTCCCCTTGCTTTCGGTCTGTGCCTCACCCGAACCAGGTCTTTCCACAGACGGCCTGGCAGATGTCGGGTGATACAGACGACGTATCCTGCAGGGAGCGAGTCCGGCAGTGACCGGGACGTGCACAGACGGTCCTGGCCGGGATAGTGAGGAGAAAATTTTGATCAATTTTTTCAATTTTTTCGAAAAATCAAAAAACGCAGGAAACCGTTCAAAATGCGCACAAAACCAAGAATTTTTGAAAAATTTCGTTTTCAAAATTTTTGTCTCAAATTTCAAAAATTCTTATTTATCTTTGCGTTTCATGCCGTTTGCAACCATTTTCGATTTTTTGAAAATTTCGACAATTTTTGAAATTTCTCAAAGGGGTACCCCTTTGAAGATTTTCAAATTTTTCGAAAAATCAGAAAACGTAGGAAATCGTCCAATCGGCCGTACTCTGTGCCTCAACCGGTATCTGCTTTACACGGTGTGATTCACCAGGTCTCTGCTTGACTCCGTCTCTGGTTAACAGGGTCTCTGCGTGACTCGGCCTGTGCCTCACCGGTCTCTGCTTGATACGGTATGTGCATCAGCCTGTTCATGGTTGACTCTGTCTCTGCCTCACCCGAGCTCTGCTTCCCATTTTCTGTGACTCACCACGTCTTCGCCTCACTCTGTTTGTGTCACACTTCTCCCCTTGCTTTCGGTCTGTGCCTCACCCGAACCAGGTCTTTCCACAGACGGCCTGGCAGATGTCGGGTGATACAGACGACGTATCCTGCAGGGAGCGAGTCCGGCAGTGACCGGGACGTGCACAGACGGTCCTGGCCGGGATAGTGAGGAGAAAATTTTGATCAATTTTTTCAATTTTTTCGAAACATCAAAAAACGCAGGAAACCGTTCAAAATGCGCACAAAACCAAGAATTTTTGAAAAATTTCGTTTTCAAAATTTTTGTCTCAAATTTCAAAAATTCTTATTTATCTTTGCGTTTCATGCCGTTTGCAACCATTTTCGATTTTTTGAAAATTTCGACAATTTTTGAAATTTCTCAAAGGGGTACCCCTTTGAAGATTTTCAAATTTTTCGAAAATTTTCGAAAAATCAGAAAACGTAGGAAATCGTCCAAAAAGCGCACAAAACCAAGAATTTTTGAAAAATTCCGTTTTCAAAATTTTTGTCTCAAATTTCAAAAATTCTTATTTATCTTTGCGTTTCATGCCGTTTGCAACCATTTTCGACTTTTTGAAAATTTCGACAATTTTTGAAATTTCTAAAAGGGGTACCCCTTTGAAGATTTTCAAATTTTTCGAAAAATCAGAAAACGTAGGAAATCGTCCAATCGGCCGTACTCTGTCTGTGCCTCAACCGGTATCTGCTTTACACGGTGTGATTCACCAGTTCTCTGCTTGACTCCGTCTCTGGTTAACAGGGTCTCTGCGTGACTCGGCCTGTGCCTCACCGTCTCTGCTTGATACGGTATGTGCATCAGCCTGTTCATGCTTGACTCTGTCTCTGCCTCACCCGAGCTCTGCTTCCCATTTCTGTGACTCACCACGTCTTCGCCTCACTCTGTCTGTGTCACACTTCTCCCCTTGCTTTCGGTCTGTGCCTCACCCGAACCAGGTCTTTCCACAGACGGCCTGGCAGATGTCGGGTGATACAGACGACGTATCCTGCAGGGAGCGAGTCCGGCAGTGACCGGGACGTGCACAGACGGTCCTGGCTGGGATAGTGAAGAGAAAATTTTGATCAATTTTTTCAATTTTTTCGAAAAATCAAAAAACGCAGGAAACCGTTCAAAATGCGCACAAAACCAAGAATTTTTGAAAAATTTCGTTTTCAAAATTTTTGTCTCAAATTTCAAAAATTCTTATTTATCTTTGCGTTTCATGCCGTTTGCAACCATTTTCCATTTTTTGAAAATTTCGACAATTTTTGAAATTTCTCAAAGGGGTACCCCTTTGAAGATTTTCAAATTTTTCGAAAATTTTCGAAAAATCAGAAAACGTAGGAAATCGTCCAAAAAGCGCACAAAACCAAGAATTTTTGAAAAATTCCGTTTTCAAAATTTTTGTCTCAAATTTCAAAAATTCTTGTTTATCTTTGCGTTTCATGCCGTTTGCAACCATTTTCGAGTTTTTGAAAATTTCGACAATTTTTGAAATTTCTCAAAGGGGTACCCCTTTGAAGATTTTCAAATTTTTCGAAAAATCAGAAAACGTAGGAAATCGTCCAATCGGCCGTACTCTGTCTGTGCCTCAACCGGTATCTGCTTTACACGGTGTGATTCACCAGTTCTCTGCTTGACTCCGTCTCTGGTTAACAGGGTCTCTGTGTGACTCGGCCTGTGCCTCACCGTCTCTGCTTGATACGGTATGTGCATCAGCCTGTTCATGCTTGACTCTGTCTCTGCCTCACCCGAGCTCTGCTTCCCATTTTCTGTGACTCACCACGTCTTCGCCTTACTCTGTCTGTGTCACACTTCTCCCCTTGCTTTCGGTCTGTGCCTCACCCGAACCAGGTCTTTCCACAGACGGCCTGGCAGATGTCGGGTGATACAGACGACGTATCCTGCAGGGAGCGAGTCCGGCAGTGACCGGGACGTGCACAGACGGTCCTGGCTGGGATAGTGAATTGAAAATTTTGATCAATTTTTTCAATTTTTTCGAAAAATCAAAAAACCCAGGAAACCGTTCAAAATGCGCACAAAACCAAGAATTTTTGAAAAATTTCGTTTTCAAAATTTTTGTCTCAAATTTCAAAAATTCTTATTTATCTTTGCGTTTCATGCCGTTTGCAACCATTTTCGATTTTTTGAAAATTTCGACAATTTTTGAAATTTCTCAAAGGGGTACCCCTTTGAAGATTTTCAAATTTTTCGAAAATTTTCGAAAAATCAGAAAACGTAGGAAATCGTCCAAAAAGCGCACAAAACCAAGAATTTTTTAAAAATTCCGTTTTCAAAATTTTTGTCTCAAATTTCAAAAATTCTTGTTTATCTTTGCGTTTCATGCCGTTTGCAACCATTTTCGAGTTTTTGAAAATTTCGACAATTTTTGAAATTTCTCAAAGGGGTACCCCTTTGAAGATTTTCAAATTTTTCGAAAAATCAGAAAACGTAGGAAATCGTCCAATCGGCCGTACTCTGTCTGTGCCTCAACCGGTATCTGCTTTACACGGTGTGATTCACCAGTTCTCTGCTTGACTCCGTCTCTGGTTAACAGGGTCTCTGTGTGACTCGGCCTGTGCCTCACCGTCTCTGCTTGATACGGTATGTGCATCAGGCTGTTCATGCTTGACTCTGTCTCTGCCTCACCCGAGCTCTGCTTCCCATTTTCTGTGACTCACCACGTCTTCGCCTTACTCTGTCTGTGTCACACTTCTCCCCTTGCTTTCGGTCTGTGCCTCACCCGAACCAGGTCTTTCCACAGACGGCCTGGCAGATGTCGGGTGATACAGACGACGTATCCTGCAGGGAGCGAGTCCGGCAGTGACCGGGACGTGCACAGACGGTCCTGGCTGGGATAGTGAAGAGAAAATTTTGATCAATTTTTTCAATTTTTTCGAAAAATCAAAAAACGCAGGAAACCGTTCAAAATGCGCACAAAACCAAGAATTTTTGAAAAATTTCGTTTTCAAAATTTTTGTCTCAAATCTCAAAAATTCTTATTTATCTTTGCGTTTCATGCCGTTTGCAACCATTTTCGATTTTTTGAAAATTTCGACAATTTTTGAAATTTCTCAAAGGGGTACCCCTTTGAAGATTTTCAAATTTTTCGAAAATTTTCGAAAAATCAGAAAACGTAGGAAATCGTCCAAAAAGCGCACAAAACCAAGAATTTTTGAAAAATTCCGTTTTCAAAATTTTTGTCTCAAATTTCAAAAATTCTTGTTTATCTTTGCGTTTCATGCCGTTTGCAACCATTTTCGAGTTTTTGAAAATTTCGACAATTTTTGAAATTTCTCAAAGGGGTACCCCTTTGAAGATTTTCAAATTTTTCGAAAAATCAGAAAACGTAGGAAATCGTCCAATCGGCCGTACTCTGTCTGTGCCTCAACCGGTATCTGCTTTACACGGTGTGATTCACCAGTTCTCTGCTTGACTCCGTCTCTGGTTAACAGGGTCTCTGTGTGACTCGGCCTGTGCCTCACCGTCTCTGCTTGATACGGTATGTGCATCAGGCTGTTCATGCTTGACTCTGTCTCTGCCTCACCCGAGCTCTGCTTCCCATTTTCTGTGACTCACCACGTCTTCGCCTTACTCTGTCTGTGTCACACTTCTCCCCTTGCTTTCGGTCTGTGCCTCACCCGAACCAGGTCTTTCCACAGACGGCCTGGCAGATGTCGGGTGATACAGACGACGTATCCTGCAGGGAGCGAGTCCGGCAGTGACCGGGACGTGCACAGACGGTCCTGGCTGGGATAGTGAATTGAAAATTTTGATCAATTTTTTCAATTTTTTCGAAAAATCAAAAAACCCAGGAAACCGTTCAAAATGCGCACAAAACCAAGAATTTTTGAAAAATTTCGTTTTCAAAATTTTTGTCTCAAATTTCAAAAATTCTTATTTATCTTTGCGTTTCATGCCGTTTGCAACCATTTTCGATTTTTTGAAAATTTCGACAATTTTTGAAATTTCTCAAAGGGGTACCCCTTTGAAGATTTTCAAATTTTTCGAAAATTTTCGAAAAATCAGAAAACGTAGGAAATCGTCCAAAAAGCGCACAAAACCAAGAATTTTTTAAAAATTCCGTTTTCAAAATTTTTGTCTCAAATTTCAAAAATTCTTGTTTATCTTTGCGTTTCATGCCGTTTGCAACCATTTTCGAGTTTTTGAAAATTTCGACAATTTTTGAAATTTCTCAAAGGGGTACCCCTTTGAAGATTTTCAAATTTTTCGAAAAATCAGAAAACGTAGGAAATCGTCCAATCGGCCGTACTCTGTCTGTGCCTCAACCGGTATCTGCTTTACACGGTGTGATTCACCAGTTCTCTGCTTGACTCCGTCTCTGGTTAACAGGGTCTCTGTGTGACTCGGCCTGTGCCTCACCGTCTCTGCTTGATACGGTATGTGCATCAGGCTGTTCATGCTTGACTCTGTCTCTGCCTCACCCGAGCTCTGCTTCCCATTTTCTGTGACTCACCACGTCTTCGCCTTACTCTGTCTGTGTCACACTTCTCCCCTTGCTTTCGGTCTGTGCCTCACCCGAACCAGGTCTTTCCACAGACGGCCTGGCAGATGTCGGGTGATACAGACGACGTATCCTGCAGGGAGCGAGTCCGGCAGTGACCGGGACGTGCACAGACGGTCCTGGCTGGGATAGTGAATTGAAAATTTTGATCAATTTTTTCAATTTTTTCGAAAAATCAAAAAACCCAGGAAACCGTTCAAAATGCGCACAAAACCAAGAATTTTTGAAAAATTTCGTTTTCAAAATTTTTGTCTCAAATTTCAAAAATTCTTATTTATCTTTGCGTTTCATGCCGTTTGCAACCATTTTCGATTTTTTGAAAATTTCGACAATTTTTGAAATTTCTCAAAGGGGTACCCCTTTGAAGATTTTCAAATTTTTCGAAAATTTTCGAAAAATCAGAAAACGTAGGAAATCGTCCAAAAAGCGCACAAAACCAAGAATTTTTTAAAAATTCCGTTTTCAAAATTTTTGTCTCAAATTTCAAAAATTCTTGTTTATCTTTGCGTTTCATGCCGTTTGCAACCATTTTCGAGTTTTTGAAAATTTCGACAATTTTTGAAATTTCTCAAAGGGGTACCCCTTTGAAGATTTTCAAATTTTTCGAAAAATCAGAAAACGTAGGAAATCGTCCAATCGGCCGTACTCTGTGCCTCAACCGGTATCTGCTTTACACGGTGTGATTCACCAGTTCTCTGCTTGACTCCGTCTCTGGTTAACAGGGTCTCTGTGTGACTCGGCCTGTGCCTCACCGTCTCTGCTTGATACGGTATGTGCATCAGGCTGTTCATGCTTGACTCTGTCTCTGCCTCACCCGAGCTCTGCTTCCCATTTTCTGTGACTCACCACGTCTTCGCCTTACTCTGTCTGTGTCACACTTCTCCCCTTGCTTTCGGTCTGTGCCTCACCCGAACCAGGTCTTTCCACAGACGGCCTGGCAGATGTCGGGTGATACAGACGACGTATCCTGCAGGGAGCGAGTCCGGCAGTGACCGGGACGTGCACAGACGGTCCTGGCTGGGATAGTGAAGAGAAAATTTTGATCAATTTTTTCAATTTTTTCGAAAAATCAAAAAACGCAGGAAACCGTTCAAAATGCGCACAAAACCAAGAATTTTTGAAAAATTTCGTTTTCAAAATTTTTGTCTCAAATCTCAAAAATTCTTATTTATCTTTGCGTTTCATGCCGTTTGCAACCATTTTCGATTTTTTGAAAATTTCGACAATTTTTGAAATTTCTCAAAGGGGTACCCCTTTGAAGATTTTCAAATTTTTCGAAAATTTTCGAAAAATCAGAAAACGTAGGAAATCGTCCAAAAAGCGCACAAAACCAAGAATTTTTGAAAAATTCCGTTTTCAAAATTTTTGTCTCAAATTTCAAAAATTCTTGTTTATCTTTGCGTTTCATGCCGTTTGCAACCATTTTCGAGTTTTTGAAAATTTCGACAATTTTTGAAATTTCTCAAAGGGGTACCCCTTTGAAGATTTTCAAATTTTTCGAAAAATCAGAAAACGTAGGAAATCGTCCAATCGGCCGTACTCTGTCTGTGCCTCAACCGGTATCTGCTTTACACGGTGTGATTCACCAGTTCTCTGCTTGACTCCGTCTCTGGTTAACAGGGTCTCTGTGTGACTCGGCCTGTGCCTCACCGTCTCTGCTTGATACGGTATGTGCATCAGCCTGTTCATGCTTGACTCTGTCTCTGCCTCACCCGAGCTCTGCTTCCCATTTTCTGTGACTCACCACGTCTTCGCCTTACTCTGTCTGTGTCACACTTCTCCCCTTGCTTTCGGTCTGTGCCTCACCCGAACCAGGTCTTTCCACAGACGGCCTGCAGATGTCGGGTGATACAGACGACGTATCCTGCAGGGAGCGAGTCCGGCAGTGACCGGGACGTGCACAGACGGTCCTGGCTGGGATAGTGAAGAGAAAATTTTGATCAATTTTTTCAATTTTTTCGAAAAATCAAAAAACGCAGGAAACCGTTCAAAATGCGCACAAAACCAAGAATTTTTGAAAAATTTCGTTTTCAAAATTTTTGTCTCAAATCTCAAAAATTCTTATTTATCTTTGCGTTTCATGCCGTTTGCAACCATTTTCGATTTTTTGAAAATTTCGACAATTTTTGAAATTTCTCAAAGGGGTACCCCTTTGAAGATTTTCAAATTTTTCGAAAATTTTCGAAAAATCAGGAAACGTAGGAAATCGTCCAAAAAGCGCACAAAACCAAGAATTTTTGAAAAATTCCGTTTTCAAAATTTTTGTCTCAAATTTCAAAAATTCTTGTTTATCTTTGCGTTTCATGCCGTTTGCAACCATTTTCGAGTTTTTGAAAATTTCGACAATTTTTGAAATTTCTCAAAGGGGTACCCCTTTGAAGATTTTCAAATTTTTCGAAAATTTTCGAAAAATCAGAAAACGTAGGAAATCGTCCAAAAAGCGCACAAAACCAAGAATTTTTGAAAAATTCCGTTTTCAAAATTTTTGTCTCAAATTTCAAAAATTCTTGTTTATCTTTGCGTTTCATGCCGTTTGCAACCATTTTCGAGTTTTTGAAAATTTCGACAATTTTTGAAATTTCTCAAAGGGGTACCCCTTTGAAGATTTTCAAATTTTTCGAAAAATCAGAAAACGTAGGAAATCGTCCAATCGGCCGTACTCTGTCTGTGCCTCAACCGGTATCTGCTTTACACGGTGTGATTCACCAGTTCTCTGCTTGACTCCGTCTCTGGTTAACAGGGTCTCTGTGTGACTCGGCCTGTGCCTCACCGTCTCTGCTTGATACGGTATGTGCATCAGGCTGTTCATGCTTGACTCTGTCTCTGCCTCACCCGAGCTCTGCTTCCCATTTTCTGTGACTCACCACGTCTTCGCCTTACTCTGTCTGTGTCACACTTCTCCCCTTGCTTTCGGTCTGTGCCTCACCCGAACCAGGTCTTTCCACAGACGGCCTGGCAGATGTCGGGTGATACAGACGACGTATCCTGCAGGGAGCGAGTCCGGCAGTGACCGGGACGTGCACAGACGGTCCTGGCTGGGATAGTGAATTGAAAATTTTGATCAATTTTTTCAATTTTTTCGAAAAATCAAAAAACCCAGGAAACCGTTCAAAATGCGCACAAAACCAAGAATTTTTGAAAAATTTCGTTTTCAAAATTTTTGTCTCAAATTTCAAAAATTCTTATTTATCTTTGCGTTTCATGCCGTTTGCAACCATTTTCGATTTTTTGAAAATTTCGACAATTTTTGAAATTTCTCAAAGGGGTACCCCTTTGAAGATTTTCAAATTTTTCGAAAATTTTCGAAAAATCAGAAAACGTAGGAAATCGTCCAAAAAGCGCACAAAACCAAGAATTTTTGAAAAATTCCGTTTTCAAAATTTTTGTCTCAAATTTCAAAAATTCTTGTTTATCTTTGCGTTTCATGCCGTTTGCAACCATTTTCGAGTTTTTGAAAATTTCGACAATTTTTGAAATTTCTCAAAGGGGTACCCCTTTGAAGATTTTCAAATTTTTCGAAAAATCAGAAAACGTAGGAAATCGTCCAATCGGCCGTACTCTGTCTGTGCCTCAACCGGTATCTGCTTTACACGGTGTGATTCACCAGTTCTCTGCTTGACTCCGTCTCTGGTTAACAGGGTCTCTGTGTGACTCGGCCTGTGCCTCACCGTCTCTGCTTGATACGGTATGTGCATCAGGCTGTTCATGCTTGACTCTGTCTCTGCCTCACCCGAGCTCTGCTTCCCATTTTCTGTGACTCACCACGTCTTCGCCTTACTCTGTCTGTGTCACACTTCTCCCCTTGCTTTCGGTCTGTGCCTCACCCGAACCAGGTCTTTCCACAGACGGCCTGGCAGATGTCGGGTGATACAGACGACGTATCCTGCAGGGAGCGAGTCCGGCAGTGACCGGGACGTGCACAGACGGTCCTGGCTGGGATAGTGAATTGAAAATTTTGATCAATTTTTTCAATTTTTTCGAAAAATCAAAAAACCCAGGAAACCGTTCAAAATGCGCACAAAACCAAGAATTTTTGAAAAATTTCGTTTTCAAAATTTTTGTCTCAAATTTCAAAAATTCTTATTTATCTTTGCGTTTCATGCCGTTTGCAACCATTTTCGATTTTTTGAAAATTTCGACAATTTTTGAAATTTCTCAAAGGGGTACCCCTTTGAAGATTTTCAAATTTTTCGAAAATTTTCGAAAAATCAGAAAACGTAGGAAATCGTCCAAAAAGCGCACAAAACCAAGAATTTTTTAAAAATTCCGTTTTCAAAATTTTTGTCTCAAATTTCAAAAATTCTTGTTTATCTTTGCGTTTCATGCCGTTTGCAACCATTTTCGAGTTTTTGAAAATTTCGACAATTTTTGAAATTTCTCAAAGGGGTACCCCTTTGAAGATTTTCAAATTTTTCGAAAAATCAGAAAACGTAGGAAATCGTCCAATCGGCCGTACTCTGTGCCTCAACCGGTATCTGCTTTACACGGTGTGATTCACCAGTTCTCTGCTTGACTCCGTCTCTGGTTAACAGGGTCTCTGTGTGACTCGGCCTGTGCCTCACCGTCTCTGCTTGATACGGTATGTGCATCAGGCTGTTCATGCTTGACTCTGTCTCTGCCTCACCCGAGCTCTGCTTCCCATTTTCTGTGACTCACCACGTCTTCGCCTTACTCTGTCTGTGTCACACTTCTCCCCTTGCTTTCGGTCTGTGCCTCACCCGAACCAGGTCTTTCCACAGACGGCCTGGCAGATGTCGGGTGATACAGACGACGTATCCTGCAGGGAGCGAGTCCGGCAGTGACCGGGACGTGCACAGACGGTCCTGGCTGGGATAGTGAAGAGAAAATTTTGATCAATTTTTTCAATTTTTTCGAAAAATCAAAAAACGCAGGAAACCGTTCAAAATGCGCACAAAACCAAGAATTTTTGAAAAATTTCGTTTTCAAAATTTTTGTCTCAAATCTCAAAAATTCTTATTTATCTTTGCGTTTCATGCCGTTTGCAACCATTTTCGATTTTTTGAAAATTTCGACAATTTTTGAAATTTCTCAAAGGGGTACCCCTTTGAAGATTTTCAAATTTTTCGAAAATTTTCGAAAAATCAGAAAACGTAGGAAATCGTCCAAAAAGCGCACAAAACCAAGAATTTTTGAAAAATTCCGTTTTCAAAATTTTTGTCTCAAATTTCAAAAATTCTTGTTTATCTTTGCGTTTCATGCCGTTTGCAACCATTTTCGAGTTTTTGAAAATTTCGACAATTTTTGAAATTTCTCAAAGGGGTACCCCTTTGAAGATTTTCAAATTTTTCGAAAAATCAGAAAACGTAGGAAATCGTCCAATCGGCCGTACTCTGTCTGTGCCTCAACCGGTATCTGCTTTACACGGTGTGATTCACCAGTTCTCTGCTTGACTCCGTCTCTGGTTAACAGGGTCTCTGTGTGACTCGGCCTGTGCCTCACCGTCTCTGCTTGATACGGTATGTGCATCAGCCTGTTCATGCTTGACTCTGTCTCTGCCTCACCCGAGCTCTGCTTCCCATTTTCTGTGACTCACCACGTCTTCGCCTTACTCTGTCTGTGTCACACTTCTCCCCTTGCTTTCGGTCTGTGCCTCACCCGAACCAGGTCTTTCCACAGACGGCCTGCAGATGTCGGGTGATACAGACGACGTATCCTGCAGGGAGCGAGTCCGGCAGTGACCGGGACGTGCACAGACGGTCCTGGCTGGGATAGTGAAGAGAAAATTTTGATCAATTTTTTCGAAAAATCAAAAAACGCAGGAAACCGTTCAAAATGCGCACAAAACCAAGAATTTTTGAAAAATTTCGTTTTCAAAATTTTTGTCTCAAATCTCAAAAATTCTTATTTATCTTTGCGTTTCATGCCGTTTGCAACCATTTTCGATTTTTTGAAAATTTCGACAATTTTTGAAATTTCTCAAAGGGGTACCCCTTTGAAGATTTTCAAATTTTTCGAAAATTTTCGAAAAATCAGAAAACGTAGGAAATCGTCCAAAAAGCGCACAAAACCAAGAATTTTTTAAAAATTCCGTTTTCAAAATTTTTGTCTCAAATTTCAAAAATTCTTGTTTATCTTTGCGTTTCATGCCGTTTGCAACCATTTTCGAGTTTTTGAAAATTTCGACAATTTTTGAAATTTCTCAAAGGGGTACCCCTTTGAAGATTTTCAAATTTTTCGAAAAATCAGAAAACGTAGGAAATCGTCCAATCGGCCGTACTCTGTCTGTGCCTCAACCGGTATCTGCTTTACACGGTGTGATTCACCAGTTCTCTGCTTGACTCCGTCTCTGGTTAACAGGGTCTCTGTGTGACTCGGCCTGTGCCTCACCGTCTCTGCTTGATACGGTATGTGCATCAGGCTGTTCATGCTTGACTCTGTCTCTGCCTCACCCGAGCTCTGCTTCCCATTTTCTGTGACTCACCACGTCTTCGCCTTACTCTGTCTGTGTCACACTTCTCCCCTTGCTTTCGGTCTGTGCCTCACCCGAACCAGGTCTTTCCACAGACGGCCTGGCAGATGTCGGGTGATACAGACGACGTATCCTGCAGGGAGCGAGTCCGGCAGTGACCGGGACGTGCACAGACGGTCCTGGCTGGGATAGTGAAGAGAAAATTTTGATCAATTTTTTCAATTTTTTCGAAAAATCAAAAAACGCAGGAAACCGTTCAAAATGCGCACAAAACCAAGAATTTTTGAAAAATTTCGTTTTCAAAATTTTTGTCTCAAATCTCAAAAATTCTTATTTATCTTTGCGTTTCATGCCGTTTGCAACCATTTTCGATTTTTTGAAAATTTCGACAATTTTTGAAATTTCTCAAAGGGGTACCCCTTTGAAGATTTTCAAATTTTTCGAAAATTTTCGAAAAATCAGAAAACGTAGGAAATCGTCCAAAAAGCGCACAAAACCAAGAATTTTTGAAAAATTCCGTTTTCAAAATTTTTGTCTCAAATTTCAAAAATTCTTGTTTATCTTTGCGTTTCATGCCGTTTGCAACCATTTTCGAGTTTTTGAAAATTTCGACAATTTTTGAAATTTCTCAAAGGGGTACCCCTTTGAAGATTTTCAAATTTTTCGAAAAATCAGAAAACGTAGGAAATCGTCCAATCGGCCGTACTCTGTCTGTGCCTCAACCGGTATCTGCTTTACACGGTGTGATTCACCAGTTCTCTGCTTGACTCCGTCTCTGGTTAACAGGGTCTCTGTGTGACTCGGCCTGTGCCTCACCGTCTCTGCTTGATACGGTATGTGCATCAGGCTGTTCATGCTTGACTCTGTCTCTGCCTCACCCGAGCTCTGCTTCCCATTTTCTGTGACTCACCACGTCTTCGCCTTACTCTGTCTGTGTCACACTTCTCCCCTTGCTTTCGGTCTGTGCCTCACCCGAACCAGGTCTTTCCACAGACGGCCTGGCAGATGTCGGGTGATACAGACGACGTATCCTGCAGGGAGCGAGTCCGGCAGTGACCGGGACGTGCACAGACGGTCCTGGCTGGGATAGTGAATTGAAAATTTTGATCAATTTTTTCAATTTTTTCGAAAAATCAAAAAACCCAGGAAACCGTTCAAAATGCGCACAAAACCAAGAATTTTTGAAAAATTTCGTTTTCAAAATTTTTGTCTCAAATTTCAAAAATTCTTATTTATCTTTGCGTTTCATGCCGTTTGCAACCATTTTCGATTTTTTGAAAATTTCGACAATTTTTGAAATTTCTCAAAGGGGTACCCCTTTGAAGATTTTCAAATTTTTCGAAAATTTTCGAAAAATCAGAAAACGTAGGAAATCGTCCAAAAAGCGCACAAAACCAAGAATTTTTTAAAAATTCCGTTTTCAAAATTTTTGTCTCAAATTTCAAAAATTCTTGTTTATCTTTGCGTTTCATGCCGTTTGCAACCATTTTCGAGTTTTTGAAAATTTCGACAATTTTTGAAATTTCTCAAAGGGGTACCCCTTTGAAGATTTTCAAATTTTTCGAAAAATCAGAAAACGTAGGAAATCGTCCAATCGGCCGTACTCTGTCTGTGCCTCAACCGGTATCTGCTTTACACGGTGTGATTCACCAGTTCTCTGCTTGACTCCGTCTCTGGTTAACAGGGTCTCTGTGTGACTCGGCCTGTGCCTCACCGTCTCTGCTTGATACGGTATGTGCATCAGGCTGTTCATGCTTGACTCTGTCTCTGCCTCACCCGAGCTCTGCTTCCCATTTTCTGTGACTCACCACGTCTTCGCCTTACTCTGTCTGTGTCACACTTCTCCCCTTGCTTTCGGTCTGTGCCTCACCCGAACCAGGTCTTTCCACAGACGGCCTGGCAGATGTCGGGTGATACAGACGACGTATCCTGCAGGGAGCGAGTCCGGCAGTGACCGGGACGTGCACAGACGGTCCTGGCTGGGATAGTGAATTGAAAATTTTGATCAATTTTTTCAATTTTTTCGAAAAATCAAAAAACCCAGGAAACCGTTCAAAATGCGCACAAAACCAAGAATTTTTGAAAAATTTCGTTTTCAAAATTTTTGTCTCAAATTTCAAAAATTCTTATTTATCTTTGCGTTTCATGCCGTTTGCAACCATTTTCGATTTTTTGAAAATTTCGACAATTTTTGAAATTTCTCAAAGGGGTACCCCTTTGAAGATTTTCAAATTTTTCGAAAATTTTCGAAAAATCAGAAAACGTAGGAAATCGTCCAAAAAGCGCACAAAACCAAGAATTTTTTAAAAATTCCGTTTTCAAAATTTTTGTCTCAAATTTCAAAAATTCTTGTTTATCTTTGCGTTTCATGCCGTTTGCAACCATTTTCGAGTTTTTGAAAATTTCGACAATTTTTGAAATTTCTCAAAGGGGTACCCCTTTGAAGATTTTCAAATTTTTCGAAAAATCAGAAAACGTAGGAAATCGTCCAATCGGCCGTACTCTGTGCCTCAACCGGTATCTGCTTTACACGGTGTGATTCACCAGTTCTCTGCTTGACTCCGTCTCTGGTTAACAGGGTCTCTGTGTGACTCGGCCTGTGCCTCACCGTCTCTGCTTGATACGGTATGTGCATCAGGCTGTTCATGCTTGACTCTGTCTCTGCCTCACCCGAGCTCTGCTTCCCATTTTCTGTGACTCACCACGTCTTCGCCTTACTCTGTCTGTGTCACACTTCTCCCCTTGCTTTCGGTCTGTGCCTCACCCGAACCAGGTCTTTCCACAGACGGCCTGGCAGATGTCGGGTGATACAGACGACGTATCCTGCAGGGAGCGAGTCCGGCAGTGACCGGGACGTGCACAGACGGTCCTGGCTGGGATAGTGAAGAGAAAATTTTGATCAATTTTTTCAATTTTTTCGAAAAATCAAAAAACGCAGGAAACCGTTCAAAATGCGCACAAAACCAAGAATTTTTGAAAAATTTCGTTTTCAAAATTTTTGTCTCAAATCTCAAAAATTCTTATTTATCTTTGCGTTTCATGCCGTTTGCAACCATTTTCGATTTTTTGAAAATTTCGACAATTTTTGAAATTTCTCAAAGGGGTACCCCTTTGAAGATTTTCAAATTTTTCGAAAATTTTCGAAAAATCAGAAAACGTAGGAAATCGTCCAAAAAGCGCACAAAACCAAGAATTTTTGAAAAATTCCGTTTTCAAAATTTTTGTCTCAAATTTCAAAAATTCTTGTTTATCTTTGCGTTTCATGCCGTTTGCAACCATTTTCGAGTTTTTGAAAATTTCGACAATTTTTGAAATTTCTCAAAGGGGTACCCCTTTGAAGATTTTCAAATTTTTCGAAAAATCAGAAAACGTAGGAAATCGTCCAATCGGCCGTACTCTGTCTGTGCCTCAACCGGTATCTGCTTTACACGGTGTGATTCACCAGTTCTCTGCTTGACTCCGTCTCTGGTTAACAGGGTCTCTGTGTGACTCGGCCTGTGCCTCACCGTCTCTGCTTGATACGGTATGTGCATCAGCCTGTTCATGCTTGACTCTGTCTCTGCCTCACCCGAGCTCTGCTTCCCATTTTCTGTGACTCACCACGTCTTCGCCTTACTCTGTCTGTGTCACACTTCTCCCCTTGCTTTCGGTCTGTGCCTCACCCGAACCAGGTCTTTCCACAGACGGCCTGCAGATGTCGGGTGATACAGACGACGTATCCTGCAGGGAGCGAGTCCGGCAGTGACCGGGACGTGCACAGACGGTCCTGGCTGGGATAGTGAAGAGAAAATTTTGATCAATTTTTTCAATTTTTTCGAAAAATCAAAAAACGCAGGAAACCGTTCAAAATGCGCACAAAACCAAGAATTTTTGAAAAATTTCGTTTTCAAAATTTTTGTCTCAAATCTCAAAAATTCTTATTTATCTTTGCGTTTCATGCCGTTTGCAACCATTTTCGATTTTTTGAAAATTTCGACAATTTTTGAAATTTCTCAAAGGGGTACCCCTTTGAAGATTTTCAAATTTTTCGAAAATTTTCGAAAAATCAGGAAACGTAGGAAATCGTCCAAAAAGCGCACAAAACCAAGAATTTTTGAAAAATTCCGTTTTCAAAATTTTTGTCTCAAATTTCAAAAATTCTTGTTTATCTTTGCGTTTCATGCCGTTTGCAACCATTTTCGAGTTTTTGAAAATTTCGACAATTTTTGAAATTTCTCAAAGGGGTACCCCTTTGAAGATTTTCAAATTTTTCGAAAAATCAGAAAACGTAGGAAATCGTCCAATCGGCCGTACTCTGTCTGTGCCTCAACCGGTATCTGCTTTACACGGTGTGATTCACCAGTTCTCTGCTTGACTCCGTCTCTGGTTAACAGGGTCTCTGTGTGACTCGGCCTGTGCCTCACCGTCTCTGCTTGATACGGTATGTGCATCAGCCTGTTCATGCTTGACTCTGTCTCTGCCTCACCCGAGCTCTGCTTCCCATTTTCTGTGACTCACCACGTCTTCGCCTTACTCTGTCTGTGTCACACTTCTCCCCTTGCTTTCGGTCTGTGCCTCACCCGAACCAGGTCTTTCCACAGACGGCCTGGCAGATGTCGGGTGATACAGACGACGTATCCTGCAGGGAGCGAGTCCGGCAGTGACCGGGACGTGCACAGACGGTCCTGGCTGGGATAGTGAAGAGAAAATTTTGATCAATTTTTTCAATTTTTTCGAAAAATCAAAAAACGCAGGAAACCGTTCAAAATGCGCACAAAACCAAGAATTTTTGAAAAATTTCGTTTTCAAAATTTTTGTCTCAAATTTCAAAAATTCTTATTTATCTTTGCGTTTCATGCCGTTTGCAACCATTTTCGATTTTTTGAAAATATCGACAATTTTTGAAATTTCTCAAAGGGGTACCCCTTTGAAGATTTTCAAATTTTTCGAAAATTTTCGAAAAATCAGAAAACGTAGGAAATCGTCCAAAAAGCGCACAAAACCAAGAATTTTTGAAAAATTCCGTTTTCAAAATTTTTGTCTCAAATTTCAAAAATTCTTGTTTATCTTTGCGTTTCATGCCGTTTGCAACCATTTTCGAGTTTTTGAAAATTTCGACAATTTTTGAAATTTCTCAAAGGGGTACCCCTTTGAAGATTTTCAAATTTTTCGAAAAATCAGAAAACGTAGGAAATCGTCCAATCGGCCGTACTCTGTCTGTGCCTCAACCGGTATCTGCTTTACACGGTGTGATTCACCAGTTCTCTGCTTGACTCCGTCTCTGGTTAACAGGGTCTCTGTGTGACTCGGCCTGTGCCTCACCGTCTCTGCTTGATACGGTATGTGCATCAGCCTGTTCATGCTTGACTCTGTCTCTGCCTCACCCGAGCTCTGCTTCCCATTTTCTGTGACTCACCACGTCTTCGCCTTACTCTGTCTGTGTCACACTTCTCCCCTTGCTTTCGGTCTGTGCCTCACCCGAACCAGGTCTTTCCACAGACGGCCTGGCAGATGTCGGGTGATACAGACGACGTATCCTGCAGGGAGCGAGTCCGGCAGTGACCGGGACGTGCACAGACGGTCCTGGCTGGGATAGTGAAGAGAAAATTTTGATCAATTTTTTCGAAAAATCAAAAAACGCAGGAAACCGTTCAAAATGCGCACAAAACCAAGAATTTTTGAAAAATTTCGTTTTCAAAATTTTTGTCTCAAATCTCAAAAATTCTTATTTATCTTTGCGTTTCATGCCGTTTGCAACCATTTTCGATTTTTTGAAAATTTCGACAATTTTTGAAATTTCTCAAAGGGGTACCCCTTTGAAGATTTTCAAATTTTTCGAAAATTTTCGAAAAATCAGAAAACGTAGGAAATCGTCCAAAAAGCGCACAAAACCAAGAATTTTTGAAAAATTCCGTTTTCAAAATTTTTGTCTCAAATTTCAAAAATTCTTGTTTATCTTTGCGTTTCATGCCGTTTGCAACCATTTTCGAGTTTTTGAAAATTTCGACAATTTTTGAAATTTCTCAAAGGGGTACCCCTTTGAAGATATTCAAATTTTTCGAAAAATCAGAAAACGTAGGAAATCGTCCAATCGGCCGTACTCTGTCTGTGCCTCAACCGGTATCTGCTTTACACGGTGTGATTCACCAGTTCTCTGCTTGACTCCGTCTCTGGTTAACAGGGTCTCTGTGTGACTCGGCCTGTGCCTCACCGTCTCTGCTTGATACGGTATGTGCATCAGCCTGTTCATGCTTGACTCTGTCTCTGCCTCACCCGAGCTCTGCTTCCCATTTTCTGTGACTCACCACGTCTTCGCCTTACTCTGTCTGTGTCACACTTCTCCCCTTGCTTTCGGTCTGTGCCTCACCCGAACCAGGTCTTTCCACAGACGGCCTGGCAGATGTCGGGTGATACAGACGACGTATCCTGCAGGGAGCGAGTCCGGCAGTGACCGGGACGTGCACAGACGGTCCTGGCTGGGATAGTGAAGAGAAAATTTTGATCAATTTTTTCAATTTTTTCGAAAAATCAAAAAACGCAGGAAGCCGTTCAAAATGCGCACAAAACCAAGAATTTTTGAAAAATTTCGTTTTCAAAATTTTTGTCTCAAATTTCAAAAATTCTTATTTATCTTTGCGTTTCATGCCGTTTGCAACCATTTTCGATTTTTTGAAAATTTCGACAATTTTTGAAATTTCTCAAAGGGGTACCCCTTTGAAGATTTTCAAATTTTTCGAAAATTTTCGAAAAATCAGAAAACGTAGGAAATCGTCCAAAAAGCGCACAAAACCAAGAATTTTTTAAAAATTCCGTTTTCAAAATTTTTGTCTCAAATTTCAAAAATTCTTGTTTATCTTTGCGTTTCATGCCGTTTGCAACCATTTTCGAGTTTTTGAAAATTTCGACAATTTTTGAAATTTCTCAAAGGGGTACCCCTTTGAAGATTTTCAAATTTTTCGAAAAATCAGAAAACGTAGGAAATCGTCCAATCGGCCGTACTCTGTCTGTGCCTCAACCGGTATCTGCTTTACACGGTGTGATTCACCAGTTCTCTGCTTGACTCCGTCTCTGGTTAACAGGGTCTCTGTGTGACTCGGCCTGTGCCTCACCGTCTCTGCTTGATACGGTATGTGCATCAGGCTGTTCATGCTTGACTTTGTCTCTGCCTCACCCGAGCTCTGCTTCCCATTTTCTGTGACTCACCACGTCTTCGCCTTACTCTGTGTCACACTTCTCCCCTTGCTTTCGGTCTGTGCCTCACCCGAACCAGGTCTTTCCACAGACGGCCTGGCAGATGTCGGGTGATACAGACGACGTATCCTGCAGGGAGCGAGTCCGGCAGTGACCGGGACGTGCACAGACGGTCCTGGCTGGGATAGTGAAGAGAAAATTTTGATCAATTTTTTCAATTTTTTCGAAAAATCAAAAAACGCAGGAAACCGTTCAAAATGCGCACAAAACCAAGAATTTTTGAAAAATTTCGTTTTCAAAATTTTTGTCTCAAATTTCAAAAATTCTTATTTATCTTTGCGTTTCATGCCGTTTGCAACCATTTTCGATTTTTTGAAAATTTCGACAATTTTTGAAATTTCTCAAAGGGGTACCCCTTTGAAGATTTTCAAATTTTTCGAAAATTTTCGAAAAATCAGAAAACGTAGGAAATCGTCCAAAAAGCGCACAAAACCAAGAATTTTTGAAAAATTCCGTTTTCAAAATTTTTGTCTCAAATTTCAAAAATTCTTGTTTATCTTTGCGTTTCATGCCGTTTGCAACCATTTTCGAGTTTTTGAAAATTTCGACAATTTTTGAAATTTCTCAAAGGGGTACCCCTTTGAAGATTTTCAAATTTTTCGAAAAATCAGAAAACGTAGGAAATCGTCCAATCGGCCGTACTCTGTCTGTGCCTCAACCGGTATCTGCTTTACACGGTGTGATTCACCAGTTCTCTGCTTGACTCCGTCTCTGGTTAACAGGGTCTCTGTGTGACTCGGCCTGTGCCTCACCGTCTCTGCTTGATACGGTATGTGCATCAGCCTGTTCATGCTTGACTCTGTCTCTGCCTCACCCGAGCTCTGCTTCCCATTTTCTGTGACTCACCACGTCTTCGCCTTACTCTGTCTGTGTCACACTTCTCCCCTTGCTTTCGGTCTGTGCCTCACCCGAACCAGGTCTTTCCACAGACGGCCTGGCAGATGTCGGGTGATACAGACGACGTATCCTGCAGGGAGCGAGTCCGGCAGTGACCGGGACGTGCACAGACGGTCCTGGCTGGGATAGTGAAGAGAAAATTTTGATCAATTTTTTCAATTTTTTCGAAAAATCAAAAAACGCAGGAAACCGTTCAAAATGCGCACAAAACCAAGAATTTTTGAAAAATTTCGTTTTCAAAATTTTTGTCTCAAATTTCAAAAATTCTTATTTATCTTTGCGTTTCATGCCGTTTGCAACCATTTTCGATTTTTTGAAAATTTCGACAATTTTTGAAATTTCTCAAAGGGGTACCCCTTTGAAGATTTTCAAATTTTTCGAAAATTTTCGAAAAATCAGAAAACGTAGGAAATCGTCCAAAAAGCGCACAAAACCAAGAATTTTTGAAAAATTCCGTTTTCAAAATTTTTGTCTCAAATTTCAAAAATTCTTGTTTATCTTTGCGTTTCATGCCGTTTGCAACCATTTTCGAGTTTTTGAAAATTTCGACAATTTTTGAAATTTCTCAAAGGGGTACCCCTTTGAAGATTTTCAAATTTTTCGAAAAATCAGAAAACGTAGGAAATCGTCCAATCGGCCGTACTCTGTCTGTGCCTCAACCGGTATCTGCTTTACACGGTGTGATTCACCAGTTCTCTGCTTGACTCCGTCTCTGGTTAACAGGGTCTCTGTGTGACTCGGCCTGTGCCTCACCGTCTCTGCTTGATACGGTATGTGCATCAGGCTGTTCATGCTTGACTTTGTCTCTGCCTCACCCGAGCTCTGCTTCCCATTTTCTGTGACTCACCACGTCTTCGCCTTACTCTGTCTGTGTCACACTTCTCCCCTTGCTTTCGGTCTGTGCCTCACCCGAACCAGGTCTTTCCACAGACGGCCTGGCAGATGTCGGGTGATACAGACGACGTATCCTGCAGGGAGCGAGTCCGGCAGTGACCGGGACGTGCACAGACGGTCCTGGCTGGGATAGTGAAGAGAAAATTTTGATCAATTTTTTCGAAAAATCAAAAAACGCAGGAAACCGTTCAAAATGCGCACAAAACCAAGAATTTTTGAAAAATTTCGTTTTCAAAATTTTTGTCTCAAATCTCAAAAATTCTTATTTATCTTTGCGTTTCATGCCGTTTGCAACCATTTTCGATTTTTTGAAAATTTCGAAAATTTTTGAAATTTCTCAAAGGGGTACCCCTTTGAAGATTTTCAAATTTTTCGAAAATTTTCGAAAAATCAGAAAACGTAGGAAATCGTCCAAAAAGCGCACAAAACCAAGAATTTTTGAAAAATTCCGTTTTCAAAATTTTTGTCTCAAATTTCAAAAATTCTTGTTTATCTTTGCGTTTCATGCCGTTTGCAACCATTTTCGAGTTTTTGAAAATTTCGACAATTTTTGAAATTTCTCAAAGGGGTACCCCTTTGAAGATTTTCAAATTTTTCGAAAAATCAGAAAACGTAGGAAATCGTCCAATCGGCCGTACTCTGTCTGTGCCTCAACCGGTATCTGCTTTACACGGTGTGATTCACCAGTTCTCTGCTTGACTCCGTCTCTGGTTAACAGGGTCTCTGTGTGACTCGGCCTGTGCCTCACCGTCTCTGCTTGATACGGTATGTGCATCAGCCTGTTCATGCTTGACTCTGTCTCTGCCTCACCCGAGCTCTGCTTCCCATTTTCTGTGACTCACCACGTCTTCGCCTTACTCTGTCTGTGTCACACTTCTCCCCTTGCTTTCGGTCTGTGCCTCACCCGAACCAGGTCTTTCCACAGACGGCCTGGCAGATGTCGGGTGATACAGACGACGTATCCTGCAGGGAGCGAGTCCGGCAGTGACCGGGACGTGCACAGACGGTCCTGGCTGGGATAGTGAAGAGAAAATTTTGATCAATTTTTTCAATTTTTTCGAAAAATCAAAAAACGCAGGAAACCGTTCAAAATGCGCACAAAACCAAGAATTTTTGAAAATTTCGTTTTCAAAATTTTTGTCTCAAATCTCAAAAATTCTTATTTATCTTTGCGTTTCATGCCGTTTGCAACCATTTTCGATTTTTTGAAAATTTCGACAATTTTTGAAATTTCTCAAAGGGGTACCCCTTTGAAGATTTTCAAATTTTTCGAAAATTTTCGAAAAATCAGGAAACGTAGGAAATCGTCCAAAAAGCGCACAAAACCAAGAATTTTTGAAAAATTCCGTTTTCAAAATTTTTGTCTCAAATTTCAAAAATTCTTGTTTATCTTTGCGTTTCATGCCGTTTGCAACCATTTTCGAGTTTTTGAAAATTTCGACAATTTTTGAAATTTCTCAAAGGGGTACCCCTTTGAAGATTTTCAAATTTTTCGAAAAATCAGAAAACGTAGGAAATCGTCCAATCGGCCGTACTCTGTCTGTGCCTCAACCGGTATCTGCTTTACACGGTGTGATTCACCAGTTCTCTGCTTGACTCCGTCTCTGGTTAACAGGGTCTCTGTGTGACTCGGCCTGTGCCTCACCGTCTCTGCTTGATACGGTATGTGCATCAGCCTGTTCATGCTTGACTCTGTCTCTGCCTCACCCGAGCTCTGCTTCCCATTTTCTGTGACTCACCACGTCTTCGCCTTACTCTGTCTGTGTCACACTTCTCCCCTTGCTTTCGGTCTGTGCCTCACCCGAACCAGGTCTTTCCACAGACGGCCTGGCAGATGTCGGGTGATACAGACGACGTATCCTGCAGGGAGCGAGTCCGGCAGTGACCGGGACGTGCACAGACGGTCCTGGCTGGGATAGTGAAGAGAAAATTTTGATCAATTTTTTCAATTTTTTCGAAAAATCAAAAAACGCAGGAAACCGTTCAAAATGCGCACAAAACCAAGAATTTTTGAAAAATTTCGTTTTCAAAATTTTTGTCTCAAATCTCAAAAATTCTTATTTATCTTTGCGTTTCATGCCGTTTGCAACCATTTTCGATTTTTTGAAAATTTCGACAATTTTTGAAATTTCTCAAAGGGGTACCCCTTTGAAGATTTTCAAATTCTTCGAAAATTTTCGAAAAATCAGAAAACGTAGGAAATCGTCCAAAAAGCGCACAAAACCAAGAATTTTTGAAAAATTCCGTTTTCAAAATTTTTGTCTCAAATTTCAAAAATTCTTATTTATCTTTGCGTTTCATGCCGTTTGCAACCATTTTCGAGTTTTTGAAAATTTCGACAATTTTTGAAATTTCTCAAAGGGGTACCCCTTTGAAGATTTTCAAATTTTTCGAAAAATCAGAAAACGTAGGAAATCGTCCAATCGGCCGTACTCTGTCTGTGCCTCAACCGGTATCTGCTTTACACGGTGTGATTCACCAGTTCTCTGCTTGACTCCGTCTCTGGTTAACAGGGTCTCTGTGTGACTCGGCCTGTGCCTCACCGTCTCTGCTTGATACGGTATGTGCATCAGCCTGTTCATGCTTGACTCTGTCTCTGCCTCACCCGAGCTCTGCTTCCCATTTTCTGTGACTCACCACGTCTTCGCCTTACTCTGTCTGTGTCACACTTCTCCCCTTGCTTTCGGTCTGTGCCTCACCCGAACCAGGTCTTTCCACAGACGGCCTGGCAGATGTCGGGTGATACAGACGACGTATCCTGCAGGGAGCGAGTCCGGCAGTGACCGGGACGTGCACAGACGGTCCTGGCTGGGATAGTGAAGAGAAAATTTTGATCAATTTTTTCAATTTTTTCGAAAAATCAAAAAACGCAGGAAACCGTTCAAAATGCGCACAAAACCAAGAATTTTTGAAAAATTTCGTTTTCAAAATTTTTGTCTCAAATTTCAAAAATTCTTATTTATCTTTGCGTTTCATGCCGTTTGCAACCATTTTAGATTTTTTGAAAATTTCGACAATTTTTGAAATTTCTCAAAGGGGTACCCCTTTGAAGATTTTCAAATTTTTCGAAAATTTTCGAAAAATCAGAAAACGTAGGAAATCGTCCAAAAAGCGCACAAAACCAAGAATTTTTGAAAAATTCCGTTTTCAAAATTTTTGTCTCAAATTTCAAAAATTCTTGTTTATCTTTGCGTTTCATGCCGTTTGCAACCATTTTCGAGTTTTTGAAAATTTCGACAATTTTTGAAATTTCTCAAAGGGGTACCCCTTTGAAGATTTTCAAATTTTTCGAAAAATCAGAAAACGTAGGAAATCGTCCAATCGGCCGTACTCTGTCTGTGCCTCAACCGGTATCTGCTTTACACGGTGTGATTCACCAGTTCTCTGCTTGACTCCGTCTCTGGTTAACAGGGTCTCTGTGTGACTCGGCCTGTGCCTCACCGTCTCTGCTTGATACGGTATGTGCATCAGGCTGTTCATGCTTGACTCTGTCTCTGCCTCACCCGAGCTCTGCTTCCCATTTTCTGTGACTCACCACGTCTTCGCCTTACTCTGTCTGTGTCACACTTCTCCCCTTGCTTTCGGTCTGTGCCTCACCCGAACCAGGTCTTTCCACAGACGGCCTGGCAGATGTCGGGTGATACAGACGACGTATCCTGCAGGGAGCGAGTCCGGCAGTGACCGGGACGTGCACAGACGGTCCTGGCTGGGATAGTGAAGAGAAAATTTTGATCAATTTTTTCAATTTTTTCGAAAAATCAAAAAACGCAGGAAACCGTTCAAAATGCGCACAAAACCAAGAATTTTTGAAAAATTTCGTTTTCAAAATTTTTGTCTCAAATTTCAAAAATTCTTATTTATCTTTGCGTTTCATGCCGTTTGCAACCATTTTCGATTTTTTGAAAATTTCGACAATTTTTGAAATTTCTCAAAGGGGTACCCCTTTGAAGATTTTCAAATTCTTCGAAAATTTTCGAAAAATCAGAAAACGTAGGAAATCGTCCAAAAAGCGCACAAAACCAAGAATTTTTGAAAAATTCCGTTTTCAAAATTTTTGTCTCAAATTTCAAAAATTCTTATTTATCTTTGCGTTTCATGCCGTTTGCAACCATTTTCGATTTTTTGAAAATTTCGACAATTTTTGAAATTTCTCAAAGGGGTACCCCTTTGAAGATTTTCAAATTTTTCGAAAAATCAGAAAACGTAGGAAATCGTCCAATCGGCCGTACTCTGTCTGTGCCTCAACCGGTATCTGCTTTACACGGTGTGATTCACCAGTTCTCTGCTTGACTCCGTCTCTGGTTAACAGGGTCTCTGTGTGACTCGGCCTGTGCCTCACCGTCTCTGCTTGATACGGTATGTGCATCAGCCTGTTCATGCTTGACTCTGTCTCTGCCTCACCCGAGCTCTGCTTCCCATTTTCTGTGACTCACCACGTCTTCGCCTTACTCTGTCTGTGTCACACTTCTCCCCTTGCTTTCGGTCTGTGCCTCACCCGAACCAGGTCTTTCCACAGACGGCCTGGCAGATGTCGGGTGATACAGACGACGTATCCTGCAGGGAGCGAGTCCGGCAGTGACCGGGACGTGGACAGACGGTCCTGGCTGGGATAGTGAAGAGAAAATTTTGATCAATTTTTTCAATTTTTTCGAAAAATCAAAAAACGCAGGAAACCGTTCAAAATGCGCACAAAACCAAGAATTTTTGAAAAATTTCGTTTTCAAAATTTTTGTCTCAAATTTCAAAAATTCTTATTTATCTTTGCGTTTCATGCCGTTTGCAACCATTTTCGATTTTTTGAAAATTTCGACAATTTTTGAAATTTCTCAAAGGGGTACCCCTTTGAAGATTTTCAAATTCTTCGAAAATTTTCGGAAAATCAGAAAACGTAGGAAATCGTCCAAAAAGCGCACAAAACCAAGAATTTTTGAAAAATTCCGTTTTCAAAATTTTTGTCTCAAATTTCAAAAATTCTTATTTATCTTTGCGTTTCATGCCGTTTGCAACCATTTTCGATTTTTTGAAAATTTCGACAATTTTTGAAATTTCTCAAAGGGGTACCCCTTTGAAGATTTTCAAATTTTTCGAAAAATCAGAAAACGTAGGAAATCGTCCAATCGGCCGTACTCTGTCTGTGCCTCAACCGGTATCTGCTTTACACGGTGTGATTCACCAGTTCTCTGCTTGACTCCGTCTCTGGTTAACAGGGTCTCTGTGTGACTCGGCCTGTGCCTCACCGTCTCTGCTTGATACGGTATGTGCATCAGCCTGTTCATGCTTGACTCTGTCTCTGCCTCACCCGAGCTCTGCTTCCCATTTTCTGTGACTCACCACGTCTTCGCCTTACTCTGTCTGTGTCACACTTCTCCCCTTGCTTTCGGTCTGTGCCTCACCCGAACCAGGTCTTTCCACAGACGGCCTGGCAGATGTCGGGTGATACAGACGACGTATCCTGCAGGGAGCGAGTCCGGCAGTGACCGGGACGTGCACAGACGGTCCTGGCTGGGATAGTGAAGAGAAAATTTTGATCAATTTTTTCAATTTTTTCGAAAAATCAAAAAACGCAGGAAACCGTTCAAAATGCGCACAAAACCAAGAATTTTTGAAAAATTTTGTTTTCAAAATTTTTGTCTCAAATTTCAAAAATTCTTATTTATCTTTGCGTTTCATGCCGTTTGCAACCATTTTAGATTTTTTGAAAATTTCGACAATTTTTGAAATTTCTCAAAGGGGTACCCCTTTGAAGATTTTCAAATTTTTCGAAAAATCAGAAAACGTAGGAAATCGTCCAATCGGCCGTACTCTGTCTGTGCCTCAACCGGTATCTGCTTTACACGGTGTGATTCACCAGTTCTCTGCTTGACTCCGTCTCTGGTTAACAGGGTCTCTGTGTGACTCGGCCTGTGCCTTACCGTCTCTGCTTGATACGGTATGTGCATCAGCCTGTTCATGCTTGACTCTGTCTCTGCCTCACCCGAGCTCTGCTTCCCATTTTCTGTGACTCACCACGTCTTCGCCTTACTCTGTCTGTGTCACACTTCTCCCCTTGCTTTCGGTCTGTGCCTCACCCGAACCAGGTCTTTCCACAGACGGCCTGGCAGATGTCGGGTGATACAGACGACGTATCCTGCAGGGAGCGAGTCCGGCAGTGACCGGGACGTGCACAGACGGTCCTGGCTGGGATAGTGAAGAGAAAATTTTGATCAATTTTTTCAATTTTTTCGAAAAATCAAAAAACGCAGGAAACCGTTCAAAATGCGCACAAAACCAAGAATTTTTGAAAAATTTCGTTTTCAAAATTTTTGTCTCAAATTTCAAAAATTCTTTTTTATCTTTGCGTTTCATGCCGTTTGCAACCATTTTCGATTTTTTGAAAATTTCGACAATTTTTGAAATTTCTCAAAGGGGTACCCCTTTGAAGATTTTCAAATTTTTCGAAAATTTTCGAAAAATCAGAAAACGTAGGAAATCGTCCAAAAAGCGCACAAAACCAAGAATTTTTGAAAAATTCCGTTTTCAAAATTTTTGTCTCAAATTTCAAAAATTCTTATTTATCTTTGCGTTTCATGCCGTTTGCAACCATTTTCTATTTTTTGAAAATTTCGACAATTTTTGAAATTTCTCAAAGGGGTACCCCTTTGAAGATTTTCAAATTTTTCGAAAAATCAGAAAACGTAGGAAATCGTCCAATCGGCCGTACTCTGTCTGTGCCTCAACCGGTATCTGCTTTACACGGTGTGATTCACCAGTTCTCTGCTTGACTCCGTCTCTGGTTAACAGGGTCTCTGTGTGACTCGGCCTGTGCCTCACCGTCTCTGCTTGATACGGTATGTGCATCAGCCTGTTCATGCTTGACTCTGTCTCTGCCTCACCCGAGCTCTGCTTCCCATTTTCTGTGACTCACCACGTCTTCGCCTTACTCTGTCTGTGTCACACTTCTCCCCTTGCTTTCGGTCTGTGCCTCACCCGAACCAGGTCTTTCCACAGACGGCCTGGCAGATGTCGGGTGATACAGACGACGTATCCTGCAGGGAGCGAGTCCGGCAGTGACCGGGACGTGCACAGACGGTCCTGGCTGGGATAGTGAAGAGAAAATTTTGATCAATTTTTTCAATTTTTTCGAAAAATCAAAAAACGCAGGAAACCGTTCAAAATGCGCACAAAACCAAGAATTTTTGAAAAATTTCGTTTTCAAAATTTTTGTCTCAAATTTCAAAAATTCTTATTTATCTTTGCGTTTCATGCCGTTTGCAACCATTTTCGATTTTTTGAAAATTTCGACAATTTTTGAAATTTCTCAAAGGGGTACCCCTTTGAAGATTTTCAAATTTTTCGAAAATTTTCGAAAAATCAGAAAACGTAGGAAATCGTCCAAAAAGCGCACAAAACCAAGAATTTTTGAAAAATTCCGTTTTCAAAATTTTTGTCTCAAATTTAAAAAATTCTTGTTTATCTTTGCGTTTCATGCCGTTTGCAACCATTTTCGAGTTTTTGAAAATTTCGACAATTTTTGAAATTTCTCAAAGGGGTACCCCTTTGAAGATTTTCAAATTTTTCGAAAAATCAGAAAACGTAGGAAATCGTCCAATCGGCCGTACTCTGTCTGTGCCTCAACCGGTATCTGCTTTACACGGTGTGATTCACCAGTTCTCTGCTTGACTCCGTCTCTGGTTAACAGGGTCTCTGTGTGACTCGGCCTGTGCCTCACCGTCTCTGCTTGATACGGTATGTGCATCAGCCTGTTCATGCTTGACTCTGTCTCTGCCTCACCCGAGCTCTGCTTCCCATTTTCTGTGACTCACCACGTCTTCGCCTTACTCTGTCTGTGTCACACTTCTCCCCTTGCTTTCGGTCTGTGCCTCACCCGAACCAGGTCTTTCCACAGACGGCCTGGCAGATGTCGGGTGATACAGACGACGTATCCTGCAGGGAGCGAGTCCGGCAGTGACCGGGACGTGCACAGACGGTCCTGGCTGGGATAGTGAAGAGAAAATTTTGATCAATTTTTTCAATTTTTTCGAAAAATCAAAAAACGCAGGAAACCGTTCAAAATGCGCACAAAACCAAGAATTTTTGAAAAATTTCGTTTTCAAAATTTTTGTCTCAAATTTCAAAAATTCTTATTTATCTTTGCGTTTCATGCCGTTTGCAACCATTTTAGATTTTTTGAAAATTTCGACAATTTTTGAAATTTCTCAAAGGGGTACCCCTTTGAAGATTTTCAAATTTTTCGAAAAATCAGAAAACGTAGGAAATCGTCCAATCGGCCGTACTCTGTCTGTGCCTCAACCGGTATCTGCTTTACACGGTGTGATTCACCAGTTCTCTGCTTGACTCCGTCTCTGGTTAACAGGGTCTCTGTGTGACTCGGCCTGTGCCTTACCGTCTCTGCTTGATACGGTATGTGCATCAGCCTGTTCATGCTTGACTCTGTCTCTGCCTCACCCGAGCTCTGCTTCCCATTTTCTGTGACTCACCACGTCTTCGCCTTACTCTGTCTGTGTCACACTTCTCCCCTTGCTTTCGGTCTGTGCCTCACCCGAACCAGGTCTTTCCACACGGCCTGGCAGATGTCGGGTGATACAGACGACGTATCCTGCAGGGAGCGAGTCCGGCAGTGACCGGGACGTGCACAGACGGTCCTGGCTGGGATAGTGAAGAGAAAATTTTGATCAATTTTTTCAATTTTTTCGAAAAATCAAAAAACGCAGGAAACCGTTCAAAATGCGCACAAAACCAAGAATTTTTGAAAAATTTCGTTTTCAAAATTTTTGTCTCAAATTTCAAAAATTCTTTTTTATCTTTGCGTTTCATGCCGTTTGCAACCATTTTCGATTTTTTGAAAATTTCGACAATTTTTGAAATTTCTCAAAGGGGCACCCCTTTGAAGATTTTCAAATTTTTCGAAAATTTTCGAAAAATCGAAAAACGTAGGAAATCGTCCAAAACGCGCACAAAACTAAGAATTTTTGAAAATATTCAACTTTTAATTTTTTCAGAATTTTTCGAAAATTCTTGGTTATGTGCGCTTTTCGGAAGATTTGCAGCGCTTTTTGATTTTTCTAAAATTTCGAAAAAAATTGGAAATATTTTTATTCTAAATTTGACCTGACCCTTCCCTATCAGAACCAGTCTCTGCCAGAGCCGGTCTCTGACACTCTCTACCTCACACAGTCTCAGCTGAGACCGGTGTGTGCCTCGTCGATGTCTGCTCTACACGGTGTGTGATTCACCGTGTCTCTGCTTGACTCGGTCTCTGAATCTCCAGGTCTCTGCCTCACGTGCCTCTGCTTGAAACGGTCTCTGTCTCACCCTGTCTTTGTATGACATTTTCTTTAACCCACCAGGTATCTGTCTGACACTCTCTCTTTCTCTCACAAGTCTCTGCATGAGGCGGTCTGTGCCTCACCCGGTCTGTCGAACCAGGTCTTTGTACAGACGGCCTGGCACATGTAGGATGATACAGAGGACGATCGTGAAATCGCGATCGCGGTAGAGAACGCGGACATTTCAGACAGTCTGCGGTACACGCCGGATCATGCAGATATTAGTTCTGGCAGGGATCGTATGGGGACAATGAGAACCTTATTATGCCCACACGATGTGTGTACTGCAGGATGCATCTTTTCAATATTGTTACCAGTATCTGTAATCACTTAAGAGATTTCTTGGTTTTTGTATAATCTGTCTGCACAATTTTCCGTCGCAGGGGTTCGAGCCCGGTCCGGATTAAATCTCCCACCGACCTGGCAGATATGACGTTGGAGAATCGGCTCGTAACTTACGACTGGGAAAACCAATTCAGCAGTTTCCAGTTAACAACGCGCAAGGGGAGCTTCAAACCTTTGTGCTGGATGAAGAAACCCACACTCTTACCGGTAAGTTCCAGTGTAGGCCGATAGTAAATCCGAGGAACTTCATTCAAGCGAAACACCGAATGTCATATCTGGCAAATTTCGTTATCTCTGAGGGACAATTTAGTGTTAATTGTGGTTGTCAGCCACGTAACACCCAGCAAACACAGAACTATGACGTCATACCTTTCTGTATGCTTCGTGGTTACTTGTGTTAAATACGCTAATGAATTAACCTTTATGTTGTTTCAGGGCACAGAAAACGTCGAGTCGCGTTACCCAAACATTAGCAAACCATACGAAGAAACAAGCACATGTCATAATCGAAAGTCAAAACCACATCGAAGGAAGAAGCCCGGGCAAACGGAATCTGAAGGAGAGGCGGACGAAACGTCCGAAAGGGACGAAGATAATTATGTTGATGAAGAGCATGGGGATAAAACCAAAGTGTATAGCAGCATTAGTCTGCAAGAGTCATCGAGACTGAACACGAGCACTCGATCTAGGAGTACCTTCGAATTACAATTGTCTGTTGTAGTATACTACATTGTACTGGCCTTCAGGACATGAACCCGGGACATAGCTCACTTCTTTGTATAACAGTGTAATTTATTTTTGTACATACTGTAATATAAATGATATTGTACATAAGATACCAACACGTAGTTGTAAGCGCATACGATTCTGAATAAAGGATTTCGTTGAACACTTAAAAATATTCACGAAAATGAATGTTTCATTTTGTGTATGTTGGTATTGTGCGTGACATTCTTTTGCTGTGCTCAGACTGTACTTACACCTGGCAAGAGATGTTGTATATATGCAATAAAATATCATAGTGAGATAACATTTTAAAATATTAATATGGAGGCCAGTTTATTTTGTACTTCCTTCAGATTTTCTTTTGTAGATAACCTTTCACACATTCGCACAGCATAATAATCTATGCTCCCGCGTATAAGGAATTGAGCAATTTTTCAAAAGTTTTTATTTTCCAAAATCATTCAATATTAGCTCAGAATCACGAACATTTACGAATTTCCCATGTCCTGTACCCGTAGCCTCGAGCTATACCCTCGAATCGCTTGCACGGCCCCCGTATTTGGTCGGCAGTGGCGGGCACGAGTCACGATCTGTCTCCGTTCTTCGGGATGTACAACGGCCAGCGGACTCCGCGCGAATCCAGTCCACGAAACCCAAGAGACGTTCACCGGGGTGGTTATTAAGCGGCTCGTTTTGAGTGAAGATAAGGTATCAGCAAGGTTCCGAATCAACCGTTACATATTCGTGACGGATGAAAAGGGGCTAGGGCGTATAATATTAATGGGCTTTTTATTATTTTATTTAAAACCTAGTTAAAATTTCTCCCATTTCATAACAAATTTTGTAATTTTCGTGAAAGGAGGATGGTCTATATTTTTCTATCTCAAAGCAAATATTAATCGCAGGAGTACTTATGATAAGACGTAATAAATATGGACCCCTTCGGATTTCGCTGACAGTACAAATACAGGGCATATATCTGTTTCTGCATTTCGCAAAAGTTAATTTCGTTTGCCTTCGCTCGATTCTCAAGGCGACACGTGTTTATTCTCGAAATGTCCGTGGTCTAACACGGTGTAGCTCTCAGTTTTATAGTGCACGAGGTCCTCCTTTCTCCGGTCAGCCACAAAATCGTACACCATTCTCACCACGGGTGGAAGCCTTTTGAGTCCAATGCAGTCGGCCAACTCTGCGAAATAGTCCCACTGCAAAGATCCCATTTCGTGTGCGCAAGACGGAGGCATATCCAAGGCAAGTCGTTTCTGAAAATCCCTGTCCGCCTCCTCGTCCATTTCTTCCTTACTGGGCAGTTTGATGGAACCATCCAAGGTCCTCATAAAATATTGTATCTGTTGGCAAGAATACAGTTCACAGGACGCACTACATACGAACAGCTCTCGAATTCTTTTACAGTCAAAATATGTTCATGAAAGTTGGTATAATTACTGAAAATGGTTAATGATTAAATCCATTTATAATACGGGGTATTCGTCCCTGATGACAGAGGCATATAAAGTCTCCGAAACGTTCGAAACTCTTTCCACATTAACATGGCCACCGATCGCCTGAGAAGAGCTCATCGAATCCAGTCGATTATAGAGAACCACCATCTGGAAACTACGTTCGTCACTGAATGTATCGCAACTTCTCAGTCGCCTTCTGAATAAATGAATTCAATTACCTGAAAATGGAACAGCGGGAAAGGTAGAACCTTGAAGGGCAAACCCACGAAACAAATACTCGGAAGTTCGGTGTGAATCAGGTGCTTGTAGAGGGGCATGACTCGGCGGCCCTCAGTTCGAACCTTGCACTCCGGAGTCAGAAAAGGGAACTCGAACCTGTAGCCTGGAAGTCGGAGGGACACGAATATTGAACACGTCTCAATATTATAACAGCTTTCACATCAAATTCGGGCCTTCCGTGTTATGAATTATTAGCATCGTAACCGATGACGTCGTACATTGCAAATACCTAATTACCTGGTGATGGTGATATTTCAGGTTGCCATGGCGTCTAGTATAAAAGTATGTTGTGCCGTGTAATCTGTTAGGATATGACCGACGTTTCATCATCAAGGCGATACCAGGCTACGTCCCCGCAAAATAATAATTACTTTCGTTATGCTCACCGTAATAATTCTGTTCCCGTTCGTTTGCAACTTCAGTACCGCTCAGCTTACCTGTGCAATAAATCAGAGCGTCAGCTTCTGCAGTGGAATCATCGTGGAAAGTGAATCCTTCCCTGGAGGCCGATTTGATTCCTGGTACTTGTTTTACGTTTGATGGTAAGTACAACAGAGGTTCGGGTAAATTATGGCTAATATAAACCTGAAATTAAATAAAATTACGATCTGCACATAAAGATTAAAACTGTAACACAATATATGTCAATAAAAGAATGCAGGCAATCCAAATTCAAATATGTGTTGAATGCGATAAAGTGTTATAGTTTGATAACAAATCATACTGTGTCTGACAAATAGCAGTGGAATCATTTTACATCATAATGTGACGTTTATGATTCATGCTAAAATAAATTATGTTTCGTAACTTATGTCGTAACAGCGTCTGTATTAGTGTGGTGGATTTTAACCCGTTGACAGAGTAGAACCACAAAACTCAATGTAACCTAAAAGAGCCCCGTCGGTTTCTGATTCTCTCTTCGTGGCACGCAGTTTCAATTATTAAGTGAGGAAGGAAAGAAGTAGTTGCATTTCACTGATGTCAGTTCTGTACAAGCGTAATTTCCGACATCGATACTTCCCGTTTTGGCCGGCAGATCGCAGGGCCGCAATATGTCCACCTGACGACTTTCGTCATCCGCCCGAAGGACATTCCAAAGTCTGGTTTTGAGGACGTGCCTAGTGGTACAACCACTGTACTAAATTTCATCCAAATCCGTCAAGTGTTTCTCGAGTAGAATCAACTGGACAAACAGCAAATCATTTGCATTTAAGCAGGAGAATCTTACCTCGCCCGCTACCTCCGACAACTCCATCCCGATGTCTGCCCCAGAGGAGGCCGCTCCTAGGACAACGACGCGGAGATTTCTGAACGCTTCGGGCGATCGGTAGGCTTTGCTGTGTTGGATCGATCCTCTGAATTCGTCGATTCCCTCAATTTCTGGTATGTACGGTGCACAGTAATGCCTAAATGGATTAACTTTTTCTATTATTACTACTATTTACTTCTGATGTTCCGTTCATCCTTCTTAAATCCTAATGAATGCACGGTAATGAGAGAGGAAATGTCAGCATCCCATTCAGACGTAACTTGATAGAGTTGGCCACTGTGTTAGAAACTGAATTGTGGAAAATGGTCTCTAAATCGTTCTGAGAAGATGAAGACAAAATCGAGTGAAATGAGATTTCTACGTAATGTAAATCATCGTAGCGAAAATATACGTCAACAACTGGAGATTCTCAATTTGAATGAGAGGATACAACAGAAAAGGAATTACTATCAACATGAACGTAACCAGACTACCTAAACGACTCTTCCTTTACAATTCTAAGGAGAAAATAAGTGTTGGCAGACCAAGAACACGATGGACGGGTGAAATGTTTTTAAACGTTGTAATTTGTTACCTTTCACTGTGAGAAACAACTTTATAGTATGAGAATAATAATGTCAATACTAATAATAATATTTATATATATTAATAAAAGACAGTGACATCATTTCTTCAATGGAACTAATTCTGCTTGATCGTAGACAATAATTATCCGGCGCAGTGGCCACGCGGTCTGAGGCACGGACCTCGTGCGCCTGGGTTCGAGTCCCACTGAAGGCATCGATGTTTGTCCGCGTCTCCTCTTCCAATCTGGTGGGCAAAGACTGACCACGGAAGGCAAGGCGAAACCACCGTGGTACTTTCGCAAGAAAACCCCGAAAGGGGTCACGACGGTCAAGTTTGACCATAGAGATAATTTTTTTGTAGTCAATAATTACTGGCGTGTAAAACATCAAATAGCCATTTATTACTACACAAGAATGTGAGATATTTTGGCACAACTGTATCTGTGTAGATGATTTATACATAATCTTATAAACAGCGTATTCACAAATTTCTTAATCTGGCAGAATTAATTAATGTAAATGAAACACTAATATATAGCTTTAGACTGCAAGGTAAAATGCAGAAGTTTTACAAGTTGTCAATATAAGAGTATTGCTCTTACCCATTGCAGACCATCACAGCATCAAATTCCAGTTCCTCTCGCTTCTTCGTCTCCAGGTCTTGAATCGAGACTGACCACGACGTTCTCCCACCGTCAACAGGAACGGGTGTCACCTTATTTACGACAGTTCGAAGCTTCGACGGAAATAAAATCGCCATTACAAAGAGAATCAACAACTAACAACTGGTTCTAAACAAGAAAGAATGAAGATCGTAAGATTATTTTTTAAAGGGAGTAACAAAAATTTCACTGGGACATTTCAGGAACTTGTGTCTGGACACATTTAAATGTAAATGACGTACATACTTAAAACTGTTTTCAGTTTGACCCCGCCGTGTGTCGTGTGGCGTCCCTAACTTAGGACCTAGAGTCCGATGACGTGCTCCTTCGTTAGGGCCATCGTACGCCTCAGGAGACGGTGACAAATGAGTTTGAGGGAAAAACCTGCTCCAGGCCACTTCGTCCACCACGAATCTCATTTGAAACCACCAGGGACTGAATTCACCTACGCCATGTACGAGTCTGACCATAAGCTAGACGATTTCCCATTTAAAATAAATCTGGAGGTTTGTCACGACAAACAGACATCGAACTCTGTGGACATTATCCATTGTCTTGATTTTTGTTAAAGAATACGACGTTTCGGAGACTCGAGTCTGTCTCTGTCAAAGGGTTTTCTCACTGTATCAAGCGATCTAAAAGCCTACGAACTGTTCCTCCAATTGCAACAGCTTTGTCATATGTTCAAAAATCACACCCGACGCTAAATGGCTTGCTTCTTTGATACGGCATCACAAAATACACAAAGCAAAATGTGCTCGAATTTCGTTCCAAGCTGTATAATCTGAAAGCATCATAAAATATTTTAAAAAAAACATTTACTTTGAAAATGAGAAACTAAATATCAGATGTAATTTCAGGAAAATCGCTTGTGTTTTAAACACCACTAGCGTGCCAGACCTAAATGCACGTTCACAAACTCACCATGACGGCTTATTCGGAGAATAAAGGGACATTTCCACAAGGGTGTATGGAAGTCTGCGTCTTAAAAAGCAAAACTGATATCGTATTAAGAGGAGACAGCGGTAATTAATTGAGGTGGATCTAGAGAAATATAACAACAACGTTAATGAAAAAAACGTACTCTGATGTGTTTGTATAAGTCGCGATGCTCAGCGTATCCTTTGAGGTACTTGAGAACTTCGGTGTGATGCACGAAAGAGGTTTCTGTCTCGTGAAATGGAAAATCAGGAAACGGCATTATTTCCTTAGGAATATTCGTCCTGAAAGTAGAAATATTACATCAACAAACAAGAAATAACACCCGCTATATCGCAGGACAGACACAAAATGAACAGCAAGCAAGTTTCCAGCAACTGACCTTGAACTGATTAAAATAGCGGCAGATTTACTGCATATTTGTTTAACGAGATAATAAATCTTTTTGTAGAGCTCCAGTTGAACTAAAATAAAACGTGACACACTCGTACAGCAGAAGAACTTGGATCTGCATATAAATAATGGAACATTCCATGAACACAGACTCATTTCTACTTGTATTATTCCGATTCAGAAACTAATTATGTTAATATAAAGACATAAGATAGAATTATCGTTAAAATACCATTTCAGCAAACTGAAAGCAGTGACTATCGAAATTTCCGGTCTCGTTATCAGAATGGCGCTGTAAGTAATAAGATAATTTGTATGTAAAATAAACCTACGAACAGAACATTGTAAACGGGTGATTGGTATAATGGAATAAATACTTCATCGCTTGCAGAGCGTATTTACGAAAGAAATCATGGGATTTTCCTAAACCACATAATTTCCCTTGTCACTTAGTCACCGAATACTGAAAATGTACCGTTTAAGTGCATTCGTTCTAAAAATTAATTAAACCGAAGGTAAAGTAAAGTTTGTCCCACTATACGCCATGTAGGCGCTTGGGGGGAGAGGAGGTATAGCTCCTCTCTTCCTTAACCTCGGCACTAGATGGGGGTGAGTGGTCAGCATCACGCCCCGGCCGGCTTTACCCCCGGGAAAGGACCCCGGTACCCATTGTAGAGGAGGCTGGGTGGGCCCCAGAGCCGGTCTGGACGCAGAGGCTAGAGGAAAAATCCTCTGCCCCCGTCGGGGATCGAACCCCGATCGTCCAGTCACTATACTGACTGAGCTATCCCGGTAATATTGTATATTTTTAGAACATACATAGATTGCAGTGAATTAGTGTTTTGTGTTATAAAATTTGCAGGTGAGCGGTTCTACTAGATGAGATGCTGGAAGATTTTTGTCTTCGCAATTGCATCCAGAGCACGGTAGATGCGATGACGAAGACAAATATCCATTGCGGACGTTAAACCGCGGTAGTCCTGCCTCTAGATATTCACTACACGACTGAATTCTACAAAAATAATAATAAACTATAAAATATTATGATATGCACGAATTGAATTCTTCTGTAAACCTCAGTCCTGTGGTAAACAGGCGTATAATGGAAAGGTACGAAATATTTTATTAGCGTTACTGAAGGCAATAAGAAATGTATTCACTTTAGGTTTCTATACATGCTGGAATGTATAGGGACGCCATATTCATCAGTTTCCGTAAACTCCGTGTAACACCACGTGCCGCCAACTTCTCCCGCTTGTTCAAACACTTGAAATTCAAAATGGGCGCTGTCAGCAGCAAGATGGCGAGCAGCGCACAAACCTGCAGGCCCAGCACCAATGACAGCAACACGGATGCGAGACATCTTGTTACTTCAGTTTACACTGCAATTTGAAATAAAAATTGCTCTGGGTCAACGTGAGAGTAGAAATCCTGCTTTGGTAGAAGGTAAATCTTTTGCTTCTCTGGTATAAAGATTCCAGTTTCTCACACAGAAATAAACGTAAGACATGGGATGAATAAACTCTAAGCAAACCACCATGAAATAAAGACAAACTCAGGAATGTTCCTGGATTCTCCAGGATTCTCCAGCACTTGTCCAGGACATCCCAATGACCACCCGATGAACACGATAGGAATTCTCCAGGACAAACTGACCCATCGTAAAACAACAACCTTATATAATCTACCCTCAACTTACTTGACTTAACCTAACCCAAAACGCAACCTAATCCAATGAAACTTATCCCAATCAAACTTAAACGAATCCAAAATAACCGACCCGCATAGGATCAAACCCTCCGCCGCTTAAGGAATTCCAATTGACCTTCCAGCACTTCTAAAGGATTTCTCCAGCAATTCTCCATGACAAGAAATTTCTCATAACGTCTTCAGGACTTATCCGACACTACTCTAGGACTCTTCCAGGATTTATCCAGGAATTTTCATGGAATTCTCCAGGACTATCCAACCCAACCTTCTATAACCTACCCTTAGCACAGTCACAAGACTACAATATCAAGGCTTCTACACAGACTGTACTGACTTCATTGAGTGGTCCGCATACTGGGCACTCCCTACAAGGTCAGCGGCCATAATCGGTGGATCCAGTTCTAGCTTCTCAGGGAAGAGTCCTCCATGCAGTTAATTAATTCTAAGTTTCGTAAATATATTTTCAGGGCTTTAAGGACGCGAGACTCCATTAACTACGACGCCCGAGTTTTTTCACTTAAAATTAAGTAAATTTCGTTCACGTGCAAATGAATGTTTCTAGTACGTCTTTCTTACAGCCACGGAACGTGTCATCTTGTGAGATGTGCGTTACGCCAGAAATAAGGACTTCATAAACCATCTTAACACACCGACATTCGAACCCAGACAGACTTTCGGGATTTATATTGTCTTTGTTCCTGTAATCTCGACCGAAAGAAAGAAATCTGGTCTTCCCGTTTCATCTAAACTTCTTACTCGCCTTCTCAAGAATATTTAATTTTAACTTGCCTTTATATTACGCATCGCCGCTAAAAACTGTAAATATAAATTCATTTAAAACTTTTCCTTTTGTTTTTATACATTCTGTTAATTGGTTTCACAAATGAAGCTCTCGCGGAAATATTAAACTACGTTCTTTTCTCAGTTTATTATCGCTGCACAGCGCACTTCAGAATGCAAGAAATCTGTTGCCCGACTAACCCGAGGAAGACAATGGGCCCCACAGCCATTCACATTCATACAGAAAGATTGAGTAAAATCATTATTAAAACCTTTCAAAATAATTTAAGCACATTTTACTGTAAAAGCAAATGATTTTAGGTTAAGGGGTAATTTTTTCAAGGGCAATGTTCAATCCGCTCAGCAACACTGCGAGTACTCTGTCATTCTAAATATAAAATATTAATCATGTAATTACGAAATCTGTTTTTTTTTTATTATTCAAGCAGGAAGAAATGACTCCAGGCTGACTATACAAGACATAAACTTCAATTACATTACGATTTAGACAGAGTGTGCAACTGGATCAATCCAGGTTTAATTTATATAATTCGAGATAACGACTAGCGTAAATTGAGTTAAATTGTTTTGGGGCATAATTATCTTTATAGGTCCATATGATAAGGAACTACTAATAATAATTTCAAACAAAATCAAATCGTAGAACTCTTGAAACATTATTTCCTTCCGTCCCGGGGATACAGCCTAATTTGGAGGGCAAGCAATCTCATGCAACAGGTGTCTGAGAATTAACATGTATTCAGCTTACAGATGATAGAATTCTGACCACGTGACAGTCGTGAGACTCAATTCCACCCACAAACAAGTCTCGGTGACATCATGGGTTAGAGCCCCGACAGAGCAACGTTTTCTCTTCAACACAACGTCCCTTAGAAGAAGCTAGTCTCCTTCTAAGGGACTAACTCCTTCTCCCACTTATTTTACCTGATGACGGAGACAGATCCAGTCCCCGAAACGTCGTGTTATGAGAAACAACAGACGATGGATAAAATGTGAACCGAGACTATCGCAATACACCGACGTCAATGTCCTCGTTCGTTCCGAAAGGATTAACAATCTTCAGTTTTGATTATTGCAAGGAAAACCCGATTTATTATACTTTTAATTTCGTGTAAATATTATTAAATTAATCTCTGTGCCCCCAAATAAATCTACAAAGAACGAGAAAGCGAAACTCACCTTTCGCGAATATTTAGTTGGGTTCACTCCTTACGTCTTTCTTGGAAGCTGAAGACTTCTTTTCGGTTATTTCGTTCACGACTATTCGAAATGGAATTTCTTTTTGAGTTAAAAATAAATAAAAACTTGCGAAAAAGTGGCCAACGCCCGTGCTCACAGCTGAGCCCTTTCTGGTCCGCGCGGAGAACTTCTTGGTCCATATATACGAGCCACAGAGAGGCTGCAACGAGGGAAGGGCGCAGAGGAAAAACAACAGATAACAGAGAAGTGAACTTTGCATCAGAAGAAGGCGATTACTTTTTCATTGTACGGTTAAGCTTGTGTGAAAATGTCTTACAACACAATAAGAACTCCAAAGAAATGTGATCCTTCCAGTGCGCCCACATTTTATGGTAAATAAGCTATTACCAATTATTATTGATAATAGTCTCAGAAATAGTTATATTTTGCAGCTAATGAATTAACAAATGTTGTAGGCCTGCACGATTTCTTACGGCTAAGACATAATTTTGTTCGATACTGTCCATTGTCTGGCGAATACTGAACGACGTTTCCGGAGATGACTACTCCAGTCTTCAGGTGATTGCCTGTCATTTCACTGGTGCATTTATTTCATGCTGATATTGTCCTTATGGACTGTAATGTCCTGTGGACTTGTAGGCAGATGTCAACAATTCGGAGGAACACGCTGTCTTCTGATATTAACATGTCTGCCGTGAGAATCTGTTGGTGTACAGCCAACTCCCGAAACGTCGGCTATATGAAATGTAACTTAAGATAATTTACAGTATCCAATGATAATTTTTGTGAAATGAATCAGTCACAAGCCTCGAGAGAACAACGTCGCTCGCATCTGTTTAAATTTAGACTTAAATGCGTACAAACGACCGAACTTAGTTTACTTAGACACGATTGAACGTAATTTTCCGCATCTTCCTCCGGCCAACACAGAGACGAAGATGGTCCATTTGGCTCGTGCGGACGCTTATTTAAAATTATGTCCTACTCTGGTTTCTTGCATCAATTGTTTTTCGTATTCAGCTCCAGGTATGCACTACATGCACGTAGATTTCAACTCTGGTTAATTCCGAGGGCCCCGCCCCCCCCAAATCCCCGGTTATATGCTCCTGTTTTTCACCCGAGAGCCTAATTATTTGCATTTTTTCCTTTCTCTGCTATAAAGCAACAGTTTATTCGGTTTCGGTGCAGCCAAAAAATTGTTTTATTGAAATTTCGGTGATGTGTAAAACCACAGTCAGTTGATTCGTGAAGATCTCTGGATTCATGAAGACCGCAGACATTCAAATTAAATATATCGTTTCGTGCAATGGATCGAAACATAAGCTGTAATTATTAACCAAATGTCGCTGCTGGCATGAAACTGAGCATATGCCCTTGTTACTCATCTTCCTATTGCAAAATTACCAGGAAGGCCGCAGACCTTCCAGACACTAGAATGAAGTTCTTTTCCCTCTGAATTAACACTGCAATGACGTTTTACAAAAACTCCTTCTGTATTTGGTGGATGTCCCTCCAGCTTCTTATAAGTCACTCTAAAGGCTTCTTCTATATGCAGCTTGTTCATTTTTTTTTTATTGCAAACAAGGAATCTGTAGGCGTCTTCTTGGCGACAGAACGTCACTTGTGTAATATCTCGAAAGTTTCGCCATTACTGTCAATTAAAATCTTGTTAATACATTTTATTACAAACAAATATGTCGACACGTCATTCAAAATCAACCACAGTGAAGTGATATTTCCTTCCATTTGTCTGGCAACTAATTACGTAAAACCACTACACACTTTTAGCTAACACTTGTCAAGATATCTGCGGTCTGAGGTCAAACTGAGAGGCCGATCACAGGTTGTGACGCCACGCACGAATGCAACAAACAGCTGGTTGGGGGGAGAGGGGGTGTTTTCACTCTCGTGTCAAAAGGTCAGTTCTAGATAACCAACTTAACCGGTTCATGTTAGATAAATCACGTTCCCATAAATGTAGAAAGACTTTTTACTGGAAAAATTCAAGGTCAGCGGCCACCCAATTCGCTGCATCCGCTGGGTGAGTGACCATGGAGTTTCCTTATGGAAAGAATTACAGAAGAGGGCTTCATCGACCAACGCCAAGAGGTGGTCGCGTTAACTAGAAGATTGTGACAGTCGCTCGGACGCTAACTGCGAATGAATTTAATAATTATTCGCTGACAACCGACAATAGGCGATTCTGCAGCCTGCATGCGATGGAATAACAAAGTCCTTCGTAGATATCGAATGAGTTATCTAGAACGGAGTGAACTCGGAAACCTCGCCTCATCAACGAGAAGAGGCACAAACTTATAACTTATCGACAGCCAACGAGTCCTTCGAAACAGTGGCAAGGATGAATTATATTTCTTTAAAGGAGATTGCACTGTGAAAACGCGAAGTCTTATGGGTTGTTGTGCCGCGTAGTTTGACAAAACTTCTACCAGACTACACGGCGCAACAACCCAGAAGACCGCCATCTTCTTTTCAATTTTCGTAAAATTATAAGCTACTTGCTTGTCTCGTGTTTTTACATACTGCCCCTCAAAAATTCTTCGTTTACCCTGCATGTAAAACACGCTTCGAAATCTTTCCCCATTCCACCAATTTCGCATTTGAATGAACACTTAACGTGTGTTCCAAATTAAATTGCCGCTCTCAGCTTCAGTACTGCAACAGATAATTTGTTAAAGAATAATCGTATTTTATGAACTGTCTACCCTACAACCTTATAACGTTCTGCAAACTCTGTGGACATCCCTAATCTGATCAATACATTGTGGTTTATTACAGAGTATGCTATAATCATCAGACTGTATTTCATGGGCGGTAACTGTGCAATTAGATCAATTGCTAATTCATATGGCTCATCACATGGCTTTAATTTCAGCACAAATATTACCTCTGTTCACCCGAATACCTGAATCTTCCGTGTACACATGATATTGTTAAGCTTGGTAACAGAGCTGGCATAGTTGCCTTTCTGAAGAAATTCAGATACTCATTGTAATTTGCAACAACTTTTACGACTGTGAAAATGTCGAACGTGGTCTTCTGGGCTATGTCGCCATCTTCAGACGAAGGCGATATGTTGTTCGGGGGCGCTGGAAACCACGTGGAAGGACAAGGGCACACGGAGACGGCGACCGAGTGCAGGGGACCGGCCATTTGTTTCACAAGACGTGAATGAAACTGAGCACGCTAAGCTGATCGTGTCTGTCCGTCTGTCAGTAACTCGAGAACCGCTTGTCGGATATTGATGAACGTTGTTAAATTGGAGGCCACCGCAACTTCCTAAAATCGATGGCGGATGCACGGACATGTGAGTTTGGTGTCACTTTATACAGAGAAAGTCCTGAATCAATGTATCAGAAAAGGCGTACGACGAACACATGAAAACTATATTTGGCTTCTCGTTTTCTTGGTAATAATTTGTGAATCGCTGCAAATAAGCACTGGAATTTTGTATGTTGGTAGATCCGACAAATTTTGTTTCAAATATTGTTTAAAATCATCAACTGAAACAAGAAACAGGAGCATATATTTGAGGTTATGTCAGACAGAACGTGGGCAAAATCCGCACCGTACTGTACTGAAGTAACTTTTTTTTAATTCCAAGAAGAAAGTATATAATATTAACACTAACCTGAAACTGTTTAAAATTTGCAAATATCAAGAAATCCGACTGAACGAAGGCTCGATCACACAACAAACTTCGCACGAGTACAACGCCCTATCCCCATGAACTAAAGTGCATCTCGTTATTGGCATTAACAACACAAAGATTGCGAGAATTCATCTTAAAGTTGTCTGTATAATTAAATACAAATAAGGCAGTGTACGACTGAGAAATTGACATTTGTAACACCTGCAGAGGTAGTTTAGCAATATTCGATTTAATGCGTAAAATAAACTTCTAAAATAAAAATAAAAATATTTTGAATTGTGTAAGTATTTAAATATTATTTATATATCATATTCAATCTGCAGTTTGAATTACGCCAGAACACACAGCCGTAAGCACATAACGGTGTGTTGAGTGTAGTTCGGCTTTCAAGAAACGTCGACGTGGTAATGGAGACAGAGGGAGATATAATGGAGTATGAGAGTTCTCCAACTCTCTTTTAAAAAATAATTCTGCAAAGGTAAGGACGTATAGGCCTACCGATACTAAAGCAAATTAATTTCCTCAGACATATCGACTTTATTTCAATTCGTGTGCCCCATATTCCGTTTCCTAATACATTCTCGTACGAAATTTCCAGTAAGCCAACTTACCGGATGCATAATTATAAATGACATCCTTTTCGTATAACTATTAGTCTCTATACACAAATATGATCGTCAGATGTCTGCATTGTTTACGAAGCAAATTCGTGTTTAATTTCGGCTAAACATTAAAAGACAGGAAGCCCTGGGGGCGTGGACAGTCCGAACAATGCAGTGTTTACATCAAAATAAGTACTCACAACAAAAGTAAAGCCCTCAATCAAAAATTTTTTTACTAATCTTCTGCAGCAAAAACGAGAAATTATTAATCATTATTTATTTGTACAGGAAGTTGGCTGTGCCTGAAATCAACATTTATGTACACACACAGGAAACCGATGAATGCTCTTCATTGTAATTTATAAAATACCATAAATAAAGATTATAAAAACTGTTTATGAGCATAAATTACTCTAATTAGCGACACAAGAAACCGGGCTACGAATTTCAAAAACTTTAATACGCAGGACTAATTTCAAAAATACTGGAGGGATAATTTTGCAAGTTCCAGTCGCAAAACTGCACAGTTATTATTGACTCCGCTCTGTAGGGCCTCCTGTCTGAATACCTCAGGTTCAAAATAGATTTTTATGATGTAAGACTTGAGGTTCTCACAGCGGTGAGTATGAAGATATCCGTCTTCTGGGTTGTTGCGCTGTGTAGTCTGGTCGATGTTAACCAACGTTTCAGAGGTCATACTGCTTCCATCATCAGAGTATGAAGATTTCTGTCTTCTGGGTTGTTGCGCTGTGTAGTCTGGTCGATGTTAACCAACGTTTCAGAGGTCATACTGCCTCCATCATCAGAGTATGAAGATTTCCGTCTTCTGGGTTGTTGCGCTGTGTAGTCTGGTCGATGTTAACCAACGTTTCAGAGGTCATACTGCCTCCATCATCAGAGTATGAAGATTTCTGTCTTCTGGGTTGTTGCGCTGTGTAGTCTGGTCGATGTTAACCAACGTTTCAGAGGTCATACTGCCTCCATCATCAGAGTATGAAGATTTCTGTCTTCTGGGTTGTTGCGCTGTGTAGTCTGGTCGATGTTAACCGACCAGACTACACAGCGCAACAACCCAGAATACGGATATCTTCAGATTTTTATGAATTCGTATTTGGAATACATTCTATAATATACCGAGTGAATTTGCTGTGAATATTTGTCTTTCATCCTAACGAAACAAAGAGGATTGAGCGTGATAGACACGAAGAAACATGACGACAGGGTGAGTTTCATAAATTACCCTACTAGTAATTTAATAATATTAAAATGGTAAAATCTCTTATTCTAAGATAAGCTGAATATGTAGCATGAGACACGGACAGGTTAAAATAATGTAGCTGGAGGTCACCTTCTGAGACCTAGTTTTAGATGGGAGAATAATAGTAAAATTCACTTATACAGAAGCAGTGTGTGAGAGCATGGGCTAGATTCAAGCAGCTAAGAATACAGTCCAGTAACGGGCTCTTTTAGACGCGGTAGTAAAACTTCGGTTTGTGTAAAGTAACGATAAGTTTTTCAGGGTTAGAATCAATTATATATCACATCTAATCCAGGTACTGGACGTAGTAATATTGAAATTATTAATTCGTACGTGAGCGATTGTATTACGAATCTAGTATTTTGTGTATATTAGCCGAAATGAAATAATACAGGCTGAAGTAAGACTTTTAGTAAAAGCGAAAGTTTTTGTAATCGAGGCTGTAACATCTGATGTTAAACAACAGTACGGTAACGCATATAATTAAAGTAGATGAAAATGGATTTCAGAATGAGAAGAAGAAATAAGACAGTGTCTTAATTGAGAGGACTTCTGAGCTTGTTTATTTTTTTATTTTTTTCAAAATTACAGCATCTTTACTGAGCTACTTAGCGTCAGGGAAAATATGTAGTGAAGGAGTGCACAAGACAAGTGAAAAGTGGTTTGGTAAGAAAATCGAAGTAACAAAGAAAATGGTTTCCTTGGCCAACATAATTTATTCAGACAAGTCCTTACTTTTAAGTTTACGAAGCTGTAATTTCCATTCACTTAGATGAACATTAAATTACAAAGTTTCATTATATATGACATTGTACTTGTTTCAACGTATTTTGGCTTCTCTTTATATCTCTCGCTTACAAGATAAGGACACAAATTAAATGAACAAGCATTAATTAATCTTCTAATAAGAGAAGAAAAACAGTTTTAATATAATAGCCTCGACATAAGGAGGAGAGTTCTTATTAGAAAATTAAAACGTAAAGTTAATATTTTCGAAAGAGCAGCGGCCCTATGAAGGGTCAGTAACCCTCGGCGTAGTCTGCCCTCTGTCTAACGAGGTTCGAAAAGCTACCGCAAAGATTTTCCAGAAAGGCCGAGGCTCAGAGAGGGCTGGAGTCCCTCTGTAGTAATAGCACCAAAGGCACCAGAAACATCAAATATTTTCACAGCGTAAGTAACAAAACACCTGAGGACAAAGTTTGGTGGGAATTTCTGTACACATTTTATGAAGCGAATTCATCGTCGATTGACGTCGGCTTAGAGTTCATTACAAACTGAATCAATTAAGTGCCAGTCTTTGTACCGAAGAGCACATTAATGACTGACGCACTTGTAGGTCAGTAATGATTGTAGTTTCGTGGTCTTCAAATAAAGCAATGCCGTATATCGCAAAAATAAGATATCAAACAGAAGAATTTACACAAACGAGATGCACTGTAAGTGACTTGCAAACTGCTTCGGTTTTGGCCGACCAACAAGCGCTTACGATTTATAAACATTCCAAAATTCCTGCTCCCAATTCTTCATTATAACTCAGCGATGAGTATCGTATGCAAAGATACCAGGTTCGAAAATTGGAGGACGAACACACACACACACACACACGTGTGCCTATTCGCTCCAAATGTCTCAGACCTTCTTTTCTGAAACATTCTCAGTACAGGCTAGGCCAAATTTCGACCTACACAAAACAATTGTAACGTAATCTTGTACACATTAATATTCAGGTTTTGAACCATGAGAATGGAACATAAGAAATTCTTAACTTAATAGTAAACTAAAGGGGACTGATAAATAATTTGTGATAATGAAAACCGGATTAAAAAGATGTAATTATGTGGCTGTGTGGTCGTACCATTGGATTTCATGCCAGCAGAGGGTGTATTGAAGAGATTAATAAGCAGACTTATAACTATGCACTATGGAGCTAATTGATTAGTGAGGTTTCAGAGTTGAAACCATTTTTCAGGGCAAAGCGAAAGTTCATTGAGACCACATCCGGCTTGAGAGACAGCGGATTGGCACTTATGCCGAAGATAATGAAATTGTGGTCCTGTGCCTTGAGCAAAGCAAGACGATAAATGCAAATGATTCAGATGTCAGATCGCGGCTCCATACTGTAGCAGCCAATGTTTCAGGAGGGCACAGACGAGAGCAATTATGAAGTCCCTCACATGAAACACTCTAGAGTTTCCATACCGAAACACGATGTACTGCTATGAAATAAAACAAATGTATGTTCCTACTGCACACAAACACTGAGCCGGTTCATTTCGGTTCACACATAATATCTGATGTCAAAATATTTGTTTTTCTCTCACATTATTTGCACCGTACTCGTCTTTGCTGAGATACACTGACGATCGTAATGCAGTGTATACGTTTCAAAGCCGCCTCTTCATATTACGATACGAATATTGACATAATATGCACTGCACAGTTTTATTTCCGAATAAAGGATTGCCTCACGTTTATCGTGCGTAAATACAATATGATCATAATATGCCGATTCGTTTCAGTTCCTTTGTGAGCTTAAAAAGTGTTTGAACAGGTGCAATATTTACCATTCGCCATTTTTTCTGTCTGATGAAAAACACCAGTTTTTCCTGAAAACGTTCTCATCACCGGAAACCGTCCACCGCCATGCTTAGGGTGGGATTCGAACTACGGATCACAGTGGTCGAGCACCGACAAAATTTTCCCTTAATAAGTAATATTAATGCATCCAATTTTCAGATGAACGCAAAGAATGCGAACACCTGCTGGTAGAAGGATCCTCCAATCGCTTGGATGAAGGCAATTTTCTAAATGAGAGACGCGAAATAACTTCGTTACGTCTTCCATTAAGTTCGCGCCCAGGAAGCAGCAACACCTGTCCCCCTGTGCTCGCCGACATAATGCAGCTCTTCCCGACGTCCTCAATACGACGTTCTAAATAAATATAAGTTTAAATAATTACATCTGGAAGCTGTAGACTATTTAGCAGCCATGTATCAAATGCAAAATTAATTTACAATTAAGTGAACACAGAATTTAGAAGACGTTCGGTTCACTTTACATTTTAAAAACTGACTGAAATTACGATGATGAGTTTGGGCGAGCCTCTGGTCCCGTGTGGACGCGGTGACGAACAGAAAGTCTTTGCCCCTGCCGGAAATCGAACTCTGGTCGTCCAGCCAGCCACGAAGGTACTGTACGAGCTCCCTATATAATCAAGTGCACCGGTTAATTAACGTCGGACGACGTGACATGATTATCGTGTTCGGGAAACTTGTAAGGACAAAGAAAGGAGCGGTCACAGTCTGCATGCATTTTCTATCTAGACACTCGCTTGGAAGGACTGAGGAAACCCTTGAAAACTATCAGACAGGGTACTGACCGTCCTCTTTAAGAATCTAACCACGTCATCTGTGAATGAAAGTCTGGAACATTACCGATTCCTTTGTAAAAGAATTGTCCTTGAATAAACCATTCACTCTCAGGGCTTGTCTGGAGTTAGCACGGGGCGAAGATGCTGGAAAGATCCTTTCATAGACATGAACCGAACGTCCTCAGGGATTAAACCGACCACGTAATCCAGTCATTGGCCTCCTGGTAAGTTCTTACACACTGCTTCAGAGACAACACGCTCAGTGTGAACTCATGCTGAAATTAACCGTATCTTCCAGCTACGTCCGTCGCCCTTTTAGAAGAAAATAAGAAAATAATGTAGCTCCAAATGGAAAGTTGCAGCCACCAGACTGGAGTTCCCCCAAGCCACACGACCAGTCTGGAATATGTAAATAGCACCCATTTTTAGACAATCAGCGCCATTCTTGGTTTCTTATTCTCAGTCTGTGTTGCATTCAATAAGTGAGATGATAATTTTATATGATTTGGAAAATAAGTTCAAAATGTCTGAAAATAATCAGCTCTTGATGGAATTATAACAATACCAACACGATGTTGAACACTCTCGCTTCCCTGAGACGCATTTGACACGCGAGGGGCGTTGCGAGCACGTGGTTAATGATCGTGATTTATACTCGAACGGCCCTACAGCACCTGAAGTCTCTCGTGTTCTTCAGTACAGAACAGTAAGTTGCCTTAAATTCGGCTATAACTTCTTCCCTTCACATGATTTTCAGTTGCTCGTTCACTAATACATTAAGTCCAACTTAAAACGTCGTTAAACAAACACATGATGCTTTAGAAGTTCGTTCTATTTGTCTTATAGCAACTGGACGTCAGGACCGATTTCCATTTAAAAATTCATTTTCAGTTAGTGTCTACATGACAACCAGTTTAAGACAGCAACTGAGTCAACTCCTGAACAGTAAAGTTTACATCTGCCAGATTACACGTCACAACAACCCTGAAGACAGCGATCTTCAGACTCACCGCCGTGGAAACCTCAAATCCCGACTCCTTAAGAGTAATTTATATCAACTACACCTCAGAAAATGTGTGTTTCCCAAAATTGTACTAGCATTATGAATCAGTCATTGGCCCATCCCTTTACGAAATCATGGTACTGTAACTTACGACTCCAGAATAAAAAAAGACAGAAACGCTAACCCCTGCAAAGCATCGACCTCCAGGCAAAATATTGGGTAGTTTTTCTTTAAAATTCTTTAACTTTTTTACTTAGACTGATAGCGAAGCAGTGGCAAAAAGAATTGCTAAGATCACTTCGGCGATATTTCTCAGTAAGATGTACCACCTCCCGCAACCGAATCTGGCACGAGTAATTAAGTAATTATCATTAATGCGTTCAAAGAAGTAAAAGGTTTAATCAAGACTGAAGAATGGAACGTGATTCATCTTCCACACGAGGTCATAAAAACTCGTTCTTCAAGAAGACAGCTGCCTGCGTATGCATTCCACAGTTAAATGCGAAGAATAGGAAAATGCCCTGAGAACCAGTTTCAGAGATTAGTGGACGATTGAATTAAAGAACCCACTGCAACCTCGAGGGCAAAAAAGTGTAACCATCAACAGCGAAAATGATGCTGAATGTAATGACTAAATGATAACATTAACAATAATTCCATTATTTTTTTTTTAATTTTCGACAACAGCAAGAAAGCTTGACTGGTTAGAAGACAAGATATGAAAAGAACTACGGATAACCAAAGTTATACGATCAATAAATATTTATTAAAACCCGAGAAACATCAGCGAGGAAAATGTAATTCTTGCCGGAGATGTCAGTGTTCCTGTACATTTTATTAGCAGCAGAAACACATCTGGCTGAGACACTGACCTTGAACTTACGTTGTACCGTGGAAGTAGAGTAGTGATTATGCACAGATTAAAAGTGCCCAAACAGACGAACAAAATCGTTTTGCCTTTAAACTTTAATATGAAAAAGAGCATCAGGTTGCCTCGTATTTAACCTGAGTATTAAAGGAATTTAATGTGACTCAAATCTCTTCATATTTATAGTCAAATAACGAGCGTAATGTAAAGATGCAATTTCCTTCAAATTCTTTTAAGTTTACTGGAGTGAGTGAGTTCAAGACAACAGACAGATTCTGAGGCTTAAATCAAAAGAGGGTTTCGCACAAAACCAAAAGAAAGAAAGGAATTAACAATTAAGAAGCGTAAAGCGAATCCTTGTGAAAGTTTAGACAAAAATATATGAGAAGTACAGGGTTCTAGAAATACGAACAAAAGACTGTGTTAACCAGACGACTATGGAATCGACCGGCTCATCTAGAGCAGTGGTATTCAACCTTTTTGGTTCGCGTACCCCCAGATATAATTTCTCTTCAACTTTGTACCCCCAAAGTTGTTATATAATCTACATCTAAAATAAATTAAATAAATTACATTACTGATTATTCAGTGTTTATCATAAAATAATGTATATATATTTTTTTAAATTTCACGTACCCCCGGGGGTACGCGTACCCCAGGTTGAATACCACTGATCTAGAGGACAATATCATGAACAATGATGTCAAAAGCATTACTTGGATCGAAATATAGAGAACCAGATTGTGCTTGGAATTAAATTTACGAAAGACTGAAAATTATACAAATGGTTACAGAATAAATTTGAAAAGTTTTTGAGAAAAAAAAAAGTATTAAGAACAGAAATTCGTACTGGATACACTGGCATTAAAACACAAGTTAAGGAAGGAATAAAGTATCAGAACAAACAATGATTACAAATGAAAACATTCCATCCATTCCAGTGCGCTTGGAATGCCTGAAATGCTCGTAGCTCTGCTGACTCCAACACAAAAGACAGTAGCAGTTGGTAAGGAGTCTGAAGTAACTATATCAAAATGAGTGAAGGACGGACGGACGGACAGCGTATTAAAGTAGATTTACGGTAACTAACAAAGGCATCTGTAACATTCGGATCATTAGTTTTAAGCTGAACAAATGCCACACTTCCTTTAGAAATTACAAACACATTTTCAAAAATGAGTTAGAGACTGTCACACACAAACTTTAAACTCCGTTGCCTATCAAAGTTAAAATTATTTGTGAATACTTTCAGAGATAAAAGAATTCAAAAGGAGAATAATGTACATCAGACATTGCATTTAAATACGGACGAAAATTGTGGGGTTTCTTGTGCATTAAACCACAAGAGAGGAAATTTATACTTTATAAAAAGATTATATGGAATAGCTAATTTTAAAACTTTGATAACAAATCATTCAAGCGATCATCACGCGAACACAAGAGCAGTCAAAAGAAGATAAGTGTACTGTAAAGTAACACATATTCGCACAGGAGATTACGAAAAGGATGGCAGACATACATTGAGATCAATAACCAAATAAGGATGGTAAACATCTAGCTAAGCTGAATCAGAATTAAAAGCAAACATTTACGTCAGAAGAGTTACCAAATAAAACGATAACAAGTAGTCTTCTTTTGAATAATAAGGTTGTACAGAGAATGTCCAAGATAACAGGCAACACTGTCAGTCACATCACGTCTAACTTTATTAGACTGACGCAAGTTAGCCTCGAGAAAACCAATTAACTGTGTCATTACCACAAACATCAATTTCACACAACAAACCTACACGGAAATGTAGAATGTTTAGTTCAATTTCCAAAGAGTTAAAAGTAATTTTCAATTACTTTTACGTCAGTATTAGAAGGAATGCAGTGGTTGAAACAAGTCAATTAGAACTACTCAGAACAGGAATATCAATCCAAACGCGTTCATTAGTGAGTTCAAGGTCACGCATGCGTTTAAAACTAGAAAAACTGACGATCAATGGTGAGCACCATTATTTTAATCGGCATATTCTGTGCCTGCAGAGAAAGCGATGTAATTATCAGGAAGCAATTCGTGATTACAGAACGAATCATAAAGCCACGTCCAAGTAGTAACACGATTTCGTAAAAATTAGTGCATTTAGTATACAATCCCGTAACATCTCGATGAACAGTCTCAATGCATTGGTAACACCCATAATACGACATGCTGAGACGATACGAATTTTTGCAAAGGGTACCTGACACACAGGCTTGGCGTTAGGGGACACGTCTACGCCACTCGAAGCATTGGATGCCCATCGCCGTCAATGAAGGCGCTTGGCCACTGGGCGGATCCTCTGACAGCATGTGCCAATGGAATAGGCATCGATGGTCTGGATGGTGGCGTCCTGTGATACGTTGTTATGAAACGTCTTTTGACCTGTCTACACGATTTCGCTTCGTTTGTAAAACATAAAGAAATTTAAGAAAATCTAAATTTGATTGTCATTGCAGAATTTTTTCACGTTATCGCAAACTAGTGAAAGCACAATTAGGGCAGGGATATTTTACTCATTAAAAGCCATTCTTTATAATCTGAGTACCCAAAGAAAACACTTGTTCCTTAATTATAATCAGACATTGTGAGATTATAATTAACTTGAAAACTTGCAAAGAATACCAAGTTACGTGTATGTTCCGGTATAATTTTTTATTCAACTCTTTGTCAGGAATTGCGTTTCAAATTTGGAGCGTTTAAACTTGGGTGTCATTAAAATCACATGACACAATTACGCCATCGCGATGTATTTTATTTTTCAAAAAAGTTTAAAAACTATTCAGTAATTTTTACATCATAATCAAGAGACCAGTCTGTAACAGGAATGTCAACCCACGCCCACACTTTAGCAGTTTACAAATCACGTGTCTAATTAACGCTATAAACTTACTTGAAAATTTAAATTGCCAAATTTAAGTTGTATTGAATGTTAAACATTTTCTGTCAGTGCGAAACACAGATCATGAGTCAGGAAATGCGAATGTAGTAATCATAAGAATAATAATTATGACGGTGTACAGAATCTGCTAGGCCTCTGTGTGAAACGTTCCATGTCACAGGAAGTAAGAAGCATTTAATCATCTGTGATATGTGGATAAACGGCTGGAACAGCTGGTTTAATGGACTTCGCAGTTGCTAGCTGAACAAGCAGCCATTGTCTTAACTCCTTACGCCTGCCTCGCGCAAATAAACTACAGGAAACAAGGAGAGGTGTTATTGTGGCACATTTGCTACAAGACACTTAAACTTTCATCCAACGCGCACACAATCCACCAGCCATTAGTCGAGGGGGTGAAGATAGCACGAAGCTTAGTAACTAATTGTCACAAACTTTTCATTTAGCACGAACCACTCTTCTGTTACAATTTATTCTTCTTGCGCTCACTCACTCTGCAAAGGAGACATCGAGGACAAAAGCAAAACTTTCAAATTACCTTCTACACGAAAGAGCCATTACTCTCTCTTCTCTCTCTCTCTCTCTCTCTCCAAATAATTATGTCAGGCAGATCTCCGCGCCTCGTCGCCGCGGTCGAATATTCTGGAGCGTCTTTCCCACTGAGTACGACGACGGGGACAATGTCGCCATTAGTTTTGAGTCATCCTGTTCTGTACTTAGATAATCTTCTGACTATAGAAAAGTGCAGAAAGATGACTCCTCTGGAGCTGTGAGTGAATCACGAAAGGTTGCAGGTACCTGTTCTACCGCTCAGTCACCGAGACTTCGACCAAATCTTTGAAATCGCTTCAATCCACTCCTAAAAAAAAACAGTGACTACTTCCTGGTAAATATCCCCAAATATTGCTATTAACCATACGAAGCTTTCATACTTGATATTGTTTTAAGCTCGCTTCCTTCTGATTACAGTGAATGTTGAAATTTGCATTAACAGGCGCATGAAAGGGTAAGTTCTTTTGAATTCAGACGTCGAAATCCAAGCTAATATATCAACGAACTCCCTTAAAAGTACGGGCAGACGCTTAGTGGCAAGATTTCACGTATTCTTAACCCCTGTCACTAGACGGAAGTCAGAGGTCAGATTCAAGGCACGACAACTTCACCTCCGGAAGAGAAAAGTAAGTATCCATCATGCAGGAGGTTGCATGGACATCAGAGCATGAATAGGACACGAGAAGTCTGTGCTGTGACATTTAACGCAATTGGAAAGTATTAATATATCATAAGGGAAACCATAATCATAATTAAACTTTTTGGATGTCTTCTGGGTTGTAACGCCGTGTAGTCTGGCAGAAGTTTATCATCGTTTCAGAGGTCCTTGTTGCCTCCAACATCAGGGCAGACATTTCCTGGGACACTCTGTATAATCTAAACTAATCACGGCATCGTTAAAAACAATAAGTAAATAGAGCGACAAATGTTTATTAATTATCTGACCAGAGGACACGGCTATTAAACAGGTATTCGATCTGTGACAGTCCATGAAATAATTTATCATGAAATTAATGGGCACTGTGAAAAAACGCCATAGAATAATATTGATATCCCAGGGGGGGAATTGGATCTGCTACCACTATGAAAAGAATGGCAGACATGGTTCAAACACACGTTGACACCAATACGGAGATCAACAAAGACCTATTGAAACTTCCCTATTTCTGTGAACTGCATTTTGAGCTTAATTTTCCTATGTTGTCATAGTTTTAGAGATATTAATTTTTAATAAGAACATATTTGGGCCTTAGAAGATATAACATGGAAGCTTATCTGTTAGCTGCCCTCGCATATTATTGTTATCAGAATAAAATATATGAAGACGTGGAGGCAAGGACATTGCAGACTGAAATTACATACAATAACTCGTTCGAATATCTCATGAAAACAGGCGATTTTCAGCCTTACGAGTACAACGAGAAATACTACTTATTAAAATGGCTAGACAAGAAAAACATTACTAAGTAGAACTGGTCCATGATAGGGTCTTTTATGATATAGAACATGAAGTATTTCATCCAATATAGATAAAGGCATTTAATCAGCTGGGCAATTCTTATCCGCTCAAATAAAACTCTTTTTTATCACAGAAGGTCAGTGGATTTCAGTAAACAAATTTTCCATGCGATAGGCCTACACAGTAAGGAAGAACCTTGTTTGTCAGTCTGCTATAACTATCAGTATAACTTTTCCATAGGCGCGGCTTACTCATCGCCCTGATGACGGAGGCAGCAAGGACCTCCGAAACGTCGGTAAACATATACCAAACTAAACGGCGCAACAACCCAGAAGACACGGCCGTCTTCAGAGACCCACCGCCGTGAAAACCTCCTTTCGCCCTATTACTCGAAGACATTTTTAAAATTATCCTCCCATCCATGCCTACGTGTCACAGGTTTATTTATTTATTTATTTTCAGAGTAAATGCTGTATGGACTTCTACTTTTTCCCACGCTTGTTACATGTTTCTTCAGCCTAATGTTCTTTAACTTAATCACCTTAATATTTTGTGTTCTGTACGTCTACGAAAGTAATTACGTTCAGCTACCAGGAAACTTCCCGATACGTCACGCGACGACCGCTTTGCTGCAGGAGGGTTATTTCAGGAGTTGGAAAACTTCCCGATTCTTATATATAAAATGACTGGGATGAAGCTTAGTGGACAGAACACAGTGAGCAATGGAAGGTGTATGAAAAACGTTGCTGGCTTTTATGCATGCAGAAGGTAAGACAAAATCCGCATTTATAAATCACAAGCATGCACAGTATTTAAGCAAGTTGCTTTACGTCATATTCTTACAAAGTGAAAAGATGTGTTTTTCTTTACGAAGAAGAGACACCAAGGAAACACTCCACCACAAGACTCGTTGTAGGATTTGAGGTTTTCACGGCTGTGAGTCTGAAGATGGCTGTCTTCACAAAACTCTTTTTTTGTCCTCATTCATACATGTCAAATTTTAATAATATTTCGACATTCATCTGACGAAGCTTTAACCGAGGAGGCAGCACTCGTTTTGTTAGAATGGACTTCGACAAAACCAACTTTAGCCTTCACTTTCAAAAAAAGCTGTTAATGAAGTGAGAGTTTTCCACGAGTCTATTCATCGATTCCTATTTATAGGAATAAGCGTTTTAAACTTAAAGGTAATGACTTCGTTTCAATGCAGTTAAATGTCCTTATTGCTATGATCCTTTAATTCCGTCGCTAATGAAGTATATTAAGTGGCATGCAAAATACAGAAGCTATTAAAGGTAGTGCGTTTAATAAAAGTGTGATTTCCCTTTTAAAGTGATGACAGAACATAAAGTGACTTAATTCATTCATTTACTGTCGAAAGGGAACGAATTTTGTAACGCAAGTATATTGATATGCAAGGCGTTCTTGAAACGAAGTTCACAAGTAGCTAATAATTTGGTGGACACCAGAAACCAAAACCTCATCACCGTTGAATCCACACGAAAATAAACTAGTTCCATCCACAAGATCGATATTAATACTAACCTCTGTTATCTTTCTTGGTCTTCCAAGTTGACTTTTTCTAGAACAAACCACACGCAAATTCGTGAAGAGCTTCGCCCAATAGAATCTGGTAGCAGATATTATAATGTATATAATACTCAGCGAAGTATTTCGGCTCTGGGGGCACACGACAATTTGTTCCGTAGTGTTATAAGGAAATGATACAAACAAGAATTGAATAAAATTACGATAACCGTAAATGTTATTTTCAGAATCAACAGCCAGATTAAGTAAATATGTAAGTTAAACCAATTATTTTCATTTACTAAGCTACAGACAGGCGGTGAAGAGCGTATTTAGACTTTATTTACCCAGCGCGTCATCTTTACACACTTATATTGAAGCTAATAACTACTTTGTCCCCCTTAACTAAAATTAAAAGTACACTTTACTTTTTAATTAAGTTTGCTTTTAGGAAGTTTGATTATTTCTCGCCTCCGTCTTTAAGGTCTCAGAATTTTCTTCCCTGACTGACTGCATCAGTAGAAGTGAGTGCACTTATACAGGTTTTTAATGAAAAATGGGAGCTCATTTGCAGGAATTTGTATGCCTGGTGGAGGCCATCTGTTTCATCTCAGCAGAAGAGAAGAGAAGGGGATTTTTGGGAAGGCCAAATTAAAACATTCCCTCCGTTACCCCTGTTTTATTCCTTCCTTACAGGAGAGAAACCCCTTTCACATTTCTGACTTTCGGGCAGGAATTTGCTCACTTTTTACACTGAAAGAAATATGGAAATGGCTTTGTCGTAGTGTATTCAAGTCTTCAGAAGAAAAAAATAAAATGAAAGTAATAGGTCCACCCTCCTTTGTATTACTGCAGCGTGGATACTAGGGCAGGGGTTAGCTGTAGTCTCATTTATTCCACCTCCGCTTGCGAACGTGCGTGCGTACGCGCGCGCGTGTGTGTGTGTAAAATAACGTTGCTCGATGATGAAATTTACCAACCGGAAGAGACATCGACTCGTGAATAATCATGACATTACAACACGAAAATTCAGTTAAAAATCTATTCAGATATATTCTTTATTTAGTGTGGGAGAGAAACTTATGTACAAATTTATGTTAAGTTATAATTATAAATTTTAGAACACTAGCATAAAGCCCGTGGCTACATTACGCAAATTTAAATTATTTTTTTTAGAGAATATGTAAATTCGGATTGCCTCCAGTAGTGTTAGGTAATCGGTCTGGAGCACCCATGCAGAAGTAATTAGTAATGGAACACATCCTGCTCTATAAACACATTAAATAGTTCAACTATAAATGCACAAATTACCGAAGTATAAAAATATAAAATTACAATTAAACTCGTGTGCGCACACACGATTTTCAGTCCACAGTGGGCACTGACTGCATTGCGGGCTGACTACCTGTCACCTTCTACGTTAAATAAGATTCGAAAGGTGCGAGCTTTAGGGCACATCGAGTTCTCTCATTCCACATGACACAGGCAACTGTTGCACCAAGGAAGGCCACTGTAGAACAAGAACGTATGATTGGCAAGGATGTGAAAGGATGCGGTCGTCGCTTCTTCAAAGGCAGGAACCTTTAATTTGTCATTCTTCGTGATATCCAGAATCAAAGTTCCGGCATGCAAATGGCGTGGAGTGATATAACACAAGGCAAATGCAATTTGACTTTGATCTCTGACCTCCTCGCTCTACAGTACAGGTCTAACGAGTTCACTGTCAGGAAATAGTACTACCCTTAATAGACACTTCATTCAGGCACGAAGTAATTCTACGGATCAATATCCATCGCTAATTGAAGCCCTAACCAACCGGAGTTCTGACAACAGCGTCCGCCATTGACTCGGGCCTTGAACCAAGTTATCGCCTTCAATGGTCCGTGATTCTGTAAATATTTGTCGAAATGCGTCGTTCAGTAGCAGCCCTCTCTTACGACTTTAACGAACGGTATAATGGCTGTCTTCTGGGTTGTTGCGCCGTGTCTGGTACGAGTTTATCTCGACGTTTCGGAGATAGTTTTTGTCCGTGATTGCGGAGGGAGCAAGGAACTCTGAAACGTCTGTAAACTTCCGCAAAAATATATGGCACAACAGCCCAGAAGACAGCCATTTTTAGACTCACCTCCGTGAAAATCTCAAATCCTATACAATGGCGACGTTTCGATACGCACTCCAGTATGAAAATTAGGACGATTATACGTTGATTTACAGTTCAGGCGTCCTCGATTTTTGAAATCACGCTTATTCTTTTCTTCTGGTGCTTAATAAGAGGTACAGGGAAATTCACGACGACAGCTGTGAACGAGAACGGAACAGACAGTAACTCGTTCCAGGTAGAAGTTCTAGTCCGTTCCTGTTCCATGTCGATAACAGTTACAAAATAACAGTTCCGTAAAATTGTGCCCTACTCCAGGTACTTTGTTTCTGGTCATGAGAAGTGTTGGAGGGGACGAAGTACCAAAAGACAAGTTGGTAAACCTAACAGCAGATGGTAGGATAATACTGAAACATATTAAAGTGTCCTAAATTCTAAATTCTTGATGATCGATGTCAGTCACTTCCACACACACGCTTACAGTTCACAGTTTATTCTTCTGAACTACATGTTTCGGCACAGTCTGGCCATCATCAGGTCCGAATACACGCTCGAAGTCAATGCACACAGGGACGCGACAATACAGATGTGTGGATCGGTTAATAACCGTCAGTGGGTTCTTGTGAGCACGGTTATGAACTTTTAGGTTCCATAAAAACTGGGGTAATTCTCTGACGAAATACTAGCTTTTCATGTGGGGTCCTGCTGTACGCAGTTTCATATTCAGAGAAATGCCGTTGTAAAGAGACTCGGAGCAGCTGACGTTGTTATATTAAAAAGTCCACTCCGTTCGTTTCATACCTGCGAAGCTGAAAAACATTTTCCCGTTAATGAATAATTTAGTTACATTTTCCGACCTCGTGTCCACGCCAGCATATCATTGTGTTTGTAGAAAGGAGATTAAAAAATGTTGAACATGCGAACTTATTCAGGAATGGCGCGGAGAGCGAAGTTTACAGCCGATCTCAGCTGTGTCAGAATTTCAAAGCGCCATTGTGAGGACTCGGCCAGTTTAATAAACAACACGCGCATTTTGCATAACATGCTACAGGAATGTGACTTCAAGAGCGTAATAATAAACCCGCCCCCTTACTATACATGATTATAACAACTGTGTGGTGCCTGAGGACAAAATGCTGATATTATTTGTTTGTTCCACTTCTGGTGTAATTAGCGAAGCGAAATGAAACAGCAAGAGAATGGAGACAAAGTCATAATGAGGAGCTTCGTAACTTCTACTCTTAGCCAAATTATATTAAAACAATCATGTAAATGGGCATGAAATGTACGAGGCAAGCTGCACGTACGGCACAGATGACAAATAAATACAAAATTTAGTTGAAAATCTTGAAAGTTGGAGACGAGCTAGAAAATCAAAACGTAGTTCGGAGGAGGATAATAATAAAGAGGTTTTAAGTGGAGTCATGGGAGGCAGCATAACCCAACCCAACCTAACCTTAACCTAACCTAACCTAACCCAACCTAACCTAACTCAACCTAACCTAACTCAACCTAACCTAACCTAACCTTAACCTAACCTAACCTAACCTAACCCAACCTAACCTAACTCAACCTAACCCAACCTAACCTTAACCTAACCTAACCTAACCTAACCCAACCTAACCTAACTCAACCTAACCTAACTCAACCTAACCCAACCTAACCTAACGTCTCTTTGCTCTAAACAAATTTGGAAGCTGATGAATGTTCCAGTACGCAGCGAGCAGGACATGAAGCGTAGTGGAGACGTAGAAACGTCGGAATGCAAAAAAATATTAATCTTCATGTGTTTAATTGTTATTCGTTAGTTGTAGCTGCATAAAGTATAAAGCCTTAATTTGACTTAAGTTAATATAGGACAAAAGAAGTGAGTGAGAGATGTGATTTGAAAACGTGTTATAGCGTAGAACAGATAACGGAGTATGAAGCGTGCGAACTCTTACATGCAAAACGTCGTAATCCCATTAGAAAATTCATTCTGTTTTCTCGTCTGTACTTGAATTCGCAACTGGAATTTTTTAACTCGTGTTTCGTGCGCCCAGGTCAGAACAATCGAGGAAAAGCCACGCACAATTCCTTCGACGTTTAAGACTCGGGTCAACCAACTCGGCTTCTCTCGTCTTCAAAAGTTGTCAGGAAAATGAGAGACAACAAGCAGGAGGCCTCGAAGTTCTCTCCGTCTCTCTTCTCACAGACACAAGAATTCGCAATAACACGAACGTACCTTGCCGTTACCAAACGGAAACAAGAATGAGACGGCAAGTTTTCGGAAATACGAAAGGGTAAAACAAGATGTACGGTTCCTTTGTGAATAAAATATTCATTATCGAGTACTCAAACAAAACCGAAATCCGGAGGAATCCCTCATCGATATTATTTCATATCGATCATTCAATTAGAAGTTGTATGTATCAGCTATTATTTTAAGTACTGGAGTTCTTGGTGTGGGCGTGGCCTTGCAATTTCTGTTCTGAGAAGTATCTCTGAATGTAACTTAATACGACATTTAATTTGTAAATGCTTATCAGGATAGTTTATAGTTTTTGGTACTTGAGGGGGGGGGGTGCCATGGAAGAGATGGCATCCAGCGTCTCAGTTTCTTCGCCTACAGAAAATAACGAAGGCATTAGCAAACATAAGAACATCGGTTTAATATTTCGTCGCAATACGTGCCGAAAGACTTTAATACCATCTGAACGGATCACAAGACATTTACATTCAAACATCTTTGTACGTAAGACGTAAACAGATAGTTAACTTCCTTCAATGGCGTGGAGTATAAAATTACCCTGAGCTTAGCAGCTGTTCCGTTGTGTTATTATATCTATTAAATATCTCAAGCGGCATAGGATGCATTAACATTTCCAGCCTCGCATCCATCACTTCAAGCATCTCACGGTATTTCCATTACTAATAAATGACCCACTTTCTCTATCGTAAGTGCACTTGCACCAATACATTTCAATGTACTTTTCCGAATTGAATATGATTCTGAGGGTCAAAGTTTAACAGATTGCGAATAATTTCATTGCACGATATCTGAATTCAAATGGGCAGGCAAATGGTATAAAAGTTCTCAATGGTATGAATGCTTTAAATCCTGCGGTTACGAGGTAATATTTATATTGAAAATGTGCATGCTTGGCTGATCGCTCGATCTGGGTTTTAATTAAAATAATTTAAAGTTTCCTAACAGAATGGTTATCAAAATGCAAATGCCTGAAGCTAAAACATTTTATTCAACTCCTAATTACAAGCTAAATAAATTAATATATACACACACGTGTGTGTGTGGGTGTGTTCTCTATTTATGGCTGACAGTAGGTTGTAAGTCATTAGACCAATAACTACCTTTATAAACAAATCATGACAACAGCTATAATAAATTAGTAATACATTCTGTTCTGAAACATTACCGCTCATTCAAATCTTACTTAATGCTTCCAGATGTCCATATTCGACTCACTGCTGGACAAAGTCTGGCAGATTGCCAGAAATGAGGAAGATTTTCTGACAGCATTTGCAAGGCTGACGTGCGACAGGGAGCGGGTAGCAATGATTCTCGCTTTGCCTCAACTCCAAGACTTCTGTGTGACAGATGGTTTCTCCGGGAAGTGTGAGACCCTTGCCGAGGAGCTCAGACTCCGGGGAGATAAGCTTAATCTAGAGACCGCAGCCTCAACCATAGATCCAGCACACGCCACCGCCAAGCAAGCGTTAGAGCTTTACACTTCAGCTATCAGGGTAGCTCCTCAAGGGAGCATGAGCCTTGCTCGAAGTTACAAGGGACGGGTTCAAGTACTTCTTCGCACGGGTGACACAGACCTCGCCCTTCGCGACGTGAAGAGAGCGCTCGGCTTCCAGTTACCTCCGGAAGACGCCATCAAACTCCTGTCCCTTGCAGCATCTTGTCACCAACACAAACGCGCATGGGACCAGGCAGAGAAAGTTCTTCAGGAAGCTTTGGACAAACTACGAAATTCGGAGTTAGAAAATAATGTCAAAGCTTCAATGACTGGAGAAATCATTTCGCAGCTCAAGACGATCAACCACGAAAAACAACAGGACAACTTAAAGGTATTATTAATCCACGGTTACAACGTCGTCCACTCGAAACCCTCCGTAAACTACGTTTCCACTTTACACACGATTATGAAAAATCAATTCCTAACTTTATTTCCGTTCTGCTAAACGTGAGGACACGAAACAACACAACTCGTAAATGGAATTCTACACGCTCAGGAACAATTAATGTGTCTCTGCATAATTAGAAACAGCAAACTGAGAAACGATTACCTCCACAAATATCGACGTTTCTGCGCCTCACAGAAAAAGTGTTCATTCATTGAACATGAACTGTTCCCTGCTATATCTTTACAGGGGAAAAAATCGAATTCATTTATTTAAAATTGTAATTTTGATAAATTTTAGATTTAATCACGAAAATATTGACTTCAGCTGTATTTTATATTCAAGGTCACGGATATACAATTGCAATATAAATTTATTTTAAGACATGTGAACTTGAATGAAAGAAATCATCATAACGAGAAAGAGAGCCTTATGTCACCCAAACATTCCACAGCTCTTCGTATACTTTACATGGTACATCGTCAGTCGATTTCAAATGGGTACCCGACTAAAAGTGTCTGTCAACTGCAGAGACATGGCGAGTTCTCGTTTCGTTTGAAAAGGAACTTAAAACCGACACATTCCTTATTATAAACACCTTTATCAGTATCAAATGCATTCCGCTGCGTTGCCATGGCATCCAGTTATAATGAGTAGAAGAGATCCGTATTACGAAACGTGTTGAAATAAATCGAACTACGGACAGTGGACATGTCTATAAAACACAGCTTTAGAGAATCATTGGTTATTACATGACATCACAATTAAATTCATTGCTTGTGTCACATTCATTTGTACTAATGCAAAAACAATCAAAGTTATGATGCACGACAAAGAGCCATACAGATAAAATTATCCCCCCCAGAACGAGATTGCAAACACGCAGAATTCTGTAGCAACGCTGATTGTCTGCTCTAACAAGCCTGCTTCTGCCTCCACGTGGTCTGCAACTCTAACCTTTTAAGCAAATTAAAACTTCTCCCTCACATGTGAAACGAACGGCTGCGTCATCATTTCACATAAAAACAACTACACGGTGTGTTCAAATGTTGGCTTTAAATGGAATCCAACTTCCAGGCTTTAACACCCTCGTTTGTCACGGATAATTGACAGCACTGCCCCGATGAATCATGACTAAAAGATTGGGTTGTTGCGCCGCGTGGTCTGGTATAAGTTTACCGACGTTTCGGAGGTCCCTGCTGCCTCCATCATCAGAACGACTCATCTCCGAGAAAACCTCACATCCTATCACTAGATTGTGTTACACGAGAGTTCTGTAGTTTTAATGCCTCGAAACATAACGCCAGTGCAAGGATTATAATCACAACTTCATGTAACTTCAACAACAGCTGAGCAGGGGTTGTACCTTCACTTTACATCCGAAATGAAAATTGAAAGCAACACTAGGAGTACAACTCCACATACCCACAGTGGTTATTATCTGTCATAATCAGATCAAAAGCTAACTTCGCGTATCACCAAAGAATTACTCAAGAGAAAAGGATTACTTTTAAGATGCATTACCACACCAACTTTCAAGTTTCAGTCGCCTTATCTACGAAGTCCCAACTGCCGTCACATCGGTATACCACTGAGAGGGACTGAGAAAAACAAAGATGGTTTGCATTAAGTCACATAATTAATATTTACATCAATTAGCACCGAAGTCCCTCACTCAATTGAAACACGAAGATGTTTCATAAGCCTAGAGGCATATTTAAAAACAAGGAATGTGATTTGCAATTAAGTTACATCATATTCATCGCCCTGATGACGGAAGCAGAATGACCTCTGAAACGTTGGTGGAAATCTACCAGACTACACAGCGCAATAACCCAGAAGACAACAATCTTCGAGTTACGTCAGTGCATAAGTGTTGGTGCATGGAATCGAATTATATTTTGCCTTCGTGTTTTGAAAAGGCATCGGCCCTTCGACAAACACATTCAGTCCGCGCTAATTACATGGGGCATAGTCCTGCATGAGAAGCTGACAGCCACTCAATTAATCAAGACATTCCGTTCCAGACCAGCGCAGTCCACAACCTGCCACCCCATTTCCTTACGGAATATTTTCCTCCCATGTCTTACAAATGGTCTCTTCTCTTCATGTTTCCCCATCAAAAATTTCTGTGTACTTTTCTTTCTTGTTTCTCGTGCTACAAGCTCCGGCCATCTGACGGTTATCAATCTGATCATCAGATAATACGGCGGTGATAAGCCCGAAACTATTACCCAATGAGAAAGGAGAGCCTGCTGTTATGATGCAAAGATATGGAGGGCGAGTTATTATGTGTATTAATAAAAATCTTGTTAGGATATTATTGAGTGGAGAGCACAAGAGCAAATTATTTTATATCTCTTCCAAGTAATGACATATGATAGCTAAGTAAACAAAGGCTTATTATACAGGAGCTCTCAGTTTACCAAATACGAGATAGACATGCTTCAGTTGAAATGGCACGTCTGTCTGATTCAATTTTGAACTGCAATTATAATCCCTGTCATGCAATCTGAACAAATGGATAACCTCGACTTTAAATATGTTCGTGTTCGTTCCAGGCATGTCTTCCGGTTGTCTGCAAATATTCGTCGTTCTCTACACGATCACAATATTTAATTTTTCCTATGGAAATTTTTTCTTGTTGGAACACATCGTCCAACAATCTTCACACAACTATTTGAAATTCTCAATTAAATTTCACACAACTTGTTTAAATAATCATAAATCGGAAAATTATTTCAGCCAACAATTTTTAAACTGCGTCGTGAACATAAACCGGATTTTAGGAATTTATAAAATTCAAATTTACTACGGCTACAGATTCATCCATAATGTGTGCTAATAATTACGACGTTATATGACAGACGTGCGACAGGGCACTTAAGAGAGTCCTGCCACGCTCAAGCCTTAACCTAAGTATGATCACTTCTGTTTTCCGCAGCAGAAGAAATTGAAGAAGACTGACTCGGAGCCCAGATCCGGAAGCTGGGGGATACCGGAAGTAACGTATGGAAAGAACGCCGATATACCAGCAGCCTCCGCGGCCCTGAGACTCTGCTTCTCGCCGCAGAAGGGACGTTACATGGAAGCCACGAGGAATATAAAAATAGGTCAGTTTTTCTCTCTCACGTCACTTAAATTTTTTAATTCTGTTGGCTCTGAGAAATGCAAAACTCCAGTGCACGGCCAACAACATTCGCATTTTGATCTATGGGTTATTACATCGCGTAGTATTCTAGGTGGATACTGACGTTTCGAAAGGATTTGTTGTCACATTATGTTCAATTTACGAAAACATTTAAGTGCCTACTTATGGGTAGGTTAGGTTCTTCGTAATCTATTTTGAAGCAGATTACAGTTTTTCTGTCACACGTTCAAACCTGATGATTACAGTAATTATTTCAGCAACCTTCGTGTTTTTAAATGAATTAAAAATGTTTCTAATCACAAAAAAATGGCTATATTTCTTGAGTCAATGTCTATTTTAGGAAGGAATCCTGTATGTGCCGCAGATCCCAACGTAGGACAGAGATTTTATTCGGTAGGATTTGTGGTTTTCGAGGCGGTGAGTCTGAAGATGGCTGTCTTTTGGGTTAGTTTATCGACGTTTTAGAGGCCCTTGCTGCCTCCATCATCAGGGCGACAAATCTACAGGGAGCTACAACCCAGAAGACAGCCATCTTCCCACCCCAATGAGTCCCCTAGGCCTATGGTATCTGTATCTGTGCAGGTAGCGTATTGATCGTGGAAGAACCCTACGCGTGGGCCCTTTCTCGAGAAGCTATGGCCCAGCGATGTCTCCATTGCTGCCGGCTCGTACCAGCACCAATTCCGTGCACCCAGTGTTCCACGGTAAGCCGTAACGTCCGGCCCTTCATTTCCCTGCAACTTATGCAACTTTCACGGCAGCGGAATCTTTCATTAACCTAAACGAGGAACTGTTCGATTCCTCCAGGTCGACACTTTATGGAAACAATTGATTAGGTTCATACTCCGGCCGCTTTAACCTCGAAGAAAGAATCCCTGGAACGCACAGGATTACCATCAAAATCTTTCACAGGTTCCGTACTTTCTAATAATGTTTGCAGAGATATGTCCGGCCTTCCTGAGTTACTTATAAGCCCGATGATTAGAGCGGTGGTTACAAACATTTAATTAACAGCGCATTTTCTATCATTACATGGCTAAATCTCGGTTTATTCTGTAAAAATAATCTTGAGAAAAGTTATCCGATTACAAATTATATTGTTAGATTCGTTTTACTTTAAGACATGTTTGTATCAGTTTCATCTCCCGGATAATTTCTTAAATATTCACACGTACAGCCACTCTTAAACAGTAAATCTCCCTCCAAATAGGCCAAAGTTCTTTGCAGTATAAGCAACTACAGTTGTCGTCCTCAAACCCAGGCGAAATATCTTAGACCACAGACAGCGGTGAAGCGATTTGTAATGTTTCAACTCCCTCTGCCAATGTTACTGGAGCAGAAATGCTGCCAGTATTTCAAAGTTGGAGCACTTCCAGGAAATCGGCTATATTTAATCTCTGTCACCTCAGCTGTATTCTTTACGGATGCTTCCTCTCCAGTGCAATCCACAACAGTGGGTTCCATTTTCTAAGACAAGTCAAGTAGTTCTTTCGCATTTCTGAAATATTCTACGGCAATTTTCTTTTTCCGTCATTTCAGCACAAAATATAGCACGCTTAGTATTATCGTCTGGATTAAGTTGTTTCAAAATTTAAAAATCGTAGTACTTTGACAGAACATGCTTGCTAAAAAACTTCCACTCCATCGGCTGGAACGTCTTGTTGACTGAGGTGGACCGCGCACGAACTCTGTGTAAACTCCTTGTATCGAACATAAATTGACGGAAAGAGCCCAAACTGTCGTGGAAACCATCTCCACTGCCATCACTGATTTGGTTCCGTGAAACCACAACACGAAATCAACTTTCTGCATTAGAATCGCCATTTTCTTCACCGAGATACCAGCGCACCTACCGGATTGTGATGCAAGCGATGAAACGAGCGTCTAACTCTTATATCATATCTTGCATTTCCCACATATTTAATTACCGTGCACAGATTACTTCATTGAACGCGTCTTTTAATCTGCGAAGATCATTTGTAAGCATTGACATCAACTTTGTTTTAGAACTGAAACATGTCGTGAAACATGAAAAATGATTGTCTAATGTAAATCGAATATTTCGATAAAGAACATCATTTAATATTTTAAATATTTTAAATGTTAATTATTGTAATATTTTAATATTTAATAAGAATTTATTGTGATTAGACGGACAAGATTTAATATATACTTGTTTTAGAAAGTTGAAACGTTTCATACTGTTCGACTTACTTAAATCTTAGTAAGATGACAGGGGTACGTTGTTACAATTAAAATACTTTGCTCCGCTATATTCATTATTGTCAAGAATTTTGCGCTCTGCGACAAAATGTAATGGCAAACGTTCGTTATTTTGACTGTTTAGTTTGAAACAAAACAAGACTCATTTGATTTTGCTTAGAAATAGTTAAATTTTACACAAGGAAATCGTTCGTGGGTACATAATTGTCAACACACTCCTTAAGAAACAGAACTGCGCTTTAGGGTAAGCTTTCACTTTCTCAATTTGTAAACAAGTGCGTAAACACTCTCGAACACGCGAACGCAGTCTTGTGTTACAAACCGTAACTTCCCCTTTAGTAACCACTAAGCACGCATTAAAGTGCAATTTCAGGAAACCGCAAATATGAGCATTTGGTTACCCACAGCAACCAGCAGGAACTCCATTATGCAGTCCCATAAAGAAAGTCTTTACTTTCGAAGTCGGCGTACAGTGATTTTCAGATACGTCGATCTGATCCCAAAATATCCTAATCTAAAATGTGAGTAAATGATTTTAAAATATATTTAATTCGCTGTTTATTCAACTAAAATGATGCTAATGTACTTTCTCTAGTAAAGTCGAGGCACAATCAGCGAATGAAAGTTGTGATAAGGATCTCTAACAAGAAGAGTTCAGAATTAACGCTCGGGCACGTGCGTCCACACGAAATTTGCATCACGTCACACGCGAGAAATGTTTAAAATGGATTTCAGAAGTCTTCTCCTCGGAAATGTGTTTTACTCTACTACAAAATACGGAAATCCTCAGAAAATCAGTGACAAATATTATGAGGTGTAATGCGGTTTATTATTAATTCTATTATTAAAATTATCAGCATCATAAAATCAATAATATTTGATTCAGAACAACCACATCTGAAAACTTAAATAAAATGCAATGAGAAGCTAATTCCCTCCAATCCGCTTACAGAGCGCAAACTTTTATATTTAGTGGGTTAAAAGTTCAAAGCGTGTAGGGTTTGTTGCGCATAGAATCTGTCGAGGAACTTGCAAAGTTTTTCGGTTCCTCTAAGCGGATATTATGAAACAGCATTAATAACAAGCATTTCGTTCGCACTTCCTACTATTAATCCTTCAGTACGTCATTCGAAAACTTCTAAACCTCTTAGCTTAAGTGCCGGGCCATATGCTTTTGAAGCAAACAAAGTTGCAGGATCTACATACACACAGAACATCCTAAACCAAAGTTCAACAAATAAACCTATAAATGGGTTCCTTTAAAATATCCGAGTGCCTTGGAATTTATTACGTGTATATAAAAGAATCCAATCTCTTTTCTCCTTGTTCTAGGTTTCTTATTGCAGTGAAGATTGTCGGGATACAGGATGGCAAGATTACCATCGTTTCGAGTGTCATGTTCTTCACCATCTGCTGAGTGCCAAGGAACTAAGCAAGATGGCGTTACTCGTGTACCGTATTGCAGTAACAGCGTTTGCCAGGGCTGATCCTACAAGTGGGGACGGAAATCTCTCGCAGAAATCTTCGGCTCACGAACGAGATTCGACCAGTACAGAATCAGACCCGAGATGCGATTATCCGAGCAGTGTCAATTCTTCAGTGCGTTTCCCGTTTTTATCCAGTGACTACGCCTCGGTACACGGCCAGGTGACGAATTCCGGGTCTCGAACTCCAGCCGATAAACTAAAACGCGCGACGAGTGCGTTCTTTCTCATGAGGTGCCTTCGTCATGTCGCACAAGATATGACCGATGACGTAGAGATGACCACGAGTTTACTCAGGCATCTTCAAAGTTGCTCGTGTAACGCGTATCAGATCACAGAACACGTCGTACCAGACGGCGATGTAAGAAATGCAACACAGAATGAATTAGGAGGAGGAGCTTATCCAACAGTCAGTCTCTGTAACCACAGTTGCAATCCAAATGTGGCGCGTCATTCTATTGGACGCCTCTGCATTGTCAGGGCGATAAGGAATATCAGAAAAGGAGACGAGATTCTCGACAATTACGGACCTCATTTCTTGTCACATGATTTAGAGGAAAGGCAGAAATATTTAGAAACACAGTACTTCTTCCGATGCATCTGCGAAGCGTGTTCCGAGAAATGGCCAACCGCGGACAGACTCCATGAAAAAGTTACAGGATACAAATGTATCCATTGTTCAATGAATATTGGACTCAATTTATTAAACCTGAAAACTTGTCCTCATTGTAAGAAGAAGTGTGATTATGGCAAGATAGCGAAACGACTTCGAGTTCTCGCCAGAGAATACGACAGAGCTCTGGAGGACCTCCTGCACAGACGTCTGCACGAATGTCTGAAGACCTGCGTAGAGTATTGTGACGTAATGGACTCGGTGGTGGTTCATCCTAATAAAGGTTTCGTGAAATGTCAACAGGCAGTCTCACTCTGCTGGAGTTTGCTGGGTAACACCAACGCAACACGGACTAACCTAACCTTTAGTCTGTGACACGTGTCTCTCCATCGTTGGTCGTCGTTAAGCCTCGTCCTCAGTTCCCAGATAAAGCTATTCAGTTTCGAAAACAAAGAACTTTCGGAACTAAAATGAATTTATGTGTATTTGTCCCTACATATTTTACGATTGAAGTAATTTCTAATTAATAAAATTGTTTATTCACTAATGTTGTAAATGTAAAACGCGAACGGGAATTGATTATGTCAAAGAATTTCCATGTTTCATACACGAAATGCGATGCTGTGCTGCCTTGGCCACTTTGCAAATGTACAGTCGCGGTTTGTGAGACTATAAATAATCTACCAAATCACATTTTAAAGAAGTGCACATTATTTTCAGATTCATTTAACATTTTACTCATGTCTAAATTATACAGAGTTTCTAATTATGTGGATGGAAGACACCTATTAACTGAAGATGGCCGTTGCGCCGTGTAGTCTGGTAAAAGTTCACCGACGTTTCAGAGGTGTCTGCTGCCTCCACCATCAGGGCGATGAGTAAGCCGCGTCTCTAAAATATTTTCCTGGTTTAACAGGTGCCACGTTTGCGGTAAATTGGTCTGTCCCTTCTCAAATTTTAAGCGAACATACGTACGTACAAACAATTTAAATATTTAATAAAGTTCTCTAGGGATACCAGCCCGTGTCAGATGGTTAAAACACGAAAAAACCCAACGTTTAGAGAACATCTCCGTCTTCGTCCTCAGAGTCCTACATGCATATACCGAGAGAAGTTTATTTTATCAAGTCGCTGTGACAGTTCCAGATAAAATATTAATATTATACAAGAGACGAGAATACACATAATCCATAAACATATTATTACAATGTTGGGACAATAAAAGTAAGGATTAACATTCCATAATAGATATACGTAAATGTTGTCTTACAACTGCTTATGTTCATGCTGAAGTTGCGTACAACCGGAATCTAGGAAAATCGCTAAATACAATTCAGGATCATAGCTTTAGTATAATTATCGTATAATAATTCTCTGATACTTATTGTACATTTTTTAAAAGTTTATTTATTTGAATCTTAAAATTATGTTCACTATACGTTTGGCATTTCGTTTTATAAGGAACTCTATCTATCGGCGACTTAATGAAACTTTGAATGAATTGTGACGTTCGTTATAGCGAATGTTCGTAAACCGAGAGTTGCCTGTATTCACCATCGATATTTAGACCATTCGATACTCTCGATGCTAAATCTCGACAACTAAGTGTGTCGTAACACTAACCCACCCATAATCGTGAAATCATATGGTTAGGTTATCGATCCTCTACACGCAATTCCCTGAGGATAATAAAAAATAGACCGCGGTAGTTTTATATCCCATCCACCCAAATTTATAACCCAGAATCACCCATAATTCGACATTATATAACCCGTGCAGTTCATGTGTCGATAAACAAAACTAGAAACGGTGAACCCGAAATCTACTTACGTATATATTGATGCTGGTCTTCTGAATTTTACAGCAGGATAGACTTGTGGACAAATTTTAATTTTTCGGATCAAAAATTGAAAGAAGAAAAACGCTACACAGATGACAATGAAAATTTAAGCCAGGGGGGCTTTGAGAATGCTTTCAGGTCAGTTATCTACATTGTAAGCTAATTTTTATGTATAAAATTAACAGTGAACTTAAATTCAATCCGTTTATTTCAAAGCTTGACTTAATATGGCGGCGTGCATAATGTTTGGGACAATGAATATATATACTTTTTCACATTAGAAGAAATGGCTGTTTTTTGTTCAATAGTACATACGGATTCACGAGTCAGTAATTTTTTTCATAAGTTGGCAAGGAAATCGTTCATTTATCTGACAGCAGGATACATCATTATATCTGCTTGCAACATACGTTAGTTTATTTTAATTAGTATCTTACTGTATTTTAAGTCAAACTTTGGGATCTCCCCATCACACACGATGGAAAAATGAAACCCCAGTGGTATGCAGGTTATGGCATCACTAACCTTTATATTTCAATGTGCTGGTTGATGCAGATATTTTGCCACTCACACCAAAACAGTTTAACACAGATAACATGCTTACACTCAGATAACAAGTTCAAAAACAGTCCATCACAACGTGGTATTCAATAAAATTACACCATACCAAAAAACACGTCTCTGTTTACGTCATTCGAACTTATCATTCAGGACTGACAACTTGTGCTGGTTAAAGATTCCTTCCACAGATCATATGACACGCTCAGTTCACATAGTAGCGACTTGTATAATACAGTACGGTTAGCTCTAAATCCGATATCTTACAAATCACCATTATCACGACATTATCATTTTCAAAGATAACGTTGTACATTCTATGGTTTGTTTGTTAACACCAGTACTTTCAGTATTCTATAATTTTATTAACGCTAGGATAACGAAAGCATAAGGGCAAAGATCCTCAAAATTACAATTCAGATTTTGACGTCGACATTCAAATTAGATTATTCCTTATAAAAATGTAACTTCATTCACAAGATTTCATATAAAAATATATTTTTTCCTTCAATTTCATTAAATTCAAAATTAAATAACTATTAGACTCTTAAACCCTCACAAATGTCCAAAAGTTATAAATAATACATTGTTTAAGGGAGGATTCGGATTCTGAATTAACTAAAATTTATATAGGGACAACCTAGATGAAAAATTAGAGAAACTTTGAAATTTCTGGATGAAGTGGTAATATATTATCAATCACTTTACATCAGCTAATTTTACTCACATATCAGGATACCTCTATAATCATAATCATCTCAGAAGCAAACACATTCTTCATTTCCAAACTTAAACAACAAAGACAAATTACAATATTGCTTCCCACGGGCCAGTAAACAAGCAAAAGCTAATAGTAAATTTGGTAATTAAATGACTATTTCATGGCATGGCTCGATGATATTTAATGTAGCACATATCAAAATAAGCATGAACATTACTGTTCTTACTTCCACGCGGAACAATCACAGAAAAGTGAAAAATTAAACATAACCTAACCTACCCATTTTCTACTGCAATGGCATTCTTTCCACTTTCATATTCGTTCTCATGCTAAAGGAAGCAAAGATGAATAAAAACACAACAGCAGATATAATTCTAAAATCATTTATTAAAGACAGCAGAAACTAAAATTATTATAACAATTATTTATTTTAATCCGTCTTATCACAATATTTAAAATTTCTTATAATTAAGATAATAAAACATCATCGATTTAAATCGATCAATCGATATGGAACATCAATGATGTTTTATTATCTTAATTATAAGAAATTTTAAATATTGTGATAAGACGGATTAAAATAAATAATTGTTAGAATATTCACAATATGACGCCATTACACTATCTTAAAATTATTATCTTTATTCATACAAGTGGCAATCAATGAGAAGCTGAAATTCTTGACGACGACAATTTTATGTATTCTTGCAAATTTAAGATTTTGTAAAGGAAATTAAAACAAGCAACTTCTCAGCGTTGCTGTACTCGTGAGAAAATTACTCCTGAACTTGACTGCTCCTTTCCCATTATTTGTAATTTTTCATGAAGACCTCATGCCCTAGAATACAATATGACGTAAATCCACGGCTCGCACGCTGAAGCGGATATCAGTGCAGTGGATTATATCACATTTTTTATGTGTGACTGAATAAAATATTAAATTTGTTTTAACTATGAAGCAAGGATACATAATATAAGCGGTTCTTTTAGAAGTAAACATAATGACCAACTCGCGTTATTTCGGCATAAATATAATTTGCACGAAGGCTAATGGAAGGAAACACAACCCGACTCGGCCTAAATCTAAACTCTAGCAGTTTTTAATGCAGAGAAAATGACAAATTAAAAGATTCTAGAAATAAGATGCGATATTTCCTGTTACAACGTTCATCTATTACATTACGGCCTAACATAATTTCACAGAATATATATATATATATATATATACATATATGTATACAACTTCAACCTGTTAATCTACAATATTTTAGATATTAATTTTAATAACACGGTAACATCTTTCTTTCACCGCTACCTCAAATACAATCAGAAGTTTTAACCACTATGTTAAATGGCCAAGCGAAGCCGCACTTGAAAGACGTATCTTCCCATAATAAATATACATGGGAACGACATGTGTGTGTATATAAACCCCGCACTTAAAACTTACACAGCGCAAACTAAACATTACAAATGCCATTCTTTTAATTAAATGCAGATAATGAAGGCGATAAGCACTTCCTTCTTCATGATTACTTTCAACGCAGTTTTGCTGGTTATGAACTCTTTTAGTAATCATCGTATAAAGGCTCAATTTTTGTTTTATCTCAGATAATCCTTCTGAATTAAATACCAAAGTCTAATCTACCCAGGATTCGTTCGTGGCTCGAAAATTCTGTCAAGTGGAATTTGGGGCATGAACACAGTAATGTAGCTTAAACCCCATTCCTAGGAGATTATCAGGTTGGGATAATATGTAATTACTACTACTGTTTGGTGTGTGTACGCGCTTCAGTATGACCATTAACACAGCAGAAATGAACATTAAATTAACTTTGGTTTATAATTCCTTTCGCTGTCTTGATAAACTGCCCTTTATTCTATTTGGCGTCTCTTTATTACAGAGCTTGAGCATATAAATATCAACAGAAACAACTTCTATTATGATTCAAGAGCGGCCGTTTGGTTAACTTTTAAAAGCTGCCTCGACTTACAACAACAGTTTTGAAGGAGCATAAACCGCGAATCTCTACATACAAATATCTTTCAAATTTCAAAAGAAATAAAAAAGAGGTCTATAATTTCACAGAGGTACGTACATCTCAAAAAGCTAGTTTCCAAAATCTGCTAAGACGTCGTCAAAAGTTCTGAAGCGTACGTCTGATCCGTATTCTCTTCGAACAGTGTTCCCGCAGCTTGTTCATATATCGAACGTCCCTTTAAACCAGAAATTCCAGTTCTGGAATTCATAACAATGGAATAAATTATCTGAAATTTCAGATTACCAGAAGTGAAATTCTGACGCATAAAGATCAAGACTTAACAGATTCCAAAATTCCAGTCACAGGCACATTTAAATGCAACCTTCACTCTCGGGCATCAGACATCGACTAAAACTATATACTGTGCTTAAGGTTTCATTTTTCATTTTATTAATTATTTAGGTTCATGTGAGCAGTTAACGGAAATTTTTGGTCTTTGCATCTTTTTTATCTGCAAAAAAAATGAAGTAAGAGTTCAGACGAAAAGAACAGAAATAATGACCGAAGGACACCATCAGATGTTGACAAGTGTACAATAATGTACAGGGACACACACTTTTTCTAAAAATTATTGTGCACTTGCAAAGTTAATTGCAGAATTTAAACAGAATGATTCGGGAATGGGAAACCGAACCAACGCGCGTACGTTTAGCGCTCTGAATACAGTCTAAGCGTCTTATCGCAACAAACTGTAGGATCCCATGTCCCAGCTCTTAAGTTCCTCTGAGATTATGCAAAAGACATGACATTCATTACAAACTGCCTCAATCCGTTCCTCGCTGCTCACTTATGTACAATCCCAATTTAATTATATATATATATTTTTTTTTTTTACACATCACATTTTAAGAATGTTGAGTAAGATTCTATCAAGCTCACTTAAACAAGATTCCACGCAGAATATAAATATATTCTCTGATCATTCATATTTGTTGGTGCATTTTCTTGGTATGGTACAACATGGAAGGTGAAACAGGTTACATTCACCAGCTTACGACGATATGTTTCTGTCACTGCAACATAACGTAGAATATCAATTCCAAGACGACTGCCGAGCTGTCCTGCGACATGGACGCTGCCTTGTGAAGAACGGGCACCAGTTCATTGTCTAGACTGTCCATATAGATAGGTGGAAGCTTCTCCCCTTTGCTGCCTGCTTCATAGCCAACCTAACAGAACAATCGTCAACACCTTAGACCACACGCAGATTAGAAGCTTATCCAAAGCAGCTTCACACAGCGTCATTATCAAATGGACTGACAGCTTTTATCTGTTTACAACTCACGTTTTCTGGATGAACCGTAGCTCGCACGGCTACTTTCGTAAGACCAGCTTGAGCCAGAAGATCGAGCAACTTGATAAGGGCCATGCACGTAGCTCTCGCAAGTGACTCGGACACACGGCTGATGTCCAGGGGATCTCCACTTCTTCCAGAGCCTTCGTCCGACTGCGAAGAGAAGTACACACGATTGCAAATACCTTCCACAAACGAATGTCTCCTCTAACGCACGTTAACCATTTGGCTGTTAAACAAAGAGACTGCTTCTGTCCTCTGGGTTCTAACATACCTGCAATATGAAGACTTCAGTCCAGCGGATGAATCTACATGACCCCAAATAATCTGTACCATTGTGAACCCTGATTGAAGGAACTCCATCCAGTGCTCTGCCGTCAATACTGCTCTTCACTCTAGAATATTAACAAGTCGATCATAAAATATGCCTTTGGAAGTTTCAGTTACTTAAAAAATATTAATATATATACAAATTAAGATACACGGAGAATGCAGGACTGTTGATGGCGACCTAAGAAAAGAATTTAAACTTAAACCGCAGAGAATTTTAAAGTTTCTCTTTCACCACAAATCTACTCCCAGAGTGACATAGTCTGATGTTATTTTGACTGCTTCTGGTGCGAAGACACAAAATTTATGTGTGCGTGCACGCGCGCAGGAGAGAGAACAGTGTTGCCACCGTCTACCTCAAATATTTTGTCATTCTGGTGCAGAAATATATTGTTAAAAGAATGCAGGTCAATATAAAGGAATCGGTTGCACTGAATCAACACAATACACAGTGGTTTAATAATCAACTACCAAGCGGAAAACATCTGAATGATCTCCGGCAACAAAGCTAAGAATTGAGAGTTTCAACGATCCTAATTATTCATTAATCTCCCATTTTGAACGCTTAGTTTTGTAGGCAAATCTATTAGAAAAATATCCTGGTAATTTCTAAATGGAATCGCGTTTCTCAAGACATAATCGCTGACCAGTATTATGAATGTTACAATCAACGAAGCTTATGTATTTATTATGTACAGTTATGAATATATTGTATGAGGAAAATACAGATCTGTAAAGTTTAAAACATTCTCTCCCTTACCCAACATTGAAGTGTCTGTCATCCTCTACCCACTTCAAGTTAACGAGCTCGTCCGGCTGACTCGCGCCAGTCGGCCCGCAGCCGACGCAGAAGTCCTGCATGTTCCGCAACGCTCCCCTGAGTGCCTGCAACCAAAACAGTTGTCAGATTGTCTTCATATTAAGACTCTCATAAGGCACAGAAGATGAACAGATAGTAGCTTTCTTGGATAAGGCGCCACACCTCAAATCTACTGGCACAAATAAGCCCTTGGATGCAGCTGCACTTGAAACACTGTGTTTCCGAAGCTACGCATTTCTACGAGCGTTCAAAACATTTCTGCAAGCAACAAGCACGGCCTGCAATGCAATTTTTTAACCTACATCATCCTCTCCTAAATCCCAGCAGCCATTCTGCACCAAAAGGTGAGCATCACAGTACAAGATTACTGCATGCAATACTCACACGTAGCACAATTTACTACAGCTTCGTATTTCGGCTACGAGCATTCAGAATGTCAAGGTGCAAATAACAAATGAATGTGGAAACTCCATGTGCTCCAATACAAATCACAATTTTCCAATCTTGTTAAGTTCATAATTTACTGAAAATTGTTCTTGAAGCCTATAGCAGATTTTTACTGTACATGGATTCAGGAACACGCATATTCTACAGAACATTGTATACCTGCATTGTATCAGGTGTGATCTGAACCATCAGACCATCCTCCACTATACTTGATTTGGCTGTTAGGTTTGACGAAGTTTTCAATGCTCCATTAAATACGACAAAGCTTGCCCCAGTCACTGAAAGAAGTAAAGAACATTCTTCTCTTAATTAAATCTTGCTCTACAATTTTTTCATTTATATCCAGTCTTCACTCATAATAAAATGTATATTCAACAAACATGATGAAAATATAATTTCTACACATATAAATTAATGGCTAATTTTGAACATAAAATATTTTATTATGTGTGCCACCCTTAGCATATTTCTTTCACAACCAACCTAAATCATATTCATAACCAATCATTACAATTATTATAAATTTTTCAGCAAATATATGAACTTACATTCACAATACAATATCACGTCAAACAGCTCACGCACAGACCGACAAAACCATAACAAAAATAATGTCGTCTCCATAGAGCAAAACTGATTTACAACTTTTTTTACCATCACTACGCGAAGGACTTCCTTAAATGGGAGTCTTTCTGACAGGTTCACAAGATACAGATTTCACTATTTTCAAACCATGTATTACCAGTCTACACGTTTTCCTTTTCCAGTCCTGCCATTAACGACACAAATGAAAGAAACTATGACACATAAAACTGAGAATGAGGTCAGATGGCATTTTTAATAACACTGATTTAGAACGCGTGGAAGTTAATGAGTACAACCATACATCTAGTATTCGTACTGGTTCATGACTCACCTTTGCGAGGTTTGTTGTGGATGTTAATCGCCTGCGTGTGGTAACTCTCATCCCTGTTGGACTGAATGCATACAAGATGGGAATCAGCTGTAAAACTGAAGTTAGATGCCAATGCCAGAACGTGGTCATTTGAGTTGCTCAACGCTCTTGTAACCTGACATAAAACAGAGACAGAGATGTGGCAAGTACGTGCAGAGAGCTAAGATTAATACGTTATTCGTAGTCGCTAGTACCCGAACGGAGTAAAGCCAAGCCTTGCCAAATGCAGAACGTGCATATTTCTTACTTTCGTAAGTTCTACAGTATCAAACGGGAGCGACATTTCAGGTAATGCACAATTTTCGCAAAAGAGTTATATGGTATTTCAGAGGTCCTTGCTGCCATCATCAGGGCGATGATAATGGAAGCAGCAACTTGTACCAGACTACGTGGCACTACAACCCAGAAGACAGACATCTTCAGTGAAAGGATGCAGAAGAAAGCGGATGTGGCGTAATTTAAGGTTCTATCCCAGCATTTGCCTGGAGGGACTGAGAAAAACTATGAAAAACCTCAGACAGGATAGCTGGTCATGGTTACGTAACTCACGGCTCTGAGCATTTCAAATTAACAAAGTCTCACTGTAGTTACAACCAATTTCTAGAAAGAACACTGACAAAAGAAAGCCAACTACTAAATATATGTAATATCTATTCACTGACGCACCTCTCCCCACTTACCTGGTCATATCTGTTCTTAGGAAGTAGTACAGATGTCTGCCTGTCCTCCATGTGAATCACGAGTCCTCGAACCGAAGGAAGGGTGTAGCTCATGTTGCGAAAATCCTGTGCAAGCATCAACATCTTAAAACGTCATTCTTTCACACGTTCCAGCAATTAAATTTCTCCTCACTGTCGCACAACAACGTATCTGAACAAGGATCTCCGGTTCCATTTTATCGCACATCTAACCCAGTCATGCAGGTTGCCTACCTCATAGGAAAAAGTGAATGAAAGACGACAGACAGACATGGACAACTCTGCTCACGCCAGAGCATGAAGAACATCTAAAAACCCACCAAATGAAGGTGCAGGTGATAAATGACGACAACAACATAAAAAGATCTGAGATGGGGCACTGGTTCCATCTGGCAAGAAGAATCTCAAATTATGGCTAGTAATAAAATAAACTAGCCCCAAAATTCTAATTGCTACGAGTTACTTACAGCTAAGAGGTTTATGATAGTGTGGCCAATTTCCCAGTACACCGGTTTTCTATTCCTTATAGACACCAGCATACACGGGTAGTACCGATATTCTGCTCCGAGTCTCAGCATGAGACGGATAGGAAAAACTGTTGCCCACGGAGTCTCCCACCTGAAAATGACAAATTTTCAGGAACTCGGCCAACCTTAGAAACCCTGCAATATACAGGTAGTTCAAAAACACGAACAGCGAGTTGCACAAGAATGTTATTTCTTTACTGAGATCTACATGAAACTCATTAAAATATTCAAGCTATCGCTTGTAAACAGTGCAATTTCAATGATAATTAGGATACTGAAACCTGTTTCATGATTTTAACTAACTCTCTCATTTAAAGAGAATGATACCAGGTGCCTGGATGAAAATATTAAAGATGTGTTAAACACTGAGGTTATTTATCAATTACAGCTTTTGGGTTGTAAAACTTATAGCTGGTTACGACCATTTCATAAGAATATGTCACCCCCAGCTTCATAGTTACTTGTTGTTAATGACACGCTCGTAGCAACTGAACAACAAAATAAACAAAACTACAGGGAAAATATGAAATTCTGAGATAAAATGTTTCACTAAGTTTGCAAAGTAACAGACCAAGTACGAACTTAGGTTCACTTGGTGGAAAGAACAACTGACTGTCGCACATCAAAATAATTTCATGAACATTTTATATCCATTTCAAAGCTGAATGAACGCAGTACCTATGGACAAGGACTGCGACTAAATACGGAGCTGACGGCAATATCAGTTTCTGCAGACACTGAAAGGACGGACGGATATAGATGAAGCCACCGTGTTCTGCTGAGTCAAGGAACGGTGCTCCTTGGAACACCGTATATCCCAATTCACTCACTGTATTTCCTGCAAACAAAATTAACATACATTCACTGGCTTCGTACAATAATTTGGATACTAAGTTAACGGATTGCTAAAACATTTTCCTCCCTACAAACCTTACATGCAAAGAACAAACAAATATCTGAATAGCAGTAAATAATCAGAAAAAACATTCTTCATGAGGGAGACAGACAGAATCTGGGACATGGGCATGACTACCGTCTTCCAGTCCACCACTTCCAATCACCCTCACAATGAACACGATGCTCCATAATTGGTACAGCATCATTAAATAATCCAAGAATAATCAACAAATAAGACTATTTGCTGATAACTTATTGAACACAATTATAAGGAAAAAGAATCCTGCAACCGGTGCCATCACCTATTTTGAAATTTTTTTTGAGTCGACAGAACTACCGAAAATTTTCCGGAAAAGGGCGCGCATTACTGCCAGTACTGGGAGGAATAACAGACCACAAACATCCAATGAAATGGAAAGAGGACATCTGAAGAAGTCACGGCACGAAACTGCAAAGCTGTCAGGTAGCTTAGCACCTCTCGATGCTGAACACTTTAAGATTACTTACCTCTTGATGCATCTTGGTAGAGTGTGTTGAGGTGTTTGAAGACGTCTTTTGGCACAGTCGCTTCATCCGGCAGACATTCCAGAATTATGACAATTTCATCCTGACCTACACAGCTCATCCCAAAGGTTGAGAAGCACCAACATGTTCGATTGACGCAGCAGTCCACTGTAAAATCACTCTGTGTTATGAAAGCCATGAACTGAAATTAATCTTATTTTTAACATTTCTTCACAATTTTCTTAAAAACTCTTAAACTAAACTTTCCAATTACCACAACGACGTTGTGGTTGTAGTTTTGGTCACGCAATGGAGTAACTGTCAAGTACTCAACAATTCGTGTAAATCGTTTACGACGCTCTGGAGGATGAGAATACATAACCTACTTCAAAAGCGAACATTTGGAATAAAGAATGCAGGTCATGTATGGGCAAATATGCTAATTATTATCTGAAATTTGAGGTGTTCACATCAGTGAAAATGCCAACTGAGATCTTCTGGGTCGTGATCTTGTGAGCGATTACAAATATTTTGGTGGAAGGTATCACCTCCAATTTCAGGGTTCAATCTTCAATGTGGATGCACGTTCTTTGGAAACACTGGGGATGTTGGTAATCACCTACAAGACTACAGGGTGTCACAACCGAGAAGACAGCAAGTGACATGCAAACTATTTTTGTGTTTTGCTGTATTCTCTATACAATCAAATTTTAACAGAAAATACCAATATAAGTAATTTCCTTTTGGTACTGACATACTTACAGTTGAGAATTTTGGTTTGAACGAAGAGATTCCTGTTGATAGCAAAGACTGTCGGTGGCTCGGTCTCTGACCTTAGCACTGCCATCTGTTTGTTATGGTCCACTACATCATCAAACCTCACTTCACCTTTGTTAATGACAGCTAAGGGTGGTAAACCTGAAAACAAGTTTTAAAAAAATAGGGTGACTGAATTAGGTACCACAATTACGTTAAATGTAAGACGAATGAAGGCAAGAGACCAAAAATACCAAATGTCCAAATATCAATTCAGACCAACAGGATGAAGGTTTGTCTTAACTAGTGAAAAGCCCAAATTAAAGAACAATTATAAGTAATACATATATTTATTTTTCCAGTCTATACACAAAACCTGTTTTAAAATAATGTTGTTAAAATTATTTATAACATTTACAATATAAATTGCATTATGTTATATTTTATGGCGCTTTTCTGTGTCGTATAATATTACATCTATCACAGGAGGTTACAGATTTCCAGTGTCAGATATGCCTTACCTTTGTCTGCGGGAATGTAGCTCATTGTCTTGGGATCAAGAGGAGGTAGAAATCTCTGACTGGAATGACTTGAAGCAGAGGATGGAGGACCTAAAAACACATTAAATACACAACAAAATTATATCAGTATAAGAGGCACTCTCTATAAAAATCATTTTTAAGATTTTTTACATATTGCAGCAAAATATCTTCCTTTCAGACATATTCACAGCTCTGAGGGAATAAACTGACAGGAAGCATCTGTGGTCTACTGCATTTGCCTTGTTGACGTGGTGAAAATGATGAAAAGTGTTGTGATTCCTATTAAACAGCCACGATATCTCTCAGATGCAAGCCACACATCCCACTTAAATCTGAAGCATCACAGAATGTCTCCATTATTATTAATATTCATACTACAAATAGGCAAATACAACCCAATTTAGATAAAATGAAATAAATTTCACTTATTATTCCTACCTTGGTTTAACAACACTGAAAAAGTAATTAAAGAGCAGGTTTGTTCAGGCTCTGCATACATAACGATAATTAAATACAATATAATATTTGAAAACTTTATAATTTTTCTCACCAGGTGGTGTTCCAACACGTTTGAGAACCCTTCCTGGGCGCCTAGAAGGCAGTCTTGATTCTGATGAGCCATCCAGTTCTGTCAGGTCACCTCCAGGTCTTATTCCATCGCTAAATATCACCTGCTTAGCTACATCACTTCTCGACCTTGTGCTGCCTGTAATATTACAAAAACAATTACATGTTCACTGAACTACCTCAAGATTACAAACAATCGTATTAGACCCCGAGCTTGTTCTTCTTAAAAACCACACAATGGACACAGTAAAGGAAAATAGTAATCCCAATTGTAAGCCACCATCGTCAGAAACCTTTAAATTTACTTATATCATTTATTTCAAAATAATTAATTAATTCATCACTTTTTCTTCTTAGTCTCCTGTTATTTGGTGAACTCAAAGCACGTTAAACACTGTCAGGCTTTTGATTTTAAGCTATACGAAAAGTAATAACAGGAATACAGAATGATTTATTAAATAAGAAACTTACCTTCTCTCTTGAGAACACCAACAGGCACCAGCACACTGGGTGGCGGCTGCCTCAAGACGCTAGCGGCTTGTTCCAATGGTGGGATGGTAGAACAGTACTCCATCGGGTTGTTTGGGTTTGGCTGCCTGCCAACTGGCGTATTACCGGCATCTTCGACTTCCTCGTGCAAAGACGACGGCGATCCTGACGCGCTTTCACCTTGCTCGACGAGAAAGACTATACCACAAAATGCAATTTAAATTTCATTCCCGAGATAAAAAAATTCTTGCAGAATGGTCTTTATGTTGGGTTATGTGACTGAAAGATTTGTTCCCACTGCAAAAGGATTGTTTCAGTTTAAGACAAGACAAAAAATTGACAGAAATAATGATCATTAATTAAAAGATAAACTGATGATGCAGTAGTTTTAGCAATTAATAATCATCAAGAAACATACCTTTAGCGAGAGTAATGTAACATGGCTGGCAGACCCGTGCCTCAGAATTGTCCATGTATTCCAAACGAGACTTCATGCTACAGCACTTTGAGCAAAGAACCTGTAATGTACACGACCCACACGCATCAGGCACTCGCCACGCATGTAATTTTTGTATAATCCTCAGTTATAACGCACACAAATATAAAGATTTAACATGTAAAGCAGAATAATAAAGAAAAGTGACACAGAAATGAGGCTGACTGACCAAAAGGTCTGGAGTTAGATCAACTGCAATGATTATTTGCCACTGTTAACACATAAGACATGTAAAACTCAAACCAAACTTACACTAACTCACAAAAAATGCTGGGAGCAAACGCATTGGTCACACGAGTGTGGGCAAAGTAAATTTAGTTCATGTAAGACTTGAGGTTCTCACAGCGGTGAGTATGAAGATATCCGTCTTCTGGGTTGTTGCGCCGTGTAGTCTGGTCGATGTTAACCAACGTTTCAGAGGTAATACTGCCTCCATCATCAGGGCGATGAGTATGAAGATTTCTGTCTTCTGGGTTGTTGCGCTGTGTAGTCTGGTCGATGTTAACCAACGTTTCAGAGGTCATACTGCCTCCGTCATCAGGGCGATTCATCGCCCTGATGACGGAGGTAGTATGACCTCTGAAACGTTGGTAAACATCTACCAGACTACACAGCGCAATAACCCAGAAGACGGATATCTTCAAATTTAGTTCACTTCAATCCAGTTTACTCAGCCTTCTAAGTGCCCAACCCAATTTCAGCAAAGCACAAAAAAGGGAATAACAAAAGATATTCTAAAATCATAAACTGTTTACGTAAGCCTCGGAGACTATTAAGACTACTGTAACATAATATGAGGGTAAATTCCATTTCAACCAACTACACGCTAATTTAATAACAGCATATTTTTATGTAAGAACTGTAACGCCAAAATTACCTTCCCACAGGCTCTGCAGTGATGTCTTCTCTTAAGAACAGTGAATTTTATTTCACACTGCATACAGTTTGGTGCATCTGCATCAGGTACCCAGAATGGTGGAAGCTTGCCAAGACATCGCTCTTCCGGTGACAGCATGTCTGGCATGTCGTCTGACAGGGGCGTAGCTATCTGCAGGGAAGGGACAGGTGACAGAGCCTGTTCAATGGACGAAGACTCAGATATGTCAGGAGAAGAGAGAGGAATGACATCTGTCGTCTCAGAACAATCTGCCTCTGCCTCAACTGATGGCGTCTCTCCTGGAGGGCCTATTTTTGAATGAGAAAAGTTTTGTATTAAATTCTAAAGCCTTCATACAAACTGCCTGACCTTGGAAGGATATTTGAATGGAAAATATGAGAAGAAGTTTATGACTCAATCTTGTACTAGTAAAATAGTCAACTTTCACAGAAGGCCTGCAACAAAGTGAGCATGAAAGTTGCTGAACATAAAACGTGAACAATTTTCATTCATGATCAACATGAATTTAAAATATAAAGTTATGATAGTCTTTAAAAATAACAGTACAGCTGAGAGACACTTTTATAATGAAAAGATTCCAAGTCTAACTTACCGACAGCTCCCGTCATTGGTGGCGACTCCTCAGAGTTCTCGGAGTCCTCCTGCTCATTATCAACGGTTATCTTTGAAGGTAGAAATAAATACTTGGGTCTTGATGGACGTTCCTCTTCTCCGAGAACATTAATTCTGGTGCCATCTCTTGGCATTTGAACAAGACAGCTCTGTACTTCTGAGAACCCGATTTCAGACACACCCAACACATCATCATTTTTCTTATCTGAATGTTCACGTGAAATATCTCTTTTAGTTGTATTGTCTACAGTGGATGGATGAGATATTTCATTTTCTGAAAATGGCACCAATTCATCTGGCAGATTTTCACAGGAATCTGTTTCATTTGAAGGTAAAATTACTTCAGGGGTATCTAGACAACTTTCATCCAAGTCAAAATTAGTTTCCTGGTTCAACGATGAGTTATTTCGAGAAGATGCCATCTTTTCTGAATCAAGAACTCTTTCCAGACAATCTCCTGATTTCATTTCAGTTGCTACTAAATTTAGATTTTCAGTTTCAAAGCCCTCTCTTATATCCTCTACCCTCTTAGATGATTCTGAAGAGTTTGTCAAATATCTGCCATTTCCGGGCCCATCTTCATCGCTGCTTTGAGTGATCTTTTGGCAGTCAATGGAAACTACATTTGTAATAATGGAGGAGGTTTTGGAAGTAACTGGTGTAGCATTTGACATAGTTTGTACAGCCTGAGGATCCGAATCAGGTTCCCCACTTACACGTATATTTGCAGTAGCAACGGGTATAGTGGAAGCATCAACTTTCGCTGTAGAGGATAAAACAGACCGTACAGGAACTGTTCTTGGTTTCTCTACTGATGGAGAACCTGGTGTGATAAGCAGTTCTCCATTTTCGGTACGTTCATCTACGACAGACGGAACAGATTCTGTTGTGACATTTTTGGATCCATTATCTGGTGAATAACTCGTACAACTGACGTGCTGACAATGTGCTGAACTCTCATCGGAACTGGAGTATTCTGGCAACGCTGTTGAACAAGTTCTGTCAGATTTTCCCCCTCCGAAATCATCACGCAAATCTCCTTTAATAACAGTTTCTGTTTCTACTCCCATAATTTCTCTGCTTCTGCTACTCAAGGAATTTAAATTTTCATCATGCCTTCTGCCTTCGGCTTTGCAGATTCCCAATGGCAATTCTTTATTGCTGCCTACTTCAGAATCTGAAACGGATGAATCTTGACATTGTAGTGATGAACTGATTCCAGTCTTCACTTTACATTCCATCGCATCGCGTTGATCAATTTCAGACTCCTTGTCATTATCTTCCAATTCCTGCAAATACTGATGTAATTCTGCGTCGTCCAAAACTTCCACCACACTGAAACCAACAGGTATGAGGTTTTTTGATATGTTACCTGCACCTCCACTTTCTTGAACTTCGGAATTACCCTCATCAAATGAAATGTTACTACACAAACTCGATTCTAATTCTGTTGACACCGGGAGGGAAACATGAAGCTGATCAGTAACAGTTTTGGTGAAAGCAAAATCTTCATTTTTGCACACTTGTGACACGTCTACATTTACATTTTCAGTACGTTCAACACCGTTAGCTGAAGAGACTGAGGGCTTAACCGTATCACATTTTAGACTTCCTTCTGTGGAATTTATTTTACTTGAATCAAGTGATGGTGATGTTACCAAGTTCTCATTTACTTCCATTTTATTTTTGGCACGATCCAGCGCTGTCTTGTTAAAATTTGACTGCTCAATATTACTGAGCGCTCCAGAACCGTGGCTGGTGACAAGATCACTTGATGCGCTTACAACCATGCACGAAGTGCTCAGCACATTTTTCCCAGGTGTAGCAACATCAGGCAGTAAAGTGAGATTAGACTGTTTATCTTTGGAAAAATAATTCTGAAGGTCTGATCTGCTGGTTGCAACACCGGAAAACAGAGATTTTGAAGTTCCGCTATTAACGATACCAAAATGCAAACCATCCTTAATCTGAGCATCCAAAGACTTTGATTTATTGAAGCTATCATCAGATGTATTTGAGCAGATGGTTGTATCCAATAAATCTGATGTTTCATCTGGTCCAGCATTAATACCAATCATGGACAGACCAGAAATATTTGCTTCTTCTTGCATCGACCCTGAGTAAGTGACAGGAATCAAATCAGCAAAGGAACTTTGGGTATCACTTTCACTTTTTATACAAATATCACCAGTACTTTCCCACTGATCACTTGTTAACCTAACGTCATCACTGTGACTGTTTTCCTGAAAATCATCACTCACGTTTTGCCCACCTAAAGCTTGGACTTGCATGTCTGAAACAGCATTAATTAAAGGATACAACACAGAAGAACCATGCTCGTAATTTCCTTCTGTGCCCACGACAGCTGACGCGTCAGTATAATTAACAGCATAGTTCCCATTCTCTTCTGTCTCAGGTGGGCAACGTCTGGACAGATTCCAAGATGCCTGATTGCTAATAATGTTGACATCATCAAACTCAGTCTCAATTTTCCCAGCATTCAGATATTCATTCAGACTAGAGAACACACCACTAACATTAAGTTTGTTTGTTGTCGATGTATCTGAACCGCTGTGAATTGCAACCTGCTGCCAGTGAAAGTCTGTGTGATCCGTATTTCTCTGAACATGAATTTCATCACAATAGTTTGTATTTTGTGTTGGGAGATTATTTCTCTGTCCCAGTTCA